>NC_139513.1:115724907-116324907 GCF_947247035.1 Vipera ursinii | reverse complement strand
AGTCCACCCAGTGTAGAAGAATAATGCAACTGAGCACTGAGTGCCTTACCAGAAACTGATTGATAAATTGTGCATGGACCACAGTCTACCTTCTGAAATAATGGTAAGGTAGAGGATAGGAAATGTTAAGTAGCATCCCTTGTTTTGCTTTGTTTTTCCTTAGACAAAGCTATTCCAAGATATTTGAATGCAGAGAAAAGGTTATGCAATAAAACACAGCACAGATCGAACACCAACACAAGGCAAATCTACACAAGGACTGTAATGCCTATTCTGACTTTGTAATGTGAATGAGGAATATTTTTCTTCACACTGGATTCTACACATATGTACACCACTCCCTGCTCCTTCACCCTTTCCTCTATCACCATCCCCTCTGTCTATTTCTGTCATACTGTTGAAGACACTTCATGTGAATTTAATATAAATGGACAGACAACCAGTTATGCCTTCCCATTCCCTTCCACCTCCTCCTCCTCCTCCTCCTCCTCCTCCTCCTCCTCCTCCTCCTCCTCCTCCTCCTCCTCCTCCTCCTCCTCCAGACATAACCTACTCTAAATCTGCCAGCAACAGGACAATCTTTACCTTTCAACACCTTTGCAGGGAATTGCTTGTCTGGCTGCTGAAGTTTCTCAAGGTAATTCTGCCTGCTAGCACTGTGGAATTAGCCTGGTCTCCTCCCAGTGTGTCTTCCTCTTTACTCCCAAGGCTAAGCATTCCTGAGCAGATACATATTGCTTAGCACTGAGAGATAATGAATGTATTTATCTCTCTGCTGAGGTATTGTGCCCAGGCAAAGGGTGAACTGGAACATTACCAAAAGAATAACTGGATACAACTAAATGCCATTGTTCTTTGTGTAGTGTTCAATACTCCATGGCATCACAGACAGTTTTGTTTCTAAACGATAATATCTCACCCAAGAGGTTTTCAGTAGGATACCATTCAGGTAGTCAATGAAGGTGCTCCCTAACTGCACTGTATCTTTTCCATGGCTTTCTCAACCGTTTATTAAAAAAAAATCAGATGGGCATAATATCCAGATCTTATCCAGAAAAGGGAATATTTTGGAGTGTGGGAGAACAAGTCTGAGATCTCTGAAAATGGCAGGGTTGAGAATGTAGCACGGTTACGGGGGGGGGGGGAATCCAGTAACCAAGAAAATAAAGCATATAGTCTACAAAAAGTATTTATTTTGTGAGACATAAAGCTAGGTCTCATTTTGATTTTTAACAGTGAACAGATATCCTGGAATGCCACAGGTAAGGAGTATTTTGCTTGTCAAGCACAGAGTTAAAGCAAAAACCAGTGCATGAACAAAAATATCAGAAATTGCTGGTATAGGGTGCCAAAATTCTCCATGTGACATCCTCTGAAACTTCAATTAACTTGTCATTAAAAAAAAGTTGTGGGACAAAAGGTTCAGAGAATGTCAGTCCATATCCTCACACCAATTTATTTTCATTGTCTGTATTTGCCTATTTACACATGTGCTAGAGAATGTCAAATGTACTAGATTCAGTCTTTAAAAATGTCTAAGGTTTCACGAGATCATCAAATCTCATGACATTGAGAGCCTTGGTGGAGCAGTGGGCTAATGCCTCCTCAAGTAACACCAGCTGCCTGCAATTAGTGCAGGTTCGCATCCCACCAGGCTCAAGGTTGACTCAGCCTTCCATCCTTCCGAGGTAGATAAAATGAGGACCCAGATTGTTGGGGGCAATTAAGCTGACTTTGTAATAATGCCGCTTGGGGGTGTGTGAAAGCCCTAATAAGCAGGCATATACATAGGATGAAGGCTACTGCTAAGCTTGTAAGCTGCCCTGAGTCTTCGGAGAAGGGCGGGATATAAATGGAATTAAAATAAATAAATAAATAAATAAATAAATAAATAAATAAATAAATAAATAAATAAATTTTGAAGTTTTCACACGAGATCTTTCAAAATTTCTGGAAAGAATGTGAACAATTCCAGGAGTCCCGTTTTAATGGAATCCAGTGATTTGTGCTTTTGATGCTTTTTTAATTAGGGGAGGGAACCCCCCCCCAGCCTTCCACCAGACTGTTGAATGCCAAGTAATACAGGTGGTCCTTGACTTACAACAGTTCATTTAGTGACCGTTCAGAATTACAACAGCACTGGAAAAAAAAGCAACTTATGACAGCTTTTCGCACTTATGACTGTTGCAGCATCCCCATGGCCATGTGATTAAAATTGAGATGCCTGGCAACTGACTCCTATTTATGACCGTTGCAATGTCCTGGGGCAGGGGTCGGCAACCTCGGCTCTTTTATGACTCGTGGACTTCAACTCCCAGAATTCCTGAGCCAGCGTAGCTGGCTCAGGAATTCTGGGAGTTGAAGTCCACGAGTCATAAAAGAGCCGAGGTTGCCGACCCCTGTCCTGGGGCCACATCATCACCTTTTGCAATCTTCTTGTAAGCAAAGTCAGTGGAAAAACCAGATTCACTTAACAGCTCTCTTATTAACTTAATAACTGCACTTAAACAACTGTGGCAAATTCACTTAACACATGTTTTGCTTAGCTCAATTATGGTCATAAAGCAAGGACGACCTGTAGTTTATGGTGTTCCTGGAGGAACAGGAGAACCCTTAAGCTTGGTCTATGCTTCCAGTGCAAGACTGCTGCATACGGTCTCTCTTGTACAGATTAAAGGGGAGAAGGCATTCCTAGATATGATGAGATGGTTTATTTCAGCAACATGCGCAGTGTTTCAATATTTGGCTTTGACTTGGCCTTGGCAAAAAAAAAAAAAAAAATCAGTCAGCCCTGAACCAGTCAATGTTCTGAGAAATTCTTTGAGCAAAGGTTTATTTTCCATACCACAGCTGCCATTTGCAGGGAGAGCGCAGAAAGGTCAGTACAGAAAACATACTTGTCAGTGTTTCATGCCTTTGTCATCTATGTCCCCACCTCCATCTTCCCAAATAGGCTGCAAGTTTATCTACATTTTCTTCTTTGAAACAAGTCTTTTGTTGCATTTGTCGTATGGCATTAGGACCATATAACAAATGCACTGAGATTTCACTCTCTTATTAGTCTCACTGTGAGCAGAAGAGGAACAGACAAGTTGGTTAACATTTCCTTCCTTATCATGCTCTACTGAGGAAAAATGGTTGCCTATAAGTGTTACATTACAAGACTTTTTCTAGGCCTCCCTTATTCTCACATATAGATGGGAAAAATGTGTATGAAAATAGGCATTCTACTGATATCTATCAGAAGGAACATCCCCAGTCCCCTTTTGCCCCAACTGATCAGCTCCAGGTAAAGATCATCAAATGACTTGCCTCAGCAGTAACAACTGCCACATTTTTGTAAAGAGGTACAATTTAATTTTGCAGAAAATAAAGAATGCATTTCATGGGAGGTGAAAACATTCACAAGACATATTATTATTATTATTATTATTATTATTATTATTATTATTAATAATAATTATAATAATTAATATAACAACAACAACAACAATGACAACAACATTAAAGTTGGAGGGGACCTTGGAGGTCCTCTAGTCCAACCCCCTGCTCAGGCAGGAAACACTATACCATTTCAGACAAATGGCTGTCCAGTTTTCTCTTTAAAACATCCAGTGTTGGAGTATTCACAACTTCTGGAGGCAGGTTGTTCCACTGATTAATTGTTCTAACTGTTAGGAAATTTCTCCTTAGTTCTAAGTTGCTTCTCTTTTTGGTTAGTTTCCATCCGTTGCTTCTTGTCCTGCCTTCAGGTGGTTTGGAAAATAGCTTGACTCCCTCCTCTTTGTGGCAGCCCCTGAGATATTGGAATATTGCTATCATGTCATCCCTTGTCCTTCTCTTCATTAAACTAGACATACCCAATGGATATATCCACATGGAGAGAAGAAAGCAGTGGAGTACCACAAGGTTCTGTCTTAGACCCAGTATTTTTCAATATCTTCATAAATGACTTAGATGAGGGAATTGAAGGAGAACTCATAAAATTTGCAGATGACACCAAACTGCAGGAGTAGCCAACACCCCAGAAGACAAGGATCCAAAAAGATCTTGCCAAACTTGAACAATGGGCCCTATCCAACAAAATGGGTTTTAGGCAGGAAAAATCAAAGATACAAGTGAAGATGGGGTTAAAAACGGTAACTGTGAGAGGGACCCTGGAGTCCTAGTGGATGATCACTTGACTCTGAGTCAGCAGTGTGCAGCAGCAGCCAAAAAAGCTAATACAATCCTGGGTTGTATAAACAGAGGCATAGAATCAAGGTCATGTGAGGTATTAGTATCGCTTTATAAAACCCTAGTAAGACCACACCTGGAATACTGCAGCCAATTTTGGTCACCATATCACAAAAAAGATGTTGAGAGTTTGAAAAAAATTCAGAGAAGATCACCTAAGATGAGCAAAGGCCTGGAGACTAAAACATATAAAGAATAACTGCAGGACTTGGGTTTGGCTATGTTGTGATTCAGGGTCAGCCTGTGGGTTCGGCAGTTGGGTCGGATGACTCAGATGAGGGGGAGGAGGGGGGTGTTGAAGAACTTGATGGCTTTGAGGCTCCGCAGAGCCCCCAGCCAGGCCCCTCCTACCTGGTGGAGACCCAGCTGTGTGAGCCTGACAGTGTAGATGAAGATGACCCACAGCTGGCCCTGTTCAAGGATGCCCGACGCAGGAGGCAGTCAAGTAGGAGCAAGCAGAGGAAGGCTGTGGGGCTTCTCGGAAGGAGGCAAAGAGAGGCCACGCCCTGAACTCTTTATAAAGGGAATGTTTGGGGAGGGCTGGTTTGCTGAAAGCAACCGCTCCGATAGTGTTTCAAAGCTCCTGTATCTTGGTATGTGTTTTGTTTGTTTTTGTAATAAATTTGGCAGACGTATTCCAGCCTCTTGCCGTTTATAAAGGGGTTGCCTTTTCTGCAAGGCCGGTAGCAGGCTGGTACAGAACAGGCTAGTCTAAAGAAAAGAAGAAATAAGGGAGACATGATATCAGTATTCCACTATTTGAGGGAATGCCACAAAGAAGAGAGGGGTGTGGTCATGTTATTCACCAAAGTACCAGAGTGCAGGACAAAATACAATGATTAGAAACTAATCAAAGAGAGGACAATTAACCAGTGGAATAGCTTGTCCCCAGAAATCATGGTTGCTCCATCACTGGAGATTTTTTAAAAGAGGCTAGACAGTCACTCGTCTGAGATGGTATAGGTTTTCCTGCTTGAGCAGGAGGCTGGGCTAGGACCTCCAAGGTCCCTTCCAGCTCCTATTGCTATTGCTATTGCTATTGCTATTGCTATTCCTATTCCTATTCCTATTCTATTCTATTCTATTCTATTCTATTCTATTCTATTCTATTCTATTCTATTCTATTCTATTCTATTCTATTCTATTCTGCCTAGCCTGGCCTTAGCCTTAGCCTTAGCCTTAGCCTTAGCCTTAGCCTTAGCCTTAGCCTTAGCCTAGCCTTAGCCCAGCCTATTCTGACTCTGCAGTAAAATTATACTGCTTGTCATCTCCCACCAGCATTGCCACCATCAATAAGAACTATAGACTTTTGGATTAGGTTTCATAAAAGTTCTGATCATAAAAACAGATCTTGCCTCATGGAATTTAGAATTTATTGACACTGGGAAAGGGACCAAGAAACATGTGTTAATTCCATGACTGTCTGGATAAAGTGTTATTGCAGTCACTAATGTGACTGTTTCCAGCCCTGAAAGAGTTACAGTGTGTGTCCCAGAAAAAACAAGGAAGCGACTTCTTAAATTTATACAGTATGTGCTAAGAGTACACTGTGTTGTCCAAGAATAAGATAGAAAGCAATAGGATTGTTTAGGCATATGTCCTACAAGCGTGGCGTTAGCTCTATACATAAACATGAAGGCAGTATGTAATTTAAGCAGAAGAATGTAAATAGCCATGTCTGTTGTACTGGACAGCCTATCAAGAGTCTAATTCAGAATGTGAAACCAGAGATATGGTGTTTGTGGCCACCAAGATATTGGGGTTCTTAAAACCCCAGCATCCCTTACCATTGTCTATGGTTAGTTGGATTGACTGGAGTTTTATTTCAGGAACATCTGCAAAACTAGCAGTTGTCCCTTCAGCTGAAAAGGTTCTCTGTTTAATTTCCCAATGAGCAAAACTGGGACAAGCTTTAAAGCAAATATCTATTGTGAAAGAACGTAGCATGTCATATACTTTTGACATAAACCTGAATGCCAGAATTTGCACATTTAGATTATAAGACTTTTTCCAACAAAAGGAATGCCTAATATCTACTCCACAGAAGTTTCCATAGAACTTTGCCTGTCTGTCTACAGTATCTCTAAAAAGCTAGCTGAAGCTTTATGAGACAAAAAGATAAAATGACTCAATCATTAGCTTGGCAATTAGCTAAACGATGAGAGGTTTGGGGATCCCTCTGTGCAGTAGGTCAATAAAGAAATGAACTCTGTGGCTTGGTGGTTTCTGGAAGGCTGAGGACTCACTGTGCAGCAAAGGTTTTCCATGCAGACAGTTCCAGGTTTAAATCAGCATTAACAAGAGATAACTTAAAACCATCTCAAAATCAAGAACAGTTAAAAGAAGAAGCTGAAAAGAGAAAGGTCATCTAACCCTATGGTGGCAAGGAATCCCGTCCTCAAGGTTACTTAGAGAAAGCCCTTTCAGCCCTCTGTACAGTACAATATACTGTACTATACATGATGTTATACGCAACAGGATGGACTGCCCTACTCAGGAAGAAATGAGCTATCCTATGTTCACTTGCATCCCTAAACGTGCCAAATCCATTGAATACTGTCATATATATATAAACATTTCTTAACCTTGATAACTTTCAGATATACACAACTGAACTTCCACAGTTCCCCAACCAGCAGTTCAAGTCCACACATCTTAAAGTTGCCAAGGTTGGGAAACACTGATATATGCTACAGCATGTACAGAATTGTGTTCGATGAAAGGCAGAATCAGAAATGATTTCTTGGGGGAAAAGTGCTATTGTAGATAAAGGAACACAGGAATACATACTCTAATTCAGATTTATTTTTTTAGCCAGAGATAAATAAAAGAAAGCAAAACAAAAATAGAAATATCCAAATCAATAATGCAGCGACCAATAAACAAAGAATAACTAATATGAAATAATAAGCCAAGTTGAATTTGGTTAAGGATGGGAAGTCACTAGGAAATCTCAAGACTGTATTCAAGATTTGGAAATCGGTTAAATATCCCAGAAGTCAATTATAAATCCTTTCCTAGTAATCTCTAAGATTTCTAGCACAGACCTGTCCATGAATTCAGAAAATGTCAAGCTATATTTTGGAAAAGATAGAGATTTCAATGACACGTAAAGCAGCCATTCTTAACCCTAAATATATACAGTAGAACTTCGGCTTGAAAGCTCTTTTGGTCAGGGTAACTGTTGGTTAGGATTATGGAAGATGGAAGCAGGCATATTTGAGAGAATCAAGCAGGAAATGGCAAAACTTTCCTCTTTTTGGTTTTTGATAACTTTTCTCAGAGTCATATGTGCGTATTGAGCAATGAACAAGTTTTTCAGCAGGGAACTGACTGTTCCTGGGGTGACTCACTCAGCTAAGGAGACAAAAGAAGCAGACCAGCCACAGGAAATACAAGTGACTTCAGCTGAGAAGGCATTCAAAGCAGGTGGGCAGTGTCAGCCAACATGTAGCTAATTTGGCCATTGGCAAAGGGAAAAAAAGCACTGACTGAGCATGTATTAAAAATAAAGATACTATCCTTGCATGATGTGTCCCAGGATGTAAGGCAGTTGAACCAAATGGATAATTTGCATTGTGTCTGCACATGCCTTTCTAGTCAGTTCTCAAATTCATAGATATTGCACATTTGCTAAAATTTCTGGTTCCACCAATGTTTGACTAGGAATGTTCAAAGCAAAAGTTGAACCTGAGAATTGAAGTGTGTGTTTGTGTGGGTGTGCACGACTCCCTTGCTGATGTTTATTTTGGTGAGCATGGACTGCCAACTGTTAAGTACGAATTAGCTTTGCACGTTGATCATCTGCTGCCAGTTATTAAAATAGTAGATATTTGTCTATTACTAAGATGGCACAACTGTCTTTCCTGGCAATGGGACAATGCAACTCCCTTCCATCTGTTACAGCGCTACAATCCCACATCCTTCATAGCAAAAAGTTTCATCAGATGTCAAAATATCTTCTTTTAGGAATGGCGGATATCTACGCTCACAGAGAACCCCAAATGAGGCTGGGTTAAGGTCTTCTGTCAATATTCTCCTTTTGTGTCTCTGTTTAGGGGCCACTGGCCTGCTTGCACTGGAGAAGCTTACAGAAAGTGAACCTTTCCATTTTACTTTGTTTTAAAATGTATTTCCTGCCCACAAAAGATTTCCCAGGGCAGCTTACAAAATAGTTTAACATCACTATCCAAAAATGTAATTTAAAAACAGCAACTAAAACTACAAACCAGAGAGGACCAATGACAGGCTTGCCTTGCTTAGAATATATTTTTTGGGCTACCAGTTCCTTGTCTGAAATGGAATGATTATAAACATCAAGAGCTTAGTTTAAACATACAAATTAGATAAAAGTGTGCTCCTCTCTGCAACCTCTGTGTTAGGATCTCCCACTCCTAAGTCCTGCCAGGTCAGGGAAGAAACTTGAGAGCACTACACTCCTTCTTACTATAGTAGCTGGCAATCTTTTCTTCCCCAAAAGTTTCTCTTTAACACCCCTGCCCTTTTCTGTTCTTCTCTAGTCATCTCTTTCTTCCATGTTTCCATCAGCCCCATGCACATATTGTTCCCATCACTTCATTCCACTTTTTTTCCAATCTGGGTGGCCTCCAGGTAAGTGACTTCACCTCCCAGAGCTTTTAATAATAACTACCATAGTCTAAAAATGTTGGAAACTGAAGTCCATGCTGGGCAAATATGATTCACTCTATTTAAATAATTCAAGGCCATGATGACTTGTCCCTTTGGGGTGATATAAGCATTTGGATCAGCACTTGTCAGTGTTAGCCTGGCTCTTTTTCACACATTATCAAAATGTAAAACAGTTTGCTAGGCTACAAAACATTTCACAATCATCTGATTCCATTTACTGCATCAAAAGACTCTCTGTTTCGATTTGGAAATATGTTTCACTGGGATGATATGACTGAAATGTCAATGAATCCAGATTCTGTATAGCCCTATTAAATTTCACTTGGAGCTAAATATCAAAATCATACATGAACCAAATATTTTCAAACTGTTTTTAAAAGGAATTTTTGCTTTTGGTTTGGAAAGCTATGAAACAATACTCTGCAAAAGGGATAGACAAGATGTATTATTTGCCTTTCTTTTCATGGTATATTATAGGGCACACTTTTTCTAACATAGGATGATTTTTGTAAAACCCATGAATGTATCTATGGATGTGAATGGGTGGGCAAAATACCATACTAATTTTTATCCCATTTATCTATAAACATAAAAAAGCAAAATCAGAGGAAAAGAAAGGGTGGAAATGTCTCTTCTGATATTGATATATTTGGTTTTTTTAATGGAAAAAGCAATATATATTGTAGGGCATTCAATAGTTTGAATAGTTGAAAGTGTGGTAGAGCATTTAATGACTTTTGCTCCTTCCTGTGATGCCAATGAAATTCACAGTCTTAGGGTGTTGTATGTGAAAAATGAAGTCTTTGTTCAACACCTGTATTCTAAGGTGAATCAAGAACAAAATGTGAAAGAAACAACAGATGCATCGAAAGGACAAACATCTCCAACTGAAGTTTCCATGCTATCAGCAAAAGTGCATGATTTACTGTTAATAGCTCTGTGGTTTTATTACAACACAAGTTATGTACAAGCCTCAAAACAAGCCATGATTTGTCAATGGCCAAATGCTGATGGTGCAGAAATGGGGACACAAGCCCGTTGACACACTCTGAGCAAATGGCTTCACTGTAGTTGGTTCCAACATAAAGCCTTTCTCTTAATGGTTTCATATTGCAGCAAGGGAGGAAAGTATATAGCCTTTTATTTTCTTTTTTTTTAAAAAAAAATCCCAGCAAGGTCTAAATGCTGTTTTTTTCTTCTCAGTCATCTGGTCAAATAAAAATTAGGAGCTGTCTTTCAAAATAGAAATATTTTTCAATTCACTCTGGAGCATATAACCCTACTTAAGAAGTGCTCAGAGATGTATAGAGGTATCTATGGGAAAACATATTTGTGGGTTTATCCATGAAACAGGATTGTCTGATTCTTTTTCCTTTCAAGCAGTTATATGAGAGAAGAAGATATACTAACAATTTGTGTAGACTTACATCATTTTTTAAAAGAGTGAACTGTTAGGTGTGTGGGAAAGTCACTTACTGCATTTTTCACACATCTCTTTTCCCCCAATGAGAAAACCTCATTAAACCTCATTAAACCTCATTAAACCTCATTGTTAGTTTGTTTGTTTATAAAATGTATTGGCCACCCATTTTACCTCAGGGTTACTCTGGGTGGCTTACAATTATAACAGATAAAAATTGTACAAACTAAAAGCATAAATAAGTTAATACGCAAGCAAACACTATTGATCGTGTATATTTATTGTAACAAGAACCTTTCTCATTTGCATTAATTAAAAAAGGTCCAGAAGAATTATGTTAAAATTGCTCCTCAATGTCTTATTTTTGTAAAAGATTAAAAAAAAGCTCAACTAGTGGGGATGTTGTGTAGGTATGTTCCACTAAAAACAAAGCATAGGACTCCCTATACAGTAATCAGAATTACTGCTGATCTTGAAAGAGATTATATGATATGGGTCTTTATGTTGTTCTCTTTTGAACCTTTACACAAATAAGAAACTGGATATCTGCTTTGCCATCTCATCATCAGTCCAGTCTCTAGCTGAAGAACAGCATTCTATCAAATAAGCACAGTCCTTTGGAATGTGAAAATGAAAAAGGGCCTTTAGAAATACTTTTTTCTTTAATCTACTTGGACACACATACATTCAAAAGGGGTGGCAATCTGTCCCTGGTTCTACAAACACAAACTGGCACAAGCCATTCTTTGTTTCCTATGATGCCATATTACAGAAGCAGCACCCTGGCAGTCAACTTCTTATGCAGGCCTATGCTGAGCTCTTTGTGCCTCATCTCTACGCTGACAAAATCAGCCATATTTGCAATGCTACTTTCAGAGCTCAAAGGGCCACCTGTGGTTTCAATCCATCCAAGAGACGTGGGCAGTGAATATAACATGAGGCATATTACTGGGTGATGTGATGTGCCATCTGTGCCAGGCAGCCTCTTTCACAAGGGCATGACATGCTTTAAAATACATTGAGCAAACAAATGAGACAAATGAGAATTGCAGTGGATTATTTATTGAACCAGCCCATCAAATGATGAGTCAGTAGATTTAATGTGTATGGATCCACACAGGAATACTCTTAGGTTTGTGCAAACTGTTCAAGTTTCTCTTCCTTGAAGACAGCTGACAATGGTTACATCTTTTATGGAAAAATTATTTTCAGGGAAAACTATCATTATAGTTCTTTAAAATTTATTATAGTTTTATTTCATTAGCATTTCATTTTTTCCTATGAGAAGGCCAAAGCTTGAGAGAGGACCAATACCATGGCCCAGAGAAGTACTTAGCATCTGTCTCTGACCAGGTTCAGTGGGTTGCTGGGGCTTAGAATTAAGCAAAGTCAGGTGGCTTTGAATATCAACAACCTAAGATACACAGATGATACCACTCTAATGGCAGAAAGTGAAGAGGAACTAAAGAGCCTCCTGATGCGGGTAAAGAAGGAAAGTGCAAAAGTTGGCTTGAAACTCAACATTAAGAAAACCAAGATCATGGCATCTGCCCCTCTCAATTCCTGGCAAATAGATGGGGAAGAAATGGAGGTAGTGACAGATTTTATTTTCCTGGGCTCCAAGATCACTGCAGATGGGGACTGCAGCCAAGAAATTAAAAGACGCTTGCTTCTAGGGAGGAAAACTATGACAAATCTAGACAGCATACTAAAAAGCAGAGACATCACCCTGTCAACAAAAGTGCGTATAGTCAAGGCTATGGTTTTCTCAGTTGCAATGTATGGCTGTGAAAGCTGGACCATAAGAAAGGCTGAGTGCCAAAGAATTGAGGCCTTTGAACTATGGTGCTGGAGAAGACTCCTGCGAGTCCCTTGGACTGCAAGGCGATCAAACCAGTCAGTCCTAGAGGAGATCAACCCTGACTGCTCTTTAGAAGGCCAGATCCTGAAACTGAAACTCAAATACTTTGGCCACCTAATGAGGAAGGAAGGACTCACTGGGGAAGAGCCTAATGCTGGGAAGGATTGAGGGCAATAGAAGAAGGGGACGACAGAGAATGAGGTGGCTGGATGGAGTCACTGAAGCAGTACGCGTGAGCTTAAAGGGACTCCAGAAGATGGTAGAGGACAGGAAGGCCTGGAGGAACATTGTCCATGGGGTCATGATGGGTCGGACATGACTTCGCAACTAACAACAACAACAACAACAACAACAACAACAACAACAAGGTAGCTTTGATCTTCTAGGCAGAGTATATGATTCATCCTATTCTGGAGCTGTAGTGGTGCAGTGGTTAGAATACAGTATTGCATGCTGACTGTGCTCACTGCCAGAAGTTCGATCCTGACCGGCTCAAGGTTGTCTCAGCCTTCTATCCTCCTGAGTTCAGTAAAATGAGGACCCAGATTGTGGGTGGCAACATCCTGACACTGTAAACCATTTGGAGAGTGCTGTATAGCACTATGGAGTGGTGTATAAGTCTAAGTTCTAGTGCTAGTGCTATTCATGTATCCACAAAGCATTCCTGTGAAGTAGCTTAGCCATGATCAAGTCAAGTTAATCCAAGAATTTTATAACTGAGAAAAGGAATCTCCCTCACTCCAGTCTGGCAATCTAAGCCTCTGTCTCAGAGATATTTTTATTCATATGAAGCAAAATCTGGAAGGTACAGCTCCCCAACATTAACAAAAAGAGATACCTGTTTAACCTCAAAAGAGGTGAAGAGTTATGACAGTGATATATCATTCTTGCTGTGATGAAGGCTGGAAATCTTTATACGTTCTTTTCTTTTTCTTTATTATATTCTCTTTTTTGAGGGGTCCTTGGTTCTCTCTGAGCTTGCTTTTGTTTTATTGCAGATGTTTCATTATTCAAACTAGGTAACATCATCAGTGATATTATTTCTTTTTTCTTTTTTTCCCCTGCACTTTTATTCTTTTTTCTTGACCCAAGTTTAGATTTTACTATTGTGATTAAAAATTCTTAACAAAAATATCTTTTTAGAAAAGAAACATAACAAAGCAATTAGGAGTCCAACTTTTTATCGAAAGTATTATTCTGCACAAGCATTCCTGTGCAATAAATATAGTTGCAGACTAGAGCAAGTAATTTTGTTGGCTCTAATTTCTCAAAAAAACAACACTCTTTCTGATGTAAAATATATGCTACCCTTTCTTTCCGTTGTCTGTTATCTGATCCTTCCATGGAAACTATTGTATGAACTTCACTGCATTACTTTGCACTTGTAAAGATTGCTAAGAAGGGTGCTCAAGGATTGTCACTTTGTAACTGATGCAACAATCCAACCACACTTACTTAATGAACCTACTCACTAAGGGATAAATGAGAACAATTAGGGAGTCTAGTTCTTCAGTCTAACCCTATCCAGACAACTTACTTGGACTTGTTGCATCTGCAAGTCTTCGGAGTCTCCCACTGGAGGTCCTTGAGGTTCCTGGGACAAAGAAGAAAATGCATATAGATGATTAAGCAGATATTATATTCAGGGCATCCTCTGGTTGTTTTGGCAAAAGCTATCACAGTAAATGAGCTTGGAATTTCTAAATACACATAAATCAACTGAATGCATTCAACACAACATAAATTATGCTTGCAATTTCACCAACAAAATCATAAATAGCAATGATGACTAAAAATGTACATGTTGAAGCATAGATTTGTTTTTCCTCCTCCAGCACAGACCAAGAGGTACTAAGATATCTCCATTAGAAAATAGTAATTTAGGAAGGAATCACCAAAATACTGTTTCTCAAAACTCTTGAAAGAAATTATGCTACAAATTATGCTACAGTCACAGACTCAATATTTCACAGAAGGACCTCTGAATGAGAGACAGCATCTAATTTCCACAGCATGGCATATACTTTCAGGGTGAATTTTCCAAATGCTTACGTGCATATTAGATAGAAAGATGGGCATTTGAAGATTAAGCAAGGTACTGTATTTTTTAGTTACTGGTTATTGTTCAAATGCTATTTATGTAGGAGAAGAATAACAGAATAACAGAGTTAGAAGGGACCTTGGAGGTCTTCTAGTCTAACCCCCTGCACAAGCAGGAGATCCTATACCATTTCCAATATGTACTTGCCCAATCTCTTCTTCAAAGCCTTTAGTGAAATGCAACCATAGGAAAATTAAAATATGATCATACTGGAACATTCCACAGCATAACTCACTGCAAAATTACAGCATTGAGGAAGGCTAGTTGATTTGTGGCTAAACATAATTCCTTGTGACTTTATGACATATGACTTGGCAAGCCCTAGCCCATTTTCCACAAGTCAACAATCCTGATAACTGACTTCCTTTCAACTGATACTTTTATTTGGGGTTATGTATTTAATATGTAAATCAAAACACTCTTGAAGCCTCCCCTACCAAAAGCCTGGAAATATTTTTCTTCTGCCATATTGTTAAACTGTTGCACTAATTTCTTTATTATATTGTGAGTGAGACAACCGCAAGTGATCCTTACTTCTACTAGTACAGAATTTTCCCCTTTATTTCCATACTCTCCAAGGACAGCTTCCAGGTGCATTGAATCTGCAAGAGTTTGTTACCCATTAACCGTGAAGGGAAGTCAAGTGACTCTCAGAGGCTAGGAAGTGAGGTCATAAAGCCAGGAGAAATGTCAGCAATTTCACACTATAATTCATTGCTGGTTTAAGGATGAGTGAAAACCATTTCAACAGTCAGAAAAGGACCACAAACTATTATTCAATCAATCAATCAATCAATCAATCAATCAATCAATCAATCAATCAATCAGAATAGAGCTGAAAGGGACCTTGGAGGTCTTCTAGTCCAACCCCCTGCTCAAGCAGGAGACCCTATATCATTTCAGATAGATGGCTGTCCAGTCCTTTCTTAAATCATTCTAGTCCATTGGGGTTAATTTTTTTCTTTGCTTCAATTCTAGCAAGAAATTAAAATCTGAACAGTGGCAGAGAAGATGTGCCATAAAAGTGGGTGATGATGATGAGGTTATCCATTCAGTTGTGTCCAACTTTTGACAATTCTGTCCACATCTCCCAATCTTGCACAAATTCTTTGGATTGTTCTATACTCTGGCTGGTGTCCAGCTACTGTGGTCTTTGGTGGCCTGGTTTCCTTTTACTGCTTACTTTTCCAAACATAATTGCTTTTTCCATTGAATTCCTCTCTCAACGCTATAAACATTGGATGTTCCTCCCACTCTGACAACCGATGAAAATTGCAGCCATTTTTTATTTTCTTTTAACATGCTTTTTCTGGTATTTAGAAATCAGGTGTAAAAGGGGGGATTGGGATGAAAGCTCGAGCTCACCTAGCCATAATAATAACATTGCTTTGTGGGAACCCAAGGACGAGCTGATAATGTTTTGGCGGGGTGAGGAGCTGGGGAGAAAGCCCACATTTTAGGCTAATTGGAGTGTGATTTATGACAGCTTATTGGGGGTGGGAATTGCACTTTGTTACTTTGTATCTGGAGGAAGGGAATTTAGGTTTTGGGTTCAACTATGTAGTGCCGATACTTTGTTTCCTGAATAAA
This sequence comes from Vipera ursinii, assembly GCF_947247035.1. Lineage (NCBI taxonomy): Eukaryota > Metazoa > Chordata > Lepidosauria > Squamata > Viperidae > Vipera > Vipera ursinii. The sequence goes on along the minus strand of NC_139513.1, from coordinate 116,309,049 downwards.
ATGTTCTTTAAGGAAGAATTTTTGCCTTCAAGTTCTTTTGATGGGTTTCATCTATCAGAACCATGACATCCTCCACATGACAAGGCCAAATCTTACTGAACTTGGCCCTTTGCTTGACAAAAGAAAGACCTGTTCTACATGGATGCCTTTGACTCTCCTTTCTGGTATTTGTGTTTTGTAGCAAGTGAAACAGTCGGAAAAGGCTGCACAATTCATGGCCTAGATGTAAGACACATTAAGCAAATCTGGGTTTGCCAGTGACAGTGCAACAAACTCATGAAGAAGGATTCTTAAGACAGTTAAAGCAGATGGTGAATAATTGTCTATTATACAGTTACTAAAATAAAACTCCCCTTCTGGAAAAGAAATTGGAATATTATTCTGGAGTGTTTGTAACTATATCCACTTCCTTCCATCCTATGAAAAGACAATCTGTAGTTGGAGTCTTCTACTTCCTATTAGGGCATAAAACAGCTCACCTTTCATTATATATATATTTAGTCAATGCTGTGACAAAGCAGGGGTCTTCAAACTTGGCCCTTTTATGACTCATGGACTTCAACTCCCAGAATTCCTCAGCCAGGCATGCCAAGGGCCGAGTTTGAAGACCCCTGATCTATTGGAACCATGACATATACTTTATATATAATATACATAAACTCTATTAGAATTTTCAAAACAGAATAAAAACTAACAAGAACTAATATTAGAATGAAAAAAGGGAAACAAGAAACAAGAATGAAGACGAAAGTGCAGAAATCAAGAAAAAATATAAAAAAAGTATGAGGGCAGGTTATCCATACACTATGGTTATAGCATTATTATTTTTTCTATAATCTATTGTTTAGATTCTAATTGTCAGAACCATATATCATAACTACATTATTTTCTTTCCCACCAAAATTCAATAAGGGATTCCCAGTCATTGTTAGACAATGTTCTCTTTCTAATTAAAGTGCTCAATTTGGCCATCTCAGCAAGTTCCATCATCTTCACCATCCACTCCCCCATTATGGATAAAGTTGAATCTTCCCAACTTTGTGCCTTTAATAGCTTTGCTCCAATTGTCATATATTAAAACAAAGTTGACTTTTTCCCCAGCTGCTTTCTCCAACTGCTTTTCCATCGATCCCAAAAGAAAAGTCTCTGGATTCAATTGTATATGAATCTTTCAAATCTTCTGAGCCCAAACCTTTGTAGCTTTGTTACACATTCACCAAATATGATAAAATGTGCCTTCCTGTTGATTACATTTCCAGCATAAATTTGAAGGATCTTTATACATTCTAGCCAATTTTTCCAAGGATATGTACCAATGATACATCATTTTATTTTTTAAAAAAATATCTTTAAGACTATAACATACAATAAGTTTTAATTCTTTCAACCTTATATTCTTTCAGGTTAAGTTGGAAAGTTTTCTTTATTAGTTTTCTGATACAATAGAAAACTATATCAGATACAATTAGTCTAAGTATCCTGGCTATTCAGAAAGTATTTATCTCCAGTGGCTGCTTAAGGATGAGCAGGCAGTGATCACGGCGCAGGTGGCTAGATTCTGTGCAGCAGCATTGGGGATTCTCCAGAAACATAAATAATCATTTTAGATCTTTTTAATAATCTTTTATAATTAATTTTATTACGTGTTTTATCCAGTTTTAGACTATACTCAATGTATTTTTAATGTCAGGTCAGTATGATTCAGTTTTTCTGAAGCTAGGTTTTGATATACTCTGTAAAACTAGGCAGACCTTGGTCACTCATTGATTACCTCATTAATTGTAATATATTGCTATGTCCTCTTGTGTTGGTTCTGTTTAGTTTTGTTTTATTTGAATGTTTCATTTATGTGTTGGCCTTTGGCTGTAATAAATTGATTGATTGATTGATTGATATAATTAGTCAACTTGACAATTATCATCTCTTCACTTTGAAAAATTCTTTTCTGCTAATCTTTTTCTGATAGCTTAATTGTATGCTCTAAACATACATCCAAGCTCACTTGTTTTGTTAAGTTTTGTGCACTTACATATAATTATAGGAAAGATATATATAATGTTTTTAAAGTTTTGAAACACCAACACAGCATTTTATAAAGCCACACATCAATAATGTGGCAATCCATCATTAATAAAGATAGGGTTTAGATTGCCACAAGATGGTGTTCTGACTCCATCCAATGTTACAAAATAGTAGTGTGTGGAAACATCTACTGTAAGCAGAAAAGTTGTGGGCAAACCTCTGAACTTCAACTTAGTTCCAGCCAATATTTCACATTTCTCTGACTGTCTGTCTCTGTCTCTGCTTCTCTCTCTCTTTCTCAATCTCTCTCATTTTCACTTTCACTATCTAAAGTTTCATTTACACAATTCCAGCAATAATAACAAAGCACAGTACATAAAAATTCCAGTCTAAAAAATTAAAAAAATGTTGGGAAAACAGCAACAAATTTAACAACAAAAAAAAATTACAACTCCTCCAACCCAAGCCATAAATGATACAATATAATCCATGGTGGGATTCAGCTGGTTTTCAACGGTTTGGCAGAACCGATACCTAATTTTTTGTTGAGTTCAACAAACTGGTTATGAAAAATCTGTGCAAGCCTCCTCTGGTGCCTCCCTCTGCCAGCCCTAATATCCTTCCGCCAGCCTTCCATCACTGCCGTTGCACTTTCTTGACGCATTGAATCAGCCAGAATCTCCCTTCTCCATTCTGGAAATGGCAGCCCCGTTTTCTGCTGCTTTCCTCCTGACAGAAGGGAGGAAAGGAAGGACGCTTCATATGGAAGGATGCTAAGCTCCAGAAAAACTACATCAGCTGGAGCTTTGAAATTGCCCCCACCCCCACCTCTTCACTTTTCTGCCTTAAAATCCAGAGCAGGCACATTTTCCTCCTGATCGAATGAGGATACGGTAACTACCGGGATGATTTTTGTAAGAAGCTGAGTGTCAATGCTGTAACAATGGATGTTCCTGCTCTGACAACTGATGGAAATTGCAGCCATTTTTACTTTGCTTTTAACATACTTTTTCTTCTGTTTAGAGGTCAGGTGTTGAAGGGGGGGATGGGTTGAATGCTTGAGCTCAGCTTCTTCTTCTTCATTTGCCATATCCATTATCAGGCATTGGCGATCATGTTGGCGATCCTGTTTCTATCAGCAGCCGCACGAAAAAGTGCTGCTGAGTTTTGTCCAAACCAGCAAGCCATAATAATAATGCAGCTCCATGGGAACTCAAGGACACAAACCGATAACGTTTTGGCGGGCTGAGGAGCTGAGGAGAGAGCCCGCTGAGGAGGCAAAGGAAGCTACCATAAGCTGCCTTTCTCTCTTTCTATTTTTCTTGGCTAGGAAGAAGGCAGCCCACATGGGCTGCTGTTTCATGCAAGCAGGTGCGCCATGGTGGCAATGGAGGGCTGGTGAAGGGATATCAGGACTGGTGGAGGGAGGCAGTAGGGGAGGCTTGTGCCGCCCAGTCATGGTGCAAGCTATGGTGCAAGCTATAGTTGGTGAAAGAGAAGGGGGTGACGGCTGCCCCAAAGCAGATGATCTGTGGGGTGAAGCAAGGATGGCAGAGATGGCGGGGACCGAAGAAAGCCCATCCAGCAGCAGATGCAGCTGTTGCACCACAGCGGCAGAGCCTTTCACCATCACTCCCCCCTGGCTCCTAAATGGTGGAGGGGGACTGGGTAATGTCCATGCTCCATAGCATGGCAGTCCAGCTTGGGAGGGGAGTAAAAGGGAAGAGGCGGACTGGCAGCCAGGTCATTGAACCGGCAGGGGGAGCTCACCGAATGGGTAGTGGCCTAAGTGTGGGGGCCCTGAAGTTAGCAGGTGTGGGGTGTGTGGGGCAGCTCCCCCTACCCTAGCTTGGTTTTACGCGTGCACCTCTTAAAGGGTTCTGTGATTTCAGAGAGAACCGGTTGTTAAGCTATTTAAATCCCACCACTGAATATAATAACAGTTTGTCTACCAAAACTAATATATTTAAATAAATCATTTGAATTCATATTTGAAAAACCAATTAAACCAAGACTATGTTCCATTTTTAGCCAGTCTCTCATTACTGCATCTACACAAAGGCCTAAATAACAATAGCACCTAGACTTATATACCACTTCATAGTGCTTTATAGCCCTCTCTAAGTTGTTTACAGAGTCAGCATATTGCCCCCAACAATATGTTGGGTTCTCATTTTACTGACCTCTGAAGGATGGAAGGCTGAGTCAACCTTGAGCCGGTCAGGATCGAACTCCTGGCAGTGAGTTCATTTAAATTGCAATACTGCATTCTAACCACTGTGCCACCATAGCTCGTTTGTACCCCTACCATTCTATTATTATGCCATCATTTTAAATATTCCAAAACATAAGCTGCTTACAATTCCAAGAAAAGAGAATATATGTTATTACAATATACCATATGTATATAGCAGGAGCTGCATAGTACTAAGGCAAGAAACTGAGATTAATCGGAATGCAAGACTAGAGTTTCTCTTAATCACTACTTTGTTCAATTTTATGAAACAAACCCACTAATCTGAAGTAAAAATATTAAGACCATCTTCCTGGCTACGGTGGTTTCCATACTTGGATTGTAAACTCATCACTTCTATTTGTCAGTTAAGGGTTAGCTTGGGAAAATAGGAATCACAGTCCAACATAACCCTATAACTTGAGGGCACTTGATTAAAAAATTTTAAGGTGAGGGGGGAAAAAAGACAGAATGGATGAACTGCTGCACCTGCCAACATTCCCTATTCAAGCCAGTCATGAGGAATTTGCGGTCTACTGTCCAAATGTCCCCTAAGAATAATAATGCAGTAAGAGAAGAACCACACGGAAAGCTGGATCTTTCAACCATGGTATATTAAAAATATTCCTGCTGGGCAAAATTATATAGTACGCTGTGCCTGCTTTTTTTTTTCTTTTTCTTTTAAACACACACACTTGAAGCTCTAATCTAAAATTTACTCCTGATGCAAAGTCGGTTTCTATATCAACTTCTTTCTAAATTAATTTTATTATTTGCCTCTTGACATACTTTTGTCACAAGAGCTACCAAAAAGGTCCTTAATATTTAATTATTTCTCCTAATGCCACAAATAAACTGGCTTATTTGATAGATTTGTAACTCAGACTATTTCTGTAGCACTCCCTTGGCAATTTTTTCCCCACTGCAACTGTATGAAGTAAATTAATCTGGCAGTGGATGATTGGCCCAAAGTCACCAGTGAGTTTTCATAGCTAATGAGGGAATGGGACCTTGCTGTCCTCACTCCTAGTCCAGTACTTTAGCCATGACATTACCCTGTAGTGCTGCAGATTTTTACAAACCTTTTTCTGTCATTCTTCCTCAACTTGATTGAAAATCATCAAGCCACCGTTTGAGATGCAAGTGCTGTCATGGGGTGGGGTGAGATCCTGTCCTTTATTCCAGCTTCTGCCAGGGACATGAAAGGGGGCATCCCCAAGGCAATGGCGATGTCACCAGCTAATCCTTTCAACCCGGAAGTGTCTCGGTGCATCTGACACAAGTGTGATGCCATCTGCCTAATCCTCAATTCAGCTATAGGGGTTTCCTTCCAATAGGAGGAACAGAAAGGAAAGCAAGTGAATGCTGGACAGGGCAAACAGCTACAAACTGAACTGTGGTATATCTCAGGCCTAGGCCATCTCTTTGCAGGGTCAGCGGTGAAAAGGTTGAAATGAACTCCCAGGCTGCTTCAGAGTTTTACCAATCTGGCCTGCCTTGCAAGGGAGTTCGACTGAGTGTGGAGGTTTGCTTCACAAAGGTGTTAGAAAACTGATGTAGGATAAAACATGCAGGCTACATCAGAAAGCAAGGGGTGAGTGCAAAGTTGGTTGCTTATCACTGTTTGCCATCAGTTAATAAAGGAACTTCTCTTTTATTAGCATTGAAATTCAACCAACAAAAGGAATTGGCAATGCCACAGATGCTTTCCAACATTAATCAGAAACACTCATTGAAAAAAATTATGGTTTCTCAGCCTCTGTGGAAGGGAGGCCCTTGTCAAACATAAGCCAAGCACAGCTGCACTGAAAACATAAGCCATGTGTTGGGATGTTTTGTATTTTTTTTTTTTTGGCCTGGCAGCAGTGAGAGGCAGGCGGCTTGCTCCACAGGAGGGCAAAGTGCCCTGGCAGCTTGCTCTTCAGATTGGCAACAGCCCCTTGTGTGGCTTGAGGTCCCCATTTCCAGGCCATTGACTTCCTTGCCTGTAGGATTGCCAGAGCCAAACCCTCTTCCTGGAGGACATCAGAAGATCTCCGATTGACTTTTGTGGCATATGCCTGGCTCTGAATGTCCTCTTTCCTGCTGCTGCCATACATTGATTTCAAAGACACGTATACATTTCCTTTCTCCCTTTGAGCCATGGAAACAAGACGTTCCCGTCAGAATCTGGAGGGGCATCTGTTCTTCATTTGCAACCAAAGTTTCATCCCCTCCATGGCACAGTGATTGGGTTTATTTATTATGCTAAACCATAGTTTGTTTTACTATTGCTTATTAAATGAAACACAACTGGCTGGGTTTATAAAAGATGCTAGGCCATAAACCATGGTTCATAAAACACAGTAGCTGGATTCACACAATATACTAACATGCCTTGGCTTAATTCAAGTGGTAAAAATAGTTGGGAGGACTTCAGTGATGGGGCAGATAAATTCACCCTCCTATTAGCAAACCCTGGGAATTTTGGTGATGTATCTGTTCCTGATCAGAAGCCAAGTAAAGAAAGGAAAGCCCTATGTTATGAACACAGACAAAATTGCACTCTGTTAACATAAAGTCCTAAGAATGTACACACATATGTAAACAGAAGGAAATGCCATTTTTGTCTGTATATATAACTGATGGCAGAATTATATCTGCTATGTGGATCTGTATGTTTTTCTTAGTGTCTTCTGTGTATAATTTAGTAACAGAAACTGCACCAGGCCTCTAGGCAAAGCCTTTCTTCCTTAATCCTTTCTTTGTAAGAGTAGCTAATCTTTTCCCAACCGTCATTCATCCACAAGCACTCTTGCCCTACAGTACACAGGAGTTGAAAAACAATTTGGAGTCCTTAGGATTTCTGGAGTTTACTGCTAGGGCAATTCTAGTCCAAGACCATTATGTTCAGAAATGTTACTCACAAGCAAATGAGGAGGCGATTGCAATTTGGCAATCTCAGGGATTACTTACTTTGATATTGACTGCTTGTTGTGCTTGTTGTGCTTACCAAGTTCAGCCATGGTAATGGAAGAGGAGGAAAGGCAGTTTCGCTTCTCATCCAGCATGACTGAGGTACCAGACTCAAGGCTAGGTCTACATGATGACCTTATTGCAGATACACAGTTGGGATTTTTACAGCCCCTCCCACCCCATGTCATGTAATTAATTACTCACACCCAATAATGCAACTTTTCTATAATCTTTTGCCAATCTATTGTCTGGGCTCCATCTGTTTCGGCTGACAGACCAGTGATCAGAGTTACCTGTCCCTGGCACTCAATTTTAATAACGTCCTTACTTCTGAACTCCATTGCTTTGGTTCATGTTTTAGTAGACCATTATTTTTTCCATAACAGACTGGCATTGTTATGGCAAGGTAGAAAGTGATGAGATCTATGATTGTAGGTCTCAGAAAGTGTCTCTGTCTGTTGCAGGCTCCCTCCCCACCATTTCCTACTCCTTAGAGATCCTGAGTGTGGACGTTAGCAGAGGACTTTACAGAAGCAAGTCCAGAGCCTTGGTGGAGCAGTGGGCTAATGCCTCCTTAAGTAACACCAGCTGCCTGCAATTAGTGCAGGTTTGCATCCCACCAGGCTCAAGGTTGACTCAGCCTTCCATCCTTCCAAGGTAGGTAAAATGAGGACCCAGATTGTTGGGGGTAATTAAGCTGACTTTGTAATAATGCCGCTGGGGTGTGTGTGAAAGCCCTAATAAGCAGGCATATACATAGAATGAAGGCTACTGCTAAGCTTGTAAGCCGCCCTGAGTCTTCGGAGAAGGGCGGGATATAAATGGAATTAAAATAAATTAAAAAATAAAATAGTAGGTGAGGTGTGTGTCTCCCCATTTAATTCTACAGAAGTAAGTGATGGGTAAAGTGAAAGTAGAGAAGGATGAGGGGGGACATGATAGCAGGGTTCCAATATCTCAGGGGCTGCCACAAAGAAGAGGGAGTCAAGCTATTTTCCAAAGCGCCTGAAGGCAGGACAAGAAGCAACGGATGGAAACTAATCAAGGAGAGAAGCAACCTAGAACTAAGGAGAAACTTCCTGACAGTTAGAACAATTAACCAGTGGAACAACCTGCCTCCAGAAGCGGTGAATGCTCCAACACTGGAAGTTTTTAAGAAAAGACTGGACATCCATTGGTCCAAAATGGTATAGGGTTTCCTGCTTGAGCAGGGGGTTGGACTAGATGACCACCAAAGTCCCTTCCAACTTTATTATTATTATTATTATTATTATTATTATTATTATTATTATTATTATTATTATTATTATTATTATTATTATTATTATTATTATAGCAGGGACTCCTTGAGGATGAATCTGTAAATTTTTGTGTTTTGCTGTCTCACTCTGCAGGAGCAAGTAATAGGTGGAGAAGCATCAGCAAGAGTAAGTCCAATTTAAGCAAGATTGCATATTATTGGCATCCATCTTTGCAACAGTGAATAAGGATAAATTGAAATTGATAGGAAGTGTGGCTGGCAACCAGGATTGTAAGTCATTTCAACTGAATTAAATAAGAGTGGGAGGGAAATGGAGTATGTTGGGACTAGGATGGCTGGAATAACCATTTCTCTGTTGAGTATTATGTACTTGGAATCTTAGTAAAATCCTGCCTCCCAATATAGCATGAGTGGATGTCTCTTTCCTTGAGCTTCACCTATTCTGCAAACCACACAAGGGTAGGAGAAGTTGATTCCTGTGTCTCTAGGACAGTGAGTGTGAGAAATTTGTGTTTGAATTCCATAAATAGGGAAAATTAAATTAATCTGCTGGGGGGGGGAACGGTTAATTGTTCAAAGCTTTGTCCTGTTGTTGACCAGAGAGGCCCATGGGGTCTCCTAGCCACTCCTGCCAAAGAGGCAAGGGGAAGACCCATCCAGTGCCCTTTTTTATCTGGAAAGTTAGAAAAATGAAAAATTGAAATGCTTCAATGGGCCACAAGAGTATGTGTTTGAGCTGGGGCATGTATCATATTAATAAACCAAGATAGCAATAGCAATAGCACTTAGACTTATATACCTCTTCACAGTGCTTTTACAACCCTCTCTAAGCAGTTTACAGAGTTAGCCTATTGCCCCCAACAATCTAGGGCCTCATTTTACCAACCTCGAAAGGATGCAAGGCTGAGTCAACCTTAAGCTGGTGAGAATCGAACTGCCAAACTGCTGGCAGTCAGCAGTCAGCAGAATTAGCCTGCAATATTGCATTCTAACCACAGCTCTGGGTTATTGTAAGGTATTGTAATAAAAATGGGGCAGAGAATAGCCAGGTTGAATTATGTGTAAAGGAACCCTTACCCCACCCCCCACCCCCATGATGGAAATAAAAGCAAAGCACAGGAAATGGGATCAAAAGAGAGTAAGGAGACATTAGCCCCAATCAGCTAGAACTCAACAATATAGAGTTCACATTCATTTTCAATATGGGAACTATTAGTCTGGTCATGTGCCTTGTAAGACTTTATAAGTGATAACCAGACCTTGAATCATATACAGAAGCCTGCTGGGGACTAGAAAAGCTCATACTATGGTTTGTCCAAAATTGCACACACTGCTGCCTTCTGGACCAGTTGCAGCTACTAATTGCTGTTTGAAAGCAGCTCTATGAAGAGCACAGTGAAATAGTCCAACCAGGGGATTACTAAAGGATGAGTGCCCATTAGTAAGTTTATGATCCAAGAATAGGCACACCTAATGTGTGAGATAAATCTGTGCAAAATCCTTCCTAACCAAAGCTGTTACTTCTTCTTCAAATAGGAGCCATGAGTCCAAGACAGCCCTAAAATTGCACATCAGCTCTGTCTTGGAGGAATGTCATCCCATCCAGAGTCCAAGATAAAAAAAATCCAATTTTAGGAGTCTCTAAAACACAAACTTTTTAGGTCTCCCCAAAAACTCTTCCCCAACCAGGTTCTCACAGTCTCTAGAACCCCAAAATGAATCCTGACAGCATCACTTGGGCAGCCTGGAGCAGGCATGTACAACAGTTTATTACCAGCTCATTTCATGTAGATGTTAATGGGAGTTGGGAAACAGTAGAGCTCTCTAGGGCCACGAATCCAGAGCCAGATCTCTTCCCACCCAATGGAAAAGACAAGAGACAGCAACACAAACCAATAATTCTTGCTTTAAGATTCAGAGGTTTATTTTTCTAATAATTTGGAACATAGCAAGCATAACAATACATCATCATGTACATTAATAACCCATTGCAATGAGAACCATATGGTTATAGCAAATTCCAATAGGACAGCTATAGGCCAATGGCAAATCAATCAGGTCCAGTCCCAACCTTTTATACCTTTTCTTGTTCTAAGACTGTAGACAGATGGTCTGCTGACTTTTGCTGACTTCTGCTGACCTCTTACTGAACCCCTGCTGACCTACTTTCCACATATACTTTCTGCTGAACATAACTTTTCACATATACCCATGTACATTGGAACCCATCCCAATCCCAAAGATGGTTCAGAAGGAACCATGGTTGATGGTACTGAAAGCCACTGAGAGATCCAGGAAACCATGATAGATCCCTGCAATGGTCATTGAGAACTGTGATCATGCTTCTCAGTACTATAAACCTGACTGAAAAGATTCAAGACAATCCACTTCTTCTAGGTGTCTTCCCCCATAAGGAGGAAACTTTGGAAAGTGGACTAAAGTTCTCTAGTACCACTGGGTCCAGAATGGTTTTTTGAACACAAAAGTACAGTACTGGTTCCTTCAAAGTAAGCAGAACCTTCTTTGAATTTGTAAGTAATCAAAAGATTTTAACTGATCTCCCAACAATGGCTTCTGCTATTTACAATCTTAGCAAGTGACACAATCTGGCTGACTTTGGGTTTAGATTAGAACAGACATGTCAAACACAAGGCCCGGGGTCTGGATCCGGCCCGCAAAGTGGTTTCATGTGGCCCGCGAAACCATCCTGGAAACAGTGAGGGAACGGCCCCTGCTGCCTTGGCCCTGGCCGAGAGACCCTCCTTCTGCCAGAGACCCTCAGATCTGTCCCACTCCTGCCCAGGCCCCCATAGGCACCCTTGATGCGAACGATGTAGAGCTGGCCATGCCCACCCAGTAGGCCACGCCCACCCAGTAGGCCACGCCTACCCTGGCCATACCCACCTGGTCCACTGAGGGCAACCGCAATGCTGATGCGGCCCTCAATGAAATTGAGTTTAACACCCCTGGATTAGAAGATAAAAAGGTTCAGGCCAAATGGGCATTCCCAGGGTATTTCCTATTCTGGAAAAAAAAATTAAAAATCCCCCAAATAAGCAATGAATAAATAATTTCCTTTTGCTTAAAAAAGAAGAAGCTTGCACTCTGTATACTTAAGTGGAGACTTTAGTTTTAGCAAGTAAGCCTTGCTAGGCAAATTCAGTTTTCTACATTAAAATTTTTCTAATTGAGTAAGGGAACTTCTGGAAACCACCTCCTGCAATCTTGTGATTACCCTTGATTCCTGAATCAAAGCTCTCAGTATGATCATTTAGTGATGCAATTCATTCCAAAGCCTGCTGATTTCACTTGGAACACATAAACCAGTATCAATCTTTGAATAACACAGAACTGACAATGTTCGTAGAAGAAAAATATCTCCAGAGGTTCTCACAGCCATTGTAATGGAGGTGGGAAAGATCCATAAGAAGCGGGAAGAGTAATGAGAGATTCTTTTTTTGCCTAGAGACATAGCTTTTCTGGATGTGGAAGAAAAAATTGTTAATAAAATTAAAAGGCCTCTTTGAAAAATAAACCTATTCTGTATATTAAGGAAAGGTCATAATGAATTGTAAAAATTAAAAAGTCAGATTGATTTGTGCTAAAGCGGGTGGCAGCCAGCCCATCCAGCACAATCCTTTCTCAAGAAGGAAAGCAGCATTTTAAACTAATAATAATCTAGTATTTGCCTGGAAGCCTTAGCTGTCCTCAGCCTCCCTCTGCTGCCCTACACTTCATTTTTCTCTCTGTCCTGAGTTTTATGTTGGGAACATCATGTTCTGTATGGGAAATCTTTTATTCCTGTAGCTGAAAACCTCTTCATTTTGATACCACGGAGAATTTTCCAACACAAAACAGCAATATGTTTTCTTAAACCCAACACTTGCTTTATCAAAGACATTTCTTTACATATCTGTTAAGGCCTTTTAATCAGATGCTCTTGCTTTGTGGCTGCAGAATTTCCCCTGTGGCCCCTTGCTTCTTTTCTGTTCTGATTTCAAAAACACTTCATTTGTGTGTTTTATTCAAAAGACTCTTTTTCCTCTGCATCTCTCAAACTTTCGAATGATGCTTCAGCTCCAGTGCTGCAAATTCATGAACTTAACTGTCAGTGTGGATAAATGACTGAACCACTATAACCCTTCTTGGCCAGATGCCAGTCATCTAATGCTGGATTTTCCCAGAAGATGATCTATTTAGAGAAAAGCATCGACACTTCTATTTTTCCCATGTGTTGGAGGCCAGTGAGAAATCAAGGATAACTCAAGTACTTAATTGTATCTGATCAAAGGGCAACACAAATTTAGATTGGTATATAGTATCAGAATATTCCCTGAAGGCTCTGTGAACGAGAACACTTTCCCTTCAGTGTCCCTCTGAATATTAACAGAAAATGAGCCATCCTCATTGGGGAAAACAAGTTGTTCCTGAGAGTGGAGAAACATGGTATAGATAGAAAGCTCGTTTTTACCACCAGCTCCAGCAGCTTGTTGTAGACCTAAAACTTTGGCAGATTTCTCTTTGAAGACTTCTATTACACATTCTCTTTCTTTTGTATGCTATATGTTCATGCACACCTATATAAACTTCCTGGATTTCAGAATCGGATTTTTAACTTCCAGTAAGTTTGGGTCTCTTAAACCAAAATTATAAAATTAGCCGTCATGTTTATAAGATGTATCAAAATTTTCATTTGAAGGACAGGAATAAAGAGCCTTGGTGGAGCAGTGGGCTAATGCCTCCTTAAGTAACACCAGCTGCCTGCAATTAGTGCAGGTTCGCATCCCACCAGGCTCAAGGTTGACTCAGCCTTCCATCCTTCCGAGGTAGGTAAAATGAGGACCCAGATTGTTGGGGGCAATTAAGCTGACTTTGTAATAATGCCGCTTGGGGGTGTGTGTGAAAGCCCTAACAAGCAGGCATATACATAGAATGAAGACTACTGCTAAGCTTGTAAGCTGCCCTGAGTCTTCGGAGAAGGGCGGGATATAAATGTAATAAAAATAAAATAAAAATAAAGAGAAGGGAAAGACCAATGCACTCTAATAACCAATCTTGATCCTTGCCCATCAAGCAAGGATGGGCAAACTGCAACCCCAGGGCATTCTTGGAACCCCTATTTGCTGCTCACCTCAAAGCCTCCTTTGTCTGGTAGCACAACAGCCAAAAATATGTGATGTGCTTTCCAGTTATTCTAACAGTATGCCCCTAAATTATTGTATACACTTTCCATCATCCCAGCTCAATCAATCAATCAAATAATCATTAGTTAATAATGTTTAACTTCTAAATTATTGTCCTTAAAGATCAGTGTCCCACCCTTATTAGCTGATTTAATAATAACTGATAGGTCCTCAGTTAACAAAATCAGACATTCCTTGTCAAATTTTATTTAAATATGTCAATAACAAGTCCAGCAATTCACAAATTAAGGCCATTCTTCCTTAATTAAGGTTCACAAGGTAGTGTTGAGCATCTGATCATGTACTGTAGTATTGATTATGAGAATTCAGTTCTCTTTATAAAGCAGAGAAGTGAAGTACAAGTAGAATCTCCTCCTGAGCGTTTTCTGTAAAGGTCTGCTCCAGGCTATAACCTTTGCACGTGTCTCTTTGTATTTATCAAAATAATTGCTCACTGAAGTATGAGATCACGGGAAGACATGTGGTCAATTCACTTGCAAACAAAGTAGACTTTCATACTGCACTATTTAAAAAGACTTGTTATGCTATAAAACAGCTGAACCAAAACTGCTGCATAACCCCACCCCCACCCCTCAAATATAAAGTACAGTGTAAACCAAATTGGGATTTATTTAACCCTATGGATTTTAGCAAAAAGAGTAGCTGCAAAAAAAAAAAAAGAATAGAAGCCACAAAAAGAGTGCAAATTGCTGGATTGCAGAAGATAGAAAGCAAAGACAACTCTAACAGTTAAACAGATTTATTAATAGATGTTGTTCATTATCTTTCTCTTGATGAGGCTGAAACCCTATCAAGTTATCTGCTTTAGCATTCTCAAAAAGAACCAAACAGCTTCCTGATACTGGCTAAATACTTTGGATACTCAGAATTCATTTAGGTATCTTGTCTTCAAATTTGCTTGAGAGTATAAGATGTAATTAATTAGTTTCTTGCGAACTATTTCCATGGAATGAATCAGACTGAAACTATATCCCTTTAATCCACAGTGTTATAAAATGTATCTTTGAAAAAATTGATTTCTTAGTGCTGTTTTTTGTTTTGTTTGCTTGTTTGTTTTTTGTGCTTCAGGTGATTAGAATGATTTCCATACCATAAAGGGCAGAAGGAAGAGCTTCCAGAGAACTAATATGACAAATGCACATATACACAGATTGTGTAATATGTTCAGCATCCCAGTCAAAAACCACATGGTAATACAGTGGTTACAATAAAATATACATTAGACAGGAGAAGAGAAAGATCAGAAAAAGAAAGAAGAGAAATACATGGCTAAATGTAATGTAAAGCAGAATAATACAAGATATAACCAGGAAATGCCAAATTAAGGTCATTTAGTAATAGGAAGCGTAAAAGAGCAATTACATTTTCAGAATAGAACAGTGCAGCATTCGTCCCAGGCAAATTCATTCAGAGGGAAGAGGAAGCTTGATAATGACTAGATTGAATCAAACATCACCCAACAGTTGTACTGCTCTTAGTAATTTATTTCTTACATATGCTGAGAAAAAATGGCATCTATTAGGAATGGGTGGTTTTGAAAAGTCTATTAGGAATGGATAGTTTAAAAAAGAGAAAACCAAATTTCTTTTTTATCTGAAGCTATTAGACTCAAGAGACTTGCAGAACCCAAATGAAACAGCTGTGAAGCAATCTGGAAAAGTGTCAAGGGATTCTTTCTATTTCATAAGGTGGGTGAGAGACAGAATTATATAGCAAGATGCTAGTATTTAACCTGACCTGTCAAATATTTTGGCATCTAAATCATTCATTTCCTACAGGGATGGGAAACTATGGTCTTCAGATGTTCTAGTTTCCCCTTGATAAAATGAGATGTTGGAAACTAAGGTACATATTGAGGATTGAAAGTTCACCATCCCGGTTTTCTACATACAATATTTCTTAAAAGCAGACAAGCATTGTTACTTCTAAAAATATCCTTGCTCCTTTTATTAATTTTTATCTTTCCTTTCTTTTGTCATGGAACTGAAGACATTGTACCCATTAACTATGATAGAGTAGTCACTAGAAAGTTACTAGACTAACAGTCATCAGATCTGCTTAGCTTTAGCAATATGGCACCATCCCAAGCATTCACACCCTATGAGACATCCATGAAAGTGATATCCTTTTAAAGCAACTACATGACACAAAAGATTAATTTGCCACAATTGTCCCTTGTTAGCTGAAGCACTTCCTTTGCAGTTTTTTGTAGGAGCAGACTACTGGATTACACAATTACACTAATTAATGTACATTAATGTAGAAAAATATTCTCTTATATATGATGAACTTGCATCCTGTCCCGAATTGCTTGGCAAAGGGCTTAGATGTTCTATTAGTTGTTTTTAATATATTTTTTATTCTTTTTAATAAGTCTCATAGTTGAAATTTGGTCAGTGTGAAAATACTGTTACTTGGTTAAAGCATTAATATGGCAGTTATGCACATTTAGGCAGTAAAGAGTGAGATACTTATCAAAATGTCACCCAGAGTCATTTATTGAGATGGGCAGCTACAGAAATCAAATAGGTCATACAACTTATCTAGCTATTTTTTATCCTTTCTACCAGTTAAAAAGTCCAGATGACTATGAAGTGGCAGCACTAAATTATTCTGCCATACAAATTTTTGCAGACCAAATCTACTCTATTTTCAGAGAGAAAGTAACAGTGGATAAGCCTGCCTACCACAGGTGACTCTACAGACATCCACCTGTGAAAGAACATAAACCAGCCTTAGGATGGGCCAAAGGAGCAATGGACCTATAAAATTCATTAGTTTATGAAAACCTAACTCAATCCTGAGAAAAAAGAAAGCATGAGACAGAAACTCAAAACTGATTTTGTTTGGTATAAGATACATAGAGAGAAACTGATGGGCTTTCAAGATTCTGTTATTCTACCCTATAACATCCCAGCTGCTGCTGTTTCTTCACATTGCTAATCTTGAAGTGCTGACAACACCAACTCATAACCATTTACATGACAGCCACTTAAACATGTCATCACACAAAGACATCCAGCAATGAGTTCAAAAAGCAGGGGCACCAGGAAATTAATGGTATGGCAAAAAGAAGCAACAAAGATATACTTACATTTTTGTTCTCTAGTCTTAATTCCCTGTGTTTGCATCACTCACTCAATTGCTTTTAATCAAAGAAGTGGTCGTGGCCACTTAGTATATATCCTTTTTCATGAATGAAGGCAAATATAGGTATCGCAGGATATTGTTGCTTGATCCAATCAAGGTTGTGACCAGAGGAACTTCTTCAAGGAACTTCAAGAGAAGTTCCCTGAGGATGAGCTCCAGCATGAGTCCAAAAGCTCAGAAGACTAAATCTCTGGTCATGGTGATTGACCTTGATTGGATCCTGTACCCCTTCTCCTAAAAAGAGGTGGAAAGAACTTGTACCCTTGCGATCCTTTCTGGAGTTGCAGGTTTGTAAGTCCCAATAATTTTGGATCATTGGTGGTATTGAACCAGGGGGAGTTGAGAATTCAACAGTCTCTGACAAATCTCTGTCAATGTAACAACTTGTCCACTGCATCCTGAATGCTCATACCTAAGTACCAAGTATTTTGGACTCCCAAGGCCCATTAGCATATAGCATAATACAAGCCTAGAGAGGTCATATTTGAAATACATTTCATAAAACTTTCAACCAAGCTTTATCTTTTTTCTTCTGCCTTAAGCAGTGCTCTGTATGGGTGAATTTCCACCTACAAGTTTATAAGATCTTCAACATTTCCTTTCCAGCAAGTCTTACCGCAACAGGATATAGGAAGAGGGGAGGAAAGAAGTCTTTTGCCAATTACTTTGTCTTCTTAAATTGTATTCTTTGAATATGAGGTAACAAATTAAAATCAGGCTCAACCTCAATATTCCCAGAAAGGGAGTGGAATGGGAAAAGCAGGGGGTGGGGTGGGAAGGGGAGGAAGTTATACTGGATCCAGTTTGGTGGGAAAAATTGAGATCAGACAGCTGCATCATCAAAGAACAAACCCAGCCTAGCTCCCACAATTTCACCAAAATGCTGCCTTCAGTCATTTTGCAAATCAAAACCAGAACAAGAAATTATATTTTGGGGAGTAAAAATAAAATAAAATAAAAACACCTTGCTTTACTTAAAAAAAAGGATGAAGAATGCTTTCTTTGGGAATATTATCCTCTAGAAAACCCAACTATTCTGCTAAATTATCCTAAAAGAATCTTTTGGGGTTGCTCCAACCAATCATGGGGATATTTGACATGTATCTCATTTTCTTTTCTGTTTCTCTGTATATATGATAATCAATATTCTCAGATACTGAGAAGACATTAAAAGCCAAAGCAATGCGTTTGTAGCCATGTATAACACATTTTTCTATGCAAGCATATTACTGGTTTCCACACAGATACATTCACTTTTCACATATTGACCCATATACATATATGAGAAATATGAGAATGTGTAGTTGACACTCCAGTTGACTCCTGGAGACTGCCTGGACAAGCCCCTGCAGGGTTTTTTTGCCAAGATTTTGGAAGTGGTTTGTCCTTGCCTGCTATTTAGGGCTGAAAGAGACTGATCCAAGGTCATCCAGCTGGCTTCATGCCTAAGGTGAGAGTATAACTTTCACCCTCCCTGTTTCTAGCCTTAACCGCTGCACCCCAGTGGCTCTAATATAGGAGTAGGTAACAGTTAAAGGCATATTTGAAATTTTGAACACCATGCTGTGGGCTCACTCACAAAAAGGCTGCACTGGCAGACATGAACATAAGAATATAAGGAGCATTTCACTGGATCAGACCTTGGCCCATCTAGTCTCATTACTGGACGTTCTCATTAGTGGACGACCAATTACACAAGGAAGCCCATCCCAGCCGATGGCTTCTTGAGGCAGTCAGACTGCCGTCCAGGCTAACAGCCATTGTTCCCCATAATTTCCAGGCATCGGTCCAACCCATTCTTGAAGCCAGCCAAGCTGATAACTAGCCACCACAAGCATGTCCGATTAAAAAAAGCGCTGCTAGAAGTCAAATCATAAGATTTTTCTTTACCACCAGGATTAGGCCCCCTGAATGCATTCCTGGTGTACTTTCTTTCTGTTTTTGTTTTTTTCCTTTCACAGATGCTTAGAAAACAAAGGCTCATTCCAAATTCAGCATAAGGATGCAACTATCCACCATATTTATTTACTATGAATGCCTATGGGATCCTGTGGACAGGTTGGCTTCCAATTAATAATAAAAAAAGATGGGGTAAGAAAAATGTGTAAGTGCCAAGGGAGGTCTCTATAAGAACTCTGTTAGCACTAGTGCACCCACATAAGCCATTGATTGTAAATATACTATACTAATTCTTCCTTGAAAAGAGCCTGTTTATGACATTATTGTTGCTATGTGATTTACATGGTTGGCAGAAGCTCTAAATGGGTACTAGAAGGTTTAACTTAGTTTTAATTTTAAGAAAGGAGGTGCAAATAAAATAAAAGCTGCTATTCTTTAAACTTTCTTTGGAGCCATTTTCCCCTGTCTGTGTATAAATTATGCTTTATTTGAGGAGTTAATATTGGACATGAAAGAAGCTAGATAAAGTGAATCCTGCACACCAAAGTCACTCCTTCCTTGTGTGGATTGGGTTGACTATGTTTTGGCTAAACGTGATCATGCAGTCTGAAAGAATATTCACTATCATGGTTCCCTTGCAGCCACATTTCCCCACTTCTTCAGAATAGGTGAGGACTTGCTCAGTTAATTTAAGATTACTATACTATAACCAAATTTGATTACGTTGAATTTGTTGCCCTGTAGTGTATTTTTCACTAGCAAAGATTTGTTGGCAGTCAATAAGCATAGCAGTTTATGTACATTTAGAACATATGTATGCAGCATGATGGATATAAATCATACCAGTGATTTATTTGGAACTCATTGATCAAATAAAAAGTCTCTTTGTAATCAAGCTCAGGATCTGGAAACTTCATGGATACAAATCTATGTTGTTTTCTTAACAATGATATGCAAGTTTTTTTTGCCATGGCCTCTGAGTGAATTTTCCTCATTTCCAAATACTAATTAAATATGACCCTATTACTTTTTTCCAGATCAGCCATGGCAAACTTGGTAGGGCTATCTAGCTGGGACAATTGGCATTACAGAGATCTCATACCAAGCAGGCTTTGGGCCTCTATGATGTACTGTATACCATTTTTTAAAAAAATCATGGATGTGATTACGGTATCTGTACCACTGCTTCAAAATTTGCTGCAATATAAATTTCCTTCTGCAAAAAGAAGGAATATTCCAGACAACTGTTTTTATGATCAGAAAGAAACTGAATTTTTTTAAAACAAAAAACAAAGCACAACTTAATGTTATTTCCTTGAAAAGTTATATCTCTCCCTTTCCTAAGTCCACAAGAGGAATTCCACAAGTGGAAATTCTAGAGCTTTGCTGTTAATATCTGTCATACTTCCCTTGCCAGGATTTCTATATAAGCAAATAGAATACTGCAAATCACATGCATACTCCTGGGCAGTTCAAAATTTACTGATTGGCTTGGGACATCTGGTTCATTTCTGATACTTGGGAAGTTAATTGCCATAATACTGTGGGTTGCCTGCAAGCATTCTCTTTGTATTTGGAGAAAGCAATTTATGGAGGGAGGGACTTGAGAATGAGGATTTGCTCTGGTCAGAGTTCAGAGCCACAAGTGTTGTGACTGAAAATGCATAGCAAATATAAAATAATACAGGGAATAAACTGTTAAAGGCAGTTAAATCTTTTGCAACAATAAAGATTTAGCATTCTAAACCACTGTTTCCTAAACTTGGGATAGCCAAGACTCCATACCCTTATGAGTGATAACATCTAAGGAAGCTTCCTTGGAAAGTCCGCAGAGGAATGTGCTCCACCCCTTTCATTCTATTAGTTGCTGGTCTGGCCACACATCACAGTCAGAAAGAGTTATAATCAAGACATTGACTTGCAGAGATGCAGCAGGGACTTTTGAAGCCAACTCACTCTCTACATCTCTGTAAGCCATGTCCAAACTCTTGCCAAGAGAATAGCAGAGACATCTCTGCATTGGTATCTGTATCATTTAGATGATTAAATTGCACTCATAGTCATCCCCTTCCAGGCAGGCAGAGATGTCTAGCAGCTTTTATTGGAGTTTGGTATTTGGGGAATCACACAAGTGTTTTTTATTATAATTATATGTGTTTTAGAACGTATTGAGCTGATGCAAACTATGTAGAGCCTTCTCTGACCTTCCTTATTTCTATAAATACTCTCACAATGGAAGAACAAGAATGTGTGTCGTGAAATTGATATGTACCTAAATATTGTGATCACTGATGTTGGATACTTACAGTTTTCTCCTTTGATTGCATTACATTACTTTGTATCTAAACCAGAGGTTCACAATCTATTCCTCTAGAACCTTGGGTCTTGTTGACTTAAGGGGTCAATCTCTCAAGCCCATCCCCCTCAAAAATTCATCAAATTTAACTGTTAATGTCACAAAAAGTAAAAATTATCTGCATGAGATATTATCAGAGGTTGTAGGGTCAGCTATGGGGGTTCTGCATGAAGTTGCTTTGTGGATTATGATGTAATTAATAAAACAAGCATTTTTTGTGAGAACCAACATACTAATAATTATTGGTGAATAATTTACTGTTTTTAATTTAACTATAATATTCATTTTAAAACAAATTTAAATAAAATTTAGTGCTTTGTCCTAGAAATACTCATTCCATTGGAGTTCAGCCCTAGCACAACCATTCTAGGCCCTGGGAGAAGACTGGCTTGAGGAACAATAAAATATTTCCTTCCAGAAGTTGTACTCTGAGGGACAGTGCTTTGTTACATAACAGCAATGTATTTCTAAGAGAAAGCCATTATTTGAAAGCTTCTTCTGGAAGCCATTATTTGAAAGCTTCTTCTGGGACTCATGAACTTTGTATAGAATGGAAACTGGCCCCAAGGCAAGGATTGTTTTGTTTTGTTTTGCTATATAACAGGCTTCCCAACTTCTACTACTACCATTACTAAAAGGCAACACTAAATTACTTCTTTGTTTGGCTTTTCACTTGCTTCACTTTTCAGTTCTGGAGCTGAATTCAGAGGTCATTGCCCCTATCTCTTGTGCTCTTTCAAAAACAACCTATTAAAATCATGTGTCCCAGTATTGAATCACAAGAGGGGACAAGCTTCTAATACAGATCCAGAACTCTGGTTGAGGCTATTGGGACAACATTACTTTACAATGTTTACAGTGAGGAACTTGTATTTCCCTATGCCATTTGCTTTTCAAAGAGAAAGTAATCTTTGTTTTAGATTCCTCTGGGCGGTGCTTCACGTTCACCCCAAGGAACCCTAATTGTAGGAATCCCAGTTTTCCTCATAACACTCAGATGATCTCTTTGGCTTGTAAGAAAAGAAAGGCAATCAAGCAAGAAAGCAAAATGTTCATCTGGCTGAGCTGAAAGAAGTGGTCCGTTCATTCTGTCACTGCTCCTTCTTCAGGATCAAGAGTTATAATTTTTGCCAGGTTTGCCTATGGTGATTGCTTCTTAGAATTCTTATAAACTCCTGCTTATTTCTTCAGTGCCTCAATCTAGCCACCTTCTCTCCCATTCTCTTCTTTTTCAATTGCCTGTGAATTTTTAAAAGTTGCTTGTTGTTGCTTTTACTCTAATCTTTGCATTAAAGGTAAAGGTAAAGGTTCCCCCGCACATGCGTGCTAGTCGTTTCCGACTCTAGGGGCCGGTGCTCATTTCCGTTTCAAAGCCGAAGAGCCAACGCTTGTCCGAGGACGTCTCCGTGGTCATGTGGCCGGCATGACTAGACGCCAAAGGCGCACGGAATGCTGTTACCTTCCCACCGTAGTGGTCCCTATTTTTCTACTTGCAGTTTTACGTGCTTTCGAACTGCTAGGTTGGCAGAAGCTGGGACGAGTAACAGGCGCTCACTCTGTTACGCGGCACTCGGGATTCGACCTGCCAAACCACCGACCTTCTGATCAACAAGCTCAGCGTCCTAACCCACTGAGCCACTGCGTCCCTTAATCTTTGCATTATGTGTACAAAATATTAAATAATGAATTTAACTTTATTATTAGTGTTTCCAATCAAACCTTGGGTTTATTTCAATTAATATTGACTCAATTATTTTGTTTTGTTTTTGAGGTCCACCTTATTCTCAATAATTTCCCCAGCACTGCACCACATGGGAGGGGTTTTTTTCCCCTCCATTCATCACAGCCTTACTTTTAAACACAGCAGATTTTTCTTTATTTCATGGCCACGAGATCATCCCTATGAACTTTACAGTCTCTAACTACTTCAACTTCTCTACCTATTTGCATTACCTAATCTTAGGTAATGATATTTGAAGGGGAAAGTAAAGAATTCTGCACACTGTAATCAAGAAAGTTATATTTGAACCTATATCCAATTGATTTCTATGCTATGCATCTTAGTTATGAAACTCGGTGCCTGCAGCACCTACTTCTAAATAACTGTTTAAAAGAAAGTTCAGTGTTTACTCCATCTGCTTCTAGAACCGATTGTTCTTCTCATTAGCACAAAATGATAATTTCCAGTTAGGCCCCTACAAGTCTTTAATAGAGTATTTCTACAGTATTCCAAGATAATAGACTGAATTATCGCATCAAAGGAGTGTCATGATGTAAATCAGCTCTTTTAGTTACTTAGTTACAACAGCCACTATTCAGGCACTTCTCTGACCCTTCAATGGTCTTCAAGAAAAAATCAGTGGATACACAAAAGCTACCATGTCTGCCTCAAAGTAAAGTGGTTAATCTAGTTATTTCAAGGCTGCCTTGATATTTGTGCAAAGTGGGATACTTTTGAACCTTTGCTCAGGTAGGTCGCAAATCACTGAGGTGACTTGTGACTTGTGCCTGCTTTTCACAGGCCTAGTTCCAGAGCATTGTGACTTCTGTGCTGGCTTTTTACCAAACCTGGAATTGCAGAACCAGACCATAAAAAGACCCACTTCTTATAAAAATATAAAACAAGTACTTATTGCTTTTCATATCAGTTTTACATTTCTGTGCATCTCTAATTACGACTCTTAGTAATGAACAGTGCTTAAAAGCCACATAATATGGGAAGCCTATGCTACAATCACCCTGCGGGATATAGGGAATGTGTATATCAATTAGTCCCTCACAAGAACAGGACCAATCTTGCAACTTTTTCCAAACTGGCTAAGGCGAGACTGGGATAAAAGGTGCTGATTGGCCCCTGAGATTGGTTACACCTGGTGTTTATAGAGAGGAATGCTCAAGAAATGGTTTTGGAATCAATCAGTGGCCTGTTTTTATTCTGTTACTCAGAAGTTTTCCCTTTGTTTTCCCAACATCAGACTGACAATTTCTCCCCTTTCTTTCCTCTTATTATAGCACACTGTTATAGCACTTGACTCTTTCCACACAGCATGTTGATGTTATTGCCTTAAAAGAGCCTTACATATATTTTACTTTATGATTATGATTAATACTGAATAGCTTGATTAAGAAACAAATGGATGGTCCTGATACTAAGCTTTGGCCCAATCTTGCTTTTCTTGTATGAAAATAAGCTTTTATGAAATGGTATGCTTGTCATGGTGCTACCCCTTAGTTCTTCTGCCCCACTCAATTCACTGTCTGAAGCAGATTATTTTTTTTGCCTCAGGAGGAAGGCAGACCAGCCTTGCATGCCAAGGGCCTGAATAGTCTCAGGCATTGATGAACTGCAATGAGATGACTAAAGAAGTGTCTGGGGAGATGTTTGCTTCACTCTACCTTGGTGGCAGCCTCACTCCCTTCTATTTACAGCAATGACCTCATTCTCCCATGCTGTCAGTAGTCCTGGGCAGTTTCCCAGCACCTAATTCATATTGAATAAATTATGCTGCTCATCTACCCATTGCTTAATCCTCCATTTTGGCTTGTAGTTCACTGGAGTTCCTCTGTAATTTTTTGCAGTCATTTTTGTACATGCCCAGACATTGTGTCTTGAGCCACTGAGTTTCTCCAATGGTTCAAGGAAGTTTGTACTCATTTCCTTCATTTTTCCTGCCAAGTCATAGAAGATGAAATGTCTTCCTCTAATACCTCTGGTCACTTTGGAGATAGAGGCTTGTGGAATAAACTTCCTTTCTGCCAATGCTGCATGGATCTTGATTCCAGGTCACCAGGTCTTGAATCCAAAATAATACTGGTGTAGAATGAAATGAAGGCTAAATATCAGACATACCTAACCTTCTAACCCCTTCATGGATTACTGCCTTGTTATGGTGAAGGGGCATGCGTAATTCAATGAAGCTATGAGCTATGCCTTGCAGGGCCACCCAAGATGGAAAGGTCATAGCAGAGAGTTCTGACAAAATGTGATCCACTGGAGAAGGAAATAGCAACCCATTCCAGTATCTTTGCCATGAAAACCGTATGGACAGTACCAAAAGGCAAAACGATGTGACACTGGAAGATGAGCCCCTCAGGTCGGAAGGTGTCCAAATGGACTCCAGAAGATGGTAGACAGGAAGGCCTGGAGGAACGTTGTCCATAGGGTCACAATGGGTCGGACATGACTTCGCAGCCAGACATCCTAGAATGTGAAGTAAAGTGGGCCTTAGAAAAACTGAGCAACAACAAAGCTAGTGGAGGTGACAGTATTTCAGCTGAGCTATTCAAAATCTTAAAAGATGATGCAGTAAAAGTGCTACACTCAATTTGCCAGCAAATTTGGAAAACTCAGGGCTAGGCAGGGTTAGATGAATCAAAAGTTGGAATTAAGATTGTCGGGAGAAATATCAACAACCTAAGATATGCAGATGATACCACTCTAATGGCAGAAAGTGAAAAAGAACTAAAGAGCTTCTTGTTGTGGGTGAAGAAGGAGAGTGCAAAACTTGGGTTGAAACTAAACATTAAGAAAACCAAGATCATGGCATCCGGCCCTCTCAATTCCTGGCAAATAGATGGGGGAAAAATGGAGGTAGTGACAGATTGTCGAAACCCATCTGCAGAACAAAGCACACACAGCTGACAGCAGGAATGGGTGACAACCAAGGATTGCTTTATTCAGCCTCAAACAAGGATAAAGTCAGCGTTGGCAGCACCATGCTCCCAATGCTCTTTTATGGCCTGCATGCGCAGTAACTCCACCCCCCCAATGCAAACTATCATTCATTCCCGTGCTCATAAATCACCCCTCCCCCTTTGTTCCTTGCGCATTCGCTCCTTTGTCCATCCTCCCCGGCGTGCCACTTCCCATAGGGTAAGTACCCCAGATGACCCCTGCCCTAACCCCTGGGGATCCCCCCTCACCCCAAATGGCCATGCCGGACAACTTCCAACCCAAGACTACCACCCCTTGTCCGGAAAGCCCCTGCGCCTCACCACCAGGCAGAACCGGCAGAGCCGGCAGGGAACTCGCATCGGCTGCAGCGACCAAAACCCCAGTCCGCCAGTCCTCGGCTGCCGATCTACCTGGGTCCAACTTGCAGCCGTTTGCAAGCCATTTCCCCAACCAGGGAACAGTCCGTCCAGCCATTGGCCCCATTCAGGCAGAGTCTCTTGCCAACAAGCAGGCGGCAGGGCTCAGCCTGCCCATCTGGATGCCTGCAGGGCCTGCCGGAAAGTCTGTCTGCGCAGGTGCGTCCATCAGCTGACAGGCGGAGGTGGGTAGCCAGGTCAGCTGTGTGCCAGCGAGGCCTGCCGTGGGGTCCGTGTGTGCAGGCCTGATCCCGGGCAACCGGACACCTGCAGAACCTTTTGGGGGACCTGTCTGGTGGCTGGCAGGTGTCAAAAGGTAGTCCGGTAGGTCGGGCGTCGGCAAGTGCCTACGAGGGATCCGCTGGCTCAGACCCGGCCTTGTGGGGCGTGTGGAGACCGGATGCCAGATAAGGTGAGGCAGAAGGGCCGGCGAACGTGGCTGCCGCTCCCTTGTAGTGTCGGGTCCACGGGGCTCGACACAGATTTTATTTTCCTGGGCTCCAAGATCACTGCAGATGGGGACTGCAGCCAAGAAATTAAAAGACGCTTGCTCCTGGGGAGGAAAGCCATGGGAAATCTAGACAGCACACTAAAAAGCAGAGACATCACCCTGTCAACAAAAGTATGTATAGTCAAGGCTATGGTCTTACAAGTTGCAATGTGTGGCAGTGAAAGTTGGACCATAAGAAAGACTGAGTGACAAAGAATTGAGGCCTTTGAACTGTGGTGCTGGAGGAGACTCCTGCGAGTCCCTTGGACTGCAAAGCGATCAAACCGGTCAGGCCTAGAGGAGATCAACCCTGACTGCTCTTTAGAAGGCCAGATCCTGAAGTTAAAACTCAAATACTTTGGCCACCTAATGAGAAGGAAGAACTCACTGGAGAAGAGCCTAATGCTGGGAAAGATTGAGGGCAAGAGAAGAAGGGGACGACAGAGAATGAGGTGGCTGGATGGAGTCACTGAAGCAGTAGGTGTGAGCTTAAATGGACTCCAGAAGATGGTAGCGGTCAGGAAGGCCTGGAGGAATGTTGTCCATGGGGTCACAATGGGTTGGACACAACTTCGCAACTAACAACAACAACAACCTTCCAAATTCACCCATCCACCATGGTAAACCAGTCAAAGATCTTATTAGCTTTCATCACTGAGAATATGCTAAACTGAGCCCCTTTTCAACTGCAGCACCATGATTATTTTTATTTTGCTGAGTTTCTTTTCAGAGAAAAACAAGCACCAATCAATTTTACTTGTCTTGTGTATTATCAGAATAGTACCATTTGACAGTAACTTGCATTAGAAACAATAGCAGCAGAGTAGAAGCTGGCAATGAAACCACACTATCACACACACAACAAATTTCACACTATTAAGTGTGAATGGGTGCATAGTTCTTTACTCATCAATGAGTAGGTTCTTATTTTGCTTCACTGACTCTTATTTAAATCATGTACTTTTGAACTAACTTGTTCAGTCTAAAGGCATAGCTCAAGGCTGTTATTTGAAAAAAAATCTTGGAAAGTCTGTATCGCAGGGAAGTCTTTTTGCTGTAAAAAGTACAAACAACCATATTAACAGTAAAAATGTTACCGAGCTAAGAGGTAGAATCCAACAAATTGAAATTGTTCCTATCCACATTAACCCATGGAACAGATTTCTTGCAAGTTCTAACACGATACCATACCTGCCTTCTCAGTGATATAATATTGTCTTTTGTGCTCTGCACATATACACATACAGATCAACACCAGGAAATTCATCATAGCAAGGCATTTCATCTTCCTATTTGAACAGGAAAGACCACCCAGATGAAAACATTCCTTATAACAACTTTTGCCATTGTTAAATGTAGCTGGCAGCTTTAAGTGGCTTAAAAATTGGCACTCTTAAATGGCTAGAATGAAATCAGTGTTCCACAGCTGGGATACTTCAGCTAGAGAAGCATCTTTCTCATTTTTCCACCCTGCTCTTTGGCTAAATTATACTTGTAGATAAATATAAACACTTCACTAATACCAGACTCTGTTCTCTAGAGGAGAGATGGGGGAATATCATAACTGTGGGGCCCTTGAAGTGCAAATACCTTTTTGAAAAGTAATAATTATACATTATACCGCAAAAGGTATTATGAGTTTTCTATTTAAGGCAAATGCTACATATTTGATCTAATCAAGTCTTATACAATGTACATTAATTGTTTTCACAGCCTTGGAAAATGCCAGGATTCTGCCATTGCTTGCTTACTCTCATAGAGTTTGAGAAATAATAGGATGGAAGGATTGTTTTAAGTGGGGACGGAGTGAAATTATTTCTTCTATGAAGTTAATAAAAAGAATCCTGATTGCAATATTCTCTTTCTAAAGGGATCAAATGATCATACTTGCAGTGGAAATATGGTACCTTTCTTTTACTTTTATTTGTTAAAGGGCCTGTACTGGTATAATGTTATACTCAGAGCTTCTCTTCTTTTTTTCTTTAGAACTGAAGAAGCTTCTTGGATGAGAAGCAAAATGTCTTCAATGAAAAAAAGAAAAAGAAAGCCCAGTTGCCTCTTGAAAAAAACACCTTTGGAACAACCATGTTCTGGATGACTGAGAATCTCCAAGGATTCATACAGCTTAATAACAGTGGTAACTAGGTTCTTATATTATTGCTGTTGAGCTACTTGGCAGATTTGTTAAACATTGGGGGAGCAGGAAGGGTTCCACCACCATGTGATTATGTCACAACATTGTGCAGTCATTAGTTTCTGTCCACTTCTAGTCAGATAAAGTTGGACTTAATAACATTTCCAGTACTGACCTCCTCAGTGTTCCTGGTATTCAGACAAAGGGAAAGAGAGAGAAATTTCCTTTCAGTGTGACTTCACCAAAAAATAATAATAATTGAATAATTAAAAGCAATTTAGGGAATGAAATTCTCCATGGGAACAAGTTCAGAAAAGAGGTCTGGTCTCAAACAAAATGACAGTTTTAAGCCTAGCATTCATTTTTGCCCTAAACTGATATTGGTGCAATATGAGGGAAAGCAAGGAAGCAAGGCAAATTTTATCTGCACAAATATTTTGCATGTTACTTATTGTGCAAATGTTTGGATTGCCCCTCTAAGGAGAACACTTGAGGTGATGGACTAATAAAGTACAAAATAGTTAAATTATTAACTACTGGAACAATAAGACCAGAAATTGTTCTCCTCATTTAAAAACCCAAGTAAAAAATAATCTTTGTAGAACAAAATCAAGCAAGCAAGTTTCTTTTACAATTTAAAGGAATTGTGAACTTTCATCATGTGGAACTAGCTTGCTTTTGCTTTAATGTGAATAAATGCATTAAATCAGTTGGAGGATTAATGTATCTATTTCATTTTTTTTATTTCCTATTTCAGAGGAACTGTCAGAGTCCATCTGGGAATAATTCTAGGTTTTTAAAGGGTTTCTATTCTTAAATCCCATGAATCAGCTCTAAACTGGTTTATCATATTACAGATCAATCCTGACAATGGGGGCATGCTAAAAGGGAACCAAACAATTGATCTAAAAGAGAAAGGAGCAGGTTTGCCATTTATTTTCTGACAGCCATCTAAAATTCTGAGGTAATTCTGAAAAGTTTTTTGGGATAACATTTTTATCATGATACTTGGATAATTTATTGCTCATGAAGGACAAAGATGGTAGAGCTGGACTAAGAACACATTTTTAGTCATCTCCCCAGACCCATAAATTTCATTGCCTTATTACCATTGCCTAGAGATCCAGTTCATTGTGGTAGTTAAAGTGCTGACTTAGAGAGCAGGAGACTGTGATTTCTAGTCCCACTTTACACATGAAAGCCAGTTGCGTAACTTTGGGCTAGTTACTTTCTCTCAACTGAACTACCTCACAGAGATGTTGTTGGAAGAAATAGGAGGAGGAAGGAGTATTATCTGTTTTCTCCCCCTTATAAATTACTTATAAAGTAATAAAGATAGGATAAAAATCTACTAAATAAATAAATTGCCTTTATATGAATGTTTTTGGTTACCTTTTCCTCTAATTGCATAATATACACGATATGTACCAACATAAATACGGTAAACTAAGAATACCTTAAGATTGTGTGTGCATTTTAGGCAGACTCAGAATAGCTCCTTAATCTTCAAGGATTGATTCCATTAACTATTATTGTTAGTCTGAAAAGATTTTGACTGCTTTAAAGAAAAATTGTAAAAAACACTCCAGCACTGTTACAGCACAATCAAACGTTCAGCTAAATTTGTAGCAATATCAAATCATAAAGTACTTTGATAAAACACCAGCATGCTGGGATCTGGCATCATCGGATATACATGTAGATCACTAGTGGGTGAACAGACAAGTTTGCTAAATTCCTTTGGCCTTTTGCACACAGCATTCTCCTGACTGCCTATCCTGTAAAAAATATGCAAATAATTATTGTTCAACAGCATAAAGCTGTTCTTATACGCCACAGTCAAAAATCTAATACCCAGGAAAGATGAAACATCACAATATTTTTACAATTCTTGCTTGACCAAAATTGCAAGCTAATCTATACAGAGTAGACAATAGATGCTGTATTTGTCTTTTGTGGCATGTAGGTGTTTCTTAGTTCAAATAATATTTAGCAAAGGTAATATCTTTGTGGGAAAGACAGGTCCAGGCTGTTACAGCTGTGGACCAAGGGTTGAGCAATCTTGATAATAAAGCTCTATAAGTTTTCCTCTTAACATTGTAAGAATGGACAGGAAATCCTGGCACAGTGAATCACAAAGGCTCCAGGATCATAATTAAGCAAAAAACAAACAGGAGCAATCATAGGAACAGGTTAAAGTAAGGAAATAACACCCTGTTAGTCAAAGGCTTTAAAGCTGGGCATGCACACCAAAAAAGTTACTAACTTGAAGATCCAACTAAAAATTCTGCAACAGATTTCAGTTAAGAAAAGCTGTCAGACCTAAGAAGAAGAAAAATAATCAAAATGGAAACTGTGTGTTTTAATAGGAACTTTTAGAAGAATTTAGTGACTTCCTATCAATGTAAAAATGCATAACACAATAATATATATCAATAGTTTTTTTTCACAATCTTTGAAGCCAATTTTACCACACAGCACAGCCAGTTTGATCCAGCAGTTAAGATGCTGGACTATGAGCAAGAAAACATGAGTTCTAGTCCTAATTTAGGCCTGAAGCCATCTGTGTGTCTTTGAACCAGTCACCCTTTCTCTTCCCTTGGAATACAGCAAGGGCAAACCACTTCTAGAAACGTTGTCAAGAAAATCCATAGATCTCTCTATGTAGTCATCAGGAGTTAAGATTGTCTCAAAGATACACAACACAAACACACAAACACACACACACACACAACCTTCCCCAACTGGGATGACTTCCTGGTGCATGGATTTCAATTCCCAGAATTGTTAGAAATTGCCAAGAGGGCAGCCCCCTCCAGAAGGAAATCTGTTGTAGCTTTCTGTAGTGCAAATTGTTTATCAGGGGTGATACACATAAGCTACTGTATACCCCATAGCTTCTAGAATCTAGAGGATAAATGCAATTGGCAATATTACCTCTGTGGTACTATTATCAAAAAGGAATGCAGAGAACAGAGGACAATCAGTAACAACATTTCCCCATCTTTCGTTTAATCCAGGTCTGACCAGATCTGGATGCTATTTTTAAGGTCCCTTGTATTTAGCCTCGTGTTCCAGGAGCAACTGTCCTAAGCAGCAAAGTTGCTGACTGCTCATTTAAGCTGTGTTTGCAGATTGCTCAATCATTTGAATGGAAATGAAGGACACCTTGCTGGAGCAAGCCAAAGAGAGAAATGTAATTTTATTTTTTATTTTAATTCCATTTATATCCCGCCCTTCTCCGAAGACTCAGGGCGGCTTACAAGCTTAGCAGTAATGGGTCTATTTTTGTTCTGATGAAAAAAAAAACATTTCCAATACACTAATAAAACAATAAAGGACAATTCTCCATTTTCATGCAGCTTGTGTGGCTGAACCAGCACATAGACCCATGTGGCTTGACTAAAAAAAACATGTCTTGGTTTTACTACTCCATTTCTGGCTCTACTTTAATATCTAGCAATTATGCTCTAATCGTGCATACAAAAGACTTCAGTGTATTTGAATAGAAACTGTTATATGTTGATAAAATTGCTAGACCTATTGTGAAATATATAAAAAAAAAACAAATCATACGCACTTTAAATGTATTTGGATTGGACAGTTTCAGAGTATCCAAGTCCTTTTAGAATCTATTCTCCCACTGGAAAAAGGATAATTGTGTGCCCTACTTTACAGAGAACAGTCCTTTTCTTGAAAGTATTCCCTCAGCTATGCTTATAAAGAACTATCAGAAAGGAATATAGAGGACTAAACTCCCTATCAGCTTTGGCCAACTGCTTTAAAAGGCTTACAAATGACTTTTCCTCTCTACGGAGAGATGTATTTCATATTTTTCTATTGGCTTGACAGTAGCACATGTAAAATTATCTGGGGAGGATTGTCAACCACAAGTTTTAAAGATCAGCCAACATTGCAATTTTTAAAAAGCAAATGCCATTCTGGGATGCATAGAGTTCAGACCATAGGAAGCAATTGTTCTACTCTGCCCTGCCATGGATGGCATCTTACTTGGGATACCGGGCCCAATTCTGGGCCTTGTAATCCAAAAAGAACAGTGACAGATTGGAGTAAGTTTGGAGGAAGGCTTCCAAATCAGTGAATGGTCTGGAAATCAAGCCTTATGAAAAACAGTTAAAGGATCTGTGTATTTTTAACTTATAGAAAAGAAATTTAAAGGAAGATTATAATGATCTTAAAAAAAAGTTAAGGGGGTTGGAGGGGACTTGTTTCGTAATGGCCTTGGGCAAGACTAGAGGCAGTGGGGTAAGACTACAAGGAAACAGGTTGAAACTAGACATCAGGACTTCTTGGCTGTATATGCAGTCCACCAGTGAAATAGGCTGATATATATATAAAGTGACAAGTTCTACTTTGCTGGAGGTCTTCACACAGAGGCCAAATGGTCACCTGCCACTAGAGAAGCAGGGATTGGACCTCATGATCTTTAAGGTTCTTTTTTGTTTATAATTCTATGATTACCAGGTGTTTTATGTGGCAATTTTCATTATTCAAAACACTTCCAAAGAACGACTATAAATTATGAATTAAATTTTTAAACACCCATTCTTATGTGAATTTGTGTTCCCTTTTCTTGCTGATTATGTAAACGGATAACTCTGTTGGAAACAGAACCTAGAGTTCAAAATATAGCTGAGAATGTGTTTCAGGCCATCAGTCAATAACTAAACATTGAGTCAATATTCTACAGAGACAGGAATTCAGTGAAGAAATAAGAAATACAGTTCTCCTAACCGCAAGAGTCTGGGTGAAGAAGGGATTGATTTTTCCAACACAACCAAGCAGAAGGAGATTGAAATTAAGATCAATAGCCCTAAAATCGGAGGTGACTAATGAATGAGTCTGACAAGTGTTCTGCGTGAATTGGTTATATTTCATAATCCCAAAATCAGCAGGCAAACCTAACAGTGCACTGTGTCTTTTGTTTACTGGCATGACAGTGTGACTGTACCACCAAAAAATAAAATAAAGCAGCTACTTGAAACGAGGGCGCAGTGTTTTTTATGGAAGAAAACAAAACGGTGCTTTTTAGTTGTGAGGAATGGCTGGAGGAAGGAGACAGATGAATGGAAAGATTAGAGAAAAGGGCTGACCTTTAATAGGATGTTGTAAACTCAAGCTGCTCTAATTCACATAATTTTACTAAAAAAGAGGTCACAGGAATTTCTTCTAGTATGTTAAAGGAAAAACAGAAAGTTCTTTACACAGTAGAAAAGTTACGGTTGCTTCTAGAGTAAGAGAAAGCAAATATTTACTGTGTTGTTTTCCAATGATTCAAAGGGGTGGGTGGGAAAGTGGGTTATTTGAAAGCAAATAGGAACTTGTTTGTCGAGGACTTTTCACCTGAAACAAGCTGAAACTGAAATGAAATACAAAACTGACCAATTTCTTTTTTAAATCACTTGACGCGATGGCCTGAGAGGTTGAAATTTCCAGTAACAATAAATCAAAAGTAGAGCAAAAATCTGGCATTTCACTGCTTATGTTTCAGGTGCCAGGCTAATTCCTAACTTCCTTACCTAACAATTAAAACTTGCACTCAGATGAGCTCGCCTGTCATGTCTTGGGGGAAGTTTTCTTACACAACCCGGAATTCAGTTCTTCTCCTGAATCATCTCATGCATTACATTTCTTGACCTACATTTCCTGACATCCAATTGAGTAAGACCATTACATGTTTTTATTTATTGGGTACCAACATTTTCCTAGAGGAATTGTGTGCCAACTACAGATAGTCCTTGACTTACAACCACAATTAATCCCAAAATTTCTGTTGCTAAGTGAGACAGTTGTTAAATGAGTTTTGCCCTGTTTTATGAGGGGTTTTTTTGCCACAATTATTAAGCGAATCACTGTGGTTGTTAAGTTAGTCGCACGGTTGTTAAGTGAATCTGGCTTCCCCATTAACGGCTTGTCAGGAGGCCACAAAAAGTGATCACGTGAACTCAGGACATTGCAACCGTCAAAGGTATGAGTTGGTTGACAGGCATCTGAATTTTGATCAGGTGACCATGGGGATTCTGCAACGGTTGTAAGTGTGAAAAATGGTCATAAGTCACTTTTTCCTGTGCCGTTGTAACTTCAAACCATCATTGAATGAACTGTTGTACGTTGAGGACTACCTACACAGACTTATAAAGATTTATAATGCTTATTTTTTTCATTGAAAACGTAATCTTTAGTAAAGAGCTTTATCCAAACTTTCTTTTCTGTAAATGGCTGTCTGGCTAAAGAATTTGGGCAATTCTGTTTTGAAATGTCTAAGGGCTCTATCTCCTTAGAACAAGAGTGTCAAACTGCTGGTCTGTGGGCCAGATGCGTCATGATGAAACCGCCCCCACCCCATTGCCGGCAATGGGGAAAAAGTTCTGATATGTCTCACGATGTCACGTGACGTCGCGAGTTTGACATGTCTGCCTTAGAATGAAGGACTCTTGCTTTTTTCATATGTTTGTTTCCTTGCCTTTCTTCTATAACAGCATTCAAAGCAGGCCGTTGTCTAATCGTCTTCCATCTCGGTCCTGACCAAATCAAGCCCTGTTTAGTTTCAGCAAAGAGACATGGAGAAAATCTCAGATAGCAACTAGTGTTAAACCTCCTCTCTTGTAATCATGCTTAACTGAAATAGAAATTCTCCAAAGACACAAATGTTCTTGAGGGTTAAAAAAAACACAATAGATTTCCATTAAAATAATACTGTGTTTTGTTTCTTGTTATGGTCTGGATTTTCTACTATGGATATGCTGCCTATTTCACTGTTTAGCAACTCTGCACTTCTGATATCATAAAATGAAATAAAACAATTAGCGTGCTAAAACATTAAACCCTCAAAAGTTATGAAAATCAGATCTCATTTTGATACGACTATATTGGCAAACATTTCTACTCTCCATAAATCCCCAAGGATATGTCAAATCAAGTGCTTCCTTGTGCTTGTTAGGTACACTAAGTATCCCCCTTTTAAGAGAAACTAAATTCACAGTTACAAATTATGAGCACAGCTGTAGTTAGTTTCTGGTGCTGAGCATTATCATTAGAGTTAAAATGAACATAATAAGCAGTGTGTCTTATTTTTTTTAATTGGAATCAATAAAAAGCCATACATGTATAACCACTCTTCTATCTTCCAGGAACTGAACATGTTGAGGCAGACTAAATTTCATGCCAAGATAATGAATAAGATGGCATTCATTTAAAAATAATGTGTCACCAAGGAATGAATAGTTGCTGAAATGTGATAGCTTTATGTAAAATAGTGTGTGTGTGTGTGTGTGTGTGTGTGTGTGTGTGTGTTTAATCTTAACAGAGGTAGCTTCACCTTTAGCATGTTATGTTCAGCTGTAATGTGAAGGGCAACTGTTGTGGTTAAGAAGTCCAGCTGTTATCTAGTATTTTTGGTGAGCATGGCTAGCCAGAAAACACAAGTCTGTTAATTTGCAATTATAGAAACTTTATAGCACAGCAGTTGCTGTAAATTTCATTTGCATTTCAGTAGCAATTGTTGCTATTGAAAAGTTAGAAGGGTTTGCTGTCAAATCAAATGGAGGCAACAGCTGGTCCTCTTCAGAAGATGGAACCAGAATGGGCTCATCTCATTATGCACATTATGCTAAGCAATTAACCATGGTTTACAAATATAATTCATACAGGTCCAGCCCAAATCAAATCAAACTCATTTTAACTTATTTCAATCTGTAAATTTCTATTTTAAGTTTCAAAGTGAAAGAGTTCTAAGTTTCAGAAGTCTGAAAAACTCATTCTTTCCTTCACAGAACTCTGCTTTTCCATGGGGAAATTCTTCCTGGTTTTGGGAATGTATTATGAGATCATCACTGTAATACGGACTGTATTATACTCTTCCCTTCTGTAATCTGCAGTCTTTGGATATCCAAAGACCCTCCAAAAGCACTATGTAGTGAGTCTTTATTATATCAGCCATTTCAATGATAGGTTCCTAAGGTAGGTTTCCAATTAATACAATAATAAACTAAGAGGAAAAAAAAACATTTATTCAATGGCTACTGATGCTAGAAGGGCTTAAAGTAAGGAACTGTCAACCTGTTTAAGGATTGTTATATTCTCTCTACTAGTCACTTGGATCTTCACATAGCCTTTTTTTTTTTGCAATGGCTGCAAGTGTATGATTTATATCTAGGACACTTCCCGGGTCACCTACAGTTCAGGACATATAATATGGCTACTCTGGTCCCATAGATCTGTAGGAAAACTTAAGCATTTTGCTTACTTCTGTGGAATTTTGTATGTACATACATCCTATTTAATACATCCTATAAAGCAGACATATCAAACGCGTGATGTCACGTAATGTATCGGAGCTTTTTCTCCATTGCTGGCAATGGTGTGGGCGCAGTTTCCTGATGATGCATCCAGCAGTTTGACACACCTGCTATAAAGGAGTCAAGACTTTTGCTTTAGTTTTCATCCATTTTTAGTGCTGAATACTGTAAATAATTTTTTTAAAAAATCTAGATTGAATTTTGAAGCTATTGGCTACAGAGGTCTTTCTGGAATCAATTTCTCTTTACTTGCATGCTATATTGAAGAGTGAGTAAATGAATCTCTATTTTCATGAAAAGAAATTCAGGGAGGAAACACCTGCTTGAAACTCCGCAGTACAATAATGAGGAGTGAGAGATAATTCAGAATGGAAGAATTGTGAGCAGGAGATGGATGAAATTCCTCTTATCTGATAGTCCCCCTATTAACTTTTTTTTGAAAAAGGAAGCAGCCCATAAAATAAATTATACACTTTTGCATATACAGAGATGACCTGCATATAATTAATGTGATTGCTCCTAAACATCCTCTTTCCTCTAGCAAAATTTGATCAACACTTTGGTTTACTAGGCAGCTGAGAAGAACGAACAAGGAAATCTTTTAATGAGGCAATCACAACATTGAGATAACTTAAGCACTAAGCCCTACCTTGGGGTGCAACAGATGAAGGCACACAGGTAAAAAAGGAAAGAGGGAAACTGAAGAGTTACATGGCTGCTTCTTCTCCCCAAATTTATCCATCCAGCAGCACTTGTCCAGAGACCCAATAGGATCTCCCTTTATCTCCTCAATCCAATCAAAGTATCTCATCTCCACTCCAGATGCCTGTTAGATTCAGATGGAGCCTACTCTTCTCTTCCCTTCGCTTCAAAATAGAGTCATAAGTGGGTGCAATGCATTTTGGTGGTTTTTGATGGTGATGTTCATGATGTTCATCCTCAGACTTTCTGTCTTGGGGACACTGTTCCATAATAGTGCTGCCTCTCTCTGTCAAAACATGTTCAGAAGGTGGTGCTGTGTTGACTACTGCTCAGCCTTGTATTCTGTTCTATCTTATCCCTTATGCTGTTTAACCACATATGACAGCAGGGGGAGAGAATTCAAAGCCTTAAAATACTCTATATCTTCTAATCCCCCATCCCCCCCAAATCAATAAATACCCTGAAATGTAGCCGAAACAAAGTGGTTTTCCTAAGGAGGACAAGCTTAAATTAACGTGGTGGATCAGTGGGTTAGGACACTGAGCCTGTCGATCAGAAGGTCGGCAGTTTGGCAGGTCGAATCCCGAGTGCTGCGTAACAGAGTGAGCGCCTGTTACTCGTCCCAGCTTCTGCCAACCTAGCAGTCCGAAAGCACGTAAAAATGCAAGTAGAAAAATAGGGACCACTACGGTAGGAAGGTAACAGCGTTCCGTGCGCCTTTGGTGTCTAGTCATGCCAGCCACATGACCACGGAGACATCCTTGGACAAGCGCTGGGTCTTCGGCTTTGAAACAGAGATGAGCACCGGTCCCTAGAGTCGGAAACGACTAGCACGCATGTGCGGGGGAACCTTTACCTTTACCTTAAGAAAAAACAAACACCTAGATTTGGGGATTGACATAAAATCCACTTTGAATAGGCTTGCCTTCTTCAGAAAGAACAGGTTCTCATTTTGGGAATGGACCTTGGCTACCACCTATTTCTGCATTGGTAGCAATAGCAATAGGACTTAGACTTATATACTGCCTTAAAGTGCTTTTACAGCCCTCTCTATGTGGTTTACAGAGTCAACATATAGCTTCCAACAATCTGGGTCCTCATTTCACAAACCTTGAAAGGATGGAAGGCTGAGTCAACCTTGAGCTGGTCAAAATCGAACTGCAGGCAGCTGGCAGTCAGCAGAATTAGCCTGCAGTACTGCATCCTAACTACTGTGCCACCATGCTAGGTACTAATTGTGGTGAGGAATGCATTTGAGCATTATTTCCTGAGCCACATGATTTGAACTGAACCTGAACAGAATCCTGGAGATTGCAACTGGTGCAAAATGTGATGCTAACTGATGCAAGGTGCAAGGATCACATGATATTAACACTGAGTTATCTCAACTGGCTGCCAATTGCCTACCAAGTAACACTGAAAGCATTGGTTTTGAACTTTATGACTTAGCAGCTGACTATCTGCAGCATCCCCTCTTCCACTAAGAATTTGTTTTGTTACTTAGATGAGCAGGAGAAGCCCTCTTGATGATGTCCCCAGTGCTACATTTCATGGGCAGGATTAAAAGAACAGAAGACCCTTAGATATAATCAGACTTTTATAATGTGAGATATGATTTAGAATTAGGATAACATTTTTTCTTTTCTCTTTTTTGATATGGGAAATATGAAGAAGATAAGATTTGAATAAAACTTTCAGCTATACAAATGTAATTAATATTGAGAACATCATAACGGATAAAGACATTTCAAATACTGATGGGAAATCAAACTTTAACAAGAACACGAAAAACAGAATATTGATTAATGAATTGACATTGATTTATGAATTGATATTATTTGTATGATATTAGTAGAATATGATGAAGATGCTTATATCTAATGCTGTATACATTGATAGTACCAAAAATTGTAATGGTGAAATGAAGGGAAAATGGAAAAAATATGAAGAAAGGAGGATCAGGAAAAAAATACTGGATTGAACAGATTTATATTGAAGAAGTTAACGTTAAATATTTGAACCCAGACAATATATTGTTTACTAAGCACTAAAGACCGTAATTTTAAAAAATTAATAAAACTTTTATTTAAAAAATGGCAAAAAACCCTCAAATAAACCCATTTTCTTATCAAGCTTTAAGTTGTTTTTAATCATAATTAATTTTGATTGTAATTTTGATTGTAATATGAATGGTACTGTTATGTTTTGTAGTTTGCAACTTGGCTTTATTGTTTCAAGGTACCCAGAGGGCTTATATAAGTAGAAAGGTGGAATGTACAAGTTATTATCGTATATGGCTTTTGTTAAGCTGCTAAAATGATTGAAGCAGCATAATATCATGTTACAAATAATTAGGATGATGACATAATGTGAAATTAGGCTGAGGTCCAGTCTCAGCACCCAATAAATCTGGGCAGCTTCTGGGTTAAACCACAATTATTTCTTATATTCCTCCTAACACTTTCCGAGGTGTTATGAGAAACATAAAATACTGGTTCAGCAATTCAGGTTTAGCTACTTGAACAAACTGCAGAAAGGAGATCAAAAGAGTTTACTTTACCTAGAATTTACCATAATTTGGATTGTGAAACACATTCTCTAGCATATATTTTTTTACCTGTTTTATGATACTCTCAATTTGAAACAAAAAGTGTTTCTGGCCAGCATGGAGTGTTAACTTCCAATGCACATATCAGCCCCATTTTAGTAATTGCATGAAGAGTTATTACAGTTAGATATAGATATGAAAAAAGAATCCAATTAGTTGTGATCTATGTTCATCTGGCAGAAGATCTAGGCAGGCACTTTCTCACAACTGATTGAAGGTCAGCCAAAGCTCACAGGGGTTGGCTATGCAGAACCACTCTGTAAAGTCTCATAGGCCATGTGAGAGGGGTTAGACAGAGGTACAAAACAGGCAGCTTGCCAGGAGCTCTAGTCATCCCTCATGAGTGCCCCAGGGTGAGCTGGTGCCCAGAAGTTAGGCTTATTTTGAGGGCTGTGGATTTTAAGGGGCCCAACTGGTGCTTCAAAACTTGCTGAGGCTCCAAGCAGCTGTTTCAGTTCTTAAAATTTCCTCACCCCTATTCCTTCCTCTCCCCCCTCCATCCCCCCAGAATAAGGTTAATTTGATCCTGGCCCATACTATTAAAGCTTGAAATAGCTTTTAAGCCAATAGAAATTTGCTCATTTCCTGAATCAACGAGATACACAATAAACTTTCCCACAGTTCTCAATGAAGGAGCAAATCTCTGGTCCACATACCCCCTGCTTGGTAAAACATGGCACTGCAATTCCAAGATTTTGCTGAGTGCCGTCTCTCATATTCTTTC
This sequence comes from Vipera ursinii, assembly GCF_947247035.1. Lineage (NCBI taxonomy): Eukaryota > Metazoa > Chordata > Lepidosauria > Squamata > Viperidae > Vipera > Vipera ursinii. Next base: position 116,267,902 of record NC_139513.1, on the reverse strand, counting down.
AGACAGATTTCCCTCATTATCCCTGGGACACTTAATAAGGTCATTCTTTTATGTGTTTGCATTCATCCTTGCTATTCATCCCTTTATGAAGAGGAATAGCAACAGGATTCCTACCATTAGCCAGCACGGACGGACAGAGAGAAAATGTTTTGCATATATACAACATATCTATGTTTATTTCATTTCATTAATCCATGCTTTTTGTCATTTACCCCTCTTGCATTGTAAATAGTTTTCCTTATGCCATGATTGTCATAAGGTAAGCCCACCTGCTGCTCATATTTGTTTTTGATCTAACACTTGATGTACAGTAATCCTCAATTTACAACTATTCGTTTAGTGATCATTCAAAGTTACAATGGCACTGAAAAAAGTGACTTATGACCATTGCAGCATCCCTGTAGCCATGTTATCAAAATTCAGATGCTTGGCAACTGGGATGTAATTATAACAGTTGCAGTGTCCCAGGGTGATGTGATCAGCTTTTGCAACTTTCTGACAAGCAAAGACAATGGGGAAGCCAGATTCACTTAACATTCATGTTACTGACTTAACCGTGCAGCAAATCACTTAACAATTCTGCCAAAAAGATCATAAAATGGGGCAAATTTCCTTTAAAAACTGTCTTGATTAGTGATAGAAATTTTGGGGTCAATTGTTCTAAGTCAAGGACTACTTGCACAATGTGTCTAACACCTTTGAGTAATATAGAGTGGGAGTGGACTAGGTTACTAGGTTTATTCATACTCATGCCAAGTACAATATTTGCTGCAAACAACAGGAACAATGTCATTTTAGCCAACATGCTAGAAGTGCAATCAATCCTAGTTTTACCTAGTTTTACCCCAACTATATTTGTTCCTCTATGCCAGTTAGGATCTCTAGAGATTGTTTTGCAGGTTTTCACACTGTTATCACAGCCCACCAAGACAGACATACCTGCAGAATATTGACATTCTCAGTGTCTTCAATTGCACATTACTTAAACTTTATGCAGTAACTTCTTTAGTATACAGAAACACATTCTCCATTAAATTATCTTACAACTTCAGCCGTCCAGTATGTAAATGTGTATGAAACCTTATGACAGGTTTCTAGCCCTCAGAGTTACAGAGATCAATCGTTTCCTGGAAGCTTAGGATCAAGATCTATGATGCATTTTCAATGTATACATGCAACCTATGAACTGCAGAGCCCAAGAGTTAGAAAAGTATAGAATATTGAGAGTGCTGTAACGTATGAAATAATCCATAAAAGCACTATAGTGTGCTTGAGTGGCAACGCTTGTTGGGCTGGTTTTAGATAAAATAAGTACAGTTTTAAATGTCAATTTGTTACATACCAAGGCTTTTGGCTACGAAATGCTGTGTTTGATCTGTCTATACCTGTACCTACGCAGACATTTGCCTTTCGATTGGAGAATTTAGCATATGCTCAATTCAGTCAGTTTTTTTTTATTGCCAATGTCTTTCCTCTCCTCTGAGACCCGCTTGCAACTCTAAAGAGTTGAGCCAATAGAAGACAGGCAGTAGTTTGCAACAAGTAGTTTCTCCTTCTGCGCAAAGAAGGAGAATATTCCCGAGGAAACATTTTGTTTCTACTCACCTGTATATGATGTCTTTTTCATGCTGTCCTTATCCCAGCTGTTACATAGGAAGGGAAGAAAGTTTCTCCAAGCTGCCACAGCCCCCTTGTATATAATCCCCAGGGGTGCTATGAAAGAGGCTTAATAATCCTTTTGCTGTAGCAGGCTGGGCTCCGCAGAGGAAGTGCTCTCCTCTTACATGTTACCTACAGACCTAATCACAATTGCAGCTGGGCAGGGAGTGCACAGCACTCCCATTCATTAGAACACACCTTTTCTAATCCGTGGGTTGTTCCAACTAGGCTAAAGCTGAGAGAGGCAATTAAGGGAAGAGTTCAGCTGCAGAAGAAATTTCACCTTTTTCCCTCTCCAAATAAACTGGCCCTGGCACACACTTGTTCCTTGTCCTGCCAGATATGCCCCTTTGTGGACTTCTCCCCACCACCACCTAAGTTGCCTTTGAGTATTCCTCCTAGTTCTCCCTTCTCAGCTGTGCTGGTTGCTCAGCCTGGAGGCAGGACTCATTTGTGTACGCTCCAGTTCAAAGTGCATTGTGGCTCCGTGGTGGTGAACCTATGGCACATGTGCCATAGGTGGCATATAGAGCCATCCCTGTGGGAATGCACGCCATCACCCCAGAGGGAGACGGGGCCAGGGTGCTCCCTTCCGCCTCTCCACATATGCCTGTGCTCTCGCTCTCTATCTCTCTGCACTGAGAGTCAGGGAGCAGCTGCAAGAGCTGGGCAGATCCAGGCTGGATGGCAGAGGCAGCTGCCAGCATAAGTCCAGATAAGCCTCCGGAGTGATTTTTGCAGTGCTCCAGCGACCCAATTTGGTCTCTGGAGGCCTGGAAAAGGCCTCTGCCACCCAGATCGGCTGTGGGGGGAGGGCACAAAATCCCCCAGCTGCTGTGCAGATCACCCTGCCGCCACCACCTTTGCCCCCACCTGCCGTGCAGATCGCGCTGTTGCCGCAGTCCCCCCCCACCCGCCAGGCTGCCACTGCTTCGCCCACCCACCGTGTAGATCATGCTACCGCCGCCATCCCCCCCACCCGCCACACGGATTGTGCTGCCGCAGTTGCCCTTCCCCCCCACTCGCCACGTGGATCACACGGCCGCTGCTTGGAAAAGGCCCCACCTGCCGCCACTCAGATCTAGGGCTGAAGAACGATTTTGCAGGGGGGGCAGCCAATCTGGGTAGCAGAGGCCTTTTCCAGGCCTTCAGAGCTCACATCCATGGCTGTGGGGCAATTTTGCAGCATGCCAATGGCCCAATCCGAGCTCTGGAGGCCTGGAAAATGCTTCTGGCTCCCGGATCGGCCATGTGGGGGTATGTGAAATTGCTTTGCAGCCCTAGATCTGAGTGGCAGAAGCATTTTCCAGGCCTCCAGAGCCCGGATCGGGCCGCTGGCACGCCACAAAATCACCCCAGAGCCATGGATGTGAGCTCCGGAGCAGCAACGCAGTCTCTGGGGTGGGTGGGGGGGAACGGCAGCAGCCACTGTGTGATCCATGTGGTGGTGGTGGGTGGCGGCAGCAGTGTGATCCACACGGTAGTGAGTTTCACGGTCGCTTTTGGCCAAGCTGCATTGCAGCAGTATTGGGCGCAATACACAAGACGGCAAACAGCTGTGTCACACCAAAACTGGCTGTTTGCCACCTGCTGCCCAATGCCACTGCCATGAGACCATGGAACAAGCCCGGCAGCAGTAAGAAACCAGCAGTGGCGTAGCGTGGGGGGTGCAGGGGGGGCCGGCTGCACCGGGCGCAACATCTGGGGGGGCGCCCATTAAGCTCGCCGGAGGGGGACGATTCTGCTTCGCCGAGGGTCGGAGGAGCGAGCGAGTGGGCGGAGCGTAGAAAGCAACCGCATTCGCTGAGCCCAGCCAGTGCGGGATCCCGTCCTCTCGCGGCTGCGGATCGCCTCCTTTCTCGGGTGGGGGTGGGGAGGCTTGGCAGCGTCTTGCCTCCCTCTCTTTCTCCCACCATGGTTCTCCTCCGCTTGGCTCTCAACCTGCAAGCCCGGCCCCCCCGACCCAGCTCCCGCCCCCGTCTCCTCCTTTCCCGGAGGTAAAGGTAACAACTGCAGCCGCCGCACCTGCGGCTGCTTGCTGCTCCTCCTCCTCCTCCTTCTCCTCCTCCTCCTGCCGTATTGACTCTCTGTGGCCACTCGGTTCCCCCTGCAGGAGGCGATCGGGACGCCCCCCCGACACACGTCGCCAGCAGCAAGAGTTTCCAGCCAGTCCGGCGAATCTTTGGGGTGAGGTGCCAAAGAGAAGGAGGCGGCTTGGCTTGGATAAGCAGCGTCTGGGCAGAAAATAGGTCGGGCGCCACAGCAAGTATGAATTCCTGGGGTTCAACCTAAGCAGGCAAAGCTGCAGGGTGGGTTGGTTGGCTTTTCCGGCTTTGGAATAACCTTGGGAAGCTGAGGCATTGTAAGTTGGAAGTCATTGTTTGTTGCCTAACATGTTGGGTCACCCCACACCACATGCTAAGCCATAAACCGTGGTTGGTATCCAGGGTTTAGGACAAGATGGAGAAAACTAGCCAATTGTGGGATCATAAATCTTGATGAAGCCCATCATCGCTCCATGTGATGTATGCACTCAGTCTACAAACGTAGTCCAAGACTATTCACATCTGTTGTAAGGTCATTCTCTCGTGGGGTTTATCTTGACATCCACTAAGAGTGGAACAAACATGCCCCATTAACCATTTTCAACGCCATGTCCTCTCTTTGTCTCATCCTAAATCACAGCTGAGGCACCTTAAAGTTGCCTTGTTTCAGTTTTAAACTAGCATTTTCCCTCTTCTCCAGAGACCCTTTTTTGCCTTGAACCTAACTCAAGGGTAGGCAACCTTGGCTCTTTTATGACTCATGGACTTCAACTCCCAGAATTCCTGAGCTAGTGGAAGAGACTCGAGTGCTAAAATCCACGGGTTAGGGGGCGCAAATTACTTGCCTTGCCCCGGGTGCTGACAACCCACGCTACGCCACTGGAAACCAGTATACTGTTTCCTTACCTCCTCCCAGCTTGTTCTGTGGCCTCATGGCAGCCACATTGGGTGCGACGCATGAGGCAGCAAACAGCCATGTCATGTCAAAACTGAGGGGCCAGCAGGCTGTGACTGCTGATGGACACAGTTGGCCCCCATGCACTCACTGTGTGTGGGGGACCGATGGTGTCAGGCAGCAGTCGCTCCGGTCCCTGCCTCACCTTGCCTTGCCCTGTGGCAATGGCACCCTTGCCCTGCCCCCCTTCCTCGCCTTGCAGGATGAGCCTTCTGCCCACCATCCCACCCACCAGAGACCTGTATCTCCCCCAACCCTGCCTGGTCCCCACAGGCATCCCTCCCCACAAGTAACATTGAGGTGGCCATGCCCACCCAGTCTGCCATGACCAATGCAGCCATGCACACCCAATGGGCCACGCCCACCTGGCACCCGATGATACATAAGTGGGTTTTAGGTTGCAGTTTGGGCACTTGGTCTCTAAAAGGTTTGCCATCACTGTTGTGGCTTGTCTGCCTGCTTACTTAAACATAACTTCTTTGCCTCTTTGGAATGGCCCAGAGATGGGAATTCATTGCTCAAGGTTGCTGGTTGTGTAAATGCATAAAACTCTGATTGTTTGTAAGGTTTGTAAAAATGCTGCCATTCATGGCTTTGAAAGGAAATGGGGCACTGGCAAGCTTTGCCTTGCTATCTCCACAAAATTTCCAGGTAAAAGAAGTCAGGTAATGGTGCCTGGGTGTTTATCAACATTAGATCACTTAGTAGATGTGAACATTTCATCTGAAAACAAAAGATTTTGGGAGGGGAATAAAAAACAGAGAAGGGGGAAATGTTCAAATATGTGACTAGGCAATTGATATTTAGTTAAATGAAATGAAATCCAATATACTTTTTGCTCTCTCTTACTTCTTGGAGCATTGCCACTTGAGATATATATGTATTTAGGACTAAATGATTAATCTTTGCAGTATGTTTCATCAACTGACTTTTCTTTCTATCTTTTCGTGTCCTGTCTTGTCAGAGGTTGTTGTGGTTATTGTTTTCAGTGTTACTAGCTTCAAATAACACACTCTGAATGTGTGTATGTACAAGAACAGTGTCTATGAGTTAGGTTTTACTCATTTAGACTTCATGTTCATGTTGAAGTCATTTTTTTTTGCAACAGTGATTTACTGTTTCTTGATGGTTGGGTTTTTTGTTTTTTTTTACTTTCCAGCAGTGCTTTTTTTGTAAAAGAAAAAGGTGCCGGAACTCACACATGTCATACAACCCGCCTTGCCTACCCTACAAGGTTCCATCCAAAAAAGGTGCCGGAACTCCGTTCTGAGCATTCTATGAGAAAAAAGCCCTGCTTTCCAGTATATAGTACACAGATTCTTCATGGTGGTGTCCCATGCAAGTCCTGAGTAGGTCTGACCTAGTTAATTTTTCATAGTGCAGGCTTAAATTCTTACATAGTATGAGCTTGGTACACAATTCACAATGTAAAGTCATAATAGGATCCATAGACCTTTGATAGTAAGTAGCCTATATAATTATGAAAATTCCCTCTTCCTTTTGGTGGAAAATGAAGATGGAGGCTTCTTTTTATTTTTGTCAGAGAAAAGGATACACATATTATAGTGCCTTCCATAGTGAAAATCCATTGGAATTGCTAAGGTACCATTTAGGAGCAGCAGCACCTTATATCCTATGCCAAAAAGGAAGGAAAGGAAGGCAGGCTCTAGGTCTAGGATAAATTAATAAGAATTCTTATCAGCATCAGTGAGAAGTCATGCACCTCGTGAATCAGAAGAGAATTTTCAAGGAATGGGCTGGAGCTGTCACAACTCATCAAGCCGCAGACAGCCCACCAGCAAAATACTAGAACCCCACCTTGTTTTGTATTTCAAAACAGGCAGCAAAAATGGTTTATCAAATCTCCAGGCAGACAATCAAGGTGTGTAGCCTGCTGACAGAGCTGTTCAAAATGAAAGCAAAATAGGGCAGGTGCACCCAGCGTCAGCGAAGGGCTACTGCAGGCAACTGCCTGAGGCCCTCAAAAGTTCATCAAGTCCACCGAGTTGAAATGCACCCAGTGGCTCTCCCCTCACCTCAGTTTCTCAGCCATTGTGATATTAATAAGGAAAAATTAAAAAGGGAGACTGCAGAGGTGAGAGATTGACACCCTTAGGCTGGAAAAGGACACATAGCTTTGTGAAAAAGATTTCAGCAAAAGCAAGTGGCATTCAACATTTGTCATCGCTGACTACCTAATTGTGCAGAAACATTATTCTAGAGGAGCTTCATAAACTAGGACAAAGGTGGCCAATCAGTGCTTATGACATGTCCATGAATATCAGGAATTAGCAGGCTTCTTTAGAACTTTTCTAGAGCAGGGATGTCAAACTGCGGCCCAGACACATTATCTGGAAGCCGTGCCCACGTCATTGCCGGCAATGGCAAAACTCTCCTGATACATTGCGCAACATCACGTGACATCATGAGTTTGACACGTCTGCTAGAGGATATCTTTCTCCTTCTCTTTATAAGTGTTGTGTTATAGCCTGTGTAATTTTAAGGTGCTAACATTCAAAGCTGAATGAATTCAGGTGTTGACATCTCTGGGTGACTAATCAGTGCTCAAATAACATTCCAAATATTTGTACCTTCCCCAAGCCTGCCTAGACTCTCACATCCACTTAACCTAAACAAAGTTCCACAAATGCAATATTTCTGAGGATGGATTCTTTCTAAGTGCAATGGACAGTAGGCTTGTTCTATTGCTACTGTGGCCTGGCATATTTCTTCCACTCTGGGATCCCAAAGAAAAGAAAGGATCCATAAATATCAGAAAGAAGGAGCCCACAGAATAAAGTTATTTATTTTTTTCTGTTGTGTCAGAATGATTCAGAGACCGGCACTTCTTTTGAAAGGGCAAGTTAATGTTTCACAAAATACACATCCCAGAAGCCTTCCATAGGCAGGTCTTTATATAACTTTCTCCCCTATTTTTGCAAGATTAGCAAGGGAATGTATAGTTCATTAAAGAAAGGGGGATTTGGACAAATAGCAGGAGCCAGGTGGAGTGTAGTCATGCCAAAACAGGTCAGGTCAGCCCAGAAAAATGCACAAATTATGCCAGCTGGGTCAGGGCATAATTTTTCTCAGCGCACCCTCCATTTTCCTAATGTTGGAATTTCTAAAGAAAAGCAGATTCCTCTGTGAGCTTGGGGTTTTTTGGTCAGGTCAGCCCACTTTTGAAAAGTGCTTTCCACTGTCTCAAGAGAGGCAAAAATCTAACCAGTAAAATGCTTGTTTTGTTTTGCTTAGTTTTATATTTAGTGGAACTAAAGTTTTGCTTCTGGTTAATTGTTACTCTGTAAGAAACTCTTCAAAAGGTTCATAAGTAAGGAGGACATTCAACATTATTCTGGTCCTTTGTCAAAGCACATCTGCAGCAGTTTAGCACATTTGCAGTACAGGAGACATGTATAGGTATAGCTATAGGTATATGCAGGTGCTACCTAAAGTTTCAGGGGCCAGGTGTAACCTGATTTAGTGCAACCAGAGAGACCCAATTTGGTGTAGTGCTGAAAGTGCTGCCTAGAAGCTAGGAGATTGTGAGTTCTAGTCCAGTTTAGGCATGAAAGCCAGCTGGGTGCCTTTGGGCCCATCATTCTCTCTCAGCCCTGCTCACCTCACAGCATTGTTGTTGTGGAGAAAATAGGAAGATCAAGCAGTATTATGTATGTTCCCTATCTTGGGTTATTTATAAATTAATAAAGATAGAATAAAAATCTAGTAAATAAATTAGCCCACATTTTTCTGCATGGCAAGCTTGATGCAGCATGTAAAAAAGAGAACTTTTCATATCCCTATGGAAAATACCCAATTAACATGGACAAGACTAAGAAGAAAGAGGGTCCACTGCTGGGGTATTTTTTGAGTTCGGAGAACGGGCTGGAGGAGGCCTCCCAGGCTAGAAGTGCATGGATGCCACTTCCAGAAGTCTGTTCTAAGCCTTGGAGGCCTAGAACAGCCCCCCAGAAGTCCATGGATGCCACTTCTGGAAGTCCGTTCTAGGTCTTGGATGCCCAGGCCTGCATCCACTCAGAGAACCAGTTGTTCAGGTATTTGAATCCCACCACTGATGTGAATGCTTGTGTGCAGAGGGGCAGACGTGCATGCCTGCCACTCTTGCAAATGGAACCGTGTGTATGCGCATGTACTTGCAACTGCTGCTTGCATGGAACCCTCCCTCCCCCCACCCTGGAAAGGTTGGAGACCACTGCTTTAATCCCTAAAATATAAGCTTTTTCTAATTTGGATTTTCTCCTTTGCCAATTACTACTTCTGAAATTGAGAAGTATTCTTGTTATTTATTTATTCAATCAATCAATCAATTTATATATACATCTCACATTTATAACTCTGGATGGCTTACAATTAAAACATAAACAGTACGCAAATCCCACCAAAATAACACAACCATACAAATAATACACAATGTTAAAACAATTAAAAACTATAATGTAAAGTCTCTGAAAGTGCCCAATTATTCAAGAACAGTACAGTACAGTCATTTTATCATCTGGAGATGGAACTGAAGAATCTAATAGAAAAGATAATTTCAGTCTTTCATTGATCAAATAGAGTAGAAATTCTTTTACTCCCACAGTAGGGTTTCAGGGATTGTTTTATCCCCCTGGGGTACAAGGTAATATCTATATTAACTCACACAAGCAGCTTATTACATGTTTTACCCCATCATAGAGCTAGGGGAATCAGAGTTTCTGCTGGCAACTTATTTTATATGCATATACACATCATGCAAGATGTTATTTTTCTTGTTAACAGATATTTATAAAAAAGATGGACTTCTACTAGTTTGTACTTTATTCTATGTATAACTTCATGGAACATTTTAGGGCAAGAAACATGAGGGCTTTTTCAGATGATCAGTCTCTTGTCTAAAGGAGTTAAACAAAATGTTGTGTCTGTAAATAGTTGCAAACAAGGAAAATAGCTGATTGCATAAAGCAGGGTTTAGAGCGGGAAATTCCTGTGCAATCATTGGTTACAATAAACAAGAAGCGGGAAAAGAGACTCTGTTGATTGGTTACAGTTCAAACAGTTCCACTATAAAAGCTTGCAACATTTGACAATTGACAGTTGACTTATGTGTATTCAATAAACTCGTTCATTGTAAAACCTCTCTGAGTCCTCGTCTATCAGAACCAAACAATTGGCGACAAAGGTGGGATAGACAGAAGACCAGAGAATTGGTGAAATTGCTGCGCAAAGGCGGCAAAAATTGAAAGCGTGTCACAGTCAACCGAGCGGCCGCGGCGGAATATAAAAAATTCTCCGAATGGCGCAAATAGGGTCATTGAAAGAATTCGACCCAAACTTTCCAGAGGATTGGGAAGAATACATCGGACAAGTCGAAGGGTTCCTGCTAGTGAACGGAATCACCGACGACCGAAAAAAGGCGGCAGCATTATTGACTATTTGCGGCACACCGGTTTATCGAGTCGCCGTGGGACTGTGTCAACCGCAGCCGGTCTCAAGTGTGCCCTATGCTGACCTCCTAGCCAAACTAAAGGTTCACGCCTAGGAGATCCAAACTCTTCTGGCGGCGCATTTTTGAGAAAAGGAACCAGAGACCGGGCGAATCCATACAAAAATTTGTTGCTGCCGTCAGGGAAGCCGCAGTACGATGTAAATACGACAATTTAGAAATAAGAATTCGGGACCGAGTAGTACTGGGCTTGCGAGACGAGCAGCTGAAAAACAGAATAATCGCCAAACCCACCGGCGATCTGCAGGAAGTGCTGGATGAACTTTTAACGTACGAATCCACCGGTTATTGCGACCCCCCCCCGCAGTAGCATGGCAGTGTCGACCGAGATCAACCAAGAAGGCCATGTGGACTGTGGGGAGGTGGACCAACAGTGGGAAGAAGACATTGCTGAAGTCTCCAGACGATTTGGAAAATTGGCGCCAAAACCATCCCGAAGTGAGGGGCCTGATCCTAACCGCCGCCACCAATCCGCAACACCGCAAAGACCAGCGACAGGGGCCCAACGACCATGGAGAGACTCCACCACCAGACCGCGCGACAACGATAGTCAAAACCGATGTGGCAGCTGCGGAGGCAACCATCCCCGCGCCTCTTGCCGATTCCGTACCGCAAAATGTAGAGCGTGTGGAAAGACCGGCCACATCCAGGCCATCTGTAGGAGCCGTGCTGGCGACAACCGCCTTCATGAAGTTGATGTGTGGCCCGAAGGTAAGGTAACCCCTTACTTTAGTGGCAAAGAGACCCCTAGACCCAGGGTTAAAATTCCAAACCAAGGGGAGGTGGCGCGTGTCAATCGCAGTAGGAAGGGAAAAAATAGCAATTTTCCAGAAGGAAAATTAAAAATCATAGTCCATCTGCAAGGGGTTCCTTGCAGAATGGAAATTGACTCAGGGGCTTCAGTATCAATAATATCCAGTGAAACCCTTGAAAGGATTGAACAAATAAGTGGAAGGAAAATTCCACTTAGTTCAACAAAAATTCAATTAACTGATTTTCAAAAAACCCCAATTAAAATAAAAGGAAAGATTAGCCTTAGTGTTAAATTTAAGGGGTTTAAGGGGGTTTTAGAATTAATAGTCACTGAGGGTCAGAGGACTAGTTTAATTGGCCTGGGCATTTGGATCGGGGGAATAAATTCAGTTATTAAAAATAAGACCCTCGAATCAGTCTGCAATGAATTTGCAGACGTATTCGATGGATCTTTAGGTAAATACAAAGGGCCCCCAATTAAATTTAATCTAGACCCCTCAGTTAAACCTATCAGGCTTAAGGCCCGAAGGGTGCCTTTCGCCCTGAAGGAAAAAATCGAGGCCGAGCTCGACAAGCTTGTAGGCCAAGGCGTCTTAGAACCTGTTGAGGGTGGTTTGTGGGAAACGCCGATTGTCACACCCCTCAAACCAAACGGGGACGTGAGAATCTGCGCTGACTACAAAGCCACCCTGAACATTGGAATGAAAAAGCATACTTACCCGGTCCCGACGGTGAAGCAGGTCCTCGCCACGATCCAGGACGGCGCCATGTTTGCCAAGCTAGACTTGGCGCATGCGTACTTACAATTGACTGTTTCTGAAGAGGCTGCAGAAGCACAGACGATTGTTACCCACAAGGGGGCGTTCCGAGTCCACAGACTGCAATTTGGTATTGCAGCAGCTCCAGGCATCTTTCAAGAAGTGATGGAGAGGACCTTAAAGGGCATACCTTGTGTATGCCCTTACTTTGATGATGTCTTGATAGCTGGAAAAAATGAGGAAATGTTAGTGGTGCGGCTGGAACAGGTACTGGGAAGATTTAGGGGGGCTGGATTGAAACTAAAAAGGGAAAAATGTTGCATTGGGGTTAAATCCACTGATTTCTTGGGGTTCAGGATAGACAAAAATGGAATCCACCCTACCCCTGATAAAATTAAAGCAATTGAATTGGCTCCTGAACCAAGGAACAAGGCTGAACTACAAGCCTTCCTTGGCTTAGTAAACTTCTATCATACATTTGTGCCACACAAGGCTGCCATTGCAGAACCCCTCCATAGACTCTTAGATAAGAAGACTCCTTGGCAGTGGCTGAATAAACATAGAGTTAGTTTCCAAACTTTAAAGGACATTCTTTCCAGCCAATCAACAGTAACCCATTTTATCGAAAATAAACCAATTTATCTAGCATGCGATGCTTCACCTTATGGTGTGGGGGCTGTTATTAGCCACTTAGACAACCAAGGTATACAAAAACCAATTTCATATTATTCCCGGACGCTAACCAAAGCAGAACGGAATTATGCTCAGATAGACAGGGAAGCATTAGCAATCGTGGCAGGAGTAAAAAAGTTCCATGACTACCTTTATGGTAGGAACTTTACCATACTGACTGACCACAAACCCCTTTTGGGACTGTTTACCACGGATAAACAGACTCCCCAAATTATGTCACCCAGAATGCTGAGGTGGTCCATTTTCCTCTCGGCATATTCATTTTCTCTCCAATACAGACCGGGCAAGGACATGGGACATGCAGATGCCCTCAGCAGACTGCCATTAAACATCACCGAGGAAGACCCTGCCCCTGCAGGACAAATAATGTCCATCCTGGACATGCCGGAATGGCCTTTAACCGCTAAAGATATAGCTGGGGCAACAAATAATGACCATACTCTAAAGAGAATAATGGCCTGGGTCCTGAGTGGGTGGCCAAATGCCAACCCTGATGCCAAGTACATTCCTTATTTTAGAAGGAAAGATGAACTGTCAGTTCATTTGGGATGCGTACTGTGGGGAAACCGTGTGGTCATTCCCGAAATCCATAGACCAGCTATTTTATTAGAGTTACATGAAGGGCACCCAGGAATAGTACGTATGAAGGCGTTGGCTAGGAGCCACTTGTGGTGGCCAGGACTAGACAATGACATTGAGGAATGCGTTGCCAATTGCTATTTGTGCCAACGTTCTAGGCCGGAACAACAACACACTCGTACGCATAAGTGGGAATTAGCCAGGAATCCTTGGTCCAGGATTCATATTGACTTCGCTGGACCTTTCCAAGGGTTAACCTTCCTGGTAGTAGTGGACAGCTTCTCTAGATGGCTAGAGGTAGTACCAGTCAGCTCATTAACCTCAGGTAAAACAATACAGGTATTAAGGGGCCTCTTTGCCACTCATGGGTTACCTGACGTAATTGTGTCTGATAATGGGCCCCAATTCACCTCTGTTGAATTCCAGGATTTCCTCAAGGCCAACTCGATTAAACACAAGACATCAGCACCCTTCCACCCATCCACCAACAGCTTGGCTGAACGAAATGTGAGGACCACCAAGGACGCTTTAAAGAGAATCATCAGGGGCGACTGGCATCAAAGACTGGCCGAATTTCTGCTGACCCAACATACGACCCCATGTACAGCTACCGGTAAAAGTCCAGCAGAAATGAGGTGGGGAAAGAGACTAACCACCAAATTGGACAGATTACACCCTGACAGACTTCTACCAAGCGCTGAACTGGACATTCCAAATAGAACATTCAAAGTGGGGGACTTAATCTGGGCTAGAAACTATGCACAAGGGGACAAATGGATCCCAGGGGTGGTTACTGAAATATTGGGTCCCCTGTCTTACACTATTGAGGGGGAAGGGAATAGGATCATCAAAAGACACATTGATCAGCTGAGGAAGAGAACCACCGGTTGTTTGCCAGTAGATGGGGGTCAAAGCATATTTGGGGGGAACTTTACATCTAGGTTCAGTGATAACAACACGCCAGATAGTGGGGTAACCGAAATGCAAAATAACTCATCCCCTGGTAACCAACAACAACAATTTAGTCAAATTGACTGGGAAATACCCCTTCGTAGTAGGCCAGCGATAGCCGATCTTCAAACACAACCAAATTCACAAAACAGCAACAGGGAAGCGTCAGAGGCAGGTAGCCAAGAGTCCAGGTCCCACAGAGGCCATCAGCCAAGCAGTCAACCAGAAAAAAGTAACCCTAGCAGCCAGAGCAATAGATACCCTTCTAGAGTCCATAGGCCACCAAAATATTTAAAGGATTTTGTACATAAATAACAACAACTGGGGGGTAAGGGGGTGTTGTGTCTGTAAATAGTTGCAAACAAGGAAAATAGCTGATTGCATAAAGCAGGGTTTAGAGCGGGAAATTCCGGTGCAATCATTGGTTACAATAAACAAGAAGCGGGAAAAGAGACTCTGTTGATTGGTTACAGTTCAAACAGTTCCACTATAAAAGCTTGCAACATTTGACAATTGACAGTTGACTTATGTGTATTCAATAAACTCGTTCATTGTAAAACCTCTCTGAGTCCTCGTCTATCAGAACCAAACACAAAAGGCAATGCTATTATGTGTGTTTTTGTGTGTCACATTTAGATTTCCACCATTAGCCACTTCCCTGATTCTGCCCGTGTGTTTTTATTAATATTGATTATGTTTCTTTGAGATTCAAAACAAAACACTGCAACTCTTAATAGGTTACTTACTACGTGGTTCATCAGGTGGAACTTCTGCTGACCTTTTGGTTTCTTCCATCGTAGCTTTTCCATGATGTGCCTGAGAGTTTTATGAATGCCCCTGTGTTGGATGTAATGGGTTCCCCAAAGGATCCCCAGAGTAGAAGTGTGTTCTGTTCAAGATGGAAAAGTATAGCAGAGAAAGTTCAAGGGGAAGTGACCAAATGCTTTCCTCCCATGACAGAATTGGGGAACAAAGGGTAGATGAACAGAGTGGATAAGAAAAGGTAGGGAAACAATAGGTCAAAGTTTCAAGGCTACTAGCTTCCAAGCAACTTCATAATATGTGGGAAACAGCTTTGCTGATGGATGTAAAGATGGAAACCAGAGTGATGGCTCTGTAAACTAAGCATATCCACCTCCCCACCCCTGTGTTTATTTTACCTCTGGCCCTGCCAGCTTCATTTTGCACACAATCCTTCTTCTTCTATACCTCCATGGTTGGAAAGTTTTCCATCTGGTTTGCCTTTTTGTCAGGCTATCCAGTCTAACTTTGGCAAAACAAGAAGGATAAAGGGGGAAAGTGCCAAAACAAACAGTAGGTGTGCAATGCCACCCAGTTGCTGGCAGAAAAGGAACCAGAAAGGAAGGGGGGAGAACACCCTGAAAATTAGCTGTAAAAGGGTTTAAATGGCAGAAACAAAGTAAACAAATGAAGATGGCATCAAATTTCAGCTGCAGATCAAAATCCTACCAATTAAGGGCCTTTCCCAGCCACTGCCAGTTTGCGATCCCACCAGCAATCTTGGCACCCACGAACGGCAGCACCCAAGTGCTGACTTGTCAAGTGTATTTTGATAAAGCCAGTAGGCCTGGGGTTCATTAAAAAGGGGCTTAGCACTATTTCTTTAAAAAAAAATCTGTAAGATGTCTGTGCTGTGAAATTTAATTTAATTTTATAGCCAGAGGAAAAAAAAACCTTGCACCAAATCTTCCTAGCAGATGCTAACCACACCAGATCTGTGCCTGGGCCTGGAATCGCTACGGCCAACATAATTTCAATAACTAAAAATGTGCCTATGTATAAGTTTTGAGGTAGTTTGTCCTGAGCTTTAAGAGGCAGATTGTTTATCCTAGAAAAGCAGCCTAAAGTTAATGAGATTTATATTTTAAACAACACTTTCAGTTCATTATTCTGCTGACTGGATATTTCATAGGTTCAAGCAAAATGGAGAAATGACAGATCAGTACATGCAGTGCAATGGATGGATTCATATATTGTTTTAAACCAAGGGTTCTCAAACTGTGAGTCAGAATATGAGCAACTTAAGTAGTCAAAAGGTTTTATGCACGTGAGTAGGCATGTGGGGATAAAGTGGGAACTCTCAAAAATCACTCTGGCACATTCCACTTTTTTCATACATAAGCCTAAAATAGCTAATCTAGTTACTTGGGAACACCTGTGATCTATGCATCAAGATCAAGTTATTAAACATGTATATTTTTTGTACAACCCAAACCTTAATTAAATCATTCATTTAAATCCCAGGGGAGGATTTAAAATTACCTTTCTACTGCAGGGGTGTTCCCAGCAGGGAGAAGGGGGAAAGTGTGCACAACATATTTATCCAAGTGTTATTATTTACATCCTTGTGTGCAAAATATCCTGATACAAGTACACATCGTGGCATTTGCACAGTGACCTCCTTACATCTGTGTTGCTTTTGTGGTTTCCTGCAGATGACTCAAGAATATTCTACCACCATGTCTGAGAACACTTGAGTTAAATTATCATGTGTTTCTTTGCCTTTGGTTAGCATGATGTTGGAACCCATCCAGTTGCTGCTGATTAAGTAACCATGTTTAATCAAACCATGTGTATGAACCCAATCGTTAAAGGAAGGGTGGCAGTTACAAGGCACGCAGGGCTGATGATCTCCAAATCATCACTTTTGGTGCTATAAATTTTGTAGGCAAAGACAGATTCAGTAGGATTATGGTTGAATGCTTTGGCAAGACAAGCAGGAAGTATAAAAAAAGATTCCCCCCCCCAAGTTTCCACAAATTAAGTTACCCATCCTTGTTGAGTCATAACATTTTAACAATCTTCTTTCTTTCATTTCTGGTTTTCTCTCCCCCACCCCGCCTTTCTAAAGGAAAAAGAAAAAAGAGTCAATTATATTTATCCTGTTTCCTACCATGTAACAGGAATTAAAGTTAGCCAGTTGTCATTCAGGATGATTATCTTTGCTGGTAAATGAAAAGAGAATATTGCAGACAGTTTATACGTACATACAGTTTTAAAGTTCTCAATTTCATTCTTTGCCCAGTTTTTCCTCTCAATGCTATTGCACATGTTCCTTTCCCCCCCTAGTTTCAGATCTTGATATCATCAAAAGGATGCTTTTGTAAAATGTGGAGGACCAGACCGCACAAGTGTCTCCATCCACCCCATTTCCAGAGCACAGAAGTTAGAAAGCCATCAATGGTATACTATATGCTATATAAAGTAACACAGATACAATTGGCCTATCATATCTAAGCCGCAAAATTAGATATGCCCACTAAATAGCATCCAAGATATACAGGAAATTCTGACACTTTGCTGCAGTTCTGATTTTATCAGGAAGTCACAGAAGAGAATAGAGAGCACCAACAACTCTATAGTAGACACATTGCTTAAAAAAAAACCACTATGTGGATTTGAGTGGTAGTACCACAAATAAAACCATTAATACAGAAATAGTATGAAACAAAAGCCATCCAATTCATTCAGTGTTCTTGCCTAATTCTGCCCATTAGAAGGGCAATCAATCTGAGCTTTTCCTTATTCCCCAGAAAACAGTGTACCCACTTGGGGTTGACTGCCAGGAAGATGGCAGCTCCAGATGACTTAAGCAAGTGATGTCCCAAAGGTGCTTTTTCACGAGGCAACTGGACTTTCTTGTTTTTCTCTGAAGATGTTTCCCTTCTCATCCAATAATGCTGACTGGATAGTGGGGAATGGAAGGATTTATATTCCTTGCAGAGAGCTGGTCATTTGCATTCTTTTAGAGAGTTGGAGGTTTGTCTGTGTCCTCAGGATCACCTGAGTAGTGCAAATGGGTGTGGAGTCTTTGTGGAACTGCTGAAAGGACTATGTTGTGGAGTTGTGCTTTATGCAGGATGTTTCCACCCTGTGTCCCTTCACTGTTGAACAGAGGCGCAGGCTGTTGGGGATGAGTCTCAAACTGAAGCAATTTTCTGCAAAAAAAATTTCTGGAAATCCATTCATACTCCTGCACCATTCAAGGGTGTTCATCCCAAAGTGCATAGCTAAATGTCTGTGGAGACTCTCAGTCATCCAGGTCACAGTTGTCCCAAAGGTCCTTTTTCAGGAGACAACTGGACTTTCTGGTTTACTTTGAAGATGTTTTGTTTCTCATCCAAGGTTCTTCAGCTCTGAGTTATATATATCTGACACTTTATTTAAATTAAGTTTGTATAGCAATGATTGCATGACCTCTGTAGATGCCATACGCTAAATAAATCAATGAAAGTTTGACTTCTCCAGCTCATCCCCCTTCACTTTGCAACTGTCACAGAATTAGGTGTCTCCCAGATCAGTCTTTTCATGTTTTCTTGCAGGTGCTCCATTGCATGGAGATGCTAGAGTTCTGCTTCAATGGACAACATCTAACAGAAAATTAGCCCAAAGCATTTGGATGAGTTTCAAGAGGAGCTTGCAGAAACTGCCTCCTACTCATGGCTTTGCATAAAGGAGCACGGAAATTCTGCTGCCACTCATCCTTTTGATCATGGAGTGGATGTAGTTTGTGGAGGGGGGGGAAACAGAAGGAAAAATCTATCAATCTAGACACTCATAACATGCATTTCCTCCAAAATAAATTAAATAAGCAAATAAGGAAGTTTATATTCAACTTTGATTCTTTCAGGGTTTTGCTGTTAAAAATGGAATAGTATGTACTGTACTTAGTTAGAAAGTGCTTTCTGCAACCAGGTTGATACATAATGGCCAAATAATCCACCAGAGTTGGGCGGCCAATAAATTTAAATAATAATTGTGTCTATTACATTTATATCACAATCCCACACATTAATTCATAGGATAGGTACGAAAGTAAACTAATGTGATGGTCAGACCTATTACCAAGTTTGGCCTAAAGAACTGAGCTGCAGCTGTTCAATTTTTAAAATCAAGGAGCAGCATTCCTATATTTATATATATTTTTTAATGAATTTCCTTTCTCTAGGAGAGGCTTTCATTTAGAAATGCAGGTTGGAATCTGTTTAGGTGGATCAGCTTAGGTATTACAGTATATCTTAACAAAATAACTGTCCTAAAGATTATTTATTTTATTTATTTTTTACCTGTTGATTCTGCTATTTAAACTCACCTCTCTTATATTCATACACACATAGAGACATATAGAGAGCAAGAGAGAACCTGTGGCTCAGGAGGTAAAAATACTGCCTAATATGCAATCAGCCCAGGTTCGAATCTCAGAAGGGTATGACTGACTGATGAAGACTAAAGAGTCAGAAATGCATCTTAGTCTCCCTTAATTCTTTGTTAGTAATTTACACACACACACACACACACACACACACACACACACACACACACACATATCTACGGGTGAGCTATTACCCCCCGTAGATAGGGCCCGCAACTTGGGGGTCCTTCTAGACTCACAGCTCTCTTTGGAAGAGCATATTGGAGCTGTGACTAGGGGGGCCTTTGCCCAGGTTCGCCTGGTGCGCCAGTTGCGGCCCTATCTAGACCGGGATGCCTTGCTCACAGTCACTCATGCGCTCGTGACCTCTCGTCTAGACTACTGTAATGCTCTCTACATGGGGCTGCCCTTGAGGTCCACCCGGAGATTCCAGCTGGTGCAGAATGCAGCCGTGCGAGTCGTCTTGGGAGTTTCCCGATACTCCCATGTTACACCTCTGCTCCACGAGCTGCATTGGCTACCGGTTGCTCTCCGGGTGAGGTTCAAGGTGTTAGTTATGACGTACAAAGCCCTTCATGGCATGGGTCCGGATTACCTACGGCAACACCTGCGACCGGCGTCAACTTCCCTCTGTCCAGTGCGCTCCCACAGAGAGGGCTTCCTCAGGGTGCTGCCGATCAAAGAATGCCGATTGGTGACCCCCAGGGGGAGAGCGTTCTCTGTGGGCGCGCCAGACCTCTGGAACCACTTACCGGTTGAGCTCTGGACGGCCCCCGACCTTCGCTCCTTCTGGCGCGATCTTAAAACATTCTTTTTTGAACAAGCTGGCCTGGTCTGACGGGATGGGGTTGGGTTTTTAAAATTAGTTTTTAACTTAATATGTATTGATTTTATGGGCATGATGTTTAATGGTTTTTTAATGGTTTTTTAATTTTTGTATTTGATTTTTATTGTGTATTGCCCTGTTCATCGCCCTGAGTCCTTCGGGAGAAGGGCGGTATAGAAATCAAATTATTAAATTAAATTAAATTATATATATATATACATACCTGAAAGAAAAAAATTGAAAGCATATAGTATATCTGTCTGGGTATATACTGTATAAAATGTATATAAGTTCTTAACAATAAATGCATATGTTTTAATCATGCATATCCAATATTTCTGTGCAGAATTTGTACAGACAAGGTGATCTAGTGTAGAGTCCCCAATCTTTTGGACACCAGGGATTGGTGCCATGGAGAAAGGTTTTGCCACGGACCAGAGGGTGCGTGGTTTTGTGTGCTGCCTGCATCTCACAGATAGGGCTTCGCTTATTTGTGAGGACCAGTTGCTGGCACTGGTACTGGTCCACGGCCCAGGGGTTGGGGACCCCTGATCTAGTGGACAGACGTTGCTAATATGCTCAAAAATGAGTAAGTTTATCCATTATGATTTTATGTGTGCAGAAGAAAACTTTAAAATGAACATCACCTTGGAGGCTTTCAGGTTTTTCACTATGAGCTGCTAAACTCACTGGGCATTCTGTTTTCGTATGCAGCTTTTGAGATTTATGAGATTGGAGGATCTCCTGAGATTTTTCTATTTCACCTTCGGAGGGAGCAGACTGTGTGAGATCCTTGTGTGAGATCCTTCCTGCAGCCTGAAAAGGTTACAAACCCCAGTTTGGTTGACGTAGAAGGTCTACATATTCACTCTCAGGAAGAAAATAAGACAATGGCAGTAATAGAGAAGTGGATCTGAAGCATGGAGATGTAACCTAGCTGGTAGTATTGATCAGCCACAATTAGGATTGGCAACCTGGCTATTAAGCGAACTGCAATAGCAAAAGCACTTAAACTTATATACGGCTTCATAGAGCTTTTACAACACTCTCTAAGCGGTTTACAGAGTCAGCTTATTGCCCCCAACAATCTGGGTTCCTCATTTTACTGACCTTGGAAGGGTGGAAGGCTGAGTCAACCTCGAGCCAGTGAGAATCAAACTCCTGACAGGCGGCAGAGTTAACCTGCAATACTACATTCCTACCACTGGGCCACCACAGCTCTGCAAGTGTGTTTATGATCTTCAGCTTTCTTTTGCTTTACAGACCTACAAAGGTCATAAATGCAAGGACTGGTCACAATTTTACCTGTTAATCACTGCCATAACTTTAAGCAATCACTGTAAGAGGCAGTTACTAAACAAGGACTAGCTGTATTTGCTTATGTTTGTGCATGTGTTTGATTTCTATTCCATGTTTTTCCTCTTTATACCACCCTAGTAGTCTGAAGTGGGCTGGCCCAAAGTCCATCAGTGAATTTCCCTGACTGAGGGTGGGCTTGGGTTTCCTTAGACAAACTTTTGACTGGCTCTCTTAGTTGTTTCAGGTTTCTCCAAGAAGGGGCTTTCTTGTGAATGCCCCAAAGCAGGAAGGTTTAAGCAAGTTATTTCTCTTCTAGTCCCTTAATCCCAGATGCCTCTCTAATGAGGCCTTTGAAGAAATTGCTATTCCTTTGAATGAGATATGTTCAGAACTTCAGATACTTCACTAGCTCTCAGCTAGGTTGCAGTTAGGTTGAATTCTCAGGATAATATAGATGAAAAGAATAATCTAAGGGCAGCACATACATTCTGCAGGCAGAGAGAATGCAGGCAGTGCCAGGCTTGCCATGGTGATGGGTACACCAGGGAAATGCAGACTAACAGTTCAGCTGCAGGAACAGGGGAATTGGGTGGAATTTAATGAAAGTGCTCAGCTCAGTATAAATCACCTCCCACCTCTGACATGATTTAAGAGATGTTTAGACAGCTCTGATTTGTCTTTAATCACAGTGGGAGAGGTAGGTGTATAAAGATTGAACAGTAAGGGGGAATGTGAGTCTGCCTTCTCTGGGCCTCTACCCCTTGCATTCCTCAAGCCTCCTTGGCACTGCATTACAGGGGAAAATGCCAAATAGATGGACACACAAAACAGGCAATACTGAGCTTTCAGGATATAGCAATAACTGTAGCAGTTCAGAATGGAGACCACTATTGGTTGGAACAAATCTTCCACGTTAGCAGAAAGATCCACTTGCGAGTTTCCCTGAGGCATGTAGCTGGTCTCTGGATGACATGAGACTTTGGTCTGATCCAAAAAAGACCTTTTTATGATTATATCCATACAACAGAGGGCAAATACCAGGCACTTCCAAAACAGCCTTCATGTGACACCTCATGGGTGTACAAAAATTAAAACATAATAAATGTCTGATTTAAAACATGTTCTGGATGTTGCTCCATCATTATTTAGTATGCAATTGTCATAAAATTACTGGTCATATACATAGGACAAGGATTTGGGCATGCTCTATCCATCCATCTCTCCCTCCCCCCCCCCCTCTCTCTCTCTCTCTCTCTCTCTCTTTCTCTCTCTCTTATGTTTCCGGATCGGAAAGTATTCCAAGTATTTACATCAATACATTACACTATCTATCTACCTATTTATTAAATTATGATGATGATGTTGTGTCCCACTCTTGGCCAGGTCTCTCCACATCTTCCGATCTCACACTGTTTTAGTTTGTCTATGCTTTGGCTGGTTTCAGCTTTGAAAGTGTCCAGCCATCATGTTCTTTGGCAGCTAGGTTTCCTTTCACTGCTAACTCTTCCCAGCATAATTGCTTTCTCCAGTGAATTAAATTTATATGGTGCCCATCTCACAGTTACTAACAATATAAGAAGACTAAAAAGATAATACAAAATGATTGAAAAATTAAGAGGATTAAATAAGAAACTAAAACTCAAGAGGACAGGCAATTTTTAATAGAAGAAGTGATATGATTCGTTCCTTAATTTTAATCATGGGCTTTGAAGAAACTTAGCAGATAGCTGAAAAACATTTGTTGCTGTGCACGCCTGTACTGTAGTTCACAATTTTCGTTTGTGTTTCACCCACAATCTGCTAGCCAGAAGATTTAAAGAAGTTGAATTTGTTCTAGGTGCCATTGTTGTACAGGTTATAGTTGTCAAGCAATAACATTCGATGTTAGCAGCAATAGTCAGATCCACTGTGAGATTGTGAGATTATTATTGCTTGAAAAATGATTTACCAACTCTGGAATTTTGTGTTCAAACAACATAGGAAGCTAAAACCCAATATACCATCTTCTGGCACAGCAGTACACTTGAGTTAAGTCTTAAAGCCTATGGTAGGTGTCCATGAAGCAAAGCACTGATTAGAGTTATGAGTCAGAGAAATAGAAAAAAAACACACACCAAAACCCTGATCTGTGTAAGTATTTGGGAGAGCTCATTTCTAGATGGAGAGGCAATATGGAATATGTAAGCACTGTCTGAGTATTGGAGCCTATGTTCAACCTGTATGTTTTGAAATAAATCCAAACAGTATATATAGCAGTGTTTAATGAAAGAAACAAAGTCTGTGCCAGCAGTGAAATCTCAGATTACTCACTTTGTAATATGACTCTTATTGTTCTGCATCACAATGACAGTGGTGTATCCTTTCCTTCCCCAAAGATTACTGTTTTCTTTGTAGTTCCTGAGCAAGAGGCCATCATTTTCAGTACCACAATTCCTAGGAAAACATTGCCCTCTCATGTTCAACACTGAGTGTTGCAATAATCCCCCCCCCATAAAATAACCAGAATATGAATTCTCAAGCTCCAAGGAATATCAATGTAGTTCATCAGTCACTGCAGAATGTCATAAATTTAGAAGTCAGTGCCAGAGACAAGGGGGTTTCTGGCATAAAAGAAATCTGAGTTAAAACTAATTTAGGATATTCTAATATGAAAACTATACATCATTTAATATATTTTCAGCTGTCAGGTATCCAAATTAATCTAGCTGCCATCTAGAGGGGAAATAAATTTCTTCTAACTCCAAAGCTAATATTTGTAAACTTTCAGACAAGCCATTCCTCAGCTCCAAACTTGTACATTTCTTTATGACCCAAGAAATCTCACTGGATACAGATGGCCAGTTGCCCACTCACTCATTTGCTGCTTTTCTGCAATAGCATCAGTGATAACTTCTTGCTTCTTTTCTGCATTGAACGATTTCTGACTCTTACACACATCCCATACACAGACAAGTGAATCTTTTCTCATCACTCAAAGTGCTGGGAATTGGGGAAAACCTGTACTTGCTGAACTTGTCAATGATATGCCAATGGGCCTTTTACAACAAAAAAAAGCAAGTGCAACAATGGTTTCATCTCTTTCAACTGTTTTTCTCTGAATTGAAGGAACCAAGATAAGCATATTAATTGCCCAAGAGCCCTAGCTGTATCAGGGAATGCCAGCACTCTGCCTTCAAAATGTTATTAAAATCAATTAGAAAGCCATTCCAAATGAATGGCTGCAAGACTTTTGGTAGCGCAATACTGGAAGAAGGAGGACCTGCCTACTATTGAAGAATGGACTTTGAAAGTTTCGAACTTGGCAGAAATGGCTAAAATCTCGGCATATGTGAAAGATCATTCGCAACAGAGATATATAGTGGAATGGAAAAGATGGATTGATTTTATTCAGAACAAATATGGGACTACAAAGTATCATTTAGCATTTGAATAGTTATTAGTTATTGTAATTAGAGGCTATATTATTTTTCTTTTCTATGGTTAAGGAGAGTTAAAGTGCGATAGGGTTCAAAGTGTAATTATAGTAATTAGATTATTTTAGAGTAAGATTATAGGGTGTAATACCCTGTATTTGGCTCTGGGAAGTCGGGGGGGTGTTGGGATGGGAGGGATGGGGAGAGGGGTGGGGTGGATGGCGTATATGTTTTAAAAATGTATTTGAAAATTTTTCAATAAAAAAAAGAAAGCCATTCCAAATGAGTCAAATT
Source organism: Vipera ursinii (assembly GCF_947247035.1). Lineage (NCBI taxonomy): Eukaryota > Metazoa > Chordata > Lepidosauria > Squamata > Viperidae > Vipera > Vipera ursinii. Next base: position 116,242,998 of record NC_139513.1, on the reverse strand, counting down.
TATAGAGCATCTTGAACTATGGAATCAAAGCTCAGTGTTGCAATAGGGGTCATTCTGTCCAGAATCCAAAGGCTGCCTTCCCACTTACGGAGTCTTCACAGAATCAGTCAGTCATCTTTGAAGCGATATAAGTCCTGCCCTCATTATTGTTATTTTGATACAACAGTGATTGGATTGTTGGTTTTAATTGTCTATTCTACCTCTCCCTAAGGGAACAAGCATTCTGTTTGGAAAAGAAATCTCCTCTCCTGCCACTATTGAGCTCCTTCCTTTCATTCCAATGGTATTTGTTTTAAATGACATTCCTAAAGGACAGGACTTGCTTGCATATGGCCATTACTCAAACTTCTGAAAAAGAAAAGGAAGATGCACAAAAAATAATTGAACCAGGCAGCCCCCCTCCCACTAGGCCCCCTTCTTATTCCTGGTAGAGATGGCTTTTAAACATGACAAAATTAAGAGCTGGCACTGCTCACTGCCATCTATTTCAGAAAGGGTGCCTGTTCTGAATATCTTCTCTAAGGATAGGAAAGGAATCTTACACTGAGAGACTAAATGAATGACCTGCACGCACAACTGCATCTTTTGGATGCCAAAGTCCCTTAAAATGACTCATCAGAGACTGCTTGGAGAGAGATGAAACTAAGACAGTAAATCATCCAAAGTAGCAGTGAGCAGAGTCATTACCGTACATGCACTTTGGACTTGTCTGAACATTAAATGAAGAATTATTTTATTTGGCCAGACATGGCAGCAATTCCTTTTCAACAATTAGCACTAATGATCAGTAAGGGTTAAAGCTCCTTAGCAGAAGAGCAATAAACACCACTGGCTGCATTGTGGGAAGTGTAAATGAGAGGGACAATGCTGGAGCTGAATAAAAATGTGGAGCAATAATCCGTGGTTGCAGTTGAATAAGCTGTGTCTGGCAGGCTGAGAGGTCTAAAAGCAGATAACATTTACCAGCGATTTCCTTGAGCAGCTTGGATATAAGAGCTATTAAACTACACCGACATACAAAAATATTGATTTCAGAATGGTAACTGTATTTCTTCTTTCCTCTCAGCACGAGGGGATATTTGAAGAGGTGTTTTTAACTTTCCAGTCCAATGGAAAATCCCATTTTTATGATCAATCAGCCGTCTTTCTCCCACATTCATTCAGGAGCATTGCTCTCCTTTCCCCTTTTTTCTACATAGTGTGTGTGTGTGTGTGTGTGTGTGTGTGCGCGCACGCACGCACACACACACACACACACACACAAAGACGCAGATCTCTTTTCGCAGCCATCTTCTTTCTCTTGTCATTTTGTCTGATGTGGTCCTTTTTTTTATTAAAGAGTTTTACAAAAACAAAATTATCCCCAAATTCCCCCCCACCCCAAACCCGCCCACTTCCCCCCCCCACTTCCCAGAGGTAAATACAGGATTATAGTTATAATCAGGGCTTTTTTTCTCATAGAACGCTCAGAACAGAGTTCCAGCACCTTTTTTGGATGGAACCTTGTAGGGTAGGCAAGGTGGGTTGTATGACATGTGTGAGTTCCGGCACCTTTTTCTTTTACAAAAAAAGCACTGGTTATAATAATCATATTCTAAATAAAAATTATGCATAATATACAATTAACCAAATTCATAATGTGCTTTAACTCCCCTTTAACATAACTACATACAAAGTACCAATAACAATATCCCACTAAAATCTACTCATAAGCTAAACTTTTTAGTCCCATATTTGTTCTTAATATAATCTATCCATCTCCTCCAAACTGAAATATATCTTTCCTGTGAATGATCTTTCAAGTAAGCAGAAATCTTAGAGAATGTTATGACAGGATTCTCAAAGAAGTGAAAGAACTACAATGCCTAGTGTTTTGCAGGTAAAGGAAATGATGGCAATGTTCATACCATTTCATGGGCACAGTGATAGAATTCCTTATTTCTTTCAAGCAGCAAAACTGCAAATTTTAGCAATATTCCAAAACCTCTAGCCAGATTTAAGGAGAAAAAAACTCAAGAACTTCTAAATAGTTATTGAGTATTCTTTCCCCTCCCCCTATAGATTAAATACACCTTTTTCATCAGTCTTTTCTTATATTAATTTAGTAACAACCTTCCATAGAGACTACAAATAATCTGTTACTGAGGTTGTATAACAAGAGACTATACTAATGGAAATAGCAAACTTCACACAACATTTTAATCAATTTAGTCCTGATTATACTTGTTTTTTGAGATTTCTTTAATGTAGAAGAAAAAAATACTGATGTATTAAGCTGGCCTCTTCTTAATTTTTACCCTTACGTCATTTAAAATTATTTTATAAAGCAGTCTGTACTGAATGGCACCATGTATGCATTTTAAAGGTTCTGTACATTCTTCCCAAGCCTTGGCTTGAATCCTGATTATTGAGGTTCCTTTTATGTATAGTATTTGTGTTTTAATGTGTTTTTCCTTCTACTCTGTGATTTGGCTGCATAAGCTCTTCTGGATCTGTAGTATCTCTCTTTTTTATGTATCTTTTTATTAAAGAAAATTTGAAGAAGATGAAAACAATACAAATTTTAGAGAAGAAATAAAGAAAAATAGTGAATAGATAATAAATAAGGAAGGAAGGAAGGAAGGAAGGAAGGAAGGAAGAAAGAAAGAAAGAAAGAAAGAAAGAAAGAAAGAAAGAAAGAAAGAAAGAAAGAAAGAAAGAAAGAAAAAGAGAAGGTATTATAAAGATGAATCTTCCAATCTTCTTAACAGGGGTTATAAATGCATTTATATTTTGCTTTCTCTCTCTAAGATTACATCAAAGTTTCATTCATTCCATAAGATACCCTTTCTAATCATTAAACTTACAAATCACAAGTTCAATTTTTTTCTTTCTTCAGCAAAAACTCTATACAGAGCATCCAGTCACTAGTAAATAAAGTTATTGTTCTTTCCCTAACCAAACAAGTCAATTTTGCCATTTCTGCCAATTCTATCACCTTTGCTAACCATTTCTCCATTGTGGGTATTTCAGAATCTTTCCCTTTTTGTGCATATACGGTAACAATCTTGCAGCAGTTATCATATACAAAAACTATGTTCCATGGCTCTGTCTGATTGTCCATTCATTAGTCCCAACAAGAAAACTTTGCATTTCAGTTGAATATAATCTTTAAAATTCTTTGAATCTCTTTGTGTGTTTGAATCCCAATTTCCTGGCAGTTCTAAAAATCCACCTGACATGATAAAATGATCCTTCATGTTGTCTATATTTACAGCATAGTTTTGAGATACATTTATACATACTGGATAATGTTACATACATACATACATACATACATACATACATACATACATACTTTGCACACACACACACACACACACACACAAACACAGACACACAGAGACAGATAGACACACAGACAGACACAGACAGACACACAAACAAACATAGACACGGACACAGACAGACAGACACAGAGACACAGACACAGACACAGACACAGAGACACAGACACAGACACACACAGACAGACACACACAGACAGAGACAGAGATAGAGACAGAGACAGAGACACACACACACACACACACAGAGACACACATGCACACACACACACACACACACACACACACACACAAACATATACATATATCCAAAAATATCACTGTGGTCATACAGTATCTCTCAATAAAGATTAAAGAGTACCCAAGAATATCCCTAACACTTTCCAAGTACTGCTTGCAACGGGTGTGTTTTATAACAGAAGTAATTTGTATAATACTGTATTTGTGAGAATAATTGGAATTTTAATCAATAGGTCAATACTGGTAAGGGAGTTATACACGATTTGGGCTGTCCCAGTATATTTCTGAACAAGGCCATAAAGTATTTTCGTGCTTATATAGATGTCTTGGTTGCGAACATAAAAGTGCAGGTACTTCTATAAGCTGACAATATAATAATGGATAAGAACATAAATGTTTTGCAGTGAACATTAGATAGATTTCAGGAAGCAAAAAGGAGTATAAATTTCAACATTAATGTGTCAAGCACAATTGTAGCTTTATTTCACAGGGTAAAAGAGGTGAATAATTGCAAGCTATATATACAATAAATGACAAAAACCTAGAGCAAATACACGGAGCCATGTACTTGACTAGAATTTTTGCAAATGATGAAATGGGCCAAGCAATTTGACAATATACAACGTACGATAGGAAGGTATTGGAACATACACTGAGATGTGCAAATGTTTTCAATCATGCCATTCGTGATTTGGTGATTTCTAATAAAGTTCAGTAAATAATAAAGTCTCTGAACTGGAAGTGTTACAAGATATTCACAACATAGTTCAGGAAAAGGTTTACCATGTTCCAGAGGAGAACAGATTGATAAATCTTGTACAGTACAAATGTGTTATGATTATTTGTCGAATGAAGTAAAACTGGCTCTACACAAAAACATGTTTCTGCCTACTTTTGTTACCAATTGATATATAAGCAGAAACAAAAAAAATAAATGGAATCCAGAAGAAAGGGACACTTAAATGGTGTGTGTGATGAAATGAAAAGAAACACAGTCCAAAATGAATGAATGAATGCTGAATGAATGTGAACTGAATTGAAAGCACAGTTTGAGATGGTTTGTTCAGATGAAGAGAATTAAGGATCAAATCACAAAATAAACATTGGAAGGAAAGAAATGGACAGATTAAAAAAGTCATAGTAGGATAAAGTTGTTGACACCCCCAGAAAGGTGATGAATAAAACCAGCCACCTTTGAGTGGGAAGAACAATGTCCACCTGAACTTTGTTTAGGTGGCAGTCACCCACTTTTTCCATTGTGAGAATTAACTTTCAGTTTGCAAGAATGAATAGGTCAAAAGGAGTATAGTGAATGATGTAGGTATGAACTTTTGCTTTATTTCCCTTCTCATTTCATCTCTATAATTTCTTTCTTTTATTATTTTTACTCCTACTCACTGTTTTGCAATAGTTATTCCTCTTGCCTGCCCACCCACCCACCCACCCCACACCAATAGCATAGTAAGTATGTATACATATATCTATTTTTTGGATGGTACATGGAATTTTTATTAGAGTTTTATTAGAGTAAAACTTCTACTTTCTTTCAAGTATATTTTGGAGGGCCTAACTGCAGGTTTTACTCTCCAATATAATCAGATTTCAACTTAAAGCCTTTTTGATCAAGTTTACCACCCTCAAACTCGACTCTTATTTGTCCTTACATGGAATAAAAAGGTAAAGGTTCCCCTGCACCTGTGTGCTAGTCGTTTCCGACTCTAGGGGCCGGTGCTCATCTCCGTTTCAAAGCCGAAGAGCCAGCGCTTGTCCGAGGATGTCTCCGTGGTCATGTGGCCAGCATGACTAGAGGCCAAAGGCGCACGGAACGCTGTTACCTTCCCACCGTAGTGGTCCCTATTTTTCTACTTGCATTTTTACGTGCTTTCGAACTGCTAGGTGGGCAGAAGCTGGGACGAGTAACAGGCGCTCACTCTGCTACGCGGCACTTGGGATTCGACCCACCAAACTGCCGACCTTCCGATCAACAAGTTCAGCGTCCTAACCCACTGAGCCACCGCATCCCTTCTTTACATGGAATAGCAGTAAGGAAAAATTGTCAATGAACTTGATAAATTTTGAGATCTCTTTTGTCATAAACTTAATCCATATTTCTCATAGATAGCACATATGTACTTCTGGGTTTGGCCAGTCCCATTTGTTTCTGTCCTTTATATAATGAATTGCCAAATACCATCACTGTTGTATTGAAGGGTACAATGCAACAATATTCCACCATCCTGTCTCCAGTTCAACAGTGTATCTTTCTCTTTTTTTCTCCTCTCTGTGAAGACTTAGGGATCTTTGTTTTCAGCAAGACTTTGAACACTGTCTTTTTTCCAGGAGCAGTGGTTATGGTTATGATTGCCAATGTTTAGTGTTTCTATTCATTGATTGCTTTCCTTTTAAACTCCTGTTGTAGGCAAGATCCCCATTATCAATTATACTATTGTCTAAAGTCACTCAGCTGAGTTGTGCCAATATAAATGTAATTATATTTAAGGCTTTCAACAATAATTAGGTGACTATATTATTAAATAGTACTTTCTTTGTTAGTCCAATAAATCTTTGTTCTCTCTCTGCTACTCTGTTCTAATCCTGTACAATTTCTTCAAGCCTTACTACAAGCTTCTTTGACTGCCACAAGCTTGCTTTTTTTTTTTACTATAATTATGTGTCAGGTTGTCACAGCAGTAGATGAACTCATTTTCACTTAAGGTGCCTCCAATAGAAGATAATTTACTTCTCTTTGTTCCCGTCTCAGGCTCTCACCTAACTACTAGCTGTTAAATCAGAAGGAAAATGTATGTGGTGTCATCCCCTTAAATGCCTCCAATACAAAACCCCCACTAAATATCCATGACTGCTACTGTTTCTACAATCTTGACAAAAATGGGATGCAGTTCCAGAGCTGGTATTGATGCCCCAGCAAGAACTAAAAGTGATTCCTAGCATTAGAAGCCTCTGGAGATTTTGAGACTTCAGGATTTGCCTCAGGAGATTAGTTACCATAAGATTCTGTTCTCTTGCCCCTTCAGAAGGGGATGAAGGCTAAATCCTAGTGAGTCTTCACACATTTCTGTTCTTTTTAGTGACAGTTTATTTATACATGTGTGAATATGAATAGAATTGGATCATATCTGTGTGGATTGTCTCTGCAAGCGGATCCTGGTGGGTCACCTTGTTTACAGAGGATTTCCAAAGGATAAAGTGGCAGAAGAGATGCTTAGAACAGTGCTGGACAACACATGAATGGGGGATTTTAGAAGGCAAAGTAACCTATGCAAGGATAAGAGAAGAGCCTCAGGAGAGATCATAGTGCAATCCTAGCCAGCCATCATTAACAGCAGCCATACCAGCAAACAACAACCACAGCTATACACCCTAGCTGAAGACTGAGGCAACAGAACTCAGCAGAGCAGAGTAAAAAAAAAAAAGAAGGCTCTGAGAGAGAAGCAGTGAGGGCAAGAAGGCATTATGTAAAAGATCTTGGAAGGCCCAAAGCAGATGGCAGCCGCTGAAGGAAGTTTAAGAGGTCCAGGAAGTATGTCTTATATTCTCTGCCACATCACCAAGAAAAGTGCAAGAAAGCAGATCAAGCAGAGCAGATCAAGGAAAGGTTCAAGCTGGTCAGGGTCAGATGTACCCAAAGGTCAAGATGTGGCACAATGCCAGACGAAAAATGGGACATGGCAAGATCCAGGATGAGACAGCCTGGCCCTCAGGATGTCAAGCCGCATTAGCAACAATTCCAGGGTCATGATGGTAAATTCAATTGACTCATCTCACAGCAGAGTCCAAAGACACCCCTGGAGGTAGTTTGCAATGTCTGGGACTTCTGTTGTATATGAACTAACAGTTTAAAGTTGCAGAATATAATGCAGTCCTTAGATAACAAGTTAACCAGACTAAGGATTTATACATATGAAATTTAATTCTCTTGTATATGTGCTGTTTAAATTTAATCCTCATTAATGCAAATTAGAAAGTATTTGAGAATGGAAAATATATTTAATACATCAAGAAGTAAGCATTTGTGCTACATTTAATAATAGATAGATGTAGGAATAATAATCTATTAAATTAATATATAGGAAATGGTTGATTAACTGTTAATTGTAAGGCTAAAGCCTCTTTCACATTATTTATTATAAACCCTTATTTCAGTATTAATTAATTATGCCACATTTAATAATAAAGGAGCAGAATCTTATTTATTACATATTCTGAAGTTCTGTAATTGATGTGTATCCCCAGCCCACTTGTTAAAACTGTTCTGTCTGACTTAATTATTTCATTAACATTAATAAAATCTCCTCCATATAGAGATGGTTTCCTTTCTTTTTTGTTGCTTTCATTAATTTTCTAACAGTTTTAGGGCTCAAGGCTCCCACTCTTATTTAACATCTACATGAGGCCATTGGGTTAGGTCATCGGTTGGAGCCAGATATCATCAATATACTGATAATAATCAGTTACACATTTCATCCAGCTATGTTGTTGAAGTAATGGGGCCTACAAGCTATAAGGATTTGAATAAGAGACATAAGCAGAGACTTAACCCTAACAACATTGTATGGCAGTGGGTGTTTGGGGCCCCTAGTGCTGGGGATCTTCTACCTTTGGCCATGAATTGGATTAAACTATCTTATTTTGGTCTGTTATAGATGCTGGTGTTTCTCTGAACTGGAAGCTCTCATTTGAAATGGTGACAGTTATGGAGGGCCTTACCCAAAAGCTTGCCTTGTGGATCAGTTGCATCCTTTTCTGGACCCATTTCAGTCATGTACAGAAGCACGTCATGGGCAGGCCGTACTGTAACAATACAATACCATGTTGTATGAGATTCACTAGTAATTAATTGGATTGGGTTATTTGTGCATTTCAAGATGATGACTGTCATCTTTTAGCCCTACATGTCATAGGGCTTGGTTGTTTGAGGAAAATCTGCTTCCCATGAGTTTTGCCAATCCTGTGAGACCACATTGTTGGTCCAGTCAAATCAAAGCCCCATGCAATGCTTGAAAAAAATCCTTCCCTACCATGCAGCTACAGTGACAAAACACTTCTATATGTCTTCTTAGGATCAGAATTTTCTTCTGAGATATCAGTCAATGAGAGAGAGAGAGAGAGAGAGAGAGAAAGAGAGAGAGAGAGAGAGAGAGAGAGAGTGTTTCCTTTTTGAACTGCTGTTGTTCACATAGCTGTTAAAGCTTTGGGAAGTTTGGCAGGAAGGAAAAAGAGACTTTGTGTTAGATACTGGGTTCATTGCTTCAATGACAAGACGAGGCGAGTGAGTTTGGCAAAGATCATTGTTTATTGCTTGCAGGATCTGAACTGAGAAACAGGGCTGCGAATTCAGCAATTTATACCCTGGCCTCTAGGCAGCGGCCAATACGTTTAAAGCAACCTATTGCATGAGGGTTCTGCAACAGGTGATTCATGGGGATCAAACGGGGTTTATTAGTGGTAGGCAAATGAAAAATAATGTGAGACATATAGTTGATGTGTTAGAGTTTTTGGAAAGGCACAACCAGATCTCTGCAGCGCTAATCTTTCTAGATGCTGAAAAGGCCTTTGATCAATTGAATTGGCAATTTTTGTTGAAAGTTTTAGATAAAATGGATTTTGGGGGAAATTTTTTACAACCGATTAGGGCATTATATCAAAAACAAACTGCCCGAATCATAGTTAACAATAGCCTGACAGCAGCATGTAATATTGAGAAGGGCACAAGGCAAGGGTGTCCGTTATCGCCCTTGTTATTTGTGTTAACATTAGAGATATTATTGGTTAAGATTCGGAACTCGGAAAAAATTAAGGGGATACAAGTTGGAGATCAGGACTATAGATTGAGAGCATTTGCAGATGATCTGGTTGTTACAGTGACCCAGCCAGAGAACTCTGTTGTGGACCTGATGGAGATAATAACACAATACGGGAAGGTTTCTGGATTTAAAGTAAATACACAGAAAACTAAAATTTTGGCTAGAAATATGACAGTTTCACAGAAGGCTCTCTTAGAAGGATTAACTGGATTTGAGATTGTTAAAAGGGTTAAATATTTGGGGGTGATTTTGTTGCCCTCTAATACAAAGCTATATAAAAATAATTATGAAAAACTATGGGGGAAAATTCAAAAAGAATTGGAGAGTTGGGAAAAATTGCAATTGTCTTTGTTGGGACGGATTGCAGCAGTGAAAATGAATGTCCTGCCCAAATTTTTATTTTTATTTCAAATGATACCGATTCTTAAGAAAGATTCTAACCTGGAGGAATGGCAGCGTGGTATCAATAAATTTGTGTGGGCAGGGAAAAAGCCACGAGTTAAACTTAAGATTATGCAGGATACTCGTGAGAGAGGTGGCCTTAAATTGCCTAATTTTAAATTATATTATGAAGCTGCTGCATTAGTAGGAATAAGCGATTGGATTAATTTGACGCAACCGAGGTTATTAAATCTTGAGGGCCATGATTTGTTGTTTGGCTGGCATGCATATTTGTTGTATGATAAGAAGGTAGATACTGTGTTTAGGATGCATATTTTAAGACAGGCATTGCTGAGAGTTTGGAAGAAGTATAGACATAAGTCAAGCAGCAAGATACCATTGTGGGCAATTCCAAAACACGCAATAGAAAATATACATGCTGGTTTCAAACATGATGTGACTACGTACAAGGAAATTTTAAGCCTGGAAAGGAATGTTTGGTGTTTGAAATCATATAGCCTCTTGCGAGAAGAGAAGGTTGTTCAAACTTGGTTTCAATATATTCAGTTACGGGCCAGGTGGAAAGAAGACCAGAAAAATGGATTTGCAATGACTGATGAAAATTTGATAAAGCAAATTAGAAATCAGGGACCAGCACATATCAAACGGATATATCTTGCATTGATAGAGATTGATTCAGAAACAGAGCTTGTTAAGGATTGTATGATAAAATGGGCCCAAAACATTCAGGAAGTTATTACAATGGACACGTGGGAAAAGATATGGGTGAGGAATGTAAAATTTACTCAAGCTCAAAATCTAAGAGAGAACTTTTACAAAATGTTTTATAGATGGCATTTAGACCCTAAAAAGCTTGCAAGTATGTATCCGAATTACCAGCCTAAATGTTGGAGGTGTGGTGATGAAGATGCAACATATTTTCACATATGGTGGACATGTAAGAAGGTTAAGGTTTTTTGGATAAAAGTCTGGTGGAATATGCAGAAGATTTTTAAACGGAGGATAAAGTTTTGTCCGCAATTTTTTTTGTTGGGAATAATTGTTGACGCTACAGTTGTGGACTCCAAGTTGATGTTGAACTTAGTTACGGCAGCAAGACTTTTGATAGGTCAATATTGGAAGAAAGAGGAACTGCCGACCATAGAAGAATGGACTTTAAAGGTTTCCGACCTGGCAGAGATGGCGAAGATTTCGGCCTATTTGAAAGATCATTCGCAAGAACGTTATATTATGGAATGGAGAAAATGGATTGAGTTTATCCAGAACAAGTATAGGGTTAAGAAGTTTTATGTAGCATTCGAATAAGTCTTCTTTCGTTTTTTTTTCTTTTTCTATTCTAGTTTTTTATATATATTTAATATTGCTAAGGTTTGTTTTATCCTATATAAGCTAGAGAGTGATGGATTTTAGTATTTATAGTTGTTAGTATATGGTTGTTTATGATTGCTTTTTTATATATATATACCTTGTATTTAGCTCTGGGAAGTCGGGGGGGAGGGGGGGAGGGGGGGGAGGAGGGAGGGGGGTGGGGGGGAGGTAGGGGGGAGGTAGGGGGGGAGCAGGGGGGAAGGGGGGTTTTTTAAAGGAAAACTGTATTTTAAAACTTTTCAATTAAAAAAAAAAAGCAACCTATTGCCACCCTAGAGGCAGCCAATGGCGGCACTGGAGATGGGTTGTCTGAGGAGCTGGGAGCCGTTAGTCAGCTTCCCAGCTTAAGCAACCTTCCAGCAATTAACCCATGTGGTGTTCCCTTAACAAGACAAAGCCCAATACATTACACCCCTTCCACCTAGAATGTAGAAACATTATGATAATAAAGGAAAATGATTGCAGCAATACAAGTTTTACAAAGGCACAACAATAGTGTGCAATTACATGTGGCTAATACAGCTGCTTCCTAGCTAACAGCATAACAATGATACAGACAACATCATAGCTTCATTATTTTAGAACAAAGTCTTGTAGATATGCAGGAGGCTTGCGCACCCTTGTGGAATGCCTGGGGGACCCAGGCACTTCATGGTCTACCAGCTTGCCCGTGGGGCTTGGTAGACCAGCATCTTTAAGTTCAAATGAGTCTGGTTGTCTTGGAATTCTCTGGCTGGCCCTTCCAGGTTGGCCCACCCCAGAGTCCATGTCCTCCACAGAGTTAGCACAGCGGCTATAGTGTTCTGGTTGGCTTTCTCCATCAGGGGGCCCATGTTGCACTCCTGGGCTTTCCTCCCCTATGGCTACCTCCCCATTGCTCTGGCTGCTTGGGCCCTCAGAGTCTATGGATTGATCGGCCTGGCTGCCGGTTTGCGGTCCGTGGAAAGGACCTGTGATGAAGTCCTCACTTTGTGGCTGTTCTGGAAAAAGCTTCCTAAGCTGATCAATATGGTGATCTTTCCTGGCAACCACAAGTTCCCATGCCCATAGTTCCTGGCCCACACCCCATTGCCCTCTTGCAGCCCCCTGAGGGGTTTTGGGCGAGAGGCCTCAGCTGCCACCCAGTTTGGGTGCAACCTGTCCAGTTTCGTGATTAGGCGCCTCCCCCAGCGCAGCTCTGCTGGGCTTTTCCCTGTTGCCGTGCATGGCGTGGAATGTTGGCAGAGCAAAAAGTCGGCCAGTCTGTGGTACCATTCCCCAGTCACTATATGCCTCAATGACTCTTTTGTGGTAAGAACCATGCGTTCAGTTTGACCATTAGTAGATGGGTGAAATGGAGCCAATGTCACATGCCTAATGAGGTTTGCCCTAAGGAACCCCTGAAATTCTGCCACAGTAAATTGGGCCCCATTATCAGACACTACAACATCCGGCAGCCTGTGCATTGCAAAGAGTTTCCTAAGCACCTGGATGGTCCTAGCAGTAGTCTAATTTGCGATTGGTATAACTTCTAGCCATTTAGAGTGGCTGTTGACCACTATAAGAAAGAGCTGTCCCTGAAAGGGCCCAGAGAAGTCTATATGAATCCTAGAACAGGGAGTGTGAGTCTCTTCCCACCTGTGAATGGGAGCGTGAGGCATTTCAGGCCTTGATTGCTGGCATGTATAACACCCATGCACTTGGGCCTCAATGGCTTTATCTAATCCTGGCCACCATAAATAGCTTATTGCCAAAGCTTTCATGTGAACAATACCCAGATGACTTTCATGAAGTGATTGCAATACCCTGTCTCTTAGTGAGGTAGGAACTACGAACCTGTTCCCCCAAAGAATACAACCCTTATGAGCTGAGAGCTTGTGTCTCCTAGTAAAATAGCTCTGAAACTCAGGACCTGGGTTTTTATTCAGCCACCCTACTTAGTCTTGTCTGCTGCTGTTTCTGCAGCAATGTCCCCCGTGTGGAGGGGAAACTCTGGCAAGTTCTGAATGGACAAAACGCAGGCCACTAGGGCCGGATCTGGTTCAATTTGAGGCAGTGGAAGCCTGCTCAGGCCATCTGCATGGCCCATATCCTTGCCGGGTTTGTGAATTAGCTTAAAAGTATAAGCCGATAAAAAATGGACCGTCTAAGCATCCTAGGAGATAAAATGTGGGGTGTCTGTCTGTCTGTAGTGAATAACCCCAATAGTGGTTTATGGTCTGTGAAGACTGTGAAGTCCCTGCTGCAGAAGTAGTCGTGGAAGTTTTTTTACTCCAGCAACTATAGCCAGTGCCTCTTTGTCAATTTGAGCGTAATTACGCTTGGTGGAGGACAGTGTCCTTGAATAAAAAGAAATTGGAACTTGAGTTCCATCTCTCTCTGAGTGACTTAGGACTGCACCCACCCTGTATGGGGACACGTCACATGCTAAGCAAACTGGCCTTGACTCCTTGAAATGAGTCATAGTGGAACTAACAGACAGAAGTGACTTCAATTCCTGGAAACTCTTTTCGTGAACACTAGTCCACTTCCATTTAGCATTTTTATCCAAGAGCCGGTGTAGCGGCTCTGCCACTGCAGCCTTGTTAGGAAGGAACACGTGGTAAAAATTTAGGAGGTCTAGGAATGCCTGCAGCTCTCCTTTTGTTTTAGGGCTGGGTGCCATCTAAATGGCTTTTACTTTAGACTCAGCAGGGTGGATGCCGTCAGCATCAATACGAAACACTAAGAACTCAGTTGAGGGAACTCCAATACTGCACTTATTCTTTTTAAGCTTGAGGTCTGCTTCATGCAGCCTTTGCAGGATGGCTCTGAGCCTCCTTGCTAGCACCTCAGTGGAATCACCGGTGATGAGCATGTCATCAAAATAGGGGCAAACCCCCAGAAGGCCCTTGAGTGTAGTTCCATGATGCCCTGAAAAATGCCGGGGGCGACACTGTCCCCAAATTGCAGGCGCTTTACTTTAAACACCCCCCTGTGGGTTACAATTGCCTGTGCCACGGCTGTGGCCTCATCAACAGGGAGCTGCTGGTAGGCCTGAGCCAAATCTAATTTTTCAAAAATGGTGCCACCCTGCAAGGATGCCAGGATGTGGCTTACTACTGGTAGTGGGTATGCATGTTGTTTGAGTGCACTGTTAATTGTGCATTTATAATCTGCACTGATTCTAATCTCTCCATTGGCTTTTAGTGGCGTTACAATTGGGGTCTCCCACTCACCCCCATCTACTGGCTGCAGTATGCCCTGTTCAACAAATTTATCTAGTTCAGTGTCTATCTTGTGTTTAAGAGCAAATGGTACCCTACAAGGTTTAATCCTGACTAGCACTACATTAGGATCTAGTTTAAATGCTATTGGCGGGCCCGTGTATATTCCCAGAGCTGAATCAAACACATCTGCGAGTTCATCGCATACTGTTGCTAGACTCGTGACTTGCATCCGGTTGATCCCGGTTACTTGGAAGCCTAGTGCATCAAACTAATCAAGCCCAATCAGGCTCGTTCGCTGCCCCTCTACTACGACAACATCCAGGTGCCCCGAAAACCCCTTAAATTTAACGGCTAGTGTGGCCTCACCCTTGACTGTGACTCTGGCATTCTAGAAATCAGTTAGTACAATATCAGAAGGCCTCAGCTTGGCCCATCTCTTACTGCAATTACAAATGAAATTAAATGTTTCAAGGGAAATAATAGAAATGGTGGAGCCCGTATCCAGCTCCATCTTGCAGGTGACCCCTTGCAGCTCCACCTAAAGTCTATACTTTGGCTTAATTGGGCAGTGAGCCCCGGTATGGCAAATGCTTCTGCGGCTGGAGCAAAACCCCATGCTATAGTGTCCTGGGGCCCTGGTACCGCTCCTGGTCGGATCTTCTGACTGGCGATTTGATGGCCGGTCCCTCTGGCGACCTCTGCAGATGGACACGATGTGGCCCGTCTTTCCGCAGGCCCGGCACGTGGCTGTCCGGAACCTACAGTCCAAGCATTGGACGTATGAGATGGCAAATTCTATATTTTAAGAATATTGTTCAACATCACATCATGGTCTTCATCTACAATATTTCTTCCCCTAATGGTATTAACACAGAGAATAATTTGAGACCAAAAGAAAGCTATGTCTTGATGCATCTACATTATATGAACTAAAGAAATTTTAATTTTTTTACAATACCAACACAAAGTATCTATTTGACTTGTAATAAACTAATGATTTTTATTTCTGATATGAAAGCCAAGGAGATCAAGTGGTTAAATACCTAAGTAAATAGATATTACTTAGGGAAGAGTTTGTTCAAGACTTTTGCAGACTTTGAACCCATTCCAAGATGGACTAAAACCTTCCAGGATTCAGGAAGGAAATCCAATGCACCTAGGCTTTTATACTCAATAAATGATCAACAGTGCAATTGCTTATTTTTTATTTTATTTTGGGTGTGTCCAAGGTCCTCCCCAGTTCTTTCAAATATTATTTTCCTTCAGCTCTATATTAATTTTAGATGGGCCTTCCCTTTGTTTCTTTGTTCATATGTACTCATTGACTCCTAATCTTTTTTCGCTTATGCCTGTTGATTGGGTGGTTTCTTATAAATAAAATTTATTTTTAAAGAGACTTTAGTGTAACTTTATCTTTGATTCAGTATCATACCTAAGAAGGCCTAGCATCTTCAGACTGGCTAGGCTTAAAATGTTATTTTTTAATCAGAAATCATTTGTCTTCTTTGGGCTTCTCAAAAAAGGAGCATGTGGTAACAACTGGGATCCTTATAGTTAGAGTTCAGTAGCTATTTTTAATCCTCTAGGATTTAAATCAGGGGTCTTCAAACTTGGCCCTTTTATGACTTGTGGACTTCAACTCCCAGAATTCCTCAGCTAGGCATGCTGGCTGAGGAACTC
The DNA here is from genome assembly GCF_947247035.1 of Vipera ursinii. Taxonomy (NCBI): domain Eukaryota; kingdom Metazoa; phylum Chordata; class Lepidosauria; order Squamata; family Viperidae; genus Vipera; species Vipera ursinii. Next base: position 116,226,969 of record NC_139513.1, on the reverse strand, counting down.
TGGGAGTTGAAGTCCACAAGTCATAAAAGGGCCAAGTTTGAAGACCCCTGATTTAAATAATACAATTGCGGCTTATCAATTATGCTCTACATTAACCATATACCTTGGGTACCATATACCTTCTTCTGCAGTTTTCAGCCCTGGACTAAAAGTTAAACCAAGAATCCCTAGCAATCTGTTATGTCAGTTTAATTAACTGTTTTTAATTTGGCGTTTTTAGTTTAGTTTAGTTTATATTGCATTGACCTTTGCCTTTGAAAAAAGTTCTTAGGGCTATGTTATATACTTATATCCACAAGCAGATATATGGAAACTCAGCCAATGAAGAATTAACCAGGAACACTTTGGGCAGCATGCTTAGCATATAAATGATTTGTGTTTTTGAATTTGTACTACATTATTTGCAAGTACCTGTTGACCACATCCTTGCTGTGCATAATCTCAAGTCTGAGAAGATGCAGTTGACTAGACTTTTGAAGTATAGTCCTACACTCAGGTATCATGATCTGTTTGTCTGCTCTAAACCAACCCAAACAGTAATTTTGAAAATATTTTGATAAATATCTCAGCCACATAGTACTTGGTTCCATCATCACATTTCCTGATTAAACACCTAAATAGGAAAGTGGGCTTTGTGGTCACCTTTGGTAGCTCTAAGCCCAGGAAGTCCTACTCTGGTCAGGCATGTTGTTTTCATGTTGCACTGCACCTGCTTCCCTTTCAAGACCTTTGCTTGCTTGCTATCTCTGTTTTAAGCCCATGCAATTTACAGCTATTTTGGAGCTCACAAGAACATGAAGATCCCACTAAAGCAGACCAAAATTTCATTTATTCAGGTGTTAAGGCTAGCCAGGTGCTAAAGCAGAGTCCCAAACAGAACTTCAGTGCAAACAGCAAACTACCACTTACATTTCCCAATAACCAGTATTAAGACACATAATGGTTCTTGATCCTGGCGATAATATACAACCATCAGGATTTGGAATGGTTGATCACCTAATCAAGCCTGACTTTGTCTATCCTCTTCATAGTGTGTATGAATGGCCTTGAACATTTGGAATTGTGGGTAGTAGAGAGGAAAATGTCCTTTGTATCTCCACTGGGGTCTGCACAAAATGAAAATGTGCTTTGTTTCAAACTCAGAACAACACTGGCTAGGTTCCAGCAGAACAAAACTTGAAAAGCCTTCAACAGCTGCTCCTCTCTTGTTTTTCACCACAGGACCACAAGATTAGTTACAAGTGGCAGTCCATGCCAAATGTTTCTTACCAACCAATCTGCACAATACTTGGCTGGTGATTATGTTAAAAAACCTTTTAAAAGCATTAAAATACATCTCAGTAAGAACAATAGACCTTTTATGTGTTTAGCCAGCGAGCTACAGGACAAAGCAAGAAACTTAATCAATCTAATTAATTCACCAAGCACAAGTTTCTAAATCGCACAAGTCATATTAATATTATGACCGAACTGAAACATGACAAACCTGCCTGGAAAATAAAGAATAGCAACCCATAAGATGCATGCACTGTATCACGCCTCTTAATGAAATTGATTCTACATAAGCAAAGATTTTTTTAAAAAAAAATCAGCAGTAAATTACCAAGAAGTTTGGCAGACATACAACTTTTAGCAATCTTCCTATGTGGTCATGTTCTTAATTATTTCTTTCCTCTCAAAATTCTGCTCCTTTATTTCATCTAGTCAAAATAATAGCAATAAAGACATGACTAATTTGAATTGCTCTATTAGCAAAGCTGGATTATTATTTTTTTTCATTTTTTTTAAAAAGCAAGCCAATCACCACCCACACAACAAAAACATAGTCACTCTGCTCAGAACAGTCAAAATGACATTGCCAAGTTTTCTTTCATGCCTGGAATACTTAGAACAATTGGTGTAAGATCAGAGTGCTTCAATGTCAAAATATTTTGCACCTCTGTACTCTCCATCCTTTATAAATCATAAATAGCATAAGTGGTCTCACTCTTCCTGAAGTGATTCTATATAAGGCTGATTTTTCTGATGGAACATTATCACTGGAGGTTTTCAAAAATAGATGGGACAACCGATTGCCTGGATGATATAAGGTTCCTGCCTTGAGCAGGAGGGTTGGACTAGATATCCAGCTCTATGATTCTATGATTGTTTGTCAGGGCAGCATGGTATATGGCAGGGGTAGGCAACCTTGGCTCTTTTATGACTTGTGGACTTCAACCCCCAGGAATTCTGGGAGTTGAAGTCCACAAGTCATAAAAGAGTCAAGGTTGCCTACCCCTGGAATATGGCATGGCTGTCTGATAACTATGCCACTCTATATATCTTGCTTCAAATTTCTTTGACGTCATACCCAGATGGCATCAGTTCTTTAGTTGAGATGTATTTTACTATTTAAAACAGAAATCATTCCCTGTGGTTTAGTATATCTGACCTTTTCTTTGTTATTTGTTTTATAAACTACCTCAATCAACACAGCAACTCAAAGTGATGCACAATACAATGAAATCAATTTAAAACACCAAACTAAGAAAGAGTAACAATAACAGAATTAAAACCCACAGCAGGGAAAAACACAGCAGTAATATTTGTAGAACATGAGTATATGAACACCAAGTATTTGTGCAGCACATTTGGCTTGGCTGGAAAATAAAGTACAGCATCCCATCAGATTGATATGCATTGATCAATCACTCCCAGATCAATATTCAAAGTGAAGTCATCGATCATCCTACCCCAGGGTGTGCTGAAAGATCTTTTGGCATGGATTATCATCTGTACATTTACCTGCCATTTGAGCTAGTTCAAGAAATGTGGAGAAGATGACAGAAAAAGAAAAGAAAATGTGGTTGAACTGAAAGGATTTCTAGGAATTCATATTAGTCTCCTCCAGTTAGGGTATGCCACGTATAAGGATGTACACAAATGCAAGATATCAGCAAAACAAAGCATTTCTGCCTACCTCCTGCAAATGACTAAGTCACATTTCTCAAACTGCACACCATAGAGAAAAATGGAAAAGAAATGGCAGAGAGACAATTATTGTAGACAGAAAATGGATAAGTCTAATTCACTTGTAAATTGTATTACTGCATAAATCCATGCCAATATTTTTTTTCTGTGAGAAGATACATGCTAAAGATTACACAATTTCATGTCGTAAGTTTTTCAATTTTTGCCAAGCTGTCTGTTTCATGTATTTTGTAATTCATGTATTTATTTTTCTAAGCCAACTATTATTTTTCTTTATAATAGTATTTTTGCATAAAGGTAAAGGTAAAGGTTCCCCCGCACATGTGTGCTAGTCATTTCTGACTCTAGGGGCCGGTGCTCATCTCTGTTTCAAAGCCGAAGAGCCAGTGCTTGTCCGAGGACGTCTCCGTGGTCATGTGGCCGGCATGACTAGACGCCAAAGGCGCACAGAACGCTGTTACCTTCCCACCGGAGTGGTCCCTATTTTTCTACTTGCATTTTTACGTGCTTTCGAACTGCTAGGTTGGCAGAAGCTGGGACGAGTAACAGGCGCTCACTCTGTTACGCAGCACTCGGGATTCGACCCGCCAAACTGCCGACCTTCTGATTTGACAGGCTCAGCGTCCTAACCCACTGAGCCAGCGCGTCCCTGTCTCTCCAAATATCTTGCAACCATTTTCCCCTAATAAAAAGTGATTTGTTATTTAATTTTAGATGCAATTTTGTGCAGATTTTTCTCTCATATATGATTCTTTTATACTAAATTTTGCAGATTTGGAGAGGTAGGACTTTCAAAAGATTAACTAAATGTACAGATTCCCAAATAAGAAAGAAATTCTCACATCCCGATTTGACAAATGTCTTTAGTATAGAGATATATGGAAAAGCAAATGATGGAATACAAACAATACTGCACAGCCAAGATATCTCGAAATCTTTATTGCATGCTTTGTGCTCTCTCTTGCTCTCTCTCTCTCTTTCTCATAAAATAAGCCCATATATTTAACTTCTAAATTTGGTTTAAAATCTTTAAAAATAACATATACTGTAATACTATAGAAAAATAAACATTTAGCGCTGCAATTCTATTTTTTTTAATTTGCCTTTACAAGAATACAAGGCAGCCTACATAGGACTCCCTCCTATTCCCCTCATTGCATCAGTCACTTTGTTTTAAGGAGTTGTTTGTCTGAAGTTACCAGGTGAAGTTCTATGGCTGAGGATGAATGATAATTTGGTTCTTCAGAGTGCTAATCCAACATCTTCACCGCTACACCACACTGTTTCTTTGTAGGTATTGAAATCATGAAGTTACACCTCTTAAAACATTTATGCAATACTCTAAATGTACCAAAAAAGATAAAACATTTTTGACATCTTCCCTTCTAAATAGTTTCTAATATTCCATAATGCAGTGGTGGCGAACCTATGCCGTGCATGCCAGAGGGGGCACTCAGAGCCCTCTCTGTGGGCACGTGCGCCATTGCCCCAGCCCTGCCTCCCCCTCTGGCCGCCTCACCAGCAGCCCCCAGGCACGGCCCACACAGAGCAGCACAGCCAAGGACATGGCAGCCAGGCAGCAGGGACAAGACTCTGCCCTCGCACCCCATTGCGCGCAGATGATGCTGTGGGGAGCAGGTGGAGTGTGTGGCCGCCATCGCCACCTGGGAGATCTTCTGAGGCAGGCTGTGGAGGCTGTGGGTGGCCCTGTGGGTGGGAAGGGCAGGGGCAGGAGTAGAATGGGGGTGGGTGGGGCAGTTTTTGGTACTCGGTCCCTGAAAGGTTCGCCATCACTGCTAATGTCTTCTGCAATTGCACCTTTAATAAGCATGGAGGCAGGACTCAGCAGGAAAAATATATTTTAAAAAGTGCAATACATTTTCCATTTGTATTCCTCTCTGTTGAATTGTTATTAACTACTTTCAATAACAGCATTTATTAAAAATCTTTACTATTTATGCAAACATTGTTTCAAAAGGCCTATTTATACTGTACGACTCGCGCTAAGCACATCAGCTATAAAGTTAAGCCACATTCATCTTAAGATAGGCAAGGACATATATAAAACTAGTAAGAATTTAAGCCATCCAAAGCACGTAACCTGCCCTTTTCAGGTTTTCAACTGAATGTGTGAAGGGGAAGTGGACATGGCTTGAATGATAGCATATTTCTCTGGATCCAGAAGGATAGAATTATGGCATTGGAAGAGATCTTGGAGGTCTTCTAGCCCAACTCCTTCTCCAGCCTTTTCTTCTTCAGGCTAAACAAGTTCCAAGTTTTTGTATGATTTAGAGTCCAAGCCCCTTACCATCTTTGTTGTTCTTCTCTGCATGCTTTCCAGTTCCTTAGCAACCTTTCTGTACAGTTGTGACCAGAACTGTACACAGTATTCCAGGTGGTCTGACCAGTGCAGCATAAAGCAGTACTATCACTTCCTGTGATCTTGTTGGTATACTTCTATTTATGCAGCCCCAAACTGCATTGGCTCAGCTTCTTTTGCAACTGTAGCAGGCCGTCAGTTCTTGCTTAATCTGTGGTCTAGCTTTTTGCAAGCATTCCAGGACTTCTAATAAGCCAGAGTGTCTAACTGTACTGAGGGCTATTCTCCCATCCAAGTGAATGCAAATTTGGCTCTTTTCAGACCTCCAGCAAAATGCGTGGAAGTCCGAGGGGGTGGAATTAGTAGCTATCATTCTTGATGCAGTTTGAGCCCTTCACACATTCAATGAGGCTACCTGAATGGAGTTTTTGAACATTAGCTTTCAAATTTTAAACACTACTATTAGTTCACATATGTGAGATGCAAACTGATGCTCAAACTATACACTTTTTGATCACTTCTTTTAAAAAAACAATGAAACAATTATGAATTTGTTGGAATTTCAACAATATTTTGTTGTTCAGTGTTCAATATTACATAGCATATTGATTCATTTTATTTTCATTGTTCTGGCACCTCAGGCTGTATGTCATATCTTCATAGATGAAATTTTGCCTTTTCTTTGCGTGTCCTTGTTGGAAGCACTTCTTGATCTATTTAAAAAGACAATTAAGATGCATATACACAAGTTACCTAATGGTTCCTTATGCTATGTGTAGATCTGTTGGACCAGTTAATATAAACAAGATATGAAAAATAAATCCAACAACTGATAACATTTTTTTAAAAAAATGATAATAGCATAAAACAATAGTCAACATATAGGAACTGTAAAATAGGCTTTTACTAAACATTACACTTGGACTGAGTAATTTTCTGCAGAAGAAAGGACATAGTTGTACATTTTGAAGATCAAAATGACAACTACCTATCAGCAAATATTAACGTATTGAATCACAAGGTTTTTCTTCTAAGCTTGCACTTATGTGATAATGATTGTATGTGGGTCCATTCAAATCATTACACTGATATAGAATAACTAGAATAAAGAAAACTCCAGATCTTTAAATTAGAAATTCTTTTGCATTATAAATATCTAGTGCTATACTACAAGTCATTCTATACTATAGAATGGATCCCACTTGAAAAAAGGTGTCCACAAAAGAGGACTAAAACAAGATGGATCGATGACATCAGCAAGTATTGTGGGTCCAATTGACAAATAAATACTCAGGCCCCTTTCGGCTGGAAACATGCAGAAGAGGCCTTCATCCTGCAGTCAATAGACAATGGCTAAAATGATGATGATCCTACAATTATACAGGAAAGGAGTTATTTGACATTATCTTGGGACATTTCTTGACTGAGGTACATAATTTTTAGGAAAGAAAGAATGGAAGTTGATAGAACTTAGTTAATATAATATCTTGATATTAGCCATACTTACATCTGCATGATAGATGATATATGATCCAAGCATAAAAACCAAGAGCATTAACACAGAAATAAAAATATACAACATCCAGGGAGATTCAAAATTCTTCTCTGAAGGTGCTATAGTAAAGAAAATGGGACATGCAGTTTAACATAGAGCTTTACACCAGCTTTCCCAGCCTTCAAATGTAAAGGAATAATACAGACAGTCCTTGACCGAAGACCACAATTGAACTCAAAAGTTCTTTTTGCTCCATTTTACGACTTTTCTTGCCACAATTGTTAAGTGAATCACAGCAGTTGTTAAGTTAGTAACACATTTGTTAAGTGAATCTGGCTTCTCCATTAACTTTGTTTGTCAGAAGGTCCCAAAAGGGGACCACATGACCCTGGGACACTGCAGCTATCATAAATATGAGTTAAATAAATATGAGTCAGTTGCCAAGTATCTGAATTTTGATAATGTGACCATTGGGATGCTGGAACAGTCAAAAGTGTGAAAAACTGTCATAAGTCACTTTTTTAAAGTGCTGTTATAACTTCAAAAGGGACGTGGTGGCTCAGTGGGTTAGGATGCTGAGCTTGTCGATCAGATGGTCGGCAGTTTGGTGGGTCGAATCCCAAGTGCCGCGTAACAGAGTGAGCGCCTGTTACTCGTCCAAGCTTCTGCCAACCTAGCAGCTTGAAAGCATGTAAAAATGCAAGTAGAAAAATAGGGACCACTACGGTGGGAAGGTAACAGCGTTCCATGCGCCTTTGGCGTCTAGTCATGCCAGCCACATGACCACGGAGACATCCTCAGACAAGCGCTGGCTCTTCCGCTTTGAAACGGAGATGAGCACCGGCCCCTAGAGTTGGAAACGACTAGCACACATGTGCGGGGGAACCTTTACCTTTACCTTTATAACTTCAAATGGTCACTAAATGAATTGTTGTAAGTTGAGAACTACCTGTGTTGCTTCCAACATGTTAACTGAAAACCATGGGATTTGTATTCCCAGTTTATCTGGAATCTTTAAGAAAGTGCTTTAAGAAGGCTGCTTTAACAGACCTCAGCCTTCCATCACTGAATATCCTCCTGATTTGCGGACTTCAACTCCCACAGTTCACTAAAATTATTAACATACAACATCTCAGATATGTACATTTAATTGTTTTAAGAGATTATCATTTATTATGTATTTTTTATTTATTCTGCAGAAGGGAATAATGTGATGGGTATTGTATGCATAAAAGCATGTACAGTATACTGTATGTGTGTGTGTGTGTATGTATGCAGAGTGATTTCCTTCTATATCCTGTAAACTCCTTAAGTCCAATTAGATTGAAGCAATGTATCAACTTTATAAATGAACAAATCAATTAATATGTTGACTTTCAAAGATAATTTCTGAATTATGACTGAGTTGTAGACTTCAAGCTGAATTAGAAGTTTCTAAACAAAATGAGGTTGGAACACTGCTATCATGTCACCACTTGTCCTTCTCTTCATTAAACTAAACATACCCAATTCCAGCAACCGTTCCTTAAATTAAGCAGTTATCTGAAACAAGGTCTAATTGAATCTTATTGTTTTAAGATTCTATGTTTTTCCAGTTTAAAATTCAGTCCATCCATTGTCTTTTCAGTTTGCAATTATTTTAAAAAAAGTTTCCTTATTTATGTACTTCCTCAAATATGTACTTCTGAAGTATATGCAGTACATGTTAAATATATACCACATGCATAATTAATATATATGTTTGCTCAGTGTATATTATTTGCTTCTCATCCATCTCAGTACAATGTATTTTATATATTATACTATACTTTCATTTTGTAGGTATTTGATCTGAATGAACACATTTTGTATTAGTCTACAATCAAATGTGAAGATGCTGAAATGACAAGTTGTCACTTTCCCCAAACCCAATGACGTTAGGCTTGTTACTTTTTTAAAAAAAGATATTACCTTAAATTGTAACAAAACACTCCACATTTTCATTTAACAGACTTTTAAGACAACATGGTTAATAGAGGTCAAGATGTCTAGATAATACCAAATTAGGAAAAATGGTTAATGATTTATAATTGAAAATCAAACTGCTATTCACACGACTTTTTCTCCATCCTTACCTTTTACTACCAAAAGAAACTTCACTGGGCTATTCTTTGGCTTAAGCCCAGTGTCTGTGGTCAAGTGTGCTGTACACATATATCCATCACTATCATTTTCCTTCAGTTGCTTCAGTGTAATTGTGGCTGTATTGTTCACCTCAAAATACTCAGTGCGATTTTTATATGCAGCATCTTCTCTCTTGTTTTTACCATGATAGGTAATATAAAGCACATCTGTGGGCTTTCCAAGAGTTCGTTTAAGATACAGACCTTCAATCGTATGCATAAATTCACAGGTGAGATTGACGCTTTGCCCTTCTTCAGCAATAAGAACCATCAATTCCTGACTGACCATTTTATCTGGAAAGAAAAAGATCTCCTGAAGTGATGGTGAATATTATTTATGTACTTGCCCACATTGATGTCAATAGATCTTAAGTGTTACCATGTGCACCAGTTCCTATTCCAATTCTATTTAAATATACAAAACCCTGAAGATGAAGCCTCATTATAAAATCCCTTCAGTTGTATTTCGATGTTGACTCTGAGGAGAAACCCACATTTTTTTCCAGGCATTCAGCACTCACAATGCAAGTTCCAGTTAGTCCTTCACACTAGAAACAGCCCAGCTACTGAGAGTTATCACAATTTTGTACCTCTGTCTGGGTTTCCTGCTGGATAGCACCTGCTATAAATTCTCCTGAAAGATGGTAGACACAATAAGCAAGCTTATTTTAATTTGCCATTTCCTGTCATTTAGCTTTTTATTGCTGACGCTACATCACAGAATGAGAGCTTATGTGTTTTGCAAAGGAAAAAAGATGCATATGAATTATGAAACTGCTTTAAAAGCAATGGCTATCATTTTCAAGGTGCATTCGTTTGTTGAAGCATGCTTCAGCTGCCATATACCACGTCCAGTGTTGTCAGTTAAGTATTTGAATGTTTTTTCCCCTATGTCTGGGTTCTTTTCTACTGTTCTACATCTAAATACTAAACAGTTATAAGAGATCTTTTTATTTCAATGGTATTCAAACTTAACAAATTATCACTTCAACCAATGACATGTACAGGTAGTCATCGATTTACAACACTTCACTTAGTGGCCAAAGTTACAATAGCACTGAAAAAAGTGACTTATGACCATTTCTCACATGTATGACTGCTGCAGCATCCCCGTGGTCCCTTGATTTACATGTGGATGCTTGACAACTGACTCACGTTTATGACATTTGCAGAGTCTCGGGGGTCATGTGATCCCCTTTTGCAACCTTCTGACAAGCAACCAAGCAAGATCAATGGGAAAACCAGGTTCACTGCAGTTGCTACTAATTTAACAACTGTAGTGATTCACTTAACAAATATGGCAAGAAAAGTCGTAAAATGGGACAAAACATGCTTAAGAAATTTCTCACTTAGCAACATAAATTTTGGGCTCAATTGTGGTCATACGTCAAAGACTACCTGTATTGTTTTTTAAAAATGACATAATTGCCCATTCTCTTTGAACCTGTGAGGATGTCTATCAAGCTGTTGTTCTGAATGACCAAAGAAACTTCTGTGCCGTGCTATTCTATGTTCCGCTATGCTGTTCTTGCTTGATTAACCTGTATAAGTCAGCTACTATTTTTATTTCATGTTTGATTCCCTTAATGCAGGCATGTCAAATTCATGACATCACGTGACGTTGCGTGATGTATCATAACTTTTTCTCCATTGCCAGCAATGGGGTGGGCGTGGTTTCAGTATGATGCATCTGGCCCACAGGCTGGCAGTTTGACATTCCTGTCTTAATGCATTATTTCATTAACTGAGGTTAATGAAATAAATAAATTTATTCATCTCTTGTATGTTGGAATTCTATGCAATAAGTATTTCCAGCAGCGTTTTTCTCACCATGTACATGTATATATCTGAAGCAGACTGTGTTGTTTCTCTGTGTCATAAAATATATGCAAGTATATTCAATTTTTTGGTCATATTTATGTAGTGCATATTGGAGGTAGTGATCCTTTGAAATCTGTATGCAACAAAATTTCATTTTAATGTATGACAATTAGTGCACATTTAAAATGACAATAAAATTATTCTATTCTATATTCTTGAAGTGCATTTTAGGAGCCATTTCAATGAATAAATACAGTATCACTTTAAGAAATAGTCTTTAGCATCCCAAAGATCTCAAAACATAACTTTTACATTTTAAAGACACATTTTATGAATGTTTAAAAGTAATGTCTGCTGGAGTTATTATAGAGCAGAAATTCTGACAGAAAAAAGTGTAACTCCCTAACATACATGTTTGAATATCTATACCAAATTCCTCTGATTTGTGACATGCTTCAGCATAGGGACCAGAGCTGTGCAGATATCCATATTTCAAGGGGAGAAGGTGACTTGGAGAATATGTTGCCATTAAACACATTTTCCCCTCAGGATTGATTGGCAAGAGTTGGTCAAACTCATTAGTTGTGGCTTATTTGAGGAGCTACCAACAGATATAAAGTATGCATACCATCTCGATTTTTTCTCCTTGGAGTCTCCAATTTTAACAGTTTAATCTGAGAAAGTTAGTATAATTTGCTTTCCAAGATCAATAATAAAGTTGAAACATGAAATAATAAAAAAATACAAGGCAAGTTAATGAAACAATTTAATAATGCAAGAAAGGTAACAATTCATAAAAATTTTGCAGAAATTGGTCAGTATCCAAAAAAGAAATTTCAGTGGGATTCTGGCAAATGGCAATGAAAGAGTCTTGTGACACTATGAAAATTACTAGCATAATTGTATTCATTACTTTTATATACATTTGGAAAGTAAGGTTCTCACATTTTAATAACACAACTATTTAGAATTTATATGTGTAAGTTAATTTCTAGTAATATTACCAGACATTTTTCAATCAAACCTGCATATCCTACTTTGTATCCCACACTCAGACATGCATATTTATGTTTTTTTTTTCCAAACAATTTCTGCTTTTACACACTCAACTTCTCTACTTTACATGAGCATTGCCAAGACTATACGGATGCCATGACAGCTATGGAGTACCAACACAGCTGTAAAATGAAAATAATCCTTAACACCTGATTATTGGGCAGATGAAATGGAATCTCTTGATAGAAGTTATGAAACACAGTTGCTAGACTGGGTTTCCTTGTTATTTACTCATCCTGAAAAAACAGACTTCTACAAGTCATACTGAGATATAAAGAAAGCATATAGATTTTAAGATGAATGATATAAATATTCTGAGTGTTCAGATTATTCAAAGAAAACCAATAGGCTAAACTCAGATCTGATTTCTTCACCTGCAGTCAGCCAAAACAGTGTCTCTCTTTATACCATAAATAAATCAAGATCCATGCAAATAGTCTTTTTGAACTTAGTCTATATCATTAATTCTCAGTGAGAGTTAAAAATCAGTAAAACAACTTTTAGATATCTTCTACCTTTTGGTTCTGCATTTCCAGGAGAGTGCAGCAAGAGAAAATACGCAGAAAGGACCCAGAGCATTTTGCAACAGCTGTTCTTTCTACCTGAAAGCAACTATTCTTTACCCGCAGAGCAAAAATTAACTTCCCACTTATGTGACCATGTGATTTTCAGTCAAATGAGTGCTTCACTGAGTGTAAACCATATATATATGTACAGTCAAAATCTAACTGTGCGTAGCTACAAATTAAACCCCATTTCTGAGAAGATACAAATAACATGTATTCAGCCTTAGTCCTTGTTATTAATAATCACAAAAATCTTCATACTGGTCCCTCATAAGCAAAGTTTACTTCCATTTTACTCCATCTCCACACTGAAATGAAGTATTGAAGTGTTTCTAAGATAGGTTGGAAGAGGTCTAAACTAAAAACAATCTTTATTCATTTATTTGTGTCTAGGAGATCTTTCTGAATTCTCCATTTATTTTTTACCAACAACTTGTCTGTTAGAAGAGGAGATTTCCCTTAAAAATCTTGAACTTGAATGTTTATTTAGGTTTACTCCTAACTAGACAAGGATGGGAACGCACTGTTAACCATAACTGGCATATAGACTTCATCAAATGAACCTTACATTTTTAAAAACTCTTGTTGCTTTAGAAGCATACATACCCATCAAGCTGTTCCTTTCCAGGATAAGAAATGTTACATACAATACAGAAAAAAATGTGAAAATCGTATGTCCACTCAGTTAACAGCGTAAGAAATTTAGTCAACTTCAATTTTGTCAATTTGCCACAGTTTACTACAACTCTTTGAAGTTTCTATCCTTGCAAATTATCTTTGCTTTCATCACACTCCTCTATACACATATCATTTAAATTTCACAACTTTTTCTCTTGGAGGATCCATTAATGCCAGCCAATCAAAATTTTGTGAGTCTTCTTCATTAACTCATTCTTCTTTCATACAGTAATCACTCCTTCATTCCCTATATATAATTAAAGCATCTCAACATTTTTGTACTAGTAATTCATTATTTTTATATTCAACTACATTCCTTCAGCACACACATATTTTTTTACCCAATCTGTTCTTCTTTTATGACACACACACTTATTAAATATCAGGTTCCCATAGTGCACGGGTATCAAACTCGCCATGTCATGTGATGTGTTGTGACATATCATGACTTTTTTTTTTGCATTGCTGAAGCTGGGTTGGGTGTGGCCTCTGCATGATGCAACAGCCCATGGGCCGGCAGTTTGACACCCCTGCATAGTGTAAGTGTATCCTGGCATATTTAACAAAATGAAAGAAGGATGTGCTTACTGAAAGTTATATTTTATCTTCTTTCAACCATTATGGCTCACAACAAAGGCATTCATACAAAACATTCCCTCCTTCTAGTTTGTTCCTTTTGTCATAGGCTTTTTCTAAATTAAAAATATATAAAATATAAAATAAGTTTACTCATGTTTATTAGGTTGTCAGTGGCCTTCATAAGATCATCAATTTTATTGGTACATCTATCTGGTAGGGAACTGCACTGCACTTTCCAAATTTTGCTTATCACCTCATATTCTTTTGATCACAATTTTCAGAATTCTGTCAAACACCTTTCCAGGTATAGAGGTCAAGCTAATCCAAAGTATTTTTTGCATTCATGCTTGCTTCATTTCTCTCAGTGTAGGGGAACAAATAATACCATTCTTCTAATCATCAGGCCAAGGTGAAGACTTTGTGTACAAGTACATTGTTAAATAAGTCATATGGTGTTGTCATATTCAGACCACATCTGTGTTTAAAACATTATAAATTTTAAAAATAATATTTTAAAAATAATTTTTGGGGATTTTTTATTGATTTTTGGAAGCATCCTAGGATTACTATGTGAGCTAGATGACCATAGAAGTTCTTAAAAATAAATAAACAAATTCCAGCTTATGCCTTCTACTCTACAGCCTTATCATTGTATATGTCAGGACCCACCCCAATTCACATCTTAAGAAATAAGGACTCTTGGAGCCAAGTTGTCAAAAAGAAATTTTTTACTAAGAATAAGATTGGTTGTGGAGATATGAGACAGGATCTGGTCTTGAGTCACATTTCAAATCTATATAAGCATTCCTGGTTCAAACCACTCCCCTCAAAATTCCATTTGGTTAGGATCCCATCAATTTGGTTGTCAGGTCCTTCCGTGGGAAGAAAGGAACTTCGTGCATTCCTTTGTTGATTGCCATCTTCTTACCCCAACAGACAGATCACTTCCCCGCCGCTTTGTTCCCCCAGATCAAATGTTCTTTGAAAGCAGCTACAGATAGACTGAATAAACAATCCCCCCCTCCTTCTACCAGTATGGCAGAATCCCGCTAGGCACAGTATTTTAACCATACATTTATGGATGTGATATCAATGGATTCTGACAGTACAACAGTTACGATTTCACTTTCATCCATTTGCTTCAGTTTGAGATATCGGTCCATATTTTTGTTTAAAATAATTTTTCTGGCATTCATTTTTTTTGTTACAATTTTGTTTATTTGTGTATCAAGCAAACATTAAGCCAATAGCGGTTTACATCACATTGTGAGGAGGAAATAAGGTTGTCCCATTACATATAAGAAAGCAACCACAAAGAAAGCAAAAATTATTGCATATAACAAGTAATAAAGTTCAATTAATAGCTCTTTTTGACATCCAATTGTACCATTGACTCCAAGACAAATAATAATCTGTGTCCCCTCGTCCCTTTAACATCATAGTGAGCCGATCTGATTCCTCACAGTTCATTATTTTCTGAATTACTATTTTGGTCAGGTGGGCTAACATCCATCTTCCAATCTTCTGGCATTCACTTTTTAATTCCATGAGTTTTCATGGACGCCCTCCTCATCAAAAACAATTTATTTCCCTAAAAATTACTTATTTTCTGGGCCACTTTCGATGTTATTGTCTCCTGCTTTCTGACTGCATTGTTTGCAACTGCCTTTTTCCCCTCAATGCATATTTCACAATATCTTTCTCATCCTAATTTATATCTTACATTATTATTATTAAATATGTCACACATTCAGAACATCTAATCATCCTTGTATCCAAGATCATTTCTTCTTGCACCAACTTGGGCCACATGTTGCTACATAATAAAGTTTTAAATAACCAACAGCATTCAGTGTCTCTATATCAGACATGTTGAACTCACAATGTCACGTGACATCGCACAATGTATCGGGACGGTTTTGCCATTGCCAGCAATGGGGTAGGCACAGCTTCGGCGTGACGTGTCCGGCCCGCAGGCTGGCAGTTTGACATCCTGCTCTATACCAAGAGTGCTCAGTATGACAGACTGTCAAGCTACCAAATCTGGACTGCAAATGTCCAGACATATATATATATATATGAGTTTTTATTGGTTTTTTTCCCATACACTCAGTAATAATTTTTCAACCAATGTGCTGTCTGAGTTTATATTTGCTAATACATATTTAATTTCTAATCCTTTATCCTTTCCTCTAGCCATCAATAAAATAAGTCCCAAGTTTGACAATATTCTGTTTCTTCTTTTTCTTTCAGTCTCATAGTCAGTCTATCCATCTCTGCGCATTCTAGTATTTTTAAAATTATTTCTTTATCTGATGGTATTCATTTTTCCAATATTGTGCAAATATAATTCTTGCCACTGTTGTGACATGCAAAATCCAATATAAGCTTTGTTTGTTAGTCTTTTCTGGCATTATACCTAATAAAAAAAGTTCAGTTTTAAAATCTACATGTTCTCCCAACATCTTTTCTAGCCAGGTATGTATCTTTTCCCAATAACTCTTTATTTTGTCACATGTCCGCCAAACATGGTAATAAGTGCCTGACTTATGTTTACATTTCCAACATCTATCAGACATGTTTTTAAACATTTTTGCTAGTCTTGCTGGTGGCAAGTGCCATCTATAGAACATTTTATATAACTTTTCTTTGTAGTAAGTTGCCATTGTCAGTTTGTAATTTCTTTCTCATGGATTTTGCCATTTTTCTAATTCTATATTATATCCAAAGTTTTTTTGCCCATCATATCATTGTTTCTTTAACTTTTTCACTTTCCATTTTCAAAGTTAATAGAAAATTATACATTTTCTTAGTTTCTCATCTGAAGTTAACAATATCTTATCAAACAGTTTGTTCCTTATAAAATCCATACAGTTTAACATTTTTATTGTATATTGCTTGCATTTGTAAATGTGCCCACCATGATAGATTGATACCCTGATTTTCCATTTCTTGTTTAGATTTTAAATTCCTTTCAGAGTTTAGAATATCTTTATATGTCCATATTTTTTCAAAGTTACTAAATCTGGGTGTACAAATGCTTCCATTGTTGACAACCACCCTGGAATTTTCAAATATATTTTACATTTTATTTTTTCCCATGTTGTTAGTAATGCATTTCTTATATGATTTTGGAAATATTTATGGACTTTATTTTTCCCATACCATAAAAGAGCATGCCACCCCAATTGTAAATTATGCCCCTCCAGATATAACAGCCTTTTATTTCTAAGAGTTATCCATTCTTTTACCCATGTTTACCCTTGCTTGATAATATAAAATCCACTCTGGTAGAACAAGACCTCCATTTTCTTTGTCATCTTGTAACATTTTCATCTTAATTCTAGCTTTCTTTCCTTGCCAAATAAATTTCAAGACATAAAAATAATTTTACTGTCCTCTAGTGGTGTCTCATTTTTTGCAGCCTATACCTGATATACCTAATATATGTATACCAAACTGAAAGGATCTACTCAGAAAACTGGTGCCACTTTTACATAATAAAATAATTCAATGGGATTATAAATCATGAACTTTATCAGATCATAGTCCAGTATGGTTGGAATTGGATAAGGAGAGGAAAGATAGGAGGTCTTGGAGATTAAATGAAAATTTGTTTAGATATCAAGAAAATGTGGATGAATGTAAACAACAGATGAAAGAATTTTTAAATATAAATATGCATAAGGGTACTCCTATTGAAATGGTTTGGGATGCAAGTAAAGCCTATATGAGAGGAGTGTTAATATATTTGAATAATAAATATAGACGTAGATTGGAATACAAGTGCAAAGAGTTAGAGGAGGAAATCAAGAGGAAAGAGAAGGCTCTAATTTTGAACCCATCTGATAAGAGGGTGAAGGAAGCAATTACTTTGTTAAGAGGTCAGTTTAATATGTTGATGGAAGATCAAGTGGCAACTAACCTACGGTATGTTAAACACAATACTTTTTGTAATGCTAACAAGCCGGGTAGGTGCCTAGCTTATTTGTTAAGGGAAAAACAAAGGCCACGTAACATAGATAAGATAAAATACAAGGGAAAAGAGGTGTTTCAGCAAAATTATATTAAAAAGGCTTTTGTTGAATTTTATTCTGTTATATGCTGGGGATAGAATTCAAGGTTTAGATATAGATAGATATTTACAAGAAGTGAATATCCCTGTACTTACACAAGAACAAAGGGAAGGGATGAATCAATTGATAAATGCTGAAGAAATTATTTTAGCAATTAAACAATTAAAAGTGGGTAAAGCACCAGGAACAGATGGTTTGACTGCCATTTATTATAAAAATTTACAGTTAGAAATGGTGGAACCTCTAAAAGAATTATTTAGAACAATTCAATCTGGAGGAGAAGTGCCTCCATTGTGGAAAACAGCTTTTATATTGTTGATTCCAAAGGAAGATCAAGATCTTACCCAAACCAAAAATTACAGACCAGTATCGCTTTTGAATACTGATTATAAGATATTTGCTAAAATTTTAGCAAATAGATTAATGAAGGTTATGCAGCAAATGATTCATAGTGACCAAACAGGATTTATAAGTGGAAGACAAATGAAAAAATAATGTGAGACATATTGTAGATTTATTGGAATTTTTGGAGAGAAATAACCAGGTCTCTGCAGCGCTGATCTTTTTGGATGCTGAAAAGGCCTTTGATCAATTGAATTGGCAATTTTTACTTAAAGTATTAGAGAAGATGGAGTTTGGGGATAAGTTTTTACAACCTATTAGAGCAATATATCAGAAGCAAACAGCTCAAATAATAATTAATGGTAGTTTGACAGAAGCATGTAATATTGAAAAGGGTACAAGACAGGGGTGCCCGTTGTCACCTTTGTTGTTTGTTCTAACACTGGAAATATTATTGAATAAGATACGTGATTCAAATAAAATTAAGGGAATTAACATAAGAGATCAAGATTATAGATTGAGAGCGTTTGCGGATGACTTGGTTATTACATTAAGTCAACCGATTCAGTCGGTTGTAGACCTGATGGAGATAATATTGTTATGTGGAAAAGTTTCTGGATTTAAGATAAATACGCAAAAAACTAAAATATTGTCTAAAAATATGACTACAGAAAAAAGGTAGTCCTAGAAAAATTAACAGGATTTGAAATAGTTAAAAAGATTAAATATTTGGGGGTATATCTTTCAGCTTCAAATGTGAAATTATATAAAAATAATTATGAATTGTTATGGTTAAAAATACAAAAAGAGTTAGATAGTTACAATTGTCTTTATTGGGAAGAATTGCAGCAGTGAAAATGAATGTCTTACCAAAATTTTTATTCTTGTTTCAAATGATACCTATACTTAAAAAAGACTCAAATTTGGAAGAATGGCAGAAAGGTATTAATAAGTTTGTTTGGGCAGGGAAAAGACCAAGAGTAAAACTTAAGATAATGCAAGATGTACGTGAAAGAGGTGGTCTTAAAATGCCCAATTTTAAACTATATTATGAGGCTGCTGCTTTATCATCAATTAGTGATTGGTTTAATCTAACACAAGGGAGATTATTGAATATTGAGGGATGTGATTTATTATTTGGCTGGCATGCATATTTATTGTATGATAAGAAGGTGGATAATGTTTTTAAGACACATATATTAAGGTATGCACTGTTGCAAGTCTGGAAAAAATATCGATATAAGCTAAATTATAAAATACCAATTTGGGCAATACCTAAACATGCAATAGAAAATATAAGTGTGGGATTTAAACATGATGTGACTACATATAAAGAAATTCTTAGAATGGAAAGGAATGTATGGCAATTAAAGCCATTTAATATTTTAAAAGAAGAAAAAATAGTGCAGACTTGGTTTCAGTATGGGCAGTTACAAGCTAGATGGAAGGAAGATCAGAAAGTCGGTATTTTGACAATTGATGAAAATTTGGTTAAACAAATAAGAGACCAAAGTTCAGCGCATATAAAGAGGATATATAATGCACTGATAGAAATAGATTCAGAAATGGAACTTGTTAAAGATTGCATGATAAAATGGGCCCAGAATTTTCAGGAGCCCATAACGATGGATATCTGGGAAAACATATTGGTCAGAAATGTGAAATTTACACAGGCACAAAATTTAAGAGGGAATTTTTATAAAATGTTTTATAGATGGCATTTAGATCCTAAAAAATTAGCATGTATGTATCCGAATTATCAGCCTAAATGTTGGAGGTGTGGTTGTGATGATGCAACCTTTATCATATATGGTGGACTTGTAAAAAAGTTAAAGCTTTTTGGATTAAAATTTGGTGGAACATGCAGAAGATATTTAAGAAAAAGATAAGGTTTTCTTCACAGTTATTTCTGTTGGGTATTATTACAGATTGTACTGTTGTAGATACTAAATTGATGTTGAATTTAATTACGGCAGCAAGACTCTTGATAGCGCAATATTGGAAGAAGGAGGAACTGCCTACTATAGAAGAGTGGACTTTAAAAGTTTCAAACCTGGCGGAAATGGCAAAGATTTCAGCATATTTGAAAGAACAATCGCAACAGAGATATATTTTGAAATGGAGAAGATGGATTGATTATATTCAGAATAAATATGGGACTAGAAAGTTTCATTTAGCATATGAATAAGTATTAGTATTATATGATGTATTATTAATTAGTTATTATTATTCAGTTATTTAGTTATGTTAAGAGGAGTTAAAGTGCGATAGAATTTAAAGTGTCTTTTTTAGTTAGCATATTTTAGCTTAAGTTGGTTAAAGTTAATACCCTGTATTCAGCTCTGGGAAATCGGGGGGGGTGAGGGGGAGGGAGGGGAAGTGGGGGGTGAGGGGGAGGGAGGGAGTTTATGTTTTCAAAATGTATTTTAAAACTTTTCAATTAAAAAAAACTGGTGCCACGTTTTTCAAAATAGTTTATGATAATGGCATTTAATTCTTGCAGTCCACATTTTTAATCAGTATCTTGTTGATAGCAATTGCAACGATTCTTCAATTAAAAATTTCAATCTCTTCATTGTTTCTTATATCTGTAGGTCTTGTTTCTCCAGTTTTCAGAAAAAGACATGAATTCAAGAGCATCTCACTTCTCCAAAGTAAGCTTCACATTACTTGTCAGATGATGAATGGAAGATTAGGCAGAGTTTAAAATACTTAAAGCAAACAGAATTAAATCTCGTCCAATGCCTGAAAACTATGCCTTTTATTAAGCTGAATAAGCAAGTCTTTGCTTCCAACTGCAATGGAAATTCTTCCTGGTAAGTAAGAAAAAGAATGAACAAAATGATTTAATAGGCTCATAAAGCAGAAGAGCATGTATGCAAATATTGTTAATAAATAAAAAATAATTTGCCTTTAAATAGTTGAATGGCTTTTTGTCCATCTAGTATCCAAAAAAGGAACCTGACTTCAGGTCTATATATATTTTATCCTGATCAAAAGTTCTTCCCAGCACAGAGGATGGACCGCAGATCAGCATGTAGTTAATATACGCTATAGGTAGTCCTCGACTTATGACTGATCACTTGGCAACTGTTCAGTTACAATGGATCTCCTGGAGCTACTTATGATCTGGATTTTGAAATTCTGATACACACACACCTATGGTCATGTGATTGCATTTTGAGTACTTGGCAACTGGCCTGCATTTATGGCTGTTTGCAGCGTCCCACAATCATGTGACTAGGATTTATGATGTTGTTGTTTTTTTGCTGGAAACTGTCATTTACTTTGTTTCCAATTAAAACAAATATCCATTGAGTACAATGGATTTGCTTAACAACTGCTGTATTTGCTTAATAACTGCTGCAAAAAAAGGTGTAAAATTGGGTGCAGTCATCTGGTGACCAGTTTAATAACCACCATGACTGAAAACTCTGGGCTCAGTTATGGACACATGTCAGACTACCTGTATAGATTCAATCCAAAATCTGTAATCATGGCTAAGAAGGATTCCAGAACTGCTGCTACTCAAGAGTTAGCAACACTGATTTCAATGTAATTATTATTATTATTATTATTATTATTATTATTATTATTATTATTATTATTATTATTAATAATAATAATAATAATAATAATAATAATAATAATAATAATAATAATAACAATACATTACATTTTAAGGAGGTACCTTGCCTTGTAGTGAAAAATATCAATTTACAGCTAGCACTTACTTGCAGAAGATCCATTTTTCTTTCTTCTTCTGTAGCAAAATACAGCCCATAAACAGAAAGCCAATGAAATAAAAATAATCGGGATGCCTATTATCTTAGTTGTTTTCAGTGTGGTCTCTTCTCCTGTAATCGTGGAATTTGTAACATTTGTAAGTGTCATACATGTTGGAGCTGTATCAAATAGAAAAGAAAATGGAGTTAATTTTCCATGTGGACAATTAAAAAGGTGGTGTCTTGAAGCTGAGCTTAACGCCTAGTAATTTCAGGGACATGCATGTCATTTTCTTGTCAATAGAACAGACGTGGTTTGTCATTACCTTCTTCCAAATTAGTTTAGTTCTGGGTTTTCTTTGTGGCTTTGAATCCAAGCATGAACTTTGTTTGATCCTGCTTAACTTTTTTGATTCAATCAAGTTCAACTATGTGCTACTACCTAGAAAAGTATATGGTGCTAATCAAATTTGCAACATGGAAGGAAGCCATTGGTTTGCCAAAAGTGGGGCTGCTACAAGACCCTGCCTTTCCTAATAACCACAGATCCTTTTTCTATTGAAAGAATCTCTTCTCCCAGATCTGACAACAGAAGTACTACCTATTAATTTCTGTCAATCATGACAGATAATTTAAGCTTCTATCAAGCTGAATATTAGATAAATGGGACAAATAATATAACATGTACTGCTGGAGTTCTAGATGGAACTTCAGAGAAAAATAACTCAATGCAAGACAGAGACTGGGGTTTATTAATTCACCCCAAAGACCTTATAATTAAATTTCCATTTAATTATTCCAAAATGGTTATTACCTACTCAAAATTGGTTGATGGAAACAGTGGGATTCTAATGGGATCTGAACAAACAGAATTGTCAAGTCTACCTTGAGAAAAATATATTGTGTTAATAATTTTTTTTAGTACGTGATAACTTTAATTAACTTGGACAGTAGTGATGGTTGTTGACAATCTGAAGTATAGACATGACAATGAAAAATATGAAACATACCTGGTTGTCTGTTGGGAACTCTTGTTTTGTTGAAAGTACAGCAATATTCAGTTTCAGAGGGAGGAGATTCCAGTTGAAGGATGTTGCTGAGATTGAATGACCCATCCTCATTTTTCACAGACTCAGATGTTGACTTATGGGTCAGTTTAGTTTCAGCTTTAGAAATCCAGTAGAGCTTCTCCTCTGGGTAACCTCCAGATGCTGTACAAATAAGAGTGTCCTTCTGTTTCATGACTTGAGGACTTGTATATGGTGCTGGAAAATATTGACAACAAACTAAGTAGAACAGAAGTATACAGCTCATACACTTTAAAAGAATAACAGTTCTTTGAGGTCTACAGTTTTTCCAATTATATTTGTGTCTCTCCCATCCCTTGTCTCTCTTAGGGATTTAAAGGTCCAAACCATTATCAAGGTCTAATTCTTTTCATTGAATTATATCAAAATAGAGAAATGTGACTGCCAGAGACAGCTACAAGGTAGTCCCAGAGACATCATTATTAGCAGACTAAATACATATATCTGGTTGGGAGTGGCGATTTGCAGTTAATATTATATTCTATTTTGCTGCAATATTATTCTAGATTTTAAAAGAACAATGGTTTGTTTGTTTATTTATTTATAGAGTGTTATGGGTAGAATAAGAAGTGGACTAGTAATTTATAAAAAATAATAAAGGCAGGTTAAAAATAAATTAATATTATTCTTGCATTACACAATTAAGCAAAATTGCTGTTTTAACCACTAGATCAAACAGTCTTATCTACAAAAGCGTTTTGAAGGTATATTTCAATTTTTTTTTCATGTTTATGACATTCTGTTTGTTCCATACATTTAAATGCTTGCTTAGTGAATAATCAGAGTGGAGAAATCTGATTGGAAGTTCGTAGAAGCATCTGATTGACATTCCTGGAAACAATGGTGCAGGACTAAATGGGCATACCTTGTTAACCTTACTTTTGTTCCTGTAACGAAATAAGGTCTAACATGCCAGCTTGGAAAATGAACATTCACGCTCAATTTCCATTTTTTTTGTACCTAACCCTGTTCATACTAAAATAACAACATGTGTGCTATTTGTGAGGAACTGCAGAACCAAGCTTGGGAATAATGCCACATCCATTGTTAATAAGGCTCCCCTCGTTCGTGACTTGATCGAGGAGGAATGCGCGGATCTGGCATGCTTTACGGAAACTTGGTTGGGCTCAGAGGGAGGGGTCCCTCTGATCGAGTTATGGCCCCCAGGTTTCCATGTGCTACACCAGCCACGAGCTCAGGGTAGGGGTGGAGGGGTGGCGGTGGTTATTAGGGAGACCTTATGTCCGCGGGAGACCACCATTGTCCAGATTGGCGGGAGTGAGTCCCTCCTCCTGAGATGTGGCCCCCGGGTTCAGATGGGCTTGTTGCTCACATACCTGGAGCCCAGCTCTGTGGCAACAAACCTGCCCGAGCTGCTTGACACCCTCTCAGGGTTGGCGGTGGAGTTCCCCAGGCTTATAGTGCTGGGTGACTTCAACCTGCCTTCCCTGGGAGAGTCGTTGGAGTTAGCCCAGGAGTTCATGACTTCCATGACGGCCATGGACCTCACCCAGGTAATTCAAGGCCCGACTCATGTGGGGGGTCACACTCTCGACCTGGTATTCCTGTCTGGACAGTGGTTGGATGATTTGGGAGGGGGTTCACCAACTATTGTTCCCCTGTCATGGTCCGACCATCATCTCCTGCGGCTGGTCTTCCGTTATGCCACCCCCCGCCACTGGGCTGCAGAACTGATCAGCTGGTTCCGCCCCAGGAGCCAAATGGACCCAGAATGGTTCCAGATGGCGCTTGGGTCTATACCCATCGCCCTCACTCACAGCCCAGTTGATGCCTTGGTGGATGCCTGGGAAAGGGCGGCCACTGAGGCAATCAACTGTGTTGCACCCTTGCGACCCCTGACCTGGTGCAGATCCCGTTGGGCTCCATGGTTTTCTGCGGAGCTCCGGGAGATGAAGCATCGGAGACGGGGTCTAGAGAGCGGTGGGAGGTCCAGCCGTTCTGAATCTGACCGACTGCAGTTAAGAACCTTTATAAGGTCTTATCTTGCGGCGATGAGGATGGTGAGGGCTAATTACTTCGCTGCCCTCATCGCGTCAACAGATAATTGCCCAGCCGCCCTGTTTAGGGTGACTCGCTCCCTCCTTAATCAGGAGGTGAGGGAGGAGCCCTTGCAGGGGTGGGCCAAGGAATTTAGTCATGATCTGACGGACAAAATCTCTCAGATCTGGGCCGGTTTGGACTCTGACTGGGCAGAGTCTGATGTGAAGGAATCAGACGGTCTTGAGCATGTTATCTGGACTGAGTTCGATCCTGTTTCCCGATGATGTGGACAGGATTATGGGGAGGCTGAGTTCTACCACCTGTTTATTGGACCCGTGTCCCTCTTGGCTGATTTATGTGGCTCGGGAGGAGACACGAAGCTGGTTCCAGGCAGTAATATCTGCCTCTTTGAGTGAGGGTGTCTTCCCCACCACTTTGAAGGAGGCGGTGGTGAGGCCCCTTCCCAAGAAGCCTGCCCTGGACCCAGCGATTTTAAACAACTATCGTCCTGTCTCCAACCTTTGCTTTTTGATGAAGGTTGTTGAGAGTGTGGTGGTGCATCAGCTTCCTCTGTTCCTGGAGGAAACTGATTATCTGGACCCGTACCAATCGGGTTTCAGGCCCGGGTACAGCACAGAGACGGCATTGGTCGCGCTGGTGAATGATCTCTGGCGGGCTTGGGATAGGGGTTGCTCCTCTGTCCTAGTTGTATTAGATCTCTCAGCAGCTTTTGATACCATCGATCATGGTATCCTATTGCGGCATCTCAGGGGGTTGGGAGTGGGAGGCACTGTCTTGCAGTGGTTCTCCTCCTATCTCCTGGGCCGCTCGCAATCGGTGTTGACAGGAGGGCAGAGGTCTGCCCCGAGGCCTCTCATTTGTGGAGTTCCTCAGGGGTCGGTTCTCTCTCCCCTCCTGTTCAACATCTATATGAAGCCGCTGGGCAAGATCATTCGTGGTTTCGGGGTGGGGTATCATCAGTATGCTGATGATACCAAACTTTTTTTCTCCACCCCGAACCAACCCAGTGATGCCCTTGCCGTGATGTCCCATTGCCTGGAGGCGGACCAGGTCTGGATGGGAAGAAACAGGCTTCATCTCAATCCTGCCAAGACTAAGTGGCTGTGCATACCAGCATCTTGGACTAACCAGTCTATTCCACCTTCAATGATGGGGGTGAGGTGTTGCCCCCCATCGATAGGGCTCGCAACTTGGGCGTCCTCCTGGATTTGTGGCTCAGTTTTGAAGACCATATAGGAGCCGTAACCAGGGGGGCCTTTACCCAGGTTCACCTGGTGAGCCAGTTGCAGCCCTACCTGGACCAAGATGCCCTGCGCAGTCACTCATGTGCTCGTGACCTCCCAATTGGACTACTGCAACGCTCTCTACATGGGGCTGCCCTTGAGGACCACCTGGAGGCTTCAGCTGGTGCAGAATGCAGCCATGCGGGTTGTGATGGGGGTTTCCCGATACTCCGCGAGCTGCATTGGCTTCCGGTTGCCCTCCGGGTGAGATTCAAGGTGCTGGTGATGACCTATAAAGCCCTAAATGGCTTGGGTCCGGGATATGAGGGAGCACCTGCTGCCAGCATCAAGCTCGCTTTGTCTTGTGCGCTCCCACAGGGAGGGTCTTCTCAGGGTACCGCCGGTAAAAGATTGCCGGCGGACAATACCCAGGGGGAGGGCCTTTTCTGTGGGTGCGCCTGCCCTTTGGAACCAGCTGCCTGTAGAGCTTAGGACTGCCCCTGACCTTCGCTCATTCCGCCAGGACCTGAAGACCTGGCTCTTTGAACTTTCTGGCCTGGACTGAGAGTATTAATTGGGGTTTTAATTGGATTTTAATTGGGATTTTTATTTATTCAAGGTTAATGTAATCATTTTAATTGTTTTTAATTTTTGTAATTGTTGCATTGTTTTTTTAAAAAACCTTGTGAACCGCTCTGAGTCCTACAGGAGAAGGGCGGTATATAAGTCTAATAAATAATAAATAAATAAATAAATAAGAAAGGGATGAGCAACTATTAAGGAACTTTGAAAAAAATCATAATCCCAAGAAAAAGGAAAGCCTGAGGAAATAATTTAGAATAACCCCACCCTGATTTTGTTTAGTATAAGATGGGCAGAAATAATCTCTGATAAACTTTGCAGATTCCCTCCCAGCAGATGTTTATGATGAAGGACAGCATTAATAGTGAAATTTCATGTGTATCCTTTTAAACTGCAGCTGCTTATCAACTGATTTTGACCACTACACATTCAAATCTAGCTTCTTGATGCCCATTGATCATAGGCTCAGACTTACCAAACACCTCTAGAGATATAGTCAGTACACCCATACCATCTTCAGCTACATATGTTAAATTATAGTTTCCTTCGTGTGATATCTTTACTTGGTTAATCATGAGAAAGGCCATAGAGTTCTGTTTTTCTGTTTCAACATCAGTTAAGTTTCCATTCTGTTTGGTAGAAAAGTTGGAGTAGAATTCCACTCCCATTTTTATAATGGGTTCATTATTCTTGCATTTAATTTTAATAGGTTTTCCAAGTTCTGCAATGTTGTGTTTTGAACATGATAAATTACCAGCTCCTGAAGAAAAAGCAGAAGAAACATACAAACACACTGCACTTTTTTCTTATAGCAAACCTAAATAATTAGGAATTAAGAATACAATTTCTACAGAGCCATGGTGGTGCAGTGGTTAGAATGCAGTATTCCAGGCTAATTCTGCTGATTGCAGGCAGTTCAATTCTCACCTGCTCAAGATTGACTCAGCCTTCCATCCTTCAAAGGTTGGTAAAATGAGTTCCCAGATTGTTGGGGGCAATAGACTGACTCTGTAAACCTCTCAGAGAAGGCTGTAAAGCACTATGAAGCAGTCTGAAGTGCTATTCCTATGGCTACAGCCAGCAGACATATGTGGAATGCAAAAGGTTCAGTGCTTAGTAGTTCAGGCAATAAGGCTAATAAGAAAGCTCTCCTAAAGTTTGGGAGAATGGCTGCTATTCAGTGTAATCACCTCTCTTTTATCTGAAGTATGGATAAACTGAAATCATAATGCCATTGATTGGATTCAGCACAAAAATGGTGGTTAAAAAAATAATATATGATTAACTGAATAACTATGGGCTAGTTCCACATTGTGCTAAACCACAGTGCCAAGATTCACACAAAGTCTAAGCTATGATCAAAAATGCTTATTGTGAGTTAGACAGTCAGCCATTATTTATTGATAACTACAATATGCTCTATGCAGGCAGCACTGGAAGATCTTCCAGAAACTACAACTGGTCCAGAATGTGGTGGCATGCAGAGTTTTAGGAGTTTCACATTTTGCCCACATTACATCACTGCTGTGTGAGCTGCACTGGCTATCAGTTTTTCCCCAGGTGCAATTCAAGGTGCTGGTTCCAACATTTAAAGCCCTAAATGGCAAGGGAACAGGCCACTTGCAGGACTGCTTCTCCCTGGGGCTATCTGCCTACCCTACCAGATCAGATGGGGTTGGCACAGTCCACATCCCTTCTCTTAAATCTTGTTATCCTGTTCTCGGTAGCTGCCTCCACTCTGTGAAACACCCTTCCCCCCCACAGATTCAGCATTCCCCTATTCTCTTTGTCTTCTGGAAGACATTACAAATCAGGGTCTTCCCACAAACATTAGGGTAGGTTGATGCTGGTGCATAGTATAATAATGCATACATGTGTGAAGTGTGCCATCCTGTGATGCCATGATTTGTATATAGGTTTTCTTGATTTTATTCTTGGTTTTATTGTTTTACAAGCCACCCAAAGTTGTATTACAATATAGGTGTCTATATAAGTATTTTAGAATATAAAAAAATATCAATAAATAATATTCTAGCCATGCATGCAACTCACCAGGAAAGTATATTAGGTGATCAGCAACAGCACCAAGTAAGCAATATCCATATTCTGTGCATACTTACGTTTTCTGTATAAAATACTCTTACCCTTCATATAGTCTTAATTTTTAGATACCTCCAAAAATTTCCCATTTTGGAAGATTGCAAAGCTCAATTTTGATTCAACTGCAGGATGAGGTTGGAGGAGAATGTCTAGCTTTATACATTTTTGTCATTAAAGACAACTCATTTTTGGTCCTACTGTCTTTCTCTTCATAGAGGAATCTGAGATACTGAATCTCTTCTTTCACAAAGGAGAAAGGGGGAGAATTTCCAATGTCAGTAGAAAATTTTTTATTTGGGCCAAATAAAACTGTTTTTAATTGACCTTTGCAGTTCCTTACTCTCTCTTCTGTGTACTTGAACCCGTCCTTCTTAATGTCTTGATAGGCATCTTAGTTGGTTTTTAAACTCAAGATCCTATCTTTAAAATATACATATATTCCTGTAAATTGGATTTATAGAGTTGTTTCTTTGACATCTCCAATGATATATATAGGTTGTTTTTAAGCAGGAAAAACTGAACAATAACTACCACGTATTCCTGAATGTATAACAGTGAACAAGAATATCTAGTTTTTCAGCCAGGTGTTATTAAGTAAATTTTCCCCTTTCTAAAGCCTAATAAGAACCATATAAGTAAATAAATAAATAAATAAATATATGGTCTATATCAGGGGTAGGCAACCTCGGCTCTTTTATGACTCATGGACTTCAACTTCCAGAATTCCTGAGTCAGCTATGCTTGAAGTCCATGAGTCATAAAAGAGCCGAGGTTGCCTACACCTGGTCTATATCCTATACTGAATTGTTTTTATTGATTTGACTTACATGAAATTTGTAATAATTTCCAAAATTCATGACTTTTGCATTTGGCCCTTAGCATAAATTTGCAGGTTATCCTTCCTCCCTGCCGGCTTAGTGTACTGATTATTAGTATTCTATGACTTGACACAGCCAACACAATACAAACAATACATTTTAATTCTCCAAAAATATAGCACCTAAAATTTTAATTTTAATAGAAGTTCATCTTCTTCTCCAGTAAAAGGTAAAGCAAAATAAGAGTAAAGGAAATGCTTTTGAATGAATGTCCATGTCCTGTTATAAGGCAGTATAAAAATATTGTAGCTATAAAATAAACTAAGATAATAGAAAAAATTACCTGCTTGACTGTCACTTAAAACACTCAACAGTAGGAAAGTGAACGGTAACTTTAGGAAAGATGCCATGTTAACATCAATTGCTTCTGATTAGAATCTCAGTGGAAGGCATTTCAGAAATGGAGTCCCAATCTTGACACAGCAATCAGTATTTTTCCTGTTGGGAAATTAGGACATTTAAGCATTTTGCTTCATTAAAATAGTCTGTGAATAAAATGACTCCTCAAATAATCCTTTTCCCTGTACTGCTGAATTAAAACCTTTCTTTAAAAAAAAAGTTTTGACACAAAATTTTGTAGAAGAAAGAAATTTCTTTATCATATAAGAGAATGGTAATGGAGAGCCAATTTGGTCTAGTGGTGAAGGCACCAGGGGCTAGAAACAGGTGACTGATTTTTAGTACCATCTTTGCCATAAAAGCTGGCTAGGTGACTTTGGCCCAGTTTCTCTTGTTCTGCCTATTATGTCAGGCTCTGGTGACAAGCTGGTCTGTCAGTTCTAATTACAAGCAGTGAATCGACAAAGAAAAAAGAAAGCAGGTCCTACAGTTGCATGGAAAACAATGGGAAGGGGGAAAAATAGAAGAGAACCGTAATTAAGTAGTGACAATACAACTGTCTGTTATAAAAAATATTATATTCTCTGTTTGAAGGGACTTATTATTATTTATATTTTTCAATTATTATTGTATTATATTATTGTTTATATTGTTACAATAAAAGACCAAGTTAAAAGGAAGAAAGATAATGCATATTTGTAAGACTAATAACATACATCAAAGGAAAGAACACATGAGATAAAATAATGGATAAAATAAATTAAAATCAGCTCAAACAAACGTCTTGTTAATTTTCCTGGAAAATAGCTTGCTGAAGACCCATCACTTGTGCCAGGAAGAAATCCCTCAATGGCTTTTTCTACATGGGGTAAATGCTGAAGACAACTTCCTGAAAACTGAGGCCATAATAAGGGTAGAAGGGACAGAGACCCAGAAATCCCATCGATCCACCTCATTGGCTTCCAATGTCTATAAGCACTTGGGAGTAAAACTGATATTGGAAGCACATTACAACCCAAGCAGTCCACTGGAGTCAAAAATAGGAATAAAATCCCAAATGGCAGAATAGGTTGTACGATTATAGTTTATGGGTGGTGAAACTTTTGTTTCTCTTTTCACGTTCGAAACATGCACAAAGACAACTCCCTGAAATGAATTTTGGTTGTTGTTATTGTTAATAATTTTAAACTTTGTAACAGTGAACAGCATGATCGACCCTTGCAGGTTGAAGTAATTTATTCCTTTTCTGGCTCTCAGATCACAGAGAGGGCCTCCTCAGGGTGCCTCCAGTCAGAGAATGTCGGCTGGTGGCCCCCAGGGGGAGGGCCTTCTCTGTGGGCACTCCGGCTTTATGGAACCAGCTGCCGGTCGAGCTCCAGATGGCACAGATGACCCCATGGACAACATTCCGCCAGGCCTTCCTGTCCTCTACCATCTTCTGGTCAGCTGTACATTATAATAAATGTTAAAAATCAATGCTTGGGTTCTAGAAACCATATTCAAATGACTAAATCATAACCAAATGTCTACATTTTTCTTGCTATTGTAGGAAGCCCCCCTTTCCCAGATTAAAATAGTATTTAATCTTAATATTAAAAGGAGGCAGAATATTATATTTCTCCAAAAGAGAAATGGACAAAAATTTCAACAAAGGCAGAAAACAGCCCCAGTCTTTCTTAATAGCCTCAATCAGAAGCCTCATGTCTTTAGAGATGGATATTTTTTACCCATTAAGAAAGACTGGGCCAATCTATTCATAAACAAATTGCTTTCAGCCCCTACAGCTGATGGGATTAGGAATTTACATTCCCCCACCCAAATTCTAAGGAGAGGACATGACCTTTAGGACATAATAGGATTACCCCACCACTATTAGAATAGCAAAAGTCACAAGACTCACTACATTGCACAACCCCCTGGAGCAAGGATGTCAAACTCGCAATGTCATGTGACATGTTGTGATGTATCACAACTTTTTGCCATTACTGGCAATGGGGTGGGCATGGTTTCACCATGACACATCCGGCCCACGGGCCAGCAGTTTGACACCCCTACCCTGGAGCATCTCAATCAGATCCATCCACTCACTCAGCCATTTTGTCAGCCATTTTGTCAGCTGTCCCAGAACTGCATGCTCTTGCTGGTTCTGCTCATCAATAAAAAGACCTTCTTTCTTAAGCAGCCTCCATTTTATTCCCCGGACCTGAGTTTTCTTCCTGCATTGTGCATTGAGTTGTATATAAGTCAGCCTTTCCTACTTTTACGTATATATACTGCAAATTGTGCCACAGCAGCATTTTCTCTAATTTTAGTTTCCCAATCTGATATCATCTGCAAAGCTTCTCTGGGAAGTTTTTTCTTGCAGCTGTCAACATATATCATAGTAAACTGTGGCATTTTCCCCTTATATTTCCTGGAAATATGCCTAATAAAATATTTGTGCTTTAAGTTCAAATTTTATTTTTAGAATGTTTAGAATGTTTTGGTTTTTCCAGTTCTTTTAAGCTTTTATTTTTAACATAACCACCAAATGTGATAAAATGTTCCTTCTTTGTTATGACTTTTCCAACATTTGTTGTTATGTGCCTTGTCTGTCTTGGCAATCATTGATGGAGTTACGCATCATCTGTAAAATATTTCTCTTAAATTATAGTTCAGAGTAACTTTTATAGATTTTTTTCTTCTTTAACTCTTCCCATTGGGCCACTGTGATTGTTTCTTTGAACTTTAATATCAATTTTACCATAATACTTTAGATTTGTTCTGTGTTGTATTTCAGCAACAATTTGTAAATACATCTTAATGTGTGTTTTTGATTTTGTATCAACATTTCAAATTCTATTTACTCAAGATCCTTACTTCTTTTTAAAGATCACTTTATTTTTTCAGTTATCTTTTCAAAGATCACCTTATTGTTTCATTTACTCCCAGATATATTAACCATGGTTCTTCTTTAAGCAATTCATGTGACTTTAATATTTTTTTCTGAATCTGGATATGATATGTTGGCAAATGTAATTTATTTTATTTTATTATTTTATAATATTTTATTCTTCTCTATCACTGCTAGTGTCCTCTCTTTTCTGATTTGAGATTTAGTTGGCGATCTTCAGCTAATGGAAGACATTCAGTGCAAAAGGGAGAGAGAATGTTTTCCAGAGTTTTCTGACATTTGCAGGAAATATACATGCAGTAAGATAAGGACTTTTCTGCAGAATTTGCACTTAAAATTACTGTGCTTATTTACCAGGGGCATGTATTATCACTTTCTAATTAAAATCTATGTCTGCAATCTATATTAAAATTAGATAATTGCAGCAATTAGTATTGCAGCATATTTTCTCCACTAACATGATTACTACATGTTTTTAACTGAGATTGTTGCATGATCAAAGGTACTTTTACAGCTAGGAGTGTATTTCATGTACACACAGCAATTTATGACCAGAATTAAATCAAAGTGAAACTTTTGCAGCAAAGTGTCAAAACTCTTCTAACTTTCTTTAGCTTTTTCCCAGAGCTATATTGTTAACAAATACTCACTCTGCCCTTAGCAGCTAACTCTCCCCTTTTTCCTCCCCTTCCCTCTCCCTCAGCTTTTCACTGAGAAAGATAACAAGGAAAAGATAAGAAGATAAGAAGGGAGTTGGCTGGTTTTGGTTTGCACAAAATCATCCTTTGTTCTTTTTTTGGACCCTGACAAACATTCCTCCACAAATAAAGTTGTGTAATGCACCTCCCTCTAAGTCTTCTGTCCAGTCTTGCCCTGTGTGGGACTTCTCCAAGGTCTCCAGTTGTTTGTCTGCAGGGAACAATGACTCTTTGTCCCTCCACTTTGGGTGTTGGGTGAAGCACATCCCTTTGTGTGTTCATCACTTCTCTTGTCCCGAGAAGATTCCAAATGACATCTTCAACTATTTTCTTCCTCTGGAGGCAGGAAACAGCATCTACACACTCCAATGGCCCAGGACACTTGACCAATCTCTCTCACTAGCCACCGACTTCCCATATGTCTTTCCTAAGGCCTTGATGCCTCTCAGGGGCATAAATGCAAACATGACATGTCTCTCCATTTTCCTTCTCTCTCTCTCTCTCTCTCTCTCTCTCTCTCTCTCTCTCTCTCTCTCTCTCTCTCTCACACACACACACACACACACACACACACACACACACACACACACTTTACATGTCAAAGCAGCAGCAGTTGAGGAAGTGAGGGTTTAAACTCCAGCACCCATATATTATGTCTGGCCAATCAGAATGCTTCTTCCACATACCCCACAACAATCCTAGCTAGCAACCAAAGCAGTGTTCCAATATCTAAGGAGCTGCCACAAAGAAGAGGAGGTCAACCTTTTCTCCAAAGCACCTGAAGGCAGGACAAAAAACAATGGATGGAAACTAATCAATGAGAAATTTCCTGACAGAACAATTAATCAGTGGAACAATTTGCCTCCAAAATTTGTGGATGAAGGTTTAAGAAGAGATTGGACAACCATTTGTCTGAAATAATATAGGGTTTTCTACTTGAATAGAAGACTTTCCATTGTCCACCATTCAGTTAGAACTGAAGAAGCTTCTTGTATGAGAAGTGAAACATCTTCAAGGTTAGGGAGCGGGGTGGGAGATAGCGGTGGTTTGGCTATGGGGGGTGGCCGATCTACCATGGTTCAGACCAGCCTTGGGTCTGATGGCACGGGGGAAGAACGGGGTGGCGTTGTCGCCGGGGCTCATGAGCGGGTCATGGGATTATCAATTCCCACGACGGGGAAAGGCAGCAGGCGGATAGACAGGGGGCCGTATCGTTACCGGGAGGGCCGTCCCCGCTATTTGCAAGCGGTGAGGCGCTCCGACCCTCTGTTTCTTCCCCGAGGTTCCGGGAGCGAGGATGTGCAGCCTCCTGAGCTCCGGCTGGTGTACCTGAATGCCAGGTCCGTGGTTAATAAAGCTCCCCTCGTTAGGGATTTAGTTGAGGGTGAGCAGGCGGACCTGGCTTGCATCACGGAGACTTGGTTGGGCCCAGAGGGTGGGGTCCCTTTGGTTGACCTCTGCCCACCAGGCTTCCGGGTGCTGCACCGGCCAAGAGCTCAAGGTAGGGGTGGGGGAGTGGCGGTTATTATTAGGGAGACCTTATGTCCGCGGGAGACCACCGTTTCTCAGATAGTCGGGTGTGAGTCTCTCTTTGTGAGACTTGGTTCGGGGGCGCAGTTGGGTTTGCTGCTGACGTACATTTCGCCTAGTCGTACAGCGGCAGCCCTGCCCGAGCTGCTTGATATCCTCTCAGGGTTGGTGGTTGAGTTTCCCAAACTTATCGTTTTGGGAGACTTCAATCTACCATCCCTGGGAGGCTCATCTGAGCTAGCTCGGGAGTTCATGGCTTCCATGACGGCCATGGACCTGACGCAAGTAATTTCTGAACCAACTCATGAGGGAGGCCACACTCTTGACCTGATTTTTTTATCTAGACGGTGGTTGGATGATCTTGGTGGGGGCTCTCCATTTATTATGCCCCTGTCATGGACCGATCATCATCTCCTGCGGATGGTCTTCCGTTTTGCCACCCCCCGCCGTGGGGATACGGAACCAATTAGATGGTACCGCCCCAGACGCTTAATGGATCCTGATAGATTCCAAGCGGCGCTGGGGTCCCCACCTGCCTCCATTGCTCACAGCTCGGCGGATGCCTTAGTGGAAACCTGGGAAAGGGCAGCCACTGAGGCACTTGACCGGGTTGTACCCTTGCGGCCCCTGACCCGGCGCAGATCCCAGCGAGCTCCATGGTTCTCCGCGGAGCTCCGGGAGATGAAGCGTCGGAAACGGGGCCTAGAGAGCTGTTGGAGGTCGAGCCGATCCGAACCCGACCGGTTGCGGTTAAGAACCTATATTAGGTCTTATCTCGCAGCGATGAGGGTGGCGAGGTGTAATTACTTCTCTACCCTCATTGCGTCCGCAGATAATCGCCCGGCCGCCCTGTTTAGGGTGACTCGCTCGCTCCTTAATCAGGAGGTGAGGGAGGATCCCTTGCAGGGTCGTGCTGAGGAATTTAGTCAACATCTGTCGGATAAAATCGCTCGGATTCGGACCGGTTTGGACTCCAGCTGGGCAGAGTCAGGCGATCAGGACACGGACGGTCTTGTCAATGTTATCTGGGAAGAGTTTGATTCTGTGACCCCTGATGAAGTGGACAGGATTATGGGGAGGCTGAGCTCCTCCACATGTTTGTTGGACCCGTGCCCTTCCTGGCTGGTTTATGCAGCTAGGGAGAGGACACGAGGCTGGCTCCAGGCGGTTATATCTGCTTCTTTGAGTGAGGGTTATTTCCCCACCGTCTTGAAGGAGGCGGTGGTGAGACCTCTCCTCAAGAAGCCTGCCTTGGACCCAGCTGTATTGAACAACTTTCGTCCAGTCTCCAACCTTCGCTTTCTTGCGAAGGTTGTTGAGAGTGTGGTGGCGCATCAGCTCCCTCTGGTCCTGGATGAAGCGGATTATCTGGACCCCTACCAATCGGGTTTCAGGCCCGGGTACAGCACGGAGACGGCATTGGTTGCTCTGGTGAATGATCTCTGGAGGGCTCGGGACAGGGGATATTCCTCTGTCCTAGTCCTATTAGACCTCTCGGCGGCTTTCGATACCATCGACCATGGTATCTTGCTGCGGCGTCTCAGGGGATTGGGAGTGGGAGGCACGGTTCTTCGGTGGTTCTCCTCCTATCTCCTGGGACGTTCGCAGTCGGTGTTGGCAGGGGGGCAGAGATCGGCCCCTAGGTCTCTCGTTTGTGGAGTTCCTCAGGGGTCGGTTCTCTCGCCTCTCCTGTTCAACATCTATATGAAACCGCTGGGTGAGATCATTCGTGGTTTTGGAGTTGGGTATCATCAATATGCTGATGATACCCAACTTTTCTTTTCGACCCCAAACCACCCCAGTGATGCCCTCGCTGTGATGTCCCGTTGCCTGGAGGCGGTTCGGGTCTGGATGGGGAGGAACAGACTTCAGCTCAACCCTGACAAGACTGAGTGGCTGTGCATTCCGGCATCCCGGGACATTCAAAATGTTCCATCTCTTTCTATGGGGGGTGAGCTCTTACCCCCCGTGGATAGGGCTCGCAACTTGGGAGTCCTCCTAGATTCACGGCTTACCCTAGAAGATCATGTAGTGGCCGTGACTAGGGGGGCTTTTGCCCAGGTTCGCCTGGTGCGCCAGTTGCGGCCCTATCTGGACCGGGATGCCCTGTGCATGGTCACTCATGCGCTCGTGACCTCTCGCCTTGACTACTGTAATGCTCTCTACATGGGGCTTCCCTTGAAGACCACTCGGAGGCTCCAACTGGTACAGAATGCGGCCGCGAGAGTTGTCTTGGGAGTTTCCCGGTACTCCCATGTTACACCTTTGCTCCGCGAGCTGCATTGGTTGCCAGTTGTCTTCCGGGTGAGGTTCAAGGTCTTGGTTATGATCTTTAAGTCCCTACATGGCATGGGTCCGGGGTACCTCGGGGACCACCTGCTGCCGGCTTCTACTCCCCTCCGCCCTGTGCGTTCCCACAGAGAGGGCCTCCTCAGGGTGCCTCCGGTCAGGGAATGCCGACTGGTGGCCCCCAGGGGGAGAGCCTTCTCTGTGGGTGCCCCGGCTTTGTGGAACCAACTGCCGGTGGAGCTCCGGACGGCATCGGACCTCCGAACTTTCCGTCGTGGTCTGAAGACCCATTTGTTTGAATTGGCCGGTCTGGCCTGATGGGGGAGCTGGGTTTTAAATTGTCATTTTAGATTGTATTATTGTTTTTTTTAATTGGGCACTGATTTAATCTTTGTTTTAACTTTTGTATAGTATTGTATTTTTATTTATATGCCCTGTGAACCGCCCTGAGTCCCCAGGGAGAAGGGCGGTATATAAATTAAATAAAAAAAAAAAAACAAAGTCCTGTTGCCTTTTGAAAAAGCACCTTTGGGACAAGCTTCCCCCTTTTTTCACATTCCATAAGGATTTTAATTAATTAATTTATTTAGCATATATAGCATCTACAGAGGTCATGTAATCACTGATACACAAATTTAGTTTAAATAAAGTGTCAGCAAATATGTATGTATGTTGGAATTAAGATTGCCGGGATAAATATCAACAACCTAAGATATGCAGATGATACCACTCTAATGGCAGAAAGTGAAAAAGAACTAAAGAGCCTCTTGTTGCGGGTGAAGAAGGAGAGTGCAAAAGTTGGGTTGAAACTTAACATTAAGAAAACCAAGATCATGGCATCCAGCCCTCTCAATAGATGGGGAAGAAATGGAGGTAGTGACAGATTTTATTTTCCTGGGCTCCAAGATCACTGCAGATGGGGACTGTAGCCAAGAAATTAAAAGACGCTTGCTCCTGGGGAGGAAAGCCATGGCAAATCTAGACAGCACACTAAAAAGCAGAGACATCACCCTGTCAACAAAAGTGCGTATAGTCAAGGCTATGGTCTTCCCAGTTGCAATGTATGGCTGTGAAAGTTGGACCATAAGAAAGGCTGAGCGCCAAAGAATTGAGGCCTTTGAACTATGGTGCTGGAGAAGACTCCTGCGAGTCCCTTGGACTGCAAGGCGATCAAACCGGTCAGTCCTAGAAGAAATCAACCCTGAATGCTCTTTAGAAGGCCAGATCCTGAAGCTAAAACTCAAATACTTTGGCCACCTAATGAGAAGGAAGGACTCACTGGAGAAGAGCCTAATGCTGGGAAAGATTGAGGGCAATAGAAGGGGACGACAGAGAATGAGGTGACTGGATGGAGTCACTGAAGCAGTAGGCGTGAGCTTAAATGGACTCCAGAAGATGGTAGAGGATAGGAAGGCCTGGAGGAACGTTGTCCATAGGGTCACGATAGGTCGGACACGACTTCGCAGCTAACAATAACAACATGTATGTATGTATGATATATGCTAAGATAAGGGTCCACAAAGTTGAGGATCTTTTAAAAACATATAAAGACCTTTTTATTTGACTAATGAGTGCATGGTGGAGCTGTTTATATCACCTTGTTGACAGTTTCTAGTTTAACATCTGTTATAAGATAAGATAACCTGTATTGTCATTTTTTTACTGTGGGCACAATGACACACATCAAAAATGAAATTTAGTTGCCCACTCTCAAAGTGGAACACATAAATGTCACACACCTAACCATACTATATACACATATGTATAGACCCCTACATATACATAACAAATAAATATTAAATACTGTCCATCTTGAATATATAACGGAAGGAGGAAGCTTGAGAGTTTACAAGGTTATTGCTGTATGGAATGAAATTATGTCTGAATCCAGATGTTCTGCTGTGGATACCACAAAGCCTTCTCCCAGAAGGTAACAAGAAAAACAGGTCGTGAAGAGGATGTGTAGTGTCCCAGATAATCTTACGGACCCTTCTCAAGCAACGCTTCTGTGCTATGTCCTGGATGGAGGGGAGGGAACTGACAATGATCTTTTTGGCCATCCTCACCACTTTCTGCACCACCTTCCTGTCTGAAGCAGTGATGCTTCCAAACCAGACTGTGATGCTGTATGGCAGGATGCTGTCAATCGTCCCTCTGTAGAAAGTAGTCAGGACAGGGGAAGGAAAATGTCCTTTTCTCATGCGATGCAGAAAATGCAGGCGCTGCTGTGTCCGCTTCACCAGTTTCTCACTATTGAGCAACCAAGCCAGCCTACTCGTTAGCTGCACACCCAGGATTTTGATGCTGGTAACCATCTCCACAGGTGAATATGGATGTAGCTGCACTCTGACATATTATAAGCCATTGCCCCAGATGATTGTTGTACTGAGTTTAATTGTAAATATTTGTTTTACTGGATTGCAAGTAAAGATTTTGATTGGGTAGAATTTTGTAATTACTGTGCTTTCCTGAATTATTCCATATCTTGGTAAAAGCATATTATGGCTGATCACACAATCAACTAGATGTCTCCTACATTGACTCCCACATACTTGATACCTTCCTGTCTGATGTATTTGCCAATGGCCCAATAAAAGAAAAAATATTTTTAATCATTCTTTATGTATTTGGGTCAGAAAGGGAAAAAGGCAGAGAAGGAAGGGAGGGAGGGAGGAAGGTTTACTATTCTATCAATGTATTTATTTATTTATTTTTTTAAAAATGTGCATAGAGGGCAGTAACCAGTAATTAGAGGATAAAGGGCATCCCTTTCACAATCATAGTAACTAACTGGCACGAAGGACTTTGCCCACAGTGAAATAATATGCACAAGACAAACAAGCTAAGTAATAGTTAGCAAACACATGCAAAGAGATTTTATATCAGGAAGCAGAATTACGACTAGTTTAAAATGCTGGACTATAGACTGGATTCAAGTCCATTCTCACCCGTGGTAATTCACTCCATGATTTTGGTTTCACTGTGTGATTTCTCTCTGTTTTAACCCAGCCTCCCATGCAAGTTGTGGGAATAAAATGGAAACATCTTGAAGGAAACAGAAGATATAAAGAGAAATAATTAATACTAGCTGTTCTTTTCAAGCATGGACCTGACAAATGATTGCAAAAGGTTCCTTAGTTTAGGCTTTGGCATCTACTTAAGGAAGTTATTTTAAGAAATGTAGGGCACAAGCCACATCAAGAGCTGTCTTGCCAGGTCCAGGAATGTGCAACTGAAGGAACAAAAGCTATAACTTAGCTTATGTAAACATCTAACATATCCTTGATCTAAACAACTGCAGTCTACCAAACACAAACATACAGTGCAGGGGGGAAAAACACTGTACAGGTAGGTGATCATCAAAGCTGTAGCAGCTTTCTTATGTGAAAGTTAATACATTTGGAAAGTATGCTGGTTTGGCCTTCAGAGAGTTCCTATTTAACGGTTGTTCTTCAGAAAGATCCTTGTGGCTTTTTTCTATGTTAATGGCTGTCAATCAGCAAACAGGTGCAACTCAAGGGGCTAATTATTACTTTTAAAGCCCCATATGGCCCAGGGCCCTGATATCTTCAGGACCAAATGAATCCGCTTGTCTAGTGAGATTAGGAATAGATGGCCCACTGTGGGGACCCCCATAGAGAGAGATCTTCTTGGTGGTGGTTCACCTTCTGTGAAACAGCTTGCCCTCATACCTGAGCAATGGCCCCTACACATCTTTTTTCACTGAGCATTTGGGAGCCTACAGTTCAGCCCTGACCCTGATGATTGACCTCACTATTGGAATATTGTGACTCTCCTTATTTTGAATCTTCTCATTATGAAAGATATTTCTGAGAGACAGTTGAAATGGAATAACATAAAAGTGTTGATGCTAAGTGTTATATCTCTGGTTTGACGGCATTAAGCAAGACAATGTGTTGAAACAGCAACACGTTTATTAACTCAGAACAGAACAGAAGCAAGCTAATAGCTG
Organism: Vipera ursinii; assembly: GCF_947247035.1. Taxonomy (NCBI): domain Eukaryota; kingdom Metazoa; phylum Chordata; class Lepidosauria; order Squamata; family Viperidae; genus Vipera; species Vipera ursinii. The sequence goes on along the minus strand of NC_139513.1, from coordinate 116,185,564 downwards.
CTGCGCAGCTATTTATATGGTTCGCCTCTAGGTGGTGACCAATAGGTTTAAAGTAGCAGTTTCCCACCCAAAACCTAATTATCAGCCTGGAGACCGCAAGTCTGGCTCAGTAACAGCAACCGTTACATAACACACAGAAAATAGGTCAGACATTAAGCAAGCAGTCAGACATTAAGCAAGTGAATTAAAACAGATAAGGCCAATACATTACACTAAGCTAATAATGATGATTATAATGTTTTCTCTGGTGTACTTAATATATCAGGAAGTTACCTAGAAAGGCTTGTATCCTAAAGAGAATGCTACAAATACAGTCATGTAATGAACAAACGTAATGGACAATGATTACTGAGACACATCCATCAAATGGATTGGAACTATTTTTATCCTTCTCTTATCACACCAGAACTCAAGTTCTTTCAATAAATATGACAGGCAGTTGCCTCTTAAAAGTATATGTTTTTTTATACAATACTTATAATCATCAACCAGGTTTTGCTATTGGAACCCTAGGTGATCACTGACTTGAGTGGTTTTAAATGAGAATTGGGCAGATAAACCCCATTCTCCCTATATTATAGTCAAAACATCCAACTTTTTAAAAAAATCCTGATCACCATAAAGATATAAAATGTCACTATGTTAAAAACAGTAACAAGAACAACTGAAATTCACAATCATTTAAAAATAATTAGTATTTGAATTTTAGATCCGTTTTGCTTAATCCTTCACTCAAATGACCCTCCTGGCTATGTAGCAATCAGGCACTACCAGTACCCTTTCTCCCCATACATTTGAAGGAGGAAAAGAAATGTTTTAACACCCTTTTTTGCCCCCAAAACATACCATAATTATTGGATACTCGCCTATGCGCACACATACACAGACATGGACACATGATTTCTGTATGAATGTTTAAAGAGCACACACTAATTACAGATAGGTCCGATTTCGAAGCAAAAACCCCTTATAACCTGTGAAGAAACCATTCAAGCCAGCTCAAGAGATTCCACCTTAACTAGCTTATCATGAATAAATGGTTGGAAATTCATCTCACAGTTTCCCAGATTCTCTATTTATCCTTAGCACTAGCATTATTAAAGATACCTTACTGGAAAACTGTACTTCTAATGGCTGGATGTAGTCATGGGGAGCTGTAAAAAAACGACAAGTTGGTGGTACAGTACAATTCTATTGTGCACCTGTCCTTTTGTATTTCCATGCAATGTATACCAGCATTTTGCTTTTTTCACACACACTCACGAGCACCATGGATGACTTGATCTTAATCTTCAAAGCTGCAATAACTTCCCTATGCAGCTGTGTATGTTCCCTGACAGGTTATATTGTTGCTTTAGAACACAGAAACATAAGCCTGGAAGGGACTTAGAAATCTTCTAGTCCAATTCCCCTGCTCAAGGCAAGCGTCTTACACCATCCCAGTCAAATAGTTGTCCGGTCTATTTTGGAAAACCTCCAATGATCTTTAGAAGAGAAATTAGACAAATAGCAAAGTGGAAGCATTCAATCACACATACACAGAGATTTGATCTTATTATCACAAATTACAGCTTGCCGAATTATATTTGGATCAAACGATCAAAAATCAAAAGCAATTTATGAGGAAAAGGGAAGATATTCAGTTCAATCTCCCTGTCCAGTCCTCTGCTCCTATAATTATTCTTTTCCTTTCAGCTGTCTTATTTTAGACCAGTCTTTCCTCTTCCATACCTGTTGTAATATAGCTCCTAGAATTCACAGCCAGTAAGGGAAAGTCACAGACCTTGCCTAACTAAAGAAACATATTTCTACACAACAACTGCAGAACATTCAGCCACGTACTCACATACCTGCACACTGAAAGTCATATTTTGTTTAGTGCCTGTAAAGATTTCACTGCATGCATTTAACAGAGCACCAGCAGTTCCTGGAAATACTTGCAGAAACTTGGATTTTTTAGTAAAGAAAATTGTACCTGATAAGCCACACTCCGGATTTTTGGTAGTAAGGGGAAAAATTAGATTCCACTATTGCTGCCAAAGAGGACCCAACGTTTTTTTTCTTAATGCCTATGTAGTCCAGTCGACTCACAAAAGCAAAAAATTGTGCAGGAGTGAAATAAAGTGCCCACATTTGCTTTCATTTTCATTTTCTTCTACCTGTAAGGGCAGTTACTGAACCGAGACAAGTGTAAACAAGCCAAACAAGTTCTAAAATGTAACCATTTAAGATAATGCAAGAATGAGCTTATAGGCATAGTATTTTCTGTTGGGAAAGAGTGGGGTCCATGCCACCTGATCCTCAAATTAAGGCCACTATGCTACAAGTGGGGAAGAGGGGAATGATCTTAAGAACTAGTGGAGCCAGGAGCAGACCTTTAAATCACAGATAGCAGAATGTCCAAGCACAGATTCAAGCCCAAATATAGATTTCCCTAATTACAGTGTTTATTTTTATATGCTTTCGTTGTTCAATAAGCTGAAGGTAGCATCCATAGAATTGTGTGTCCTCCAGCTTTCCCAAACAGCTCTGGGAGAGGGGAGTCAAACATGCCTGCCCCAGTCACCCAGTGAAATTCCATGGCTAAGACTGGACTTGAAATGACCCAGGGATGCCCAGGTACCCCTAGCTCAGAAGTCCCACCTTTTGGGCACCAGGGACTGGAGAGAGGTTTTTCAACAGACTGGGGGCATGATTCTGTGTGCTGCCTGCATCCCGCAGATGGGGTTTTGCTTGTTTGTGCGGCTTGGTTGCTGGCACACTGGGACCCAGTACTGGTCCATGGACTGAGGGTTCAGGACCCCTGCCCTAGCTGAACCCTCCAACATTAACTATCATGTAACTCTGCCATACCATGGTCATTGTAATGCACCATTCTTTGGCATCTACCCCCAACAGATTTTGGGGGGGGGCAGGGGGAAGAGTAAGAGTATGTAGATGGTGCAACTCAAGTGCTAGTGGTTGCCTTTAAAACCCTCCATGGCTTGGGGTTATATCAGGCAGGAGAGGCATGTTCTGGGTCCTGTCTTTAAGAAACTATCATCTGTTGAGACTTAGGAGGAGAGCTTTAAATGCCATGATGCCTGTCATCTAAACATCACCCCCCTCCCCCAAATTAAACTTGCCCCAACCTTGTTGGCCTTTCCAAGGCACTAAAAACCTATCTTTTCTATCGAGCTTGAAGCCCTAACAGCATGGATGAACCTGTGTCATGGCTTGTTTGAGTGGTTGTGAGTCTTCTTGGCTTCTATTTTTATGTTATTTTTTTTCTGGGATTTAACTCTTGTTGTTTTTATTGTGCTTTATTCTTCTCTGATTGTGAGCCCCCATGAGTCATATATATGAGATGAGCAGCCTGTAAATTTACTAAATAAACAGTTTTCCTGATCAGCTGTGGATCAAGTGAGTTCTGCAGCTTTCAGCCCTCTCTGTCAATACACCTGCCCTATGTAGCAATCTCATCCAGAGATTTGGTGGCCCAAATCCTATGCAGTGTTTTAGATAGAAGACCCTGAAGATTTGGTTGTTCCTCCATGTGCCAGGATGAGGCTGTCAGAGGAACCCAGCGTGTTTATTTCATCTTTATGTTTTAGTGAATTTTTTTAATGGTTCCTTGGCTACGCTGCCGATCAGTTGTCTTTTTCTATTATGTTTTTTCTGTTTTTTGTTACCACACAAAATGCTTAAAGGTGGGTGCCATATAAATATGTCTAACAAATGGTCACAGGCTTGAAATAAGAGATTGTTTACTTCTTTAGCTCTTGCAGAAAATAAACTTGCTGTTTTAGAAGGCTCCGAAATAGAAACATGCAATGCCCAACTGACCTTAGAATCTGTCTTGTTTCTTAATTAGATAATTAACTGCTTTAATTACCAACTCTATCTTGGACACCAGAGTGCTTTTTAATCAATTCTAAGGAAAAAATTTGCTGCCCGAGAGTTTGTTTTTCTGGCCCTTCTTCACCTAAGTGTACATCCTGACTGTGTTTGCCCAGAATTAATGAGATCCAGTCAAACAAACCAGTAGTAACTGGCATAGTGTTTATCATTGTAGGAGCAACCTTCCCTAATGTGTAATCAAAGCACATGTCCAAATGAAGAATATGGTCTTTGGGTTTAGATGTGCTGTAGGCTTTCTATATCGTTTGTGGCAAATTGGCTTAAGATAAATCTTTCTCAAATTGAGTTTGACTCTTAGTTACTAAACAGACATATACATGTTAGTTTTTTGGCAAAATAATTCAGAAGTGGTTTGCCATTGTCTTTTTTAGAAGCTATTTTCAGCTTCCCTTTCCAAGAAGTTCCTAAATTTTCCTAATAGTCTCACTTTCAACAATACAACCCCTTGGTAGCTTTTTGGATATCAGAGTATCTGTATCAATACATCCCCAGGTATACTGACAATTTGTTCACAAGAGAACAACTATAGTACTGGCAGAAATGCAGTAAGTGACACTTTGTTTCCATTGATTTCTTCTCTTGGTAAGATGAAGACCAAGATATTAATTAACTGCATTTGTTCATAGTTTCTTAGAAATTCATCAGTATAAATATAACCCCTTCTAGGAAAGAACAATAATGTAATTTTTCTTAGCCACAGGCATAGATGCTGTATTCCCACCGATATTGAACAAGCTCCACATAAACTCCAAAAGCAGTTTATAAATCCATGCATAAATAATGTCAAAGTCCAGAAACAAAAAAAACCTACTAAATGATAAAATTAAAAATAAATTATTGAATAACATCAAAGTTGGCAGCAAATAAACGGAAGTATAACTATGGAAGACTTGGCATTAGCTGGTGCCTCTTTTTTATAGTTGCTGTACAATATTATTCTACAATGCAAGTCAGGGGGGTATTAAAACCAGAAAATAAGTAAAATCATATAAAACTTATTTGTATTTTCAGGACACTGATGAAACAGGTAGGTTATAGGTTAGTTGCATGTAGATTTCAGACAACACTAAGATATACTTAAGATCCAGAAGGATTTTGACAGATTTGAACAGCCAACAAATGCAATCCAGTGGTCAGAAAAGTAAGGTTTTACATTAAGCAAGAAAAACCAAATGCACAGGTATAGAGTAGGTGGCATGTAATTCAACAATAGTAACTTGAGAGGAATCTAGGGCTCCTAATGGACAACCACTTAAGTACTGTATGAGCTAGCAGTGTGCTGCAGTTGCCAAAAAAGCCAATGTAGTCCTAAGCTGCATCAACAGAGGGATAGTATCAAGATTACATGAAGTTTTAGTACCACTTTATACTGCAACTAGAAAGACCACTTGGAATATTGCATCCAGTTTCAGTCACCATGATATAAAAAAAAGATGTTAAGACTCTAGAACAGACATGTCAAACTCATGATGTCATGTGATGTTGCGTAATGTATTGGGACGGTTTTGCCATTGCTGGCAATGGGGTGGGCGTGGCTTCCGGATGACACGTCCGGTCCGCAGGCTGGCAGTTTGACACCCCTGCTCTAGAAGGAGTGCAGAGAAGAGCAGCAAAGTTGATTAAGTCCCCTCTCCCTCTCAATTGGATGGAAACCAGTCACTTTTGCCACAGAAAAATGTCACTGCCTGCTAATCTTAATGAGTTTTTGTAAATACAATCTCTTTCCCAATCTTTGAATGCATGGGTTTTTTTAAAGAAAACACAGTTGCTGAATGTTTGATTAATGGATCCCACCCAGGAGCCAAATTCTTCCCATAGAGAAGAACAATGCCTTAGAAGTTGTAAGTTCTGAATGTCTGCTTGGAAATCCATTCCAAGGGTTCATGTCTCTTTGAGGTAAGTGTTGGGCTTTTCATACTTTTCATATAATACATTCTAAATATTTCTTCTTTTTATTATTCATTTACATTTATTTATTAGAGCCAAAGGCCACTCCAATCCAACTTTGGAGACTTTTTAAGAGATGTGGACTTCAACTCCCAGAATTCCTCAGCCAGCGTAAAGTCCCTGAAGTTGAAGTCCATACATCTTAAAGTCACCGAGGTTGTAGAAACACTGCTCTAATCTGTCATAACCAAGGGCAGTTTGCAAAATCAAAACAATAAAAACACAATAATATACATAGCCTGGAAAAGCAAAAATAAAGAAAAACAGCATGACCTAATAGGCCAAAACATCCTACAAAACCAGTCATGCTACTTCAAGACCTAGAATGAAACTGTAGATGGTGTCTAATATAATGTAATAATGCCACTTGGGGGGGGGGCGAAAGCCCTAATAATAAGCAGGCATATACATAGAATGAAGGCTATTGCTAAGCACATTGATTTGTGCTTGGAGTGTAAGCCGCCCTGAGTCTTCGGAGAAGGGTGGGATATAAATGGGATTAAAATAAAATAAAATAAATAAATATATTTATGGCCCCATTTTCTAACATCAATTTCATCCCAAATCCTTTCATCACTTTTATTCTAAATTCCATTGACTCTTCTGAAGGCTCCTTGTTTACTCCTTTTCATCCATTTCCAACACAATCTTTTACATCCATTTTTTTATTGATCTGCATTTTCTGTGCCTTTTGCAATCTTTATCATTTTTTGCTTGCCTTAACTACATTTTTTCACCGAATCATTCACTTTTTTCAATATGCATAATTGTACAATTACACAATATATTTCATTTGTGCTTAAATTATGTATTAAAATCAAAGAGCCTTGGTGGATCAGTGGGCTAATGCCTCCTTAAGTAACACCAGCTGCCTGCAATTAGTGCAGGTTCGCATCCCACCAGGCTCAAGGTTGACTCAGCCTTCCATCATTCCGAGGTAGGTAAAATGAGGACCCAGATTGTTGGGGGCAATTAAGCTGACTTTGTAATAATGCCGCTTGGGGTGTGTGTGTGAAAGCCCTAATAAGCAGGCATATACATAGAATGAAGGCTACTGCTAAGTTTGTAAGCCGCCCTGAGTCTTCGGAGAAGGGCGGGATATAAATGGAATTAAAATAAATAAAATAAAATAAACTTTTTCCTAAGCAATATTCACTTATTTCAGCTTGTTTCCACTCACCCATTCATGTCAATTGATGGAATGCTTGTTTTCCCCTGGATCACTTTCATCCACAACATTGTGCAATTCTATCTTACAAATAAAGGAGAATATATGTAGCGCAGGGTTGAAATGAGGGGTTCTTGGTGGTCTCTGAGCTCGCTTGTTTTCTTCCAAACATTTCATTACCCAAATTAGGTAATATCATCAGTACTACATCATCAGTGTAGCACTGATAATAGAATAGAATAGAATAGAATAGAATAGAATAGAATAGAATAGAATAGAATAGAATAGAATAGAATAGAATGGAATGGAATGGAATGGAATGGAATGGAATGGAATGGAATGGAATGGAATGGAACGGAATGGAATGAACGGAACAGAACGGAACAGAACAGAACAGAACAGAATAGAATAGAATAGAGCTGGAAGGGACCTTGGAGGTATTCTAGTCCAGCCCCCTACTCAAGCAGGAGAACCTATACATCTCAGACAAGTGACTGTCTAGCCTCTTTTTAAAAACTTCCAGCGATGGATTGCCCACAATTTCTGGGGGTAAACTGTTCTACTGGTTGATTGTCCTCACTGTCAGGAAGTTTCTCCCTAATTCCAGGTTGCTTCTCTTCTTGATCAGTTTCCAACCATTGTTTTTCATCCTTCCCTCTGGTGCTCTTGTGAACAGCCTGACCCCTTCTTCTTTGTGACAGCCCCTCAGATACTGGAATACTGCTATCATGTCTCCCCTATTTCTTCCTTTCTTTAGACTGGCCAAACCCAAGTCCCCCAGCCGTTCTTCGTACATTTTGGTCTCCAGGCCTTTGATCATCTTAGTTGATCTTCTCTGAATTTTCTCCAGACTCTCAAATCTTTTTTGTGATATGTTGACCAAAATTGGCTGCAGTATTCCAGGTGTGGTCTTACTAGGGCTTTATAAATTGGTACTAATACTTCGTGTGAACTTGATTCTATGCCTCTGTTTGGATAATGAAACATCTGCAAGAAAACAACCAAGCTCAGAGGCCACCAAGAACCCCTCAATTCCACCTTAAATTCACCTTTGGTTCTTTTCTTACTATCATTCACATTCAGCTATCAACAGCCAATGAATTCCTGCATTTATGGTATTCTATGGAAGATGTTATTTCTATTGTAAGTTACATACTGTTGCCCACATCTCGCCAATTATGGTTTGTGTATATAGTTTAATTAAAGCATGTCCATTCTGGAAATGGAATGTAAATAAATGGATTGACATTCTATATCATACAATGAGGCAACAAGAAAACAGGAGAATTGTAATTGACTCCTTGTTTATCCAAATAAAAAATAATAGTTGAATATTGTCATCCAACTATTTTGCTTCCTGGATTTCTTCAGGTTTTGGTTAAATCTGGACTTTTCTTTTCTTATCCTTCTTGCCGAGTGACCTATAACTTTAATAAATAAATAAACCATTCTCCATATAGTAAATACAGTAAGGACCCCCTAACAACAGAGATCTGATTAGTACTGACAGTAGCAGTAATTGCATATTAACTGAAAACTTTTGCTTTCACTGAAATCCAAATGTCCCTGACATACATGATTTGTCTTTTATCCCTTTTTGTGGATTACCTTATATTTCTTACTCTTCCTGTTTTTCAACATTGTATACAATGATCAGTTGTAAGTGGTTCTGTCTGGTTTAAAATTTTAAACCAACAAATTAACTACCGTCAAGAAAGGACCACAGAAATGAAACTGTTACAATAATCATTGCTTGCTATGTCCACTAGATGTCCTTGCACTACACAGGTTTGGGAGAATATCAGTGGATAAACAGAAGTGTGAGCCACACAGATAAGACATACACTTTGAATCAACACATTACACATTGTAAGTAAAAGTATTCATTCTGAGTGTAGTACAGATTTGATCTAATTATTGGGTGTTAGTAACAATTGTTGACAGAATTATAATATGTCAATTTTAGGGCAACTAAATGGTTTGGATCATACACAACTATGCGCAAAAGCCAACTTTATCTTGACTTTTGAAGGTAGACAGGAGTTTTACACACAGATGATAATAAAGGCTTTGTGTGTTTCCATGCTCTCAAATTTTGATGAAAATTATCAGAAGTGGGGGGGCTCCAGGAAGCACAAATGAGATTCAGTTGTTGCTTAGTTCTACTTTGTTGTGTTAATAGTCATGTATGTAATTACATACATCATGGAAAAATCTGGGAGTTTATAGCAAAATAACATTTTGCTCTGAATACAAAGGATTTTTGTGACCCTGGGCGCTCTAAGACATTCAAACCTCTGTCTATCTTTTGTTAGGAGGTAAGAGGCAATGATGAATTGTTTTTTTGCCTTTTTAAATGAATCTCTTTCCTTTGAAACTACAGCTAAGAATGAATCTATGCCAGCTCCAAAAGTAGGAGAGCTTAGCAGATACTTTGGAAGCTGGTCTAGGAACTTGAATCCCCTTTTTTGCCCATTGATTATGTATTACAATCACAGGGTAAATACTGTATGCATCTGATGAAGTGGACCTTAATCGATAACAGCTTGTGTCACACTAAATGTGCCCATTTTTAAATGGCCACAATATCCTTACCAGAATCTCAGAATCAGACCACACTTATGGTCACGAGTAAAGTGGTTGTTAAGCAAGATGCACACGTGACCACTTCATTCAGTGACTGCAATCCTGGCTCTTCCAGTTGTGGTTGTTAAGCAGTTGGGCAAATTGTTAAGTGGAGCATCAGGAAGAGGGCTGTCTCCCTACCCCACCATGACCAGGAGGGCCAGGTCCTCTCCCAGCTCCACCACTCCAAGTTCTACTTACCTTTGCTTGTTTCTGCCACTCAGCCAATGTGAGGCACAGCTTTCCTACCAAGGCCACTTGATGTCATCCTGCAAGTGGGCTCCATTCTCGCCATTGGAAGATTAAATTAAATGAAGGAAATTATTTTAGTTTGGTTGCGTGCTTCTTTCTATTCTGTTAACTGTAAAATAAAATAGGGAACTTAAAAGGATTATATTCCAGTATATTTTAAGGCAAACAGATTGGATTTGTTGTTGTTGTTGTTGTTGTTTTCATTACCTCCCTTTCCTCGTACACACATTTTGTTCATTTGTATTTTGTTAAGTTAAATTGAATATTGTATTTTCCACTTTGAACAAAATACTAAAACTAATACTAATGCTAAAGTGGATCAAACGTGTGTCGGTTTGGAGAAGTGAGTGTGATTGTGTGTGTATGTGTGACAGAAGCTATTCAGTGTAGTTAGTCTGTTCAAGGCACATTCTTCCACATGTGGAACAAGTGGTAGCCTTGCAATGGAATAAATGAGTGCACACTGCAGTGATATCATTAAAATATATCACCTGCCTGAGTATATCATCTGCCTGAGTAAGAATGCATCCCAGACATGACTCTTCCAGTCTGATATTTTCCAGATGTATATGGCTCCCAGATCACAAGGTTCCAAATCTAGGATATAATTGCATATTGTCATATTAATTTACACAATACTACATAATTTCCATATTAATTTGTGAATCTTTTTAATCACTTTAACCCAAACAACCCCATTCTATACTTTTGGTCATCTTTTACTGTTTCTTAAGTTTCAATCATATGTAATACTGTTTTCTTTTTTCTTTTTAACTCAAATCCCTTTATTGGATTGGGATAGCAAATAATATAATCACAAACCTACGTGAGTACCTGAAGTTGGGCAGGGAGTCTGCATTCAGGGAAGGATCCACTGAATTCTAGGGAATTCTGGGAGCTGAAATCCACACATCTTAAAATGAGCAAGGTTGAGAAATACTGCACTAGAGCAGGGGTCTTCAAACTTGGCCCTTTTATGACTTCTGGACTTCATCTCCCAGAATTCCTCAGCCAGCGTTTGAAGACTGGTGCACTAGAGTAATATATCTCAGAACAGCATTTATCATTTTAGCAGTTGCCTCTCATGATTGGCTCATGTTTAACTTGAAGGAAATAAACTTTGGAGGACTTGTTCTTCATATGACTTTTCAAGAAAATTGGGATATGAATTAGTATTAGGCTATGGTAAGATAAGACTAATATATTCTGCATATTCTATGTCTTTTTCTTAAGTTCTGTGTGCCTTAACTATCCAAAATGATGTTCTGTTTTTATGTTACAAAAATGCTTTGATATGTGAAGTTGCTCATAACTGAAAAGCAGTTGTATGTACTAACCAAGTTGTATGATCACTAACCAACCTCCCATTTTTTGTGCCTCAGCTTCTGTTGGTCATTTTTGTTATTTCAGTTTGCATGACATGCTTGGGTTGGCTAAATTGGGGAGGAGGAGGGGTTAGTATGTGTTCAGCATGTGGTAACTCAGCCTTCACCTTAACTTGTAAGTAAAAGAAAGATTAGCTTGCAGCAAAAATCCATCTTCCTAAATCAACATTCTCCCAACACAAATCCAGGGTTTTCTAGTATATAGCCCTACTCTGGGATTAACTGCTTCAATTTTAAACATTCTGAGTTGAACAAGGATTTAGGATGAGAGCCTAACTCTAATATTCTCTCTCTATAATTACAGTGGGAGACTGAAGAAGAAATAAGCAAGAAATAAGCAAAGTAACACAGCATTTCTTCTTGGCAGCTACAGCTGCTATGAGCAGAATCAAGAGGCAAAGTCCTGGAAAAGCTGGACAGTCAACTTAAGTTTAAGTCCAATCTTAAAATTGCATGTTTGGAGGGCTTCAAGGTGGCAAACAAATCTGGAGGTTTTCTTTTTTTTAACTATCTGGTAGACTTAAAATATGTGGGAACTAGAAATTAATCCCATGGATTATAATTCTGAGCACTATAATCCTAATTCATCTGTTACAGGCATGTCAAACTCACGACGTCACATGACATCGCACGATGTTTTGGAGCTTTTATCCCCATTACCAGCAATGGGGTGGGCGCAGTTTCCTCATGTTGTGTCTGACCTGCGGGCCGGCAGTTTGACACCCCTGATCTGTTAGAAATGATCCCAGTTTAAGATTAATCATCTCTCTCTCTCTCTCTCTCTCTCTCTCTCTCTCTCTCTCTCTCTCTCTCTCCCTCTCATTTACTCATGCATAGACATTATATTGTATTCCTACATTGGCAATCCAATTTCTATAGATAACATGCAAGCCAGATGTCCAAGACAAGTAGAAAGCTAAGATAATGATTGTCTCCTTTAAGCTGTGACAAAAAATTAACTAAGGCTTCATTGAGTCCTGAAGTAATTAAGCAGGTAAATCCAAGTATAATTGATGTTACCTTTCTTAAAATGAAGATAAATTATGTTTAGCAGATCAGTGTGGCTTCCCTGATTTCAACAAAAAGAAATAACAAAGTATTATAGCTTTATCATTAGCACATTGATTTTTAGCTGTATCATTAAATAACGCATTGCGTGCATGGTCAGAATCAACAGTCTCAAAGGTCTTGCAAAGTCAGAACTTACAAGAACAATTGCTTTTCAAACTGCTTTTCCCAGGTTTAGGGTAAATCATTAATATTCATTATATCTATTGGGGTGGAAAATCAGGGTTATGTCAGTCTAAGCAGAGTGTAGTTTCTCTATATTTTCTTTACATTATCTCTTGTTTATGATCAATTCCCAGTAATAAAATCCATATAGTTGTCACCAACCTACAGGATTCCCAATGGGTTAAGTCATTAAATGCTTAGTAGATTATGAAAATTGAATTAATTGAAGCCAGAAATGTACTGGTTTCCAAAGTAAGTCTTATTTATAGAACCATATAATGAGTTGTAGGACTACTACTGCATAAGATTAAGTAGTGAATGTAGGTTATTTTATTATATCTTAGAAGACAGAACAGATAGTGGCAAAATTCTGGGTAGTATTTCATATAAGATAATAGAAGGATCTCTTCTATCTTTACGCACTTGTGAAATCAAATTAATCTAACTTGCTGCAAAATATCTCACAGGCCCCAACAGATATAAAGAAGAGCTATTTTTCAAATAAAAAGCTTCACAAGTCATTTTGTCCTTTTAACTGGGAAAACGGATTGATCGTAGGATCTCTGCATATCAAGCACATGCTCCAGAAATGATCTGGCGCACGCTTGGTATGCATCTAGAATGCCTTTAAGACAGCAGCATTCTTTGGTCAGAGATGGACTGTTTGGTCCTAGGTCATAGCAATGTTCTCCTATCCAGTCTTCCATTGTTACATCTCAATCCCCTTCCTTTTTTATCACTGAGACCAAGTGATTTGGCTGTATAATGCCTGGGGATGAAATAAATATTTATATGATCAAAGATCAGCATCCAAAACAACAAAATAGAAAAACAAGGCAAACAGTATTTCAAACCACTCAGGAAATGGCAAAAATCTATATAGTACTAAAACTCTCACATCTCTATTTTTTATAACCTTCAATTAGGCAAAATTGGAAGATATAGAGCAACAATTATTGAACCACAGTAACTTAAATGGGCTAACTTACAGAATTTGGGATCTATTACTCCCATGAGAATGAAATTGTGACCATTGTGGCAGCCACTGCCCCTTCTAACTTTATTTCCCAGAAACCTGTAGGTTATGTGCAAGAGAAAATGGGAGAGTCATATAATAATAATAATAATAATAATAATAATAATAATAATAATAATAATAATAATAATAATAATAATAATAATACAGGCAGGAAACCTTATACCATTTCAGACAAATGATTGTCCAGTCTCTTCTTAAAAACTTCCAGTGTCAGAGCATTCACAATTTCTGGAGGCAAGTTGTTCCACTAATTCCTTGTTGTAACTGTCAAGAAATCTCTCCTTAGTTCTAGGTTGCTTCTCTCTTTGAATAGTTTCCATCCGTTGCTTCTTGTCCTGCATTCAGGTGCTTTGGAGAATAGCTTGGCACTCTCTTCTTTGTGGCAACCCCTGAGATATTGGAACACTGCTATCATCTCACCCACCCTCATCCTTCTCTTCATTAAACTAGACATACCCAATTTCAACAACCGTTCTTTATATGTTTTAGCCTCCAGTCCCCTAATCATCTTTGTTGCTTTTCTCTGTACTCTTTCTAGAGTCTCAACATCTTTTTTACATCATGGTAACCAAAACTGGATGCAGTATTCCAAGTGTGGCCTTACCAAGGCATTGTACAATGGCATTATCACCTCATGTGATCTTGATTTTATCCTTCTGTTAATGCAGCCTAGAATTGTGTTGGCTTTTTTTGGCAGCTGCAGTACACTGGCTCATATTTAAGTGATTGTCTTTCCTGCCTCCTTCTGGCCCTGCACCCAATCAGCTGACAGCAAGGCCTGAAGATAAGGGGTGATTGGCTGCTTTGGAATCAAAGCTGAAATTTGAAAACTCTTAACAGCAATGGGTGGTGAAGAGAGGTTGTGGGAAAAACTCAGATGCCTGAGTAGGGCTAGCTGGGAGGGGGGTCCTGAGAGTTGACAAGTGAACTCTATTCCTCCCTGGAAGGAGGGGGCCCTTGGGGACACACTTGGATGGAGAGTGAGGGTGCAGTTTTCCTTTGTTCCCCCTCCCCTCACAAAATGGCAGATAGTTCCATAGTTGAGGAGGAGGAGTTATTTCTGACACTCCCTGCCAGCTTCCCACAAGCAAATACAGGAAGTTTGAAGTAGCTCCCACCGCTCCCACCATTACTTTTTGCCTTCCCATAGTCATTCTGTTTCTCAGTTTAGGCAAAGAAATACGGTATCTCTGAAAGGATGGCCCACTGAATCCCAAGTTGTCTAGTAGTACAATATAAACTAAAACTTAGTCCAATGAAGTCAAATGTCAACACCTGACAGAATTTGCTGTGCTTTTTGTTATCTCAATTAATATCTAATAAAAAGAAATTATATAGTATAAAACTTATCTGTTCTCTCTAGGAATCACAAGAAGATCTGTACTAAATAAAATCCACCAGTATCTCTATAAAATTGCCGTAAAGAAGTGCATGCTGGATGGTTTCCCACTCTTCAGAGTCACAGACATATGCTCTCCAATGCAGGAATTTCAATATATTTAACAGTTAAAAGAACCTAGAACAAGAAATTTTGCCTGACTCCAAAAAATATTTTCTTAACCTGGGGAAAGTTAATATGCCCAGATAGTTTTCAGATTTCTATGTGTATCCATGTAGTGACGGGTAGTCTAAAACTCTGTGATAAGCATTCAATTTCCATTTTACATTTTATGTTTTCCAGCCTTTGATTAAAAAAAAAACCTTGGCTTGATCAGAAAAAAAAACCTTGGCTTGATCATAGCCAGCAGGAAGAAGATAATCTATGGTTAATCCAGTGGAATTTATTTTATTTTAAACTGATATGGCTCAGGGTAAATTCTAGTCAGCTTGCTAGAGCCAATGATTGCAGGTCCAGTGATGAGAAACTTAATTTCAGCCAGTATGTCATTACTAATCTTAAACCCTTTATACAATCCTAGTGGAAAAGAGGATACTTTTACATCACCAGAGAGAAATTTACTTTCTTCACTTTAAGGAATTGGATCCAGGATATGAGTCTGTTAGATATTTTGAAAAGTTTCTTTGTTCTAAAAGTAAGAAGATAATACAATACTGATTCTGTACTGTCTACATTTGATTATAAGCTTAAGGATAAAATTATATCACTTTTTCTCTTTATTTTTTCTGTTAATTATTATTTTTATTTTTTTAATCATATTTTATTTTGAGCACTAATAATATATTTAAGTTTTCTTTTTTTCACTGCATAATCTCTTTCTTTCTTTCTTTCTTTCTTTCTTTCTTTCTTTCTTTCTTTCTTTCTTTCTTTCTTTCTTTCTTTCTTTCTTTCTTCTTCTTCCTTCCTTCCTTCCTTCCTTCCTTCCTTCCTTCCTTCCTTTTCTTTCTTTTTCTATAATTTGCAGTAATAATAATTGGAGGACTGGTAATTTTAAGCTACTGCCTGGAAGTGATGAGATCAGCCTGATGGCCAGATGATCTGTCCTCTTCCTAGAAACCCACAAGGGGGAAAAAAAGGGAGAGAGAAAAAAGCTGGGGAGGAAAGAAAAAAAATAAAGTCAGCCTGACTTGGAAAGGAAAACAACACACACAAAAAGACTATATTCGTTTTGGGGTTTGGCTTTCCCCCATCCCCCATGTATATTATATTTACAAGGGTTTTTTCCCCTCTTCCAAAATAATAGCCATGAAATGTAAGGGAAAGGATTGCCTTAACATTTGCTGAGAAAAATAGAAGATATTATTGAAAGCAAGCAAGCAGACCTGAGGGGTGCAAAGGACCACCAATGTTACTGCTGAAAAATTTAGTTGCTCGAAAATTAGTCCTCCCAGCTTGCCTGCTGCTTAACCCTCTGGGCCATATCAGAATAGGCCTTCTCTCTTTGGCTTTCAATTCCCAATGCAGACAGACCCTTCCCTTCCTCTGCCTCTATTATATGTTCTTCATATTTTGCAGTTTCCATCAAAAGGAAAGAGGAGAATAGGGCTATATGCATATTCCTTGGATATTTATTCTGAGGGAATTATTTGAATATTTAGACAGGATGCTATTACATTTATAAACTTAGTACATTATTTTACAGGCTGTTGAGTTTAATCAGTCATTAAGTCAATTACTATTGATGTTTCATTTGTTTTGGGGTTGTTTTTTTTTGCTCTATCTCTCCTCTATGTGGAGTGTGGCCTCTAGCAAATAGAACAAATATGTAATGTATGCATACAAGGGCAATCCAAAGCAATTGAAAGAAGGGACCACAAAGTGCTTCCCCTTGAAAGATTAAAGCAGCCTAAACCTTTGTAAGGCTCTTGCAGTTGCTTCCAAGGTTGCCTCAGTTGTGTGCACAAGGAGCGGTGCACGGGACCAGCAATAAGGTGAAGTGACTGGGCATGTAATTGCACAGGCAGCTTGGGACAGCCTCCTGGAGCCCTGCAAGTCTTCTAAGGACCACCTGTCAAGTGTAAGAAATCAGGAACCAGAGAGGTTCAAATGAATATAGGTTTATTGCATGCTAATACACTCTACAAGAATTTGAACTACTAAAAAATAAATTGGTGGTAGATAAGGATAAATGGAACTCAAGACTTAGATCTTTTTGGGTCCGAAGGGCCTAGAGACTGATGACATGTTTGACCCCTCCCTCAGGCTCCACCTGGTCATCTCCTACAACACTGCAGCTTAAAACGTTGAGGAGCCTTGCTCATTCTAACATGCTTTGTAATGTGAGTCTTTCTAAGGCTTTGCACAGCTCTTTTAACTGTATGCATTTACAAGAGTATCATAAGGTGTGCTTATCTTTGGTGGCAGGGAAAAAATCAGGGTTGGTTTCAGCTGGCATTAGCAACCCTAAAAAGGATTGACAAGGTAGGGTAGCCAGGTGTTGAATAGGATTTTTATCTGGGTTTATTATTTCTTTTCTGTCAGCCCTTCTGTGGAAGCAGCTATCTTAAATTCAGGATTGCACAGCATACAAATGGGAGAAAAGTAGAAAAATCTCTGTTTTTCACTAAAGACTATGACATTTCACCTGACTTCAAGATGTTCCATTCTTCATTTTCAGAAACATTTTCTAAAGGAAATGAGGAACCTTTTTGTTTATCTGATCCATCTATGAACCAAATTTGTATTATTACTGTTTTATCAAAGTATAAAGAATACTTGTTAGTTTATTATTTTAAAGTATGTATAACTCATCCTAGCCTGGGACTTTGCGTAGTGTACAACATCAGTGAAAATAAAACCACCCTCACCCAACTCCCCTGATAATAAATAAAATAAATCGGAACAGATCCAATACCAAAAATAATCACAAAAATCAAAATAAATCTCAAATAAAACCCAAGACTGGTGCCCATAGTCAATAAGCTGGGATCAAAGCACACTAATTTTACCAATCTAATCTATTTTACAGTTTTAATATGATTCTGGAAATTGCAGTAAGGTAGAGCTGCATATACAGTATTTCCAGAAGGACAGAGTTATGTATTGTAGTGTTGAAAGAAAAATCTTCATCAGGATCCAGTCCAAGCCAGGAATAAACAACATGGAGACTGCTTTAGAAAGAAGGTTGTAGTTTATTGAAGAGGAGAGCCAGACAGAAAGATGACTCTGGGAAAAAAAAGAGCACACGTAGGGAGTTGGGTTTTTATACCCTCTAGAGCCTTTTGTTTGGAGTTGTTCCTGTGGCATGAACTTTGACCTGGGTCTGAGTGTGCCTTTCTGGTATTCTGATGGTGGTGGGTTAATCCTATTATGTCCCAAAGGTCATATCCTGCTTCCCTGGGGCTGTGGCTGATGACTATGTCCTGTGTTGGATTGTTTGGGTGAGGGGTTGTTGATTCTAGGGATCTTTCTTTTTAATCCCAGCTTCCTGACTCCAATCTTTCTGACAAGATTATCACATCAGCATTTCTGCAGACCTGGTTTCTGCTTGGGGCAGAGAGACTTGGGGTGGGTGGGTTAGGGTTAGGATTAAAATCCTTGGGGGAAAATATATCCTGCCTTTTTAATATTTCCCAAAATATTTTTTCTCTGGATTTCTCCCACAGTAGAACACTATTGTAAAGAAAGCCTTCTTTTGAAATACAAATGTTTATAGTATACCAAGTTGTTGTTGTTAGCTGCGAAGTCGCGTCCGACCCATCGCGACCCTATGGACAACATTCCTCCAGGCCTTCCTGTCCTCTACCATCTTCTGGAGTCCATTTAAGCTCACGCCTACTGCTTCAGTGACTCCATCCAGCCACCTCATTCTCTGTCGTCCCCTTCTTCTATTGCCCTCGATCTTTCCCAGCATTAGGCTCTTCTCCAGTGAGTCCTTCCTTCTCATTAGGTGGCCAAAGTATTTGAGTTTTAGCTTCAGGATCTGGCCTTCTAAAGAGCAGTCAGGATTGATCTCCTCTAGGACTGACCGGTTTGATCGCCTTGCAGTCCAAGGGACTCGCAGGAGTCTTCTCCAGCACCATAGTTCAAAGGCCTCAATTCTTTGGCGCTCAGCCTTTCTTATGGTCCAACTTTCACTGCCATACATTGCTACTGGGAAGACCATAGCCTTGACTATACGTACTTTTGTTGACAGGGTGATGTCTCTGTTTTTTAGTGTGCTGTCTAGATTTGTCATGGCTTTCCTCCCCAGGAGCAAGCGTCTTTTAATTTCTTGGCTACAGTCCCCATCTGCAGTGATCTTGGAACCCAGGAAAATAAAATCTGTCACTACCTCCATTTCTTCCCCATCGATTTGCCAGGAATTGAGAGGGCCAGATGCCATGATCTTGGTTTTCTTAATGTTAAGTTTCAACCCAAGTTTTGCACTCTCCTTCTTCACCCGCAACAAGAGGCTCTTTAGTTTTTCTTCACTTTCTGCCATTAGAGTGGTATCATCTGCGTATCTTAGGTTGTTGATATTTCTTCCGGCAATCTTAATTCCAACTTTTGATTCATCTAGCCCTGCCTTTCTCATGATGTGCTCTGCATATAAGTTAAATAGGCAGGGCGACAGTATACAGCCTTGCCGGACTCCTTTCCCAATTTTGAACCAATCAGTGGTTCCATGTCCAGTTCTCACTGTTGCTTCTTGACCCGCATATAGGTTTCTCAAGAGACAAGTAAGATGGTCTGGTACTCCCATCTCTTTAAGAATTTGCCACAGTTTGTTATGATCCACACAATCAAAGGCTTTAGCATAGTCAATGAAGCAGAAGTAGACGTTTTTCTGGAACTCCCTAGCTTTCTCCATGATCCAGCGTATGTTGGCAATTTGATCTCTAGTTCCTCTGCCTCTTCGAAATCCTGCCTGTACTTCTGGTAGTTCTCGATCCACATACTGCTGAAGTCTAGCTTGTAGGATTTTAAGCATGACTTTACTAGCATGAGAAATGAGTGCAATGGTGCGATAGTTTGAACATTCTTTGGCACTGCCTTTCTTTGGAATTGGAATGTAAACTGATCTTTTCCAATCCTGTGGCCACTGTTGAGTTTTCCAAATTTGCTGGCAAATTGAGTGTAGCACTTTTACTGCACTGTCTTTTAAGATTTTGAATAGCTCAGCTGGAATACTGTCACCTCCACTAGCTTTGTTGTTGCTCAGCTTTTCTAAGGCCCACTTCACTTCACATTCTATGATATCTGGCTCGAGGTCAGTGACCACCTCATTGTGATTATCAGGGACATTAAGCTCATTCTTGTATAGTTCTTCTGTGTAATTTTGCCACCTCTTCTTAATCTCTTCTGCCTCTGTTAGGTCCCTGCCATTTTGGTCCTTTATCATGCCCATTTTTGCATTAAACGTTCCCTTCATCTCTCCAATTTTCTTGAAAAGATCTCTGGTCCTCCCTATTCTATTGTTTTCTTCTATTTCTTTGCACTGTTCATTTAAGAAGGCATTCTTATCTCTTCTAGCTATTCTCTGGAATTCTGCATTCAATTGGGCATATCTATGTTTTTCTCCCTTGCCTTTCGCTTCCCTCCTTTCCTTAGCTATTTGCAAAGCTTCCTCAGACAGCCATTTTGCTTTCTTGCATTTCTTTTTCTTTGGGATGGTTTTGGTTGCTACCTGTTGTACAATGTCGCGAACCTCTGTCCATAGTTCTTCAGGCACTCTGTCTATCAGATCTAATCCCTTAAATCTATTTGTCACCTCTACTGTATATTCAACAGGGATATGATTTAATTCATACCTGAGTGGCCTAGTGCTTTTCCCTACTTTCTTCAGTTTAAGCTTAAACTTTGCAAGGAGAAGCTCATGGTCTGAGCCACAGTCAGCTCCTGGTCTTGTTTTTACCGACTGTATAGAGCTTCTCCATCTTTGGCTGCAGAGCATATAGTCAATCTGATTTCTGTGTTGACCGTCTGGTGATGTCCATGTGTAGAGCCGTCTCTTGGGTTGTTGGAAAAGAGTGTTTGCTATGACCATTGTATTCTCTTGACAAAATTCTATCAGCCTGTGCCCTGCTTCATTTTGTACTCCAAGGCCAAACTTGCCTGTTACTCCAGTTATCTTTTGGCTTCCTACTTTAGCATTCCAATCCCCCATGATGATAAGGACATCATTTTTTGGTGTTAGTTCTATAAGGTGCTGTAGGGCTTCATAGAACCAATCAATTTCATCCTCTTCAGCACTGGTGGTTGGGGCATAGACTTGGACTACTGTGATATTGAATGGTTTGCCTTGGATTCGAACTGAGATCATTCTGTCATTTTGAGGATTGTATCCCAGTATTGCTTTTCCTACTCTTTTATTGACTATGAAGGCTACTCCATTTCTTCTGAGGGATTCTTGCCCGCAGTAGTATACCTGATGGTCATCTGAATTAAATTCACCCATTCCTGTCCATTTTAGTTCGCTG
Source organism: Vipera ursinii (assembly GCF_947247035.1). Lineage (NCBI taxonomy): Eukaryota > Metazoa > Chordata > Lepidosauria > Squamata > Viperidae > Vipera > Vipera ursinii. Next base: position 116,164,215 of record NC_139513.1, on the reverse strand, counting down.
ATACCTAAGATGTCGATGTTCAGTCTTGTCATCTCTTGTTTGACCACGTCCAGCTTTCCTTGATTCATGGATCTTACATTCCAGGTTCCTATGGAGAAAAAATCTTTACAGCATCGGACTTTCCTTTCACCACCAGACACATCCACAGCTGAGCGTCCTTTCGGCTTTGGCCCAGTCGCTTCATTCTTTCTGGCGCTACTAGTACTAGCCCTCTGCTCTTCCCCAGTAGCATATTGGACGCCTTCCGACCTGAGGGGCTCATCTTCCAGCGTCATATCGTTTTGCCTTTTGGTACTGTCCATAGGGTTTTCATGGCAAAGATACTGGAGTGGCTTGCCATTTCCTTCTCCAGTGGATCACGTTTTGTCAGAACTCTCGGCTATGACCTGTCCGTCTTGGGTGGCCCTGCACGGCATAGCTCATAGCTTCATTGAATTACGCAAGCCCCTTCGCCACGACAAGGCAGTAATCCGTGAAGGGGATACCAAGTATATTTCTTATTAAAAATGAGTCTTAAAATACAGTAGTCATGGTACTGTTCTATGTTGGTTGTTCTATGTTGGAAGGGGTTTAGCACATCTTTGCTACTAAGCCAGCCATAAATTGATTTGAGGAAGAAAAAGATCATGCAGTACAGAGATACGGCTGCATAATTTTATAAACTTGCAATAGATTGCCAAATCAGTTAACCTGGATGTTGGCAAGGATCTCCCCATAATTGTCTCAAGTGGTGGAGTGCCAAACGGACAAGGCCCAACATGTCTGTTACAGTGCTATTAGTGAGTAAGGAAACCTGCCATGTTTTTCTATGGTTTCCTTTAGTAGAAATGTGGGTTCTGAAGTCTTGCTTGGCACATGTGGAAAATGCTTGCCCAGTGTGTCAAGAGAGTTCCATCCTGCTTATCCTAGGCTTCTTCTCCATGTCACTGAAGTTTCAGTTGACATATGTGGATATAGGTTTATCAGTCTTCTTGCCCCTAAAAGAGGAAATTGGCAGAATTCAGGTCAATGTTCACAAATATCCCAAATCAATAAAGGTCGCAATTAACAGTGCTGTTGGCAGCACTTGGAAGTATCCCATAAGGTAGGCAAATGATACTGCCATCCTCCAAGTAACACAAACAATAGAAATTACGGCCACATACCAGCCACTTTCTCTACAAAAGCAACAGAAAACCTGTAATGAACTCCTTTCAACAGGACCAGAAATATCTCTCATTCTCAGTTTGAACTGACCAGCAGCCCTTTTTAAAAAGACATGTCTATCAGTCTTTTGAAATAACACATGTTTAATAAAAGGATTAGCCAGCTTCCAGAAGATTAGCATTTAATCAGGAGCCTGCACCTGCCAGGAACCTGAGTAATGCCTAAATTGCATTTTGTGGAGCGCCAATTGGGCATTGTGCAGGCAGCCAGTAGCAGCTTGGCAGATACCAGGACCTGAGCCCACCATCACTAAGATCATGAACGAGGCATTGTTGATCGTTCATATGACAAAATATATCAGGAGAAGTTGGAAAACACTACTTTAGAAATGCTTTCTAAGTTTTGTGCTATCTCCAGAGCGAACTGAGGATGATAAAATGGTGACATCATTAGGGATATATCCTCAAAAAATGATTAGTAGGGTATCTTCACGCTACAGTTAGCAGGTTCTGAGAATGAGACCTTAAAAGAGCACTGTAGAAGTTCAGATTTATTATTACTATTTTGCAAATGTCTTTAATGTTCTTAATATTCAACTATAACATTGTAAGCCATTTAATGGCCTCTAAGAATACACAGGAAGTCCTTTTCTTACTGAAAGTCTCCAGTTGCTTTTGGTTTTGCAGTATAATTACAGAATTTTGAGCATCAGTGAAGCCTTTTCTGCACATCCAGCCCTTTTTTGCTGCTTATTTCTAGAAATAGCATTGAGGATGATCATTAGCCTCCCTTAATTCCTGAAAGCCCAACTTAATTAGGATGAAGGGAATATGCATTTTCATAAATGTGAACAATGACCCCTACAGATTGATTTTATGTGTTGCTCTATTATTATCATTTTTAGCTTTTTGCCTGAAATAGTATCGACATTTGTTATTAGGCCATTGTAGAAAGATAAAGGTTCTCTGAGTACAGCCTAGGAAACAGAAAGTTTCTAAGGTGCCTTTTCAGCCCTATTATTAAAGAAGTATTTTTCCATTGGTTAAACCCTTGGTTCTGTCCTTTGGATGCTGACCAGCTGAGTGTGAAATCAGGTTACAAATGTCGTTGTTAAAGATGCATGGAGAAGAAGCAGGGGGATGGAAAGTTAATTGAATATTTAACTAGAAAAAGGCCAACTGAAGGACAAAAAGGTGATATTATCATGAAGGAAAAGATATTTCAGGCTTCTCAATGAGGTCTGGCCAATTGACACTAGCCAAGGGGGAAAAAATGCTGGTTTTCTTGCACTGGATGTAATAGTATGGAGAAAGATGGTTGGAGCTACCTTCTGCCATGCTTGACTAATTTGGAAATGTCATTCATCACTTAAGAGTAAATTTGGCTCGTCATTGTATCTGGCTAACTTTATCTGGACTCAGAAGCTAAGGATGGCTAGGGCTGTTGAGTACTTCAATGAAAGGTCAGTAAGATTAATCCCAGAGTTGGGAACTTGGCAAATAAAAACTAAATCCTAACTCCCCCAAAAGGCAATCGCAAACTACTTCCATGATGTTGCCAAGTGAATATAATGAAAATATCCATGAATGTACCAGGAATTACAGTTAATTTTACAAAGACTTTTCTTTTAAATATATGAGACAAAGTGGTGATCCACTGTAAAAAAAAAGACTAAACGGTCACTCTTTGTAAATTTATAATTTCTTAAGCAAAGAACAACCAATATCGCTGCAAATCAATTGACATAAAATGTTAGATGGTCTGAAACATTTCATGGATTAAACAGGGATCCACAATTTTTCCCCCTCATGGCTCTGGCAAACGTAGAGAATCATGACTTGGTAATCAAGCAACCAGAGGCAGAAAAACAGTCAAACAATAGGAGATATGTATCATCTGGTCTGCCACATCTGCTCTTGGTCCAGTTCAGTCACACCTTCAAGTAGAGCCCCTTCCTCAGAGTCCACCAAAACTTCAAGTCTTTTGTATGGAAAACCAGAGACCAGAAGGGCAGAAGGTGCTGGTTTACTCCAAGAAGTTCCTGGCTTGTTAATAAATTTTACTTTATTTGTTTTAGTCTCTGTTTATAGCATTATCATTGATTATGTGTCTTTATCTCTGATTTGTTATTTTATTATCTTCATTCATCCCTCAGTCATGTATATACTTCTGTTTTAAGAAAGAATTCCATACTTTGGATGAACTGTTGTCCATAAAGGTTTAAGTCACAGTAAATGTGTTAATCTTTAATTGTAACAACACTCTAAATTCTGCACATCAGTATACAAAATAGTAATGGGAGGCTCAGAAATTGTGGCTTGCTGAATTGTCAGTAGTTGAAGACCATTAATACTTGAGAAAATCTTGGCCTTTGCAACAAAGATTTTGTCAATTGAACAGATTTTTGGAAGAGCAGGGCTTTTCAATCTTTTCACCCACTGTACCACTTTTAGGATATGGTAATATCCAAGTACCACCAGTCGCTTAGCAAGGTGTCAAAAACTTGATGACCAAAAAAAAGAGGAAAAAAAGTGATAAAGTACAGGTAGTCCTCGACTTACGACAATTTGCTTAGTGACTGTTCAAAGTTACAACAGTACTTAAAAAAGTGACTTATGATCATTTTTCACATTTATGACTGTTGCAGCATCCCCAGGGTTATGTGATTTACATTTGGATGCTTAGCAACTGATATATACTTATGACAGTTACAGTGTCCCAGGGTCATATGATCACCTTTTGCAACTTTTTGACAAGCGAAGTCAATGGTCAGGGGGGGCATGGCCAGCTCAACATCACTCAGGTCGCGGGGCAACTGTGGGGGGTGCAGGCAGGGCTGTGGGGGGATCCGTGGGTCTCTGGTTGAGGGGGACAGGACTGGGGTGGCACCTTCCTTCCCTCCCTCCTTCCCATTGTCTCTTCCTTTCTTCCTTCCTTCCCTCTCTCTTATTGTCCCTTCCTTCCTTCCTTCCTTCCTTCCTTCCTTCCTTCCTTCCTTCCTTCCTTCCTTCCTTCCTTCCTTCCCTCCCTCCCAGGAAGGGGCAAGGGGAGGGGGACAGGCTGTGGCTGGTGGCTGTGCTGCTGGGGGCCATGGCTTGAAAGGCCACTGTAAATTGATGGACAAGAGCCACACAGCGTTAAGAGCAGAGTGGCAGGAAGATATTTGTAATGAGGGAGGGAGAAAAACAGGCATCCCCTGAAGGAGATCAGCAAATGGTCCTCACCAACTTCATACACCCATGGACTCTGGGGGAGGGAACACTGTGAGCAGCAAGAGAGTCCATGTTACCTGTGCTATGCTGCCTGGACCCCAGCCTGGTTTCGGGAGGCAGCAGCATGCTCTCACCATGTGGAGTGGCTGGGCCAAGCAAGGCAAACTGGCAACATGCCAAACCAGTCCCAGTTGTCTGTTTTGCCATGCAGGCTGACCTCATTCTGAGTGCTTCCCTTTCACACTCCCTCATTATTTATTTATTTATTTATTTATTTATTTATTTATTTATTTATTTATTTATTTATTTATTTATTTATTTAGTTATATTACCAATATCTTCCCGCAACTTTGCTCTTAATGCTGTGCGGCTCTTGTCCAGCAATTTACAGTGGCCTTTCAAGCCATGGCCGCTGGCGGCACAGCCAGACAGCTGTGTTTCTTGACTGTTTGTTGCTGCCATCTGTGTGTGCTCCCGGCCTGTTTTTTGTCCTCTCCTCTCTCTCCCCTCCTCCTCCTCCTCCTTTTACCTTCAGTGCAGCTCCAGCTGACTCTTCTTCCTCCTCCCAAGTCTGCAGGGTTTTTTTCCCCTCTCCTTCTCCTGCCCAAACTGCCTCTTTTTATATTCCTTCCTGTCTCTGCCACCTTCTCTTCCTTTCTCTTCCGGAAGTGCCAATCCTGGGGCCTTTGCCTCTCTCCAGCAGCCCTCGAGCTCCTGAAGACTCTCTCAGGGCAAGTCCTGTGCCATGCCACTTTTCGCTCATTTCCTCCCCTGCTACCTTGGGCTGAGCTGGGCAGGGCCATGTACCACCTGCCACATGCCAATGTATCACAGGTGGTATGCATACCACCCGTTGAAAAGCCCTGCTTTATAGATTGTGATGTTGCAATTTTTTAAAAAATAAACCTTATGAATTATTACCTCATAACTGCTCATGCCGGCCACATGACCACAGAGATGTCCTCGGACAAGTGTGTTCTGTACCAGCCTGCTACCGGCCCTGCAGAAAAGGCAGGGACAACCCCTTTAGAAACGACAAGAGGCTGGAATTACGCCTGCCAAATTTATTCACATAAAACAGAGTAAGACAAGACACCAACCATAAAACATGAGCTAAGAAGCAGGAACAATCCAAGTGGTTGCCTTCAGCAAACCAGCCCTCCCACACATTCCCCTTAAATACAGTTCAGGGCGTGGCCTCTCTGTGCCTCCTTCCGAGGTGCCCCATTGCCTTCCTCTGTTTACTCCTGACTGACTGCCTCCTGCGTCGGGCGTCCTTGAACAGGGCCAGCTGTGGGTCATCTTCATCCACGCTGTCAGGCTCACACAGCTGGGTCTGCATTGTGACCAGATGAGAGGGGCCTTGCTGGGGGCTCTCATCAAGCTGTCCAATCCCCTCAGCAAGCTCTTCAACACCCCCCTCCTCCTCTGAGTCGTCCGACCCAACTGCCGAACCCACAGGCTGACCCTGAATCACAACAAAGTGCTGGCTCTTCGGCTTTGAAACGGAGATGAGCACCGGCCCCTAGAGTCGGAAATGACTAGCACACATGTGCGGGGCAACCTTTACCTTTTTAACTGCTATAGCAAGGAAAATCAGCAAAAATTCAGACAGCTAATTTGCAATAGAGTATCAGTTCCATGCATCTTCATGCAACATTTTGAAAAGAAAACCAAAAAGGTTATTTGTTCCTTGGATATATGTGTCAGTTATCTGATGCTGAGATGGAGTGCACAAATATTCATATGTTTCTTGCAAATGCTCTGAAACTGGCTAAAGCTCAGAGGGAAAGTATGCTCCATATTGGGAGAAGATGTAGTAAGTTCAGGGCTTTTTTTCTCATAGAACGCTCAGAACGGAGTTCCGGCACCTTTTTTGGATGGAACCTTGTAGGGTAGGCAAGGCGGGTTGTATGACATGTGTGAGTTCTGGCACCTTTTTCTTTTACAAAAAAAAAGCACTGAGTAAGTTGATTTGTCAATGCGTTATTCTACCTATCAAATTCCTTGGTGTGTCTGAGTGGGATCCAATAATAAAGATTCAGATTCACACGGAATTCAGTATGGGCATTGATATGATTGTAGCACGTGCAAGTGACTAGTTCAGACATAGAATAAATATCCTCTCTGAGTGCAGACATTTTTAGTCGACATCTGAAAATGAAGTGTGGTTCCTGCTCTTATGTGCAGTACAGGGACTTAGACCCCCCAACTTTTTATTTTTTCTCTTGGGGATAGAGGAAAAGCTTTGGTTGTGTTAAATATTGAGACAGAACACGAGGAGGGAACAGAAGAAAAGAAAGTGAATGCTAAGGCTAAGAGAAGGAAACAAGCAGTGCTCTCTTCAGCCTGTGCTAAAGGGTTTTGAATACACAGTAAATTGAAAAATTCCATGGAAGCCGGGACACTTGCAATATTCTGTGAAAGTGGCCTGACAATACAATAGAATTAGATCATCTAGTCATGTTTCCTGTCTGGGTTACCTAGGATCAGTCTTGTAAGTAAAAACTTCTTACTGTCACTTTTAACTATATGATCAATTAGAATGGGTCCTTCCTAAGTTTCTTCCTCTGACCATTAAGTCCTTTGGGTGCTCCTCAAAGGGGCTCCCTCCTTATCTTGTCTGATAAGCATCTTTTTCCCTCATGGCCCAGGATCACCCATGCATTCCATTACTCTTACATATGACGTTACAATGCAAGTGCGAAAGGAGAAAACTTGTCTTAGGACATCATGTTGCATATCTCATCATTTTGGTATGGTCCTACTAGTTGTGAATGCCTCTGCTTTAGACTATACCCCAAAATATTTATTTGTCTTTCAGTTCTTTTAGGCTGAATAAATAATATATAAGCTGTGCCTTTTCCAAACTCAGTAACAGTAACAGCCACAATCTTTGGTCCAGTTGGAACAAAAGCAACTGCTTTTAAAGTAAGGGATGACCTAACTTTTCTTTTTTTTTAAAAAAAATTAAATAAATAAAAAAATATTTTAAAATAAAATTTCATTTTGTTAACTCCTTGTGAGATTTATCTACCTTCGACAAATAATATCAAGAGAACTGATATTACTAGTCACAGACTTCTATTCTGCACATCTAGAAAATTGCATTGTAGGAATTATTTCATTTTCCTCTACTTTGCTTTTAAAGCATGGTGAACCACAACACAACAGGCTAATCCCTATTTTCCCCACAAATCAGAATTGGGGAGGGGATGGCAGTTCAAGTGTCCTAAGAGGTATCAGCATAACCTAGTTGTACTTCTTTTGTTTATTAAATTCTTGTAAATAAGTATAGATCAGATGTGGAAGCCCTGAAAAGTAATATCTTTCAAATAATTATGATAATCTAAAATAAAGAGCATCTGAATTGAACTGCTACCCCAAAAAGCAGGAATTGAGACCAAGATGTAAAGATACAGATTATTTCTGGGATTAGCAGTTTCAGATCTCTAGGTTTCCACCTGACTGGCTCAATATTATGATGAGTATGAGTAACCAGTAACATAAAAATAGACATCTGAAGTTACTATGGTTATTGTTAAAATATGCAAATATTCTCTTATAGCATTGCTGTATTCTATTGTGTGGAAATGGTTTTGATGGAATAATATATTTTCTGTTCCTTATCTTTCTGATGCACACATCAAACAATCCTTTAATATGAGTACATGCAGTTCTATAGTTCATTGAAGCATTTTCTTTCATCTATGTGCCACAAAATGGAGTTCCAGCTACACTGCCTAATGTAATATATATATTTCACTTTTCTTCCCCAGGATACTCTATTTGGAGAGCAAAACAATAATTTATGTTATGAAAGACAATGTTCTGCAAAAAGGTAAACTCATTCCTTACTGAATGTAGCTAGATATGCAGGTAAATGACTATGTTGTCTTGGTTCCGACATTGGATGTTTTTGCATGGACATATGTCTTATATGCTGAGATAATTAGGATTAGATATTTTAGAAAGTTTTGGTACCAAAAGACAGATTGTGATATCCCACCAAGTAAGACTTGCAAGTACTTCTGCAGCAATTATGTCTTAGCTAATAGCACTTATAGCAATAGCACTTAGACTTACATACCACTTCACAGTGGTTTATTACGCAGGGAATCTCATCCCACAGATTAATAGAAGAGGGAAAAAATAGAAGGTTTAAGAGGAATAGGTGAATTTTGTACAGTTGTGAAAGTGAACTGCTGAATTTGAGAATACTTTGCTTCATTGTGTGGTTTCTTGGCAAAGGTTTAGATTTGCTTGATGGCTGAGCATACAATCTCTGCACAAAGTTTGAGGAGAAGTGGTTTACAACTGCAGTTGAAATGCTGATTATGTGATCAGCTGATGGTGGAGTTACACTCTCTACTAGCATTTCAAATCCCAGAAGGTAGACAGCTTGTTTGCATGACCAGAGCTACATTAGAAGACTAATACCTGTTGGAAATTCATTCATTCATTCATTCGTTTGTTCATTCATTCATTCGTTTGTTCATTTGTTCATTCATTCATTCATTCATTCATTCATTCATTCATTCATTCAGGATAATTTCTGAACTCCTATAAGAAGCATGGAGTTCATAATGAAGATAACTGCTAATAACTGGAAAAGCAAGCTGATATGATGAGTTTGGTAAAAGGTCAGGAATGGGAAGGTTTTCAAGCCAGTCAATTTTCTCTGCTCAGTCTATCTTACATTTCTACATTTGTAAAGTATAAAATCCAATAAATAAATAGCTATCCTGCACTTAATTCTGACCAATAGAAAGAAATAGTTTAATGGGTTGAATTTGGTAAAACTGATGATATCATGCTACTAATCAAGATATCACATACACACATACATATGTATTCATACCCTTCATACTAAAACCTTTTCAGGTCAAGCAACATTATTCAAAGTGCAAAAAAGGAGTAGGAAATGGTAAGCAAAAGAAATTATAATCATGAGAAAACAGAATTGAAATAAAGCCAAATCTAATTTGTAACAACATATATTTCTGCCTTTGCAAACCAACATTACTTCCATCAGAAATTCAAATACTTTGGGGGTTTTTCTTCTCCCCACTCTCTTTTTTGAAGATCTTCTCCCCCCCATACATTTTTCACTGTTCCCTTCCTCTCAACCTATTCATTCTTTCTTCATATATTCATACTTTTGTGTTTTAATTTTCATTGTTCTCTTTATATGACTAAATAATCTCTATTTAAATTTTCATACTAGTCATTCACTTTTGTATTAAATCTACATTCATTCAGTTCCCTTTCATTCTTTACATACTTCACAACCTTCGTATTTATTCATATACAATACATTCAGCTTATATTTATTCTCACTTCCATATGACAAAATGAAAGAAGGTTAATATGTACAGGCATTTTCACTTGTTTCAAAAAAATATTGCAGCAGACCACATATCTTTTCACAAGTCTTTCCTTGTTTCTGGATGGCCATTTACCAGGGCTGACGTCATGAATTTCTGCACTGACTAGTGGTTTGAACTAGATTGTATATGTAAAGTCGCTTCCAACTTCTGCATTGTATGATGCTCTGAAATAGACTTAAGAGGACAACAGGAATGAGGAAATAGGTTGCTTGGCAGAATTAACCAGAACATTGCAAGATCTATTTATTCTGCTAAGGATACTTGTTTTTACATTCAATCTCTTTTAATCAGAAAACTCAGAAATCACCAATTCATTTTCATCCATTTTCAGTACAAAGTCTATAAAAGGTTTCCAGTCCTTTATTATTTTGTCCCTAATCAAAAAGGTCAGTTTTACCATTGTTCTGCTAAATATTCTTAAAGCAAACAAGTCAGCTCCAGGTGATTTCATCACAGAACATGCAAGTGCACTTAAGCTGTGTTTGAAGCCAATTCTAGAAATGATTCATAATGAGAATGGAATATACTGTACAATAGAGCTCAATCACACTGAAACCATTATGACAATCTTATGAGGTAATTTGCAAGCAAGACAGCGATGAACAAGAATTGAAAGTTTCCCACAATCAAAGCCATTTCTCAAATAAGAATATAATCAGCTTTTATGAGCCTTGCTGTTTTTCTTATCATCTGCACTCCAGGTAGTCAGTAAACCCAGTTACAGTAATTCCAGAAATTGTGATTCTCCATGAGTCTGAATACCTCAAAAGTTTGGATACTTCTTATGAGTATCTTTGTTTGTGTTAATATGTCAACCTATCCAAGGTAACTGTCTAGCAGCAAGTTACTGTCTTGCTTTATTTAAGGAGTATTTTACTTCTGATTTCTTCATTTGCACTAAATAGCTTCATGTCATCTCACACTTAGTGCTATTATTGTACAATGTTAGAATTTACTAGTCAGCTGTATTCTTCACTGAAATAAGCTGAACTTACTTCCAGGATCATTCATAATTGATATGTGTCATGACATCTCTCCCTGTTGCCCTGCATTTTGTCAGAGGTTAAACCTCAAATGTCTATCTCTGTGACAATTCTTGTCATACCTGGTTGTATTCATCTAAAAGGGTGTTTGATTTCAGTACATATATGATTAATTGTTTCTGGGCTAGTAGAAATGCCAGCAATGTTTATCTTCCACTATTTCCTACCTGCAAAATCTTCTTGTTTGGAGGTAAATTAGAGTTTTGTGAGTTTTAAACAGGACTGGACAAGAAAAATGCTCACATATATAGCACTAGCACTAGCTCTAGCACTTAGACTTACACACTGCTTCATAGTGCTTTACAGCCCTCTCTAAACAATTTACAAAGTCAGCCTATTGCCCCCAACAATCTGACTCCTCATTTTACCAACCTCAGAAGGATGGAAGGCTGAATCAACCTTGAGCCAGTCAGGAACAAACTCCTGATAATTCTGCATTCTAACCACCGTGCACCACAGCTCTTTTTGTATGGCCTAAAACCATTGATTGCACCTTCTCTGATTGACTTAGATTTCTACTATGTAGTTTATAGCAAAGATGTTTCATTTGGCTATTTGGCCAGTGGGAGCTATTTCTTCCAAAGGGGGGGGGAACTGTAAAAAAGTTAAAAATATAATGACATATAAAAAATAAGCAATTATCTTAATTGGCTTCTTTGCACAAAAAGAAAGCTGAGACAGAATTAATAATAATTATATATAATAGAATAATAACAATAACAACAACAATAACAGTAACAACCCAGATATCTTTCTTGAAGTTTCATGAATAATCAGAGAAACATAGCTTATCTGACAGAAGAGGCATGCTATACAGGTGCTATCCTTGGCTGGTCCCAGGAAAAAGGTCTTCTCTGGCATGGTGCCTTGTCTTATGGAACATTCTCCCCCCCCCCAAATTAAAAAAAACCCTCAATATCTGATTCTATCAGCAAGCCTGGAGAGCCTGAGGACAAGTGAGATTTTGAGACGATTCTGATTATCTGTGGCTCCATTTTAACTTTGGAATTGTAATTTGTTAATAATAGATTTGTATTCGTCCCAGCTTCTGCCAACCTAGCAGTTCGAACGCATGTAAAAATGCAAGTAGAAAAATAGGGACCACTACGGTGGGAAGGTAACAGCGTTCTGTGCGCCTTTGGTGTCTAGTCATGCTGGCCACATGACCACGGAGACGTCCTCGGACAAGCGCTGGCTCTTCGGCTTTGAAACGGAGATGAGCACTGGCCCCTAGAGTTGGAAACGACTAGCACGCATGTGCGGGGGAACCTTTACCTTTACCTTTTACTGTTTTTAAATCTTGTTCTTCATTACCCAGAGTCACCTTTTCATGAGATGGGTGGCCATATAAACTTGATATACAATTTAATAAGTAGCAGATGCACTGCTAGAGTCTTATAATTAGACTGAGTCCAGTTAAGTTAGTTAGTTAGGTTGATGATTGAAGAAAACCTTACACCATTTGTGCATTACAAATACAGTATTCAGGTATATTTGATATAAGTAACATCATTTTATATTCAATTATTTCAGACTACAGATGGAAGAGCCTGCCATATCTGAAAATTAAGGGAAAACTATTTTAAATTAGACATTTTATTCAAAATGACCAGGTGTTACTTTAGGGACATTTATAAATAAGACCAGCATGTTAAGAAGCACAAGTATTTTAGCCATAGCAATCAAATTAATCTGCCCCTTTTTATGAAATCATTTCTTCAGATAATTCTAGAGTGACTTCCTTTGTGTTAACATCTGCTGAGATGAATGCAGTATTACAGTTCATTTTTCTATATTAGTGGAGGATAAAATTCTAACGCTTCTGAAATTTCCATCTAGAAATACGACTGTTTATATCATTGGATTAGGCTGTGAGTTTTGAATGTTAGGGTTCAAAGACAAAATATTAAAGAATAAAAACAATGCCTTAATTGAAAACTAAATATAAAAAGATATTTAATGATCTCCCCCTGGGGAGAAGGTTCCCAAGAAGCATTGCCATTGTCAAACATTGCCATTCCTCAATCACCAGGATCATTTCTGAATATATAGAAAATATTTTATATTTATTTTTTTTATTTTAATTCCATTTATATCCCGCCCTTCTCCGAAGACTCAGGGCGGCTTTACAAACTTAGCAGTAGCCTTCATTCTATGTCTATGCCTGCTTATTAGGGCTTTCACACACACACCCCAAGCGGCATTATTACAAAGTCAGCTTAATTACCCCCATTTAGAACTTGAGAAACTATAAGAGGGTGGTAAAACATATACATTATATACTAAATGTGCTATGTTTGTTCAAATATTTAGAAACTTCCATCTTGGATTAAGCCATAGTCCTCAAATCAGTTTTGCACGTTTAAAACTGATTTATGTACATATGGAAAAAGGCATGAACACAAATCTAAAAGGATGATTAATTTGATTGTTTGCCGTAATAGACTGAAGGGATTAGTGAAAGGTGTAAAAGTGGTAAAAGATTGGGGCATAAATAGAGCAAAAAGGGGACATGGAACAAGAAAAAGTGAATGAATTTTCAGAATAAAAAGAATTGTTTTACAAAATGCTACAAACAAATGTGGAATTTAACTAATGGGAAGTATTCATTTCGGTAGAAATGAAATAAAAGCAGCTATTGACGGGGTTAGAAAAATGAGGATGAGACACAGATATCAGTAGCAGAATGCATATTAAAAAGAAAAGGGTAATATAGGAAAAATGAGAAAGATCTAATTAAGAGGCAGAGAAAATGCAGATGAATGAGATTAATAAAGAACTTCTGGCAGATTTAATAAAATTACGGTAAATGCTGTAAAATGATTTGGGAATGCAGAAAGGAATACTTTGGTGATTTGTAAGAAAATGTCAACACATAGAAAAATGGAAAAGAGATTCTGTAAATATCAGCATCCAAGAAAAAGTAGAAAAAGTGCTGTAAGAGTGTTGAAAATGGTAAGACTGCAAATGTAGATAAGATAATTGGAGAATTGTTTTAAATATGAATGTAGTTAGCCTATCCCCTTCATGGATTACTGCCTTGTTGTGGCGAAGGGGCTTGTGTAATTCAATGAAGCTATGAGCTATGCTGTGTAGGGCCACCCAAGATGGACAGGTCATAGCAGAGAGTTCTGACAAAACATGATCCACTGGAAGAAGGAAATGGCAAACCACTCCAGTATCTTTGCCATGAAAACCCTATGGACAGTACCAAAAGGCAAAACAATATGATGCTGGAAGATGAGCCCCTCAGGTCGGAAGGCATCCAATATGCTACTGGGGAAGAGCAGAGGGCTAGTACTAGTAGTGCCAGAAAGAATGAAGTGACTGGGCCAAAGCCGAAAGGACACTCAGCTGTGGATGTGTCTGGTGGTGAAAGGAAAGTCCGATGCTGTAAAGATTTTTTCTCCATAGGAACCTGGAATGTAAGATCCATGAATCAAAGAAAGCTGGACGTGCTCAAACAAGAGATGACAAGACTGAACATCTTAGATATCAACAAACTACAGCACCTTATAGAACTAACACCAAAAAATGATGACCTTATCATCATGGGGGATTGGAATACTAAAGTAGGAAGCCAAAAGATAACTGGAATAACAGGCAAGTTTGGCCTTGGGGTACAAAATGAAGCAGGGCACAGGCTGATAGAATTTTGTCAAGAGAATATGATGGCCATAGCAAACATTCTTTTGGGATTTAAGGAATTAGATCTGATAAACAGAGTGCCTGAAGAACTATGGACAGAGGTTCACAACATTGTACAACAGGTAGCAACCAAAAGCATCCCAAAGAAAATGAAATGCAAGAAAGCAAAATGGCTGTCTGAGGAAGCTTTGCAAATAGCTGAGGAAAGGAGGGAAGCGAAAGGCAAGGGAGAAAAAGAAAGATATGCCCAATTGAATGCAGAATTCCAGAGAAAAGCTAGAAGAAATAAGAATGCCTTCTTAAATGAACAGTGCAAAGAAATAGAAGAAAACAATTGAATAGGGAGGACCCTAAAGCATTTGATTGTGTGGATCACAACAAACTGTGGCAAGTTCTTAAAGAGATGGGAATACCATTTGTCTCTTGAGACACCTATATGTGGGTCAAGAAGCAACAGTGACAACTGCACATGGAACCACTGATTGGTTCAAAATTGGGAAAGGAGTCCGGCAAGGCTGTATACTGTTTCCCTGCCTTTTTAACTTATATGCAGAGTACATCATGAGAAAGGTAGGGATAGATGAATCAAAAGTTGGAATTAAGATTGCCAGGAGAAATATGAACAACCTAAGATATGCAGATGATACCACTCTAATGGCATAAAGTGAAGAGGAATTAAAGAGCCTCTTGTTGTGGGTAAAGAAGGAGAGTGCAAAAGTTGGCTTGAAACTTAACATTAAGAAAACCAAGATCATGGCATCCGGCCCTCTCAATTCCAGGCAAATAGATGAGGAAGAAATGGAGGAAGTGACAGATTTTATTTTCCTGGGCTCCAAGATCATTGCAGATGGGGACTGTAGCCAAGAAATTAAAAAACGCTTGCTCCTTGGAAGGAAAGCCATGGCAAATCTAGACAGCACACTAAAAAGCAGAGACATCACCCTGTCAACAAAAGTGCATATTGTTGTTGTTAGCTGCGAAGTCGTGTCCGACCCATCGCGACCCTATGGACAACATTCCTCCAGTCCTTCCTGTCCTCTACCATCTTCTGGAGTCCATTTAAGCTCATGCCTATTGCTTCAGTGACTCCATCCAGCCACCTCATTCTCTGTCGTCCCCTTCTTCTATTGCCCTCGATCTTTCCCAGCATTAGGCTCTTCTCCAGTGAGTCCTTCCTTCTCATTAGGTGGCCAAAGTATTTGAGTTTTAGCTTCAGGATCTGGCCGTCTAAAGAGCAGTCAGGATTGATCTCCTCTAGGACTGACCGGTTTGATCGCCTTGCAGTCCAAGGGACTCGCAGGAGTCTTCTCCAGCACCATAGTTCAAAGGCCTCAATTCTTTGGCGCTCAGCCTTTCTTATGGTCCAACTTTCACTGCCATACATTGCAACTGGGAAGACCATAGCCTTGACTATACGCACTTTTGTTGACAGAGTGATGTCTCTGCTTTTTAGTGTGCTGTCTAGATTTGCCATGGCTTTCCTTCCGAGGAGCAAGCGTCTTTTAATTTCTTGGCTACAGTCCCCATCTGCAGTGATCTTGGAGCCCAGGAAAATAAAATCTGTCACTACCTCCATTTCTTCCCCATCTATTTGCCAGGAATTGAGAGGGCCTGATGCCATGATCTTGGTTTTCTTAATGTTGAGTTTCAACCCAAGTTTTGCACTTTCATCCTTCACCCGCAACAAGAGGCTCTTTAGTTCTTCTTCACTTTCTGCCATTAGAGTGGTATCATCTGCGTATCATAGGTTGTTGATATTTCTTCCGGCAATCTTAATTCCAACTTTTGATTCATCTAGCCCTGCCTTTCTCATGATGTGCTCTGCATATAAGTTAAATAGGCAGGGCGACAGTATACAGCCTTGCCGGACTCCTTTCCCAATTTTGAACCAATCAGTGGTTCCATGTCCAGTTCTCACTGTTGCTTCTTGACACGCATATAGGTTTCTCAAGAGACAAATAAGATGGTCTGGTACTCCCATCTCTTTAAGATCTTGCCACAGTTTGTTATGATCCACACAATCAAAGGCTTTAGCATAGTCAATGAAGCAGAAGTAGATGTTTTTCTGGAACTCCCTAGCTTTCTCCATGATCCAGCGTATGTTGGCAATTTGATCTCTAGTTCCTCTGCCTCTTCGAAATCCTGCCTGTACTTCTGGTAGTTCTCGATCCACATACTGCTGAAGTCTAGCTTGTAGGATTTTAAGCATGACTTTACTAGCATGAGAAATGAGTGCAATGGTGCGATAGTTTGAACATTCTTTGGCACTGCCTTTCTTTGGAATTGGGATGTAAACTGATCTTTTCCAATCCTGTGGCCACTGCTGAGTTTTCCAAATTTGCTGGCAAATTGAGTGTAGCACTTTTACTGCACTGTCTTTTAAGATTTTGAATAGCTCAGCTGGAATACTGTCACCTCCACTAGCTTTGTTGTTGCTCAGCTTTTCTAAGGCCCACTTCACTTCACATTCTAGGATGTCTGGCTCGAGGTCAGTGACCACCTCATTGTGATTATCTGGGATGTTAAGCTCATTCTTGTATAGTTCTTCTGTGTAATTTTGCCACCTCTTCTTAATCTCTTCTGCCTCTGTTAGGTCCCTGCCATTTTGGTCCTTTATCATGCCCATTTTTGCATTAAACGTTCCCTTCATCTCTCCAATTTTCTTGAAAAGATCTCTGGTCCTCCCTATTCTATTGTTTTCTTCTATTTCTTTGCACTGTTCATTTAAGAAGGCATTCTTATCTCTTCTAGCTATTCTCTGGAATTCTGCATTCAATTGGGCATATCTATGTTTTTCTCCCTTGCCTTTCGCTTCCCTCCTTTCCTCAGCTATTTGCAAAGCTTCCTCAGGCAGCCATTTTGCTTTCTTGCATTTCTTTTTCTTTGGGATGGTTTTGGTTGCTACCTGTTGTACAATGTCCCGAACCTCTGTCCATAGTTCTTCAGGCACTCTGTCTATCAGATCTAATTCCTTAAATCTATTTGTCACCTCTACTGTATATTCAACAGGGATATGATTTAATTCATACCTGAGTGGCCTAGTGCTTTTCCCTACTTTCTTCAGTTTAAGCCTAAACTTTGCAAGGAGAAGCTCATGGTCTGAGCCACAGTCAGCTCCTGGTCTTGTTTTTACTGACTGTATAGAGCTTCTCCATCTTTGGCTGCAGAGCATATAGTCAATCTGATTTCTGTGTTGACCGTCTGGTGATGTCCATGTGTAGAGCCGTCTCTTGGGGTGTTGGAAAAGAGTGTTTGCTATGACCATCGTATTCTCTTGACAAAATTCTATCAGCCTGTGCCCTGCTTCATTTTGTACTCCAAGGCCAAACTTGCCTGTTATTCCAGTTATCTTTTGGCTTCCTACTTTAGCATTCCAATCCCCCATGATGATAAGGACATCATTTTTTGGTGTTAGTTCTATAAGGTGCTGTAGGGCTTCATAGAACCGGTCAATTTCATCCTCTTCAGCTCCGGTGGTTGGGGCATAGACCTGGACTACTGTGATATTGAAAGGTTTGCCTTGGATTCGAACTGAGATCATTCTGTCATTTTGAGGATTGTATCCCAGTATTGCTTTTCCTACTCTTTTATTGACTATGAAGGCTACTCCATTTCTTCTGAGGGATTCTTGCCCGCAGTAGTATACCTGATGGTCATCTGAATTAAATTCACCCATTCCTGTCCATTTTAGTTCGCTGATACCTAAGATGTCGATGTTCAGTCTTGTCATCTCTTGTTTGACCACGTCCAGCTTTCCTTGATTCATGGATCTTACATTCCAGGTTCCTATGGAGAAAAAATCTTTACAGCATCGGACTTTCCTTTCACCACCAGACACATCCACAGCTGAGCGTCCTTTCGGCTTTGGCCCAGTCGCTTCATTCTTTCTGGCACTACTAGTACTAGCCCTCTGCTCTTCCCCAGTAGCATATTGGAAACCTTCCGACCTGAGGGGCTCATCTTCCAGCGTCATATCGTTTTGCCTTTTGGTACTGTCCATAGGGTTTTCATGGCAAAGATACTGGAGTGGGTTGCCATTTCCTTCTCCAGTGGATCACGTTTTGTCACAACTCTCGGCTATGACCTGTCCGTCTTGGGTGGCCCTGCACGGCATAGCTCATAGCTTCATTGAATTACGCAAGCCCCTTCGCCACGACAAGGCAGTAATCCATGAAGGGGAAAGTGCATATAGTCAAGGCTATGGTCTTCCCAGTTGCAATGTATGGCTGTGAAAGTTGGATCATAAGAAAGGCTGAGCACCAAAGAATTGAAGCCTTTTAACTATGGTGCTGGAGAAGTCTCCTGTGAGTCTCTTGGACTGCAAGGCATTCAAACCGGTCAGTCCTAGAGATCAACCCTGACTGTTCTTTAAAAGGCCAGATCCTGAAGCTAAAACGCAAATACTTTGGCCACCTAATGAGAAGGAAGGACTCACTGGAGAAGAGCCTAATGCTGGCAAAGATTGAGGGCAATAGAAGAAGGGGTCAACAGAGAATGAGGTGGCTGGATGGAGTCACTGAAGCAGTAGGCATTAGCTTAAATGGACTCCAGAAGATGGTAGAGGACAGAAATGCCTGGAGGAACATTGTCCATGGGGTCGTGATGGGTTGGACATGACTTTGCAACTAGCAACAACAAAAATTGGCCTATGGAGTGGCTGTAAACCATGTTTAATGTGTGAGTAAAAACAGCCTCTGTGTCTAATTATTGGAAGTAATGATTGGAAGTACAAAGCAAATATATTTTTGCAACATTTTTCCATTCCTCTGTGAATGGAACATGACCAGGTGCACTTCCATGTTTACATAACCACATTAATAACCTATATTTTAAAAGTATGCAGACATGATTTATTCATACAGAGAAAATGAAGGAATGAAAAATACATGAAGGAGGAACAAAATGATCAAGAGTAAGAAAAAATCAAGAAAGTTGTAGTTGGATGGAATTGATAAGAGCCATAGAAGGAGATAAAAAATTTTTAAAAGCCAGTATTATCAATAACTGTATGGATATAGTAGAAGAGAGGGAGATTTGCAAGAATAGAGAAGTATAGGGAATGATGCAGGCATAAACTAGATTTAAGTGTATTTCCTTTTCTTTTATCTCATGCTTTTAATTTGATTGCCTTATTATATCTCATTTCTTTAAGCAGTCTGCATAGTGTTGTTTACTTCAAAAGGTCACAGCATACAGACATAGACAAAAAAGAAGCACTGCCTATTGTCATTTATGCAAGGAAGGATATAATCTTGCAAGATTTCTCCTTCCCTCTTACAAATATTTATCCTCCACAGCTTTATAGGATGTGTCCTCGTTTTGGCTTCAATTGTTTAATGCATTAAATAATTATTTAAATGAATTGAATAAATGAGTAGCATTTGTCCTCTTGCATATCTTAATATCTTTTCATTTTGACATTTTATCCTTTGGGGATCTTTCTCACTGTTGAATAATGGCAAGAAAATAATTACTCTGGGCTGGGAAGTCAGACCTGACAGGAGAAGATGTATCATTTAGAGAGATATGCACTGCTTGTTCGCATTACAAGTTGTTGCATCTTCTATTTTATAAACCAGATAAAGCTAGAGAAGAAGAAAAAATGCTTATTTGCTCTTGTTTCTGGAGACTTAATTACCATTTTAATTTCATTCTTGTATCATTCAAAATTCCAGCAAAATGTTAGCCTAGGGTTTGAATCCCTTTGCCTTTGCCCCAATACCTATTAGGTCATACAGAGAGAAAGAGGGCTTAGTAAAGGGAACTGAGGCCAGGAGGCATGGCTTCTTGGCAGCAAGGTGGTTTTTTGAGGAAGCCTCTTGGTGAATATCAACCTGCCCCCCTGATGATTGCTTTCAGAAAGATTTGCTGAAAATGGAACCTTTCACAAGATCTTCCATTTAGATCGAGCTGTCCTCTGTTTATAGTTGTTTTGGAGCTGAATGGAATTGTTCGGTTTCTGACTTGTCATCCTAGTGTTATATTGATTTCTTTTTTATCTGGAGAGTAAGGAAGATGATTTGATCTAGATACACACAAACTGTTACACGGGCAAAAATCTGTGTATTTTTTTCGTCTTTTAAGTCCAGAATAATAAGATAACATTTGGAAGTGGCAGACACCTCCCTAATTCACTGAACTATAAGAGGGAGAGGGAGAGAGGCAGCATAATCGGACTTGCAAGATTCTGCAATTACAGCCAATCTCAATAAAAAGAAAATTTAGCCTTTCTGTGGATTTGATTTTTTAGTCTGGTCTACTGAGCAGGACTTATAGCTGCTGCAGGTGTTTTAAAGTGTTTTTCTGTACTGTGTTAATCATTGAGAATTTCTAGACTGCAGAGGATACAAATATAATAACTATGTGCATACCTTATTGCCACCTTGTCAGCAAATGATGAAGAACTAAAGAATCAAGGTGATGGAAAACAGTTGTTTTTGATTGGCGCACAATAAGAACAGCATTTTTGGCCACTTTGAAGCAGTAGCAATTAAAAATAAGTTTACAATAAATGTGGAAGTATCTTGGAAATGGGGCCAAAAAAACCAAAATCCTCTTTTATGGTTGATTTTTCAAAATGGCTGACATAATGAAGCTGTGAATGCCCCAAATTTCCTTTACATTTGAAAGACTCAAAACTCTCAAGCTAGTGGAAATTAATTAATGAGAAACATATAGCAATACAAAGTTTCTGTTGTCCTGTGGGACTTTTATGTCCAATCTAATGATTCATCCTGTCTCTTAATTAATGTTTGTTTATAAAGTCTACCTCTCTAATAGGTACCACCTGCTCTAAAGCCCAGAAACTTTGTGTTCACTGCCCGCTACCTATAAAACATTTTACTGAAAGATTTGTTTCCTTTTGCAGTGTTTTTTTACTCCATATTTAGCTTCTGGATTGTCATGCCTACATACATTCAATCACAAGGACATTTTATTATATTAAACATTGCATGGGTTATTTTTTTAAAAAAACACACAAGTATCTTTGCTTGTCATTCATCTTGACAAATGATGTTGACAAATCTTAAGTCTTCTTTATTAGCAGCATGTAATAATCCTGAAGGCAGTCATCCGGAAGTGGATCTCTTCCTGCTGAAGAGCTGTTTCTCTTCTTTTCCATTTATTAGACTGCATTAGTCATTTCACTTTGAAGCAATGTGTCCTTGGTATTCCACATTCTCTTACACAAACAATTTGGTTTTTCTTAAAAGAAAGCTGCAGTTTCCAGTATATGCTGATTTCTCAATAGGCCTTTTTAAATGACCAGGCTCTTCTTATTGTACATATATGATAAACATTTAAAGCATTTGTTATTAACCTTGCCCTATGCTACTATGTTTTTATTACAGCCTTAATATTACATTCTAAGGAAATGCAAATTCTTCTTTCAATTGTTTAAGCTTCTTTCATACCCTCTTTCATGCTCCAATTCCTATACAGATTCTCAAAAATGGAAACAAAAGTGTTTGGCGTTTTGTTTCCAACCTATGGCTTCTAGTCTATGGGTTATGAGTTCCAAACATATTAATGAGTAAAACTGTCAGTAGATTGTATTTTGTAACCTTCCAGCTTTGATTACTACCTCTAATAGCACATCTTATAGGATACTCATAAAGAACAAGCACATGTTTCAGTAACTAACTTATTCCCTATTTAATATTTACAATTTAATATTTAAAAATTCATTTTTATGAATTTTAGTTACCATGGAATATATTAATTATAATAGAAAATCATATCCATTATACATCCACTGTCAATACTTCTTCAAGTAAGCTATTAAGGTAAACCCTTGATGTAGTGAATCTAGAATTTTCAGAGAAATCCCACTGCAACTAAGGGGCGAAATTTGTTGCAGCTGACATACTATATACAATTCTTGTAAATTCATGTTATTTGCATCCATTGTACAATTTGCATAACGATGTACTTATGCAAATGATTTAAATTACAATTTGTATAAATGCATATTACTTACATAATTACCTCATTAATATAAATTGACCCAAATGATATAAACTTCAATTTACTGGTCATTTAGCTTTAATATAACCCTTTCTCTTAAAATTGTTCCTTAAAATGATGATTTAATTTAACCTCAGTTTGCTTCCAATACAATTACTTGATACCTCTTCTTCATAAACTTGTCTATTCATTATCACTAACATTCTCCCCACCCCTTACACATCATTTGACTTCTGGGCTAACTGATATAATACAGCTAACTCTAAACTATTTAAAATACCTTAATGTGAATGGTTCTTTTTCTTCTACTGCTCTAATTCTTTTGAATGAATTCCTAATATTAGTAATCTACAGATCTGAAGTTAAAATTGAACTTGGAATGAAAAATGTACTATTCACCTTGTGAGGACAATCCATTTTTAATAATTAAGACTTGGTGTTCTCTTAAGTATATGACAGCACAGCCTAAAGTACAGTCAAGAGCTTATTCTGTAGCAATAAAAGAGAAGAAAAAGTTTTTCCCTACTGCTGAAAATCACCCCCCTACCCCCCAAAAAATCTTCCAGATGGTATGGGAACTGACTCAGCCCATAGTTACTGTGGAAAATATCTGGTGCTTTCGGTAGCAAACGTTTAGGATTTCATGGATATATTTTTTTCATAGACAAAATACTCATAGTTTAACACCACTAAAATGACGTTGGTTGAGAGGAGGCCAAGTCAAACTGACTTGTCTGGATTTTGTGATTTGTTGTTTCTAAATACCTTGAAGATACAGACAAGGATTTGAAGAGTTTGAGATACACTTTGTTCTCTGGATTTAACTTCTACTTGGTGGTTCTGCCCAAGAGGCATTAAGGGAGATGTTGTACAAGATTCTTAATGCAATCCACCCTGAAAGAGACAGTAGTGTGGCCCCACCTGAAAAAAAATCTTTAGAGTCCTCTCTTTTTAACAAATATAAACAGGTGTCAAATTTGCCATTTCTCACCAGTATGGATGAATGGATGGGGACATATCTTCTCCTAGTACTCTTCATGAAGTTAATTCTCTAGAGTAGGTTCAGGCTAGGTATATTGAGGGAGCAAGACAACATAGCATGACTCTGCTTGTGGTTCTTGACCTCTGAGTAATTTTTTATTCCATTAACTATGGTACTCACAAATGAAGGCTAATATATAGGATAATGTTGCGGGATTCATTCTTGGTCAGTCATTGGGACCAGAGGTTTATTCTTCTAAGCTTTTGGACTCATACTGGAGACCATCCTTAGGGAACTTCTCTTTCACCAGAATACGAGCGGGATCTTTTCTCACACACACTCTGGTGAGAGAGAAGTTCCTTGAGGATGGGCTTCAGCATGAATCTAAAACCTTGGAAGACTAAATCTCTGGTTCCGGTGACCAACCCAGATTGGATCCTACAACCATGGTACTGTCCTGGATCACCTTAATGGAGTCTCTTAGCCCTTCAAGCAGTGGCGTAGCGTGGGGGGTGCAGGGGGGGCCGGCCGCACCGGGCACAACATCTGGGGGGGCGCCCATTAAGCTCGCCGGAGGGGGACGATTCCGCTTCGCCGAGGGTCGGTGGTAGTGGGGGGACGGCAGCCGGTCAAGCCTGGCAACGCGTCCGATCCCGCCGCTGGCACCGGCACCTCTCCGTCCGCCGACACCCCATTGGGATCAGGCCAAGGCGCGTTGGGACAGGGCAAAGAGAAGAGCAGCGCCGCTGCCGCCCTTTCCGTGCCGGATTCGCACCCGGGGCCAAAAAAAACACAAAAAAACAAAGGCGCCAAGGAGGGCCCGCTCAGCGGCGCTTCGGAAGGCCCGAGTGGGCTCTGCCGCTTCGTCTCTGCGATCGCGCGCGAAGCCAAGCTGGGGATGGAGGCAGCCGGCAAAGGCTCGGCTTACGAGCCTCGTGGAAGATCAGCCACCCACTCGCGGGAGGGGCGGAGCGGGACGCCGCAGTGTCCACGTGGCTCCGTGCCGTGGTTAATCCCCGCTGCACCTGCGGCTGCCATGGCGGGGGAAAAGGAACGGCGGGTTAAGTTTTCGAGGGATGAGTTACTCGCCTTTTTTTATTTCCCTCCACCCCACCCCACCCCACCCCGCTCGCTTCTTTTTCCCCAGGGAATCTGAAGCTACTTTGTGCACATCAAAAGCCTTGAGTATTTGTGGCTGAACTCTGAAAATCGCTGACCCGAAGGCAGCCCTCTCAAAGCACCAATCCAAATGGAAGCGGGGGGGGGGCAGAGATTCATTCGCCCCGACCCACCTTTATTCAGGGAGGCGTGCATCACACGCCAATTTTTTTTTATTTAGGGTTTTGATGAACACACAAGGGGAACAATAGTCGTCCCTGGCATTCCTTTAAGCCAGTGGTGTAGCGTGGGGGGGTGCAGGGGGGGCCAGGCGCAACATCTGGAGGGGCGCATTAGATGCATTTTACTTTAATAACATCAGTATTTTCATAACAAACAATACATGTGCTTAGGGGGTAAGGGTTTCTTTAACTAATCTAGTGGAAGAGACTCGAGTGTTAAAATCCACGGGTTAGGGGGCGCAAATTACTTGCCTTGCCCCGGGTGCTGACAACCCACGCTACGCCACTGCCTTCAAGGTAGATTAGATCAGGAAACAGACTCCAAGGAAGACTAGGACTATTCTTTATTAACCTTCAATACAAAATGGCTGCTTCCCAATCCATGTTAAGCCCTTCACAGTGAATGATCTCCAGTACTTTATTTCTCCAGCAGTTGCCTTAGCAACCATTTCATTCTGGGCTTCCAGCTTCAATATGTAAATAAATAAATGAAAACCAGGCAATTCAGCAATGGCCAACAACCAGTTCCATATTCTTTGTATTATTTCAGCATGAGAGCAATGATGATAACCTACAGGGGAAAAAAGAAAAGGTCTGTGTTTAGTGTCAAGGGAGATAATGTGGGATGGGATTATAAAGGCATTCATGTGGGCAATCCAAGAAAGCAAACAAAAAGTACAGAGATTAGTGATGAGGAAGCAATCTCTAAATAGAAAGGGCAGACACTGGTAGGCTGCTTCCCTGCATGGATAGGAAGAGCAATATGCATGAGGATGACCAATTAGTCTTGCAGGAGCAATAGTTTGGATGAGCTACAACTCAGCCTAGTTGCTAACCCACTGTAAACTACAATGGAATTTCTGAAGTTGGTTTGAGAAAGAGCTGGGAACAAGCAGTTTCAGCTCTAATACAGAATTGTTCATAAATTATATTTATCTTTCTGTTTTTGCAGCCATGTCATACAGTTGATTCATACTCCATTTGCATTCAACTCTTATTCCAAAATCTTTTTCACAAACAAAAAAACCCTCTCTTCTACACCTGTACATTTAATTTCTGTTTCATAAAAGAAGCACTTTGCATTGGTCCTTGCTAAATTTTCTTCTGTTGGTCTCATCCCCTTCTCTAATTTGTCAAGTTAATTTGGAATTTAATTTTTATCTTCTAGGGTATTAATTATCATACTCAATTTTGTCATCTGCAAATTTAATAAGCATTTCTTCTCCTTCATTGTACAAGTCATTAATAAGCATATTGAAAAGAGGACTGGAATCTGAACTTTGTGACACTCACTTGATACTCACTTCAGTTTGATGAGGAAAAGTTAATGAATACTGTTTGACCACAATTTTCAAGCCAGCTAGTGACTTCCTTTGTCATGTCAGGCCCTTTACTCATGTGCCAGTTTTACCCTTCTTTCTAACAAATCTATTGTCATAGGAATCATGGTCTGAGACCCTATGGAAAAAATGAGGCATTTGTTGTAAATGTCACATCTACAAGAAATACCAGCTTAGCTGTTGTTAGGATAGAGGAGATATAAAAAGCAAAGACAATTACCATCTATATCTGATATATTTGAAAGGATTGGCGTCAGACTTTCTCTGTTGTTAATATATAAAGCTCGATCCATTTGATTGGTCCCCTGAGTTATTAGCATCTTTCTGGAACAATATTTTAATGTTCATTTAAGTAATTTCTAGGGAAACCTTTTACGGTTAAAGGTGTTTATGTCACGTTCAGTTATATTCCAAAACTCTAGAATCTGACTGTTTTTGAGGAACTGTGACTATATTGGGCAGGAAATACTGTTAAATTAATTGTTTTGAGAAATTAAAATTCTTGATATTAAACACTAAATACAGGAGATTATCTGTTTTTGAAAAACTAATTGTTTGATTTTTTTCTTGTTTATTCTTATTTTTGATTCAGCCTTGTGGCATTCCACTTGATATGTCACTTTGATTTAAAAAATCATTAATGAGCATTTTTAAATACAATGCTAAAACTAGCTAATATCATGCCACTTATCATGCCATCCAGGATATGTTATGGTTTATTCTAACACAAAGAGTCATTATATTTTATGCTTGTATCTGCCCTGAAGAAAATCAGAAGGGAAGAAAGACGCTGCCTTTATCGTGTCTGCAGAAACAACGGGTATCTACCTAACTTCATTAGACAACACAGCAGGCCAGGTGAACCTACCCACCATCCATGTGAAAACGCCTTAACATCACGAATAACACTGCCTTATATCCACGGTGTATCCAAGGCTACAGTGTGCATCCTAGCTCCTCACAAGGTCGGTGTTGCCCACAGACCTGATTGGACTTTACGAGCTTGTGTCATGTGCCCTAAAGATCCACTCCCCAATGAAGAAAAATTTCAGTTGTGTGCAAGATGTCATGCCAGAATTGCAATTGCAATTACATTGGGGAGACGGCAAAACGACTGAGGACTAGAATGCATGAACACAAGCTCGCTATTAGAAGATAAGAACAACATTCACGGGTGTGGTCACACATGCCTACACATAACCATGTCTTTAATCTAACAGGGACTGAGGCAATTGCCAGTGACAACATTAAAGGCGGCCGCTTGTTTAAGGAAGCTTGGTTTTCAACCACTCCTCTATCAACCGGCACATAGACCTCCCCCCTGCATACCAGGCATTAAGGAATTGGGAAGAGGAATGACGTGCGCGATATGGAGGCAAACAGTGCAAGCATTTACAGAGTGCCTCATTGTATCAAAATCAAGATTGCACAAACACACAACCACCCTGCATTGTAGAACACAGGGAAGAAGAGAAACAACTATTTAGAACCTCTGGTATAAGCAGTGCTTTTTTTCTAAAAAAAAAAAAAAGGTGCCGGAACTCTCATCTTGGTGGGCGCAGGAGGCGAGGGTGGTGGTGGGGGCGGTGCTGCTGCAGTCACAGGTGCGAAGGGTGTTGGCGGTGGGCTCCCCTCCCTGGGGCCAGAGCCAGCATGGCTGCTGCTGTGGGAGCAGCAGAGCCCACTCTATATGGCGGGGCTGCACAATGCAAGCAGCGGAGATGGTGCGGGCCAGGCGATGTTTTAATCTTATGATTTTAAATATATATTTTTTCTATTGTACTTTTCCCCAAACCTCGCTATGTGGATTGCATACAAATATTATATAATTGGTAAATAAAGGTAGAACATATGTTAAATATACATCAAATGATAGTATGCTTCCCTACAAAGTCAATTCTTGCTCAATGACAGACCAGGGAGTCAACTCAGAAAGGCAAGAGGAAAATCTAGAAGAGGTTTGTGCAGCTCTTCAACATCTTCATCAACGATTTGGATGAGGGGATAGATGGGGAACTCATCAAATTTGCAAACAACACCAAGCTGACAGGAATAGCCAATACTCCAGAAGATAGGTTTAAGATACAGGAGGATCTGGACAGACTCGAACACTGGCCACTATCTAACAAAATGAAATTCAATTGTGAAAAAAGTAAGGTTCTACATTTAGGCAGGAAACATCAAATGCACAGGTATAGTATAGGTGGTACCTTGCTCAATAGTAGTAACTGTGAGAGAGATCTCGTAATCCTAGTGGACAATCAGTTAAACATGAGCCAGCAGTGTGCTGCACCTGCTAAAAAAGCCAACACAGTGCTAGGCTGCATTAACAGAGGGATAGAATCAAGATCACGTGAAGTACTAATACTACTTTACAATGTTTTGGTAAGGCCACACCAATATATATATATATATATATATATATATATATATATATATATATATATATATATATATATATATATATATATATATATATATATATATATATATATATATGTTTTAATAGATTCTCGCGGGTGTCTGTATGTGTAGATCTAGAGTCTCGGGTTTCTTCCCACGTTCCTTTCATCTTCAGAAAGTTGTGGCGACGTTTCGACGAAATCCCATCTGTCATCATCAGGCCGGAGTGTTCCTCCTGCTGCTTCCAGGAGCAATGCGTGGTCTGGCTGTTCCTTTCCTTCCAACTGCCGGTGGGGCTGTGTTCTGACTGGGTGGAGGCGTGGCTGCTTTCTGATTGGGTGGGGGTGTCCTCCGACTGGGTGGAGGCGTGGTTGTCTTCTGATTGAGTGGAGGCGTGGCTGTCTTCTGATTGGGTGGATGCGTGGTTGTCTTCTGATTGGTTGGAGGCGTGGCTGTCTTCTGATTGGGTGGGGTGTGTTCTGAATGGGTGGGGTTTTTTGTTGTGTTGTAATATCCTGAGTGTTGTGATTTGGTGATCTACATATATATATATATATATATATATATATATATATATATATATATATATGTTTTCTGAGGATTTCGCGGGTGTTTGTATGTGGATCTTTGGTCATTCGGGTTTTTCCCCACGTAGGCGCAACATTTCGACAGAATCCCATCCGTCATCATCAGGCTGGTGGCTTCAGCTTCCTTCTTCTGGGAGAAGCATGTGGCTGTTTGTTCCTCTTTTTTAAACTGCCAGAGGGGGTGTGTTCTGTGGGTGGAGGTGTGCTCTGATTGGGTGGGGGATTAAGTGTGTTCTGATTGGGTGGGAGTGTGTGTGTGTCCGTCGAAGTTACTCATCAATTCAATTCAATTTATTGTCACAAAAAGGTTCTTAATGGAAAGGACAGCTCAGCAGTAAATCCACTGATTAACTTTGAGAAATACAACAATGAAGTGGCTTCAATTTGGAATTCTCTACTGTGCAGGAAATTGCACAAAATAGTCTAAATGGCCCGTCCATGACGCTGCAAGCCCCAAGTGAAAGGAGAAAATAAATCATCCTAGTAATTGTGGCCACGTTGAAAGTTAGGAATAGAGATAAAATATTGATCTCTGTGAATCTGACAGTTACATTTCTGAAAAGAAAATCAATAGTTCTAGATAAGAGAACCATCACCCAGTCTTTTTATTTTGGTAGTTGATCCATTTCTAGTTATTTCAGTGCTTGTAATCTTCCTCTCTGGGTGAATGAAAATGAGGTAGGAAAAACCGGTTAAAAAGTATCATCTGAAGTGGAAAGAAACTGGGGTATTTAAAGCTCTCTCTCACACACACACACTAATCTCAATGTACACATAGTTGTACTTTGACAATAAAGGTTCATTTCATTTCATCTCACACACACACACACACACAACCTGCCTCCAGTGATTTTTTTTCAGTTGCTATTGCCTAGAATTGAGTGAGCCTAGCTTCACTTTGCGATACCACACTGGAATTGCACTTTCTACACAAGAACTAAAATGCCAGCAAGAGATATTTTGCTCAATAAAGCAACAATATCCCTTCCCCCAACCCACTAAATGATGCAGAGGTGATGGTTGAGGAAAATAAAGCAAAGATTTAATTTAGCTTGCTGATTCCCAAAGAAGCCACATGATCCCAGGAACAGAGCTTTGATGAGATGATTGCAGGCTTATTCACCTCAGCTTCTACAAGTAGTTTGTAAATCTTGGCCTCGTGTTCAAACCAGGCTGAACTTGCAAGCATTTCATTACACTGAAGTCCATCTCACCTAAGACTGCTATGAAGATCCAATGATGGTTAAGAAAAACAAAGAAACAAACCCCATTGTTTGGATAGTGTGGCTAAGGCAAAATGCTGGTTTTACAACAAGGACTGAGAGGCCTTCTTCTCAGACAGCTATGCATTCTTTCTGTTTTGTTACATCAGGGATATATCCAGCTTCTTAGACAAATGTTTATCTTGGGAAAGAGTTTCTGCCACTCTGCTAGCAATATTTTCTTACCCTTTTCCGGTTTGCTTAGTTACCCATGCAAAATGGTATTAGAAAACCGCCTGATAAATCACAAAATATAAACATTCCTTTTACTTCTTATTGTGAGGGTTAATTAAATGTGCTCAATTCTTATTACACTTCATTTATTCATTCAATTTATAAAATGATTCTTTTTTGGCTAATATAGTTTGGCATTTGAAGAAGTGTTACTTCTAGCTTTTACCCAGCTTTAAAATGCAGTTTCTTTAAATATGACATTCTTCCAACCTGCCCTGCAAAAATAATTGTTTCAAAATAATACGCAATAGGTCTTTAAGTGCTGAAAACGTATTCATAATCTCAGTAATTTTCACAATCTCTCAGTTAAATAGTCCCCAGTATTTAAACCCCCAGGCTGCAAGTCTTGAATGGCACAAGAATTCTCAGTACATTAATAGCTGGGCTGAGCCATTTGAAGCTAAGAATTCTATCAATTAGACACTGTTCTACAAATTCTGTAGGACTTAATCTATGTAAGACAATGCCTCCACTGTTGCTTAGTCACATTCGTCTTTTTTTTCAGGGAGAATGAAAGAAAACTCTTAAAAATAAGTTAAATAATGATTAAGTGAAATATATGATTTTTTAAAAAAATAACACACTCACAGGGCACAATGGCAGTGTGCCAATCCAAGACTCTTTTTTGCCTCAAGTAGACTAGGAAGTGGTTCTATTTCTCCTAAATTGGTATGTAAATACTCAAATCTGTTCAAGTTATTTTAGCATTTAAGGCAAAATACAAAGTCGACAGCTGTTTGCCTCAGGAGTAAAACTATTTTAGGATTAAATTAATTTCTTGGCTGTCCTTTGACAATCTCACAAATTAGCTTATAAATTCATTTCTTGAACCTGAACCTGTCTTAAATTCAGGATTATTTTGACTTAAACAAAACATTTTCATTCCTTACATTGTATTGGGTTCCTCTCAAAATAGAAGAGAATAGCTCAATGGTGGGATTCAAATATGTGAACAATTGGTTCTCTGTGTGGATGCCGCTTCCAGAAGTCCATTCTGGGCCTGGGCAATAAAAAATTAGCTACCGGTTCAGCTGAAGTGGTGCGAACCGGCTGAATCCCACCACTGACATAGCTGAACTGTGGACTTCTTTGTGCTCCCTGAACTCGGTTGTTCGCTTGCAGATGCTTCATTATCTAACTAGGTAACATCATGAGTAAGCGTACAGTATGCTGCCTATTTGTATAGAAAGCTTTATGTGAGATCCATGGGAGAGCAACTACTTTAGGTTTCTCAGGAACCTAGTGAAACCCACCCTGTGGAATGGTTTCTCCCTAGAAATCCAGACTGAACCATCACACCTAAGCCTTTAAAATGGTACTGTTGAGATCTTTAAGCCTTTAGTTAAGATCTGTCATTGGTATGCCCATTTTTTCAGGAGGGTTTAAAACAAAATATTAAATGCTTTGATGTATTGAGGCATTCTTATATTTGAATTGGTTTTGTGATTATTGGTGTTGATGATTTTTATTTTATACTGCCATAAATTCACACAGACTATGGCAGCATACAATGAAGCAAGTAAACAAATATTCCTTCTCAAGGAATACATGGGTTTTCCTTTTCACAATTTTTTTCACAAAGAAAAAGCTTTGTTGGACAAGAGCAGTGTTAGTTCATGGTAGCCAGAGAAGGGTGTCTAGCAGTATCTTTTCCAACCAATGCATTTCATTAAAACACATAAGCTATGTGAGCTGCAGTTCATTTCATCAAATGCATAGAAAAACACTTCTGTTCAAATAATAAAGCAAGTCTTATTTCCATCTTTTGGTATCATAGGGAAACAACATTAACTTGTTAGGTGTTGGCTGACCATATGTTAAGTAATAGGATGCAATCTTGCAAGCAGCTTTGTTGGCCTTTGAAATGCAATTGTTACTTTTGTAGTGTGCTAGCTTTCTGCCTTTGCTAATTTACAATGTCCAATGTCACCAAGCAGCATGAGTGAATAAAAGGATTGAGAGGAAACAATTGTCGTGTATATTTAGCTAAGAAGAATTTCTCCTTCTATTTTTCACATAGCCAGGCAAGATGGTATAAGCATGGCTATTGTACTGCTTCCTTGGCGCCATTGAGATCTTTCTGACTCCCCAGCCAAAATTTCTGTCTAGGACTTTTCCCTATAAGGAGAAACTGGCTTTCATTGAAATCAGATTTGGAACTGAAATTTCAAGTATTGTGTAACTTCTTGAGATACAGGTGATTTAGCAAGTTGATTGTCTGAAATAAAGTCATGGCACCTGGGTAAGAAGAATAGCTTGTTAGTGTAGTACAGGGGTGTTCAAACTTGGCCCTTTTATGACTTGTGGACTTCAACTCCCAGAATCCCTCAGCCAGGCATGCTGGCTGAGGAATTCTGGGAGTTGAAGTCCACAAGTCATAAAAGGGCCAAATTTGAAGACCCCTGGTGTAGTATTATACTATTATTTAAATACATAATCGGTTAAGCAAAACTCTATGATTATCCCTGCAAACAGATGCAGTCTCTTTTCATTGTAGCAAGCTATCCATTTTACTCTTTATCTTGTTTATATGACTTTGCACAGATTTCAGAAAGATATGTAATACCATTTTTATGGGAGTGAATCGTGTCACTGTTACTGACAAACCTAAAAAGATCATGATGATTTGTTAGATTGCTTCCCATTCCAAATTGCTCTGAGTTTAAGCTTAACATGAAGCTTAAATGCTCAGAAGTGATAAGTTAACAGGAAATAATGGTTATATGTATTTAAGCTGCAGTTTATGTATGCCTATCTAAACCCGTCTTCTCAGTCAGATTTAGTTTGAGAAAATAGGCATTACACTGAAGTTTTTAAATTACTGCTGCATTATATCCTCAAAAATAAGTGGAGTGAACAGACCATCTTATTATAAATAACATGAACTGTCTTCAAGTATATCAAAGAATTGTTTATTGATGTGTGAAAAGTATTGGGAAGGGGCAGGGGGAGGTAGAGAATTTGAGTCACCAAGACAGAAAATTTAAAAGTAAGTGTCAGCACAGAACTGCTTTCTCCATCCCCTTTAAATGCTTTGTAATGCAGTTCCATCTTCTTCTGAGCCAGCAGTCAGTCAGTCGGTTTAAACATTTTCCAGAGTCAAATAAAAGTCTTTTCCCTATTGCATTGTTCTCTAATAAAAGGAATTGAGATAACCAATATAGATAACACTTGGCAAGATCTACTATTTCTAGCCCAGATGTTTAACCTTCTATAGATTTGTTATCATACATATGTTCTTTGGAAGTATTGAAGAAACAAATATATAACCATATAGATATTAGATAGATATTCTCCACTAGTGGAAATGGGGAAAAAAAACATTTTTACTAAATGTCAATGGAGATTCTCAGTCATCCAGGTCATAGTTATCCCAAAGGTGCTTTTTCATGAGACAACTGGACTTCCTTATTTTTCTTTGAAGATGTTTCGCTTCTCATTCAAGAAGCTTCTTCAGCTCTTGGATGAGAAGCGAAACATCTTCAAACAAGGAAGTCCAATTGCCTCGTGAAAAAGCACCTTTGGGATATTTTTACTAAAGTCCCATGTATGTTATTACATTATTACAAGCAGTGAGATTTCCAGAGTTCCAAGGCTTACATTGGATTTTTTTTTTACTTTGATGCTGGTGGGTCACAGATATTTGGTACCACTTGCCCTTCTTAATAAATACAGTAGCTGGGTGTATTTTTACTAAGAAGGACAAATGGTACCACTACTTCAGCCCAGCAGACTATTTTAGCTTGCATTATAATGCAGCACATGCTTTGGGGGAGAAGAGTTGGGATACTTGCTGTCATTAAAATTGATTAGATAAACAAGTGTATCTATTCATAAATGAGCCCAGGTCAAATTATATGGTCTGATAAAATCTGCTTGGCACATTATGGACCCATCAGTCTTCTCCCAGAAAATATTCTTGAGAAGGGAAGTCAATCCCAGGAGATCATCTTGATTAATCCCCAACTCACAACAAAAAGGGCTTGTCTTAAGGAAAGGCAATCAAATAAATATTAAAAATAAGGCACTAGAACATATAAACAAAACAACTGGCAAGCATTTGTTATGGAAATTAGAGCAGTGAGATCCATTTGATTAAAAAATGAAAGCCTGGACATAATATTAAAATATCTTTGAGTGTCAGGACATAACTATTCCATGAAGGTAGAGTATTATGTAGTAATATTCAGACCCTCAGCAGATCTGAAAAATATGGCTGCTCTTACCCAAATTACCACAGGGAAGATTGGTTTCAATCAGTGTACAATGCAGTTCTTTCTGTGACTGTAAGCATGTAGAACTTTACATTTGCTAACAAATGCCACCAGATCTATAAAACCTTCTGTTTTTAGGGGTCAGTGCTGCATCATATTTTGTAATATCCTAATATACTTTTTAAAAAAACGAATAACAGGTTTTTAGGTAAAAGAAAGCCTTTTGCTCTAGAGAAATATATTTCTGATACTTTAAAAAGTGAACCTCACACCCACTGGCTGTGGGTGGTGTAGTGTATGGTAACACTACAAGCTTTGCTAACACCACAAGCCTCACAAAGTTAGCAGCCAAAGCAATCACATGGTTTCTTGTATCCTTTCTCTATAAATACAAGGTTGAAGATCACAGGTGTTCTGATATTTCAGCAGAAATTAATTGTAGCTAAGCAATGCTTCCTTCTACTCTGTCTTCTCATTGAAGATTTTGAAGAGAAGGACTAAACTCTTTTGTGATATCCAAAAGAGAAAGCAAGGGTGATAAGGAAGAAGTTGTATGGTCAGCTCTGAATGATGTTATTAATTCTAGCTGTGTCATGCTAAAAGTGAGGCCAGGGAAAACTTGAATAGTGCCATTTATAGTTATATCTTTAGCTACAAAGATATTGTATTCACGATTAAATCACTGAAGAACTGAGTTAATCTTTACAAAAGACCATTAAGGTTTCTTTTACTAAAATATAATGGTGACTGAAATTAACAGACTTTTTCATTCCAGCCACATATTTGTAGAGCAGTGGTTTTCCTGACCAAATACTTTAGAACAACTACACAACAAAGCTGTCCTTTTTTTTCTTATTACAGATAGCTGGATAGCCAGATCTGGATTTGAAAAGGACAAATGTTGAAGCAGTTGAAAATGTTGAAGTGGAAATGAAAATGTTGAAATGTTGAATCCTATCAAAAAAAGAAAAGAAAAAAAAAACAATAACAACTGTCAACTACTAACAAGCCTGGGAAACGAGGAAAGCTGAGAAACAAAGAATCTATATTATATTATTCTGCCTGTTTTTTTCCCCTGCCCTTTCTCTAGAATAAATACAAGGCTGAAGATCACAGATGTTTCTGACATTTCAGTAGAAATTAATCTCAGCTGAGAAGTACTTCCTTCCATTTCCTCTTCTCTTCAAAGAGTCAAATATTGCATGTTGCTGATTGCTCAAGCCATCTTTTAAGACAGGGGTGTCAAACTGACAGCCCATGGGCCGGATGCATCATAGTGAAACCATGCCCATCCCATTGCCAGCAATGGGGAAAAAGTCACGATACGTCACGTGATGTTGCGAGTTTGACATCCCTGTTTTAAGAAAATGGATGGCACTATCTCCTCCATAGACATAGAAACTGTCAGCCCGCTCAGAAGCAACCCTAATATTTCGTCCAACAAAACATGGGGTGAGGCTTTCTCTGCCATCTCTTTGGAGGACATTGTAGCCACCTACAATGGCACCAAAGCGGCCATCCTGTCTCTTATGTGCACAATTTTAGGAATAGGCAATGTGTATACCTTAGTCATGATGTGCCACTACATGAGATCCTCTGTCACCTGCTTGACCTACAGCAACAGTTGCATCAATCCTTTCCTCTACAACTTGCAGACCAAGAACTACAAAGAATATTTGAGGAACAGGCAGCATTGTTTTCACAACAGCCGCAACTACTTTCAGAGAAGGAACAAGTTTCAGAGGATTTCTGGGAGATCGCTGTCCACAAGCACCTCCAATGCTACTACACATTGGAAAGGAGTTTTGATCAGCGGAAGCTACAAAGAAACCTTCAGAATCTGTTGATTGCAAAAATGTTTTCTAAACTGAATACCTCAAGAGCAGCGAGAAAAAAATAAAGCCTGAGAAGGACTACATAAATTGAATATAAAGAGATAGAGAAAGAGAGAGAGACATTTGTATTTGGAATCTCATTTCCTTTAAAAAAAATGGATGCAAATTTGGGTAGTGTTCCTGTTTTAGTAAATTTCATAAGCATGTCATACAGTCTGGAGTCCCCATGATATGTTAATTTAGGTTATTGAATTAATTTCACTCAAGACTATTTTTCAAGTTATAATTATTGCTCTGGACTCTATTACTGAGAATCAGACTTGACTGAATGGAAGGGTGAAAAACTCTATGCGTGTTGTTTGTTAGATATGCAGAATCTTTTTTTGTTCCAATTTTATTTATGAGAATTTGCTGTATGGATGAAAACTCTATTGGATGGAATTAGATTTTATTTTACACATAATGAAGTTAATTCTAAGTTTGTAGCATATTGTTCTGCTTTGACCTTACTTAGATGTCTTTGTTCAACCTGACATCTGTGGATTTTCAAGGAACAGCCACAAGACAAAGACGCAGCTTTCATTCACACTTTTATAACCAATGCAGTGTTCTTTCCAGTTCCATGCCATCTGGTTCCTGTCATATCACACATAACATGACATTTCTAGGAGTGACATGAGATCGAAAAGCTCAGGATAAAAATAAGAAACATTTGCCCAACTAAGGTGGGGTTTTTTTTCCAGAATTCAAAAGGAGTACTTTATCTTCTGAAATATTTATTGCTGCTGCTGTTCAATTGTTCAGTCACTTCTGACTTTTTGCAATTCAAAGGACCTCTTCACCACAACCATCTGTCAGTAACTGCTTCTTGGAGTAACTCATAATTGTGTCATCAATGACAGCAACTAGCACCCAGTGGTGAGATTCAAATATGTGAACAACTGGTCCTCTGTGTGGATGCTGCTTCTGGAAGTCCATTCTGGGCCTGGGCAACAAAAAATTAGCTACTGGTTCTTGAAGTGGTGCAAACTGGCTGAATCTCACCACTGTTAGCACCTTTGTCTTCTTCACGTTCCCTTTGATTTTTCCAAGGAGTAAGGCCTTTTTCATGGGTGCCTAAAATATTTAAATTTTAGCTTTATTTTTAGTCCTTTTGGTCTGCAGCCTGATTCTACTTGCTCTCAAACTTTTTTGGGAAAGTTTCAAGGTATTATCATTTTTCTCCAGCATCACCGTTCAAAGGCATCCTTTTTTCTTCATCAGCCTTTCTGCTGGTCCAACTTTCACAGGCATAGTACAGATTTGGAAAAAAAACATGGCTGTGACAATATCTACCTTTGTCATAGATGTGATATTTCTGTGCTTCAGAAATGTTTAAATCACGTGTTGAGTCATGATTAAAGACATGCTATGATATCCAATCCTTCTTATACATACTATGCAATATAAACCAATACGATGAACACCTGCATGTTTTTTTATATCAAATAGAAATGTTTTTAAACTAGAGAGGTTGTATAATTTGAGGTAGATTTTTAAAGGAATAATTTTAATAAAATCTGCAGGAGACACAGGAAAGTCCTATATGGGAACCCTATTACATGCAGTAATATCCCAGTCTACATCACAGATACTGGCACAGCAGCTGTGATGGATTGATGGATGGATGGATGGATGGATGGATGGATGGATGGATGGGTAGGAGGAAGAAAGGAAGGAAGGAAGGAAGGAAGGAAGGAAGGAAGGAAGGAAGGAAGGAAGGACATATAATAGGCATAGTTCATTTATTTCCAGGAATTAAGAGTTAATTAAAAAACTAAAGGATTATCCATATTCAAATCCATATAGAATCCAGTTTTAGTTCAGTGATGTAGCAGACTTTCTATAGCAACATTAAGGAATGATGTCACTTTTTTTCAATGATCAACAAATAGATATTTGGACATATATAGCTGTATGTGTCAGGCCCCCAAACCAAGAAAGACGTGGTGATTCTTTCTAGCAGAATTCTTTACTGTTCCATACTTATAGAGAGAATCTGTCAAACTGAAGCACATTCCTCTTGAATGCACCCTCTTCCTCCTGCAGCTCCAGACTAGTACACTTCATCACAGTATGCAAATGTTTCTGCCCTTCTGGTTAAGCTATATGTTTAATGACTTCCTAAATGAGGCAGGCACTGACTCAACAGACAACCCCTAGACCAGAATTTTGAGAGAAGAAGGAAAAACCTCTCTGACTACTTGTCTTCATGCTGTGGATGATTTTCTGCATCTTGATCATGTTCCCAAGTCTGAGAGAGGTACCATTATGATCATAGTAATCTAATAAGAGAACCTCTTGCTTCCTTGTCAGCAGAAGTAAACAGTCTGGCAAGCCATGCCTGCAATGTTACAGTTATGGCTTATCAATTCTTCTTGCTGAAGTGTATTTATTTTCAAAAAGTTTAGGACTGAGATTATTCTGATTGTTCATACACGGAGAGCCTGAAATACAAAAATGAGAATATCACCCATCAACATTAGTTCTGGACTCTGGGATAGAATGATACCTCTAGCATGTGAGATTATAGAAGTAATGCAGAGGATTGTTAATTCTAGAGTTAAGAGTTGGGTTACGGTATTATTTATTTGTACTTATTGTCAACTCTACAACGAACCTGTCTGCAGCCATCTTGCTCGTTCCAGGTTGCCACAAGAATGGGACAGGGAGTGGAGGATTTCTACTAGTCTAAACAATTCTCTGCCCATGGGAACCAAGGTCATTTCTGCCGGTTAGACTGAGGGGTTGCACATTCTGTTAGAAAGCCCGCCAAACTAATCTATTAGAAAACGTAGCTGATTGCATAGCACTGAGGTGAGAAGTTTAACTATGTAATAGTGTAACTCTTTGGAGGGAATTTCAGACTTGATTTTACTTTTGACTGTGCTGATACTTTGTAACCAATAAACATGTTCTTTGAGGAAATCTCTAGCCTTGGAGTTCAGATTTGTTTGGTCTCATCTATCGTAACCATGACATTTATACTAATGGAAGCCTTTGGTATAAGTATAAATAAATTATATTTCTATTTATACTACAGGTAGTCCTCAACGTATGATCACAATTGAGCCCGACATTTCTGTTGCTAAGTGAGAGTTGTTAAGTAAGTTTTGCCCTATTTTACAACCTTTCTTGCCACAGTTATTAAGTGAATCACTGCAGTTGTTAAATTAGTAACCCAGATGTTAAGTGAATCTGACTTTCTCATTGACTTTGTAAGAAGTTTGCTAAAGATGATCACATGACCCCGGGACACTGCGATTGTCATAAATATGAGTCAATTGCCAAGCATCCAAATTTTGATCATATGACCCCAGGGATGCTGCAATGGTTGTAAGTGTGAAAACTGTCATAAGTCACTTTTTTCAGTGCAGTTGTAACTTTGAACAGTCACTAAATACAGGACTACCTGTATTTATACTTACACCATTCTTTTTATTTACTTATACCATTCTTTTCTTCACACTTTTACCTTGGATTTCCTCTTATTTTTCTTGCTTTCTTCTTTTTATTCATGTTTTGAAATTTAATAAAATCATATTTTAAAAAAAGTTGCTTCTAACACAGAACTTGTGTCTGTATCTCTGGAGATAGACTCATGTGTATTTCTACTACTATTCTGAATATAAGCAAGATATCTAACTGATTGCACAGAAAATATTAGCAAGTTGGTGTGACCCATTGGGTCATTGGTTCAGAGATATTTCCTTACATAAACCAAAACAGAAAGACCACAGGTGGGCAAAAAAGCTGTGGGAGCAGGAAAGACTTCCAATTTTCCCACTGAGTTTTCTCAAGGGAAGTTAGCAGGAAGAGCTTATCTCTCTCTGTCTCTCTCTGTCTCTCTCCCCCCCCTCTCTCTCCCTCTCTTCTCCTTTCTTTCTTCCTTTCTTTCCTCCCTTCCTCCCTTTTCCTTCCTGCCACAGTAAGTTTAGCTTTCCTTCTGACTTCCCCATTTACTTAATAAAAAATAACAAGCACTGAGTAGATCAATGTGGGTATGTGGGTGTGTTGAAAGGCTATTGTTTGATATGAAGAGGACAAATCTTGAAGAGTGGGGTATGGGTCAGGAATGGCATGTAGGGGAGGCATGACACATGGATTGGGAACAATGTGCAAGGGTGTGTGAGAGATGCTGCACAGGTTGGGAAGGGCACATAGTGTGGTGCTGTAGGGTGCAGGAGGTTGAAAAACCCTTCATGGGAACTACAGGGACCAATCCATTACATACTGAATATGTGCACCCCATTATACCTATCAAAAAGTACTCTGGAGTAATCTAAAATTAGCAAAGAATAAAGAACAAAATTTTACTTCCATCCTAGTATTGTCCTGAAATCTTTAATGGCAGATCTAGTGTGTAATTATGCTTAAAAGGGGAACCAAACTGTTATCAAAATATCAGAGAGAGGGTCACCTAATCATTGTCTACAGCAATAATGCTTTTTAGACTTGATTGTGTTCCATAGAGAAAGAGAAGTCAGAATATAAATCTGAAAGTTGCGTACCACCAATGATCATATGTGAATTGTCATTTAGTTAAAGCAATATTTAGGAGCTATCTTTCCCATTAAACTTTCTTAATAACCATCTATTTGTTTGAAATTAGGTTACATAGGAATACCTCTGCGTACATATCTCAGTTTTGAATGAAAATAAATCGTCACAATTATCTTACTAGACAAAAGCTGAGTTCCCTATGTGTTTTGAGTGATGCGGGGTGGGGGTGTGTGTATTCATACATTCCCTGAGAAGATCAAAAGAGCTATTGAAAACAAAATAATGGGCCAGAAAGATTTAAATGATTGCAGACATTATTGCAAAAAGGTAAATATGCCATCACTTTGAAGATTACCTGCTGAGTTTCTACTGTTCTACCTGTTTCTACCTGTACGGTTATATTTAATCAGGCCTCTCTCTCTTTTTTTTTTAATTTCGCTTTCATTTTACTCTGGTCCCTTCCCTTACTTGTTCAATTACCCCTACCCTTATAACATCTGTTCTTTTCTTTACTTCACTTTGCACTACTTTACTTCTTAATGTGCTTTTTCTGTTAGGAGTAAGAAAAGAGTGGGAGAGAGTAGTTATAATTGTATAAATGGGGTCCTTTATTTTGCAAATCATTAATTTTAATCAGTAGAAATTCATTTGCTTAAGAGTTTTTGTCCTGGCTCTCCCCTTTTTGGAATGCAACTCCTAGCACTTATAAATTGATTCAGACAAATAGGCACGTAGAAG
This sequence comes from Vipera ursinii, assembly GCF_947247035.1. Taxonomy (NCBI): domain Eukaryota; kingdom Metazoa; phylum Chordata; class Lepidosauria; order Squamata; family Viperidae; genus Vipera; species Vipera ursinii. The sequence continues at coordinate 116,122,331 of NC_139513.1, read as the reverse complement.
TGTGTCAAGCACATGCATTTATTGGGAAGGACAATTTCTCCCAGGCTGGTTTCAGCTGGCAATAGCAACCCTAGGTGCCAAAGCTGGTTTTGTTATATGTTTATATTATTTTTCTGTCTTTATGGCTTCTGTAAGGATATATTCACCTCAGGAATTTAAATTTCAAAGCAAATCCCCAACCCTAACCATAACCTATAGGGCAACTTAAAAATAAGTCCCACTCATTTCAGCAAAAATTCTTTCCAGGTAAAGATTGCAAATTTATTCTTTTCCTTAGGAAAGACAGGAAACAGAATGTAAAATGACTGCATATGCTAAACAATCTGTAATTCTAAATTGAAGTTCCTTTTCATTTTTCTACACTTTCATTCATTGAAGTAGCAGGAAAAAAGAAAGAAAAAAAAAGATGCTAATAGTGTAGTTGATATCCAAAACAAAAGTAATTCTTTGCTCTTAAGTTAAACACATGTATTTTCTTAATAGTCTTCTTTAGAACCAAATAAATGAATAAATACGTGTATATCTAATTCTGGAAACAATGTCGAGAAGGAAACTTGAAAATGTTTTGATATTTTTTTTTTTAAAAAAAGGATTTCTGAAGCAAAGTAAGTAATCTGAGAGTAATTGCAGTGGCGTAGCGTGGGGAGTGCAGGGGGGGCCGGCCGCACCGGGCGCAACATTTGGGGGGGGCGCGCTCGCACTGAGCTGCTCAGGGAGCCCCAAGGGCTGCACAGAGTTGGCTTGGCTCCGCTCTCGAGCTGCTCTTTCTTGCAAAGCGAAATGAGTCCGGCAGGTGAGATGTGCGGCCACATAAACTGAATAAAATAAATAGAAGCGGCCAACTCTCCGCCCAGGCTCAGGCCAACCGCAAGCGCCCCGCAGGCGCCCTGGCAGGTCTGGCCGAGCGAAGACGGACCCGCTGGCCGCCCGGCCTAGCTTCGTGCGCATGCGTGGCTTTATTTAGCGGGGCTCACGTGAAATGCAGCGGCTCTTGCAGGTCGGAGCCCCGCCCAGCCGCCCTCGAGAGGGACCCGGAAGCATCCCGCATGCGCGCGACTCTTCTTGGAAAGTCTACGCCGCTGCGGGGCGTGTCTTTTCAGCAGTGCCGTGACGTCACCGCCCGCCCGCCCCTCTATTTCCGCTTCCGGTTGCCTTGCCCCGGGTGCTGACAACCCACGCTACGCCACTGAGTAATTGCTAGATATATTGAAGTTAAACAGCTTCAAGCATCATTTATTTTGCTTCTCAACTGTGGGGGAACTAAACTGCACATTCTGGAAGTGATATACTAGGACTTGTGATCCTGCTATAGTAAGAAAAAGTAATGACTTCAGTGGAGGCCCTCCAACTCTCTATAATTTCTTTTTCTCTTTGAACCTCCATTAGGTATTTTGCAAACTCTTAGAGAGGAAGAAGGTTGTTGCAGAATTTTTGTTCTTCACACTGTTGCCTAGAGGCTTTACGAGACAAGCCTAGGAGGCTGCAAAGGAGATGATATGTATCTTCTGAAATGCACTTGCAAGGTGTATACTACACAGAGCAGACTTTGAAACATGGCCTCAAAAAGCTCGATATAGTCTGCTCCATAATTATTCCTTGAGAATTGGTTGGATGGCCCTAGTTTGAGCATGCAGTTTTGGCTATCACATCATACTATGATTAATCTGGATCTTGTGACGTGCACTTCTTCCCTCTGAATAGACCGTGACACTGGTGTTCAGGGTCTGAGCGGAGCTATCTTTTCCTTAATAGAAAGCTTTAGTGAGTCACAGTGGTCTGGAAACTCATCCTGGCACTAATCAGGTAACTGAAGAATACGATAGGAAATGTGACATAATATGATAGGGAACATGACATTTTAGGCATGTTCAGTTAAAATGCTGCTTTCAAATTGTGCTATGTTTTGCTCTCTCATTCATGACATTCAAATGTCAGTCATGGCATTCAAATGAAAAATTTACCTATCTATGAAAGAACAGGTTCCTGCATTTTTAATTGTTGCAGGGGGGGGGAAGAATAACTACTTGTCATGCATCCTATGCTCCTAACAAACTGATTTTTCTATGCAATGATGCTGATTGGTCTCTGACCCTAAACTCAATCTGACAGGGAAAGTTTGCACAAGTTTTCCTTTACCCTAATAGAATAAATGATCTAACCTGAGTATGAACAGACATTAATTAACAATTAAGTACCATGCACATACAGAGGTAAATGAGTTTGGGGACTTATAATTAAGTCTGCTTCCTTACTTCATCTCTATACCACAGGTGTCTTCAAACTTGGCTCTTTTATGACTTGTGAACTTCAACTCCCCAAATTCCTCAGCCAGGCACAATGGCTGAGGAATTCTGGGAGTTGAAGTCCACAAGTCATAAAAGGGCCAAGTTTGACGACCCCGGCTCTACCACCTTATAGGAGGATATATAAGAACATTTGCTGGTGGGGGATTTCTGTCCTATAGATTAATTGCACCACCCAGGGTCTGCCTATATGATTCATAGCTCCTAATTGTCTCCTTCAGGATGTTCAGTAGGTACCATGAATGCTTTTAATTTATTGATTTGTTTCCTGTCTTTATTATTTTTGCTAATAACTCAAGACGGCAAACATATCCAACACATCTTCCTCCTCTTATGTTCCTCACAACAACATCCCTGTAAGGTAGATTGGGCTGAGAGAGAGAGCAACTAGTCCAAAGATACCCAGTTGACTTTCATGGCTAAGACAGGACTTGAACTCACAGCCTCCAGCTTTCTAGCCTGGTTCCTTATCAATTAGACCAAACTGTTAGCACTATTTTTCTTAAACTAAATTGTTTCAGATGGAAAGTAGGGGAGTGATAATCTAGAGGGAAGGCCCATGTCTTGTCCTTTAAACTTTAAAAACAGTGTCCAGCACAGTAAATTTAAATAAAGTTATTTCATTTAATAAGACATTTTAAGAGGCTATGGCTGGGAAAGATGGATAAGACAAAAAGAAATGTAAAAGCAAGATCTAAATTAGTAAAAAGCAAGATCTAAATTCAAGGTGCTGGTTATCACCTATAAAGCCCTACATGGCCTGGGTCCGGGTTATTTGAGGGAACACCTGCTGCCGGCATCAAACGCCCTTCGCCCAGTGCGCTCCCACAGGGAGGGTCTGCTCAGGGTTCCGCCGGTGAGAGATTGCCGGCGGGTGACACCCAGGGATAGGGCCTTCTCAGTGGGAGCGCCTGCCCTCTGGAACCAGCTGCCGGTAGAGCTGAGGACCTCCGATCATTCCGCCGGGGCCTGAAGACCTGGCTCTTCGAGCTCTCGGGCCCAGGCTGAGGAGAAAATTTTAACTGGGGTTTTAATCTACAGGGTGAATTTAATGCTTTTTTAATTGGTTTTAACTTTTGTATGTTTCGATTTTAATTCCCTGTAAACCGCCCTGAGTCCTCAGGGAAAGGGCGGTATACAAATGCAAATATTAAATTAAATTAAATTTAATAAATATATAAATAAAAAAATGTCTGGCAAAGGCTAATCAAACATTTCCAAAATTTCCAGAAGAAGCTATATTTTAAAGTTTTACACGTACGTTTGCCACTCTGGAGAATATATTTTCTTAAAACTGAAAATATAGAATACATAGCAACTATATAATTGTTTATCATCATACAAGTAACTTGTGTCATTAAATAAGTTATTTGAAAAATATGAAAAAGAGACATTTAATATTGCACTGATCAATTTTGAATTACTTTATGAGATTCAGCTGAATATAAAGTTTATCAATAAGATATAAATTGATTCTAGCTAGGATTTCTTTCCTTGTTTATTCATTTTATGTCTATCTGTTGAGACTCCAAAGACATGTCCTAGAAATCTACATTAGAATACAGGATAAAAGCATAAAATAAAATAAATAATCCAACAAGAAACACAATAATGCAATAGGGTTGCATTTTTCATTTGACATTTTTTTTATCTCATTCTAGCTCCAATCAAGGTTAAAATTCTTATTTACAAGTTCTGGTATTATATAAACTACTCAGCTATTACAGAAATATCATTACTATTGTCTATTCTGAGTGGGTTGTTTTTTACAAAACACCTGTTAAATGTCAGTTCAGGATATAAAGAATTCTATGAGAAATTTCATAGTTAAGGCAAGGAACTTTTCAGCACTTTACATTTATAAATCTGGAAAAGGTCAGATTTAGCAAGGTAGCTGTTGACATAGAGATACACAATAATATTTTTCTCCGTTTCTATTGTTTGTTCTGAATATCTTTACAGAAGAGAAATAACTCTAGTGCTTTTGGACATTCATCCACAAAGAAAATGGGGCTGGATTCAGTGGCTTAGATGATCACTTCCTACCCTATGAACATAGTTGAGATGGACATATATTTGTCATCAAATTAGCTCTGTGACAATTCTACAAACAGGCATAGCTGCAGCCATTTTTCCTACTCATTTTCCATTGCCACATAGATTGGAGGGAAGGGGGTTGCCCAGGTGCTTTGCTAGTCATAATCATCTTTTATCCCATGGAAACCAAGGTCATCAGCTGCTCCTGAGACTGCAGGCTGGGCATTAAATAAAAAGCCCGCCACGAAGATGTATTCAGGAATGTAGTTGCTTGCATAGTTTTAGGGGTGGGATTTTTAAACTTTGTATTGGGGAATTGTTATGTGTGTCTCCAGACTTGGTTTCACTTTTGACGTGCTAATACTTTGTAACTAATAAACATGTTCTATGAAGAATTTGCAAGCTTTAGAGTTCTACTTTATTCATCTCTGTCTGTTGGAACCATGACACTCTGCTTCAAAAATCGTAGTGCTCTATTAAAGATGGCAGCATTCTGGATAATATAAATGACATTTTTCCTTGAAGCCTTAGGTACATATGAGACATATGGCCTGGTGATTATTCCCAATAAATCAAATGGTACCCTGAATGATTCCTGCAGCTTGAGCATGGGAAAACTGTTGCGCTGAGCGACCGATAAGGGTTCTGGCCTCAACTCTTAGAGCCCCGTAACAGGGGTGAGAATTTAAAGGGACCCTCGCAAGGGTGAACACCTTGAATATGGAAGGATTTTGCCCTTTGCCACCGACCCAGTGTGCCGGACGTTCCAACGGTCACACTTGGGAACTGCGATAGCGCAGGAACAGGATCCTAGGACAAACTGAGGCACCAACACAAGTTTGTTCAAGGTGAGAGAGCACAGAGTGCCCGGGGTGGATGGTGTTGCCCCCGAACAGCTTTGCACAGCACTCTTTTATTGAGCCGTTTCATCAGGGAGGGGGAAGTACACTCATGAGGGAGCAACATATGGAAGGTCATAGGAAAACATAACTCATTGCATACAACTGCTAATGAAGAGAGCAAAGGTCATCACAGGAAACAATAAAGCATAGCTTATTGTATACAAATGCTAACAGAGAAGACAAGAGTTATCACAGGAAGGCATAACTTGAAAGACATAACTTGAAAGGCATAACTTGAAAGGCATAACTTGAAGCAAGGACAATTACAAAAGACAAGTCTTGTTATATACAATTGTAAATGAAGCAGGAGACAAAGGTTTATCACTAAAGACAGGACTGTATAACCTTGTATATAATTATAAATGGAGCAGGCAGAGGTTTATCACAGGAATGCAGAACTTTGTAACTTTTAATATAGGAATCAAAAAGGTCTTTTGGGAGTCTAGTATAACTACAGAAAACTCCAATTCCATCCATCTATTCCTTTTCTGTTTGGGGAAACAAATCCTGACAATTCATGTTAGAAGGATGTTTTTAAAAGTAGGTCACCATCATCATTTTCCATGAATGATCGTGGGAGTCACAGTATCATTATAAACTACAAAGCAGCCATCACCCACTTGAAATGTAAGGAGAAGAGGGAATAGCCTTGAAGCACAGAGGAAAAGCCACCTCAGATAAGAGGGGGCTGAGCCTGGGCCAAGACAGTAAGTCAAGAAAGCAACTTAAGGCAATCCTCTTCCCCAGTTCACATGAAGACAAGAGGGAGGGGGGAACACATTTAGATTTGCAGTATTCTGTTACAATAATGAGTACAATAAAAGTTGTACCAACCTGCGTAGCATAGATTTCTTAATCTAGTTTACTTTGTACAGTAATACTGAAGTTTCCCAGGACCCTGAACTATACTGCAGAAATTTAGTAGCAAAACTGCTGAATTTCATCAACCCAAACTTTTCTAAAAATCAGTTAAATAGAGACAGAAGGTGTGAGCTTTTTGGAGGCCAGTTTGTTCCCATTTCTATTCCCACATTTAGGATAATCATACCTGCAATTGGAAAAGTTTAAGGTTGGGAGGAGGAAAATCATTGTCATTCCCATTATTAAATCTCTCCAACCCTATCCCTTCTTTATAAAGGACAAAAATTATCCTGAAATATTATTTAAAAACTACTTTGTAAAGGTGTGATTGGATATTTAGCTTTGCTTTCACTTCTTTTCCACCCTTGAAACACTGAAAATAGTGTAAAATGTTTCAGTTCCACATCTTCTGATGACATAATCACTTCAACAGAAGGAGTGCATTGCCACCTTGAAGATTGTTGTACTGAATTGCAATCCCCAAATCTGTAAAAACTGCTAAAGCTATTTCTGCTTTTGACTAAGAAGATTTTAATTGCAGTGGAAAGAGCTGTTGCTGATAGGTGGCCTAAAAATGTAAATCATGCCTATAAGATACTTATAAGAGGTCAGCTCCAATCTGCTAGTTATAGCTGTGTTCGAAGAAAGAAAGAAAGAAAGAAAGAAAGAAAGAAAGAAAGAAAGAAAGAAAGAAAGAAAGAAAGAAAGAAAGAAAGGAAGGAAGGAAGGAAGGAAGGAAGGAAGGAAGGAAGGAAGGAAGGAAGGAAGGAAGGAAGGAAGGAGTTGTAGTCCATGAAAACTGATGTTGTCATGAATGTGTTAGTCTTTGAGGTGCTAAGAAAGAGTCATTTGTTATAGTAACTAATCCATCTCTGTAAGTAATATAAGAATGAGTTCATTACCACCACCTTCCCTTTTCAAGCAAAGAATATTGAAACTCCCGTCTTTGTGAATTACTAGGGGTCACTCCTTATTTATTTCCTTATATTTGCTATTTTAATAAAAAAATGTTTATGTGCATCAATTTGCAGTCTTTTAAATTTATTCCTATTACATACATAAGGATTATCAAATTCTGAATATTTCAGCACTAGTCCAGAGGAATTTGGATATAGTATATCTGGATATGACTGATAAATCCACAGTGAAATCTATATAAACATGACTGTTGTTGTGCTTAATAGTTATGGGTTTCATGTTGGAGAGTTCTACAAATATGTAATGAAAGTTCCCGCATTCTTCCCCAGCGAAGGCTCTGATGGGAAAGAGTAGCAATGCACCAAGATCAGTTTTGTCAAAGATCAGGTAAGGAGATGAGCTAGAAATCTGAGAGGCAAATCGTAAATCAGATATCATAAAAGCCAGGCTGAGATTTAAGATGCTGAGAAAACAGGAAATGGAGAACACCATGACCTGAAGGAATTGATTAACAATAAAAGGAGGCTGTGTTGTCTCTCATTTCCATCTGTTCTCTGTCCGTGAACAGCACCTACTTTTCTCTCCTTCAGAATCCTCCCCTTCCCTTCCTTGTCTCTAAGATCATGAGCTCTAGAGTCTAAGCAGTTTGCCATTTTCCTCCATTTAGTTCCTCCAATCTAAATGCATTGCTGCATTATCTATTAAGAACACAGAACCATTACCAACATTTTCAAGGGAATCCAGTTTACCAGAGAAGAAGAAAACAACTCATTATCCTTCCTAATGAAAGTCCTTCAAAACATCATAAAAAGACCAAAAAACCCATCAGCCCCAGAAAAAAACCTAGGACACATCTACATCATACATGCAATAACTGCAACAACTACATAGGGCAAACAGGGAGAAGACTGGCAGAATGCATCCATGAACACCAACTAGCAGACAGAAGACATGATGAAAACTCTTTAATTTCACAACATATGGACAGAGTTAACCATAGTTTCAATTGGGAAACTGTAACCATCCTAAAACAAGCCAAGTCCAAAAATGCTAGAGGATTTGTAGACCTGGCACTCTGACAAATTAGCCATCAATAGACATATAGGCATAAACAATACCAATAGGTTATGCAAAAGAGACAATTCAACAAGCCAAAAAAGGGAACAAAAAGACCTAAACACTCTCCACCAGCAAGAAGCACCCATAGATTAACTCTAAGAATAACATCAGACCAACAATCAAGTAAACAGGACCCTTATCATGAAACAAGTCAATAGTAAACAGCCCAACCCAAGAGCCTCTAAGACCACCCCCACCAACACTGTTAGAGCAAGTCATTAGTACAGTATATGAATTGAAAGCAAACCTCACTCCTTACTAGCACTGATGATGTTACTTAGTTTGGGTAATGAAACGTCTGCAAGAAAACAACCAAGCTCAGAGAGCTCCAAGGACCCCTCAGGCTGAACCATGTGTGTATAGAGTTATCTCTAATTTAAATCTAGATTTTTTTTCTGCTAGAAAGCTGCTTAAAACTATTTATACAGACCTGTTGCTTGTTTTCTTTTCTTTTCTTTTTTTTTACAAAACTGGGAGATCAGTTTCCTTAATGACAATGTCTCTCAGTAAAATCCTGTAAACTTTATCTTTCAGAATCACAATTAAAGGCATTAACAAAGATGTGTCTGCTAGCAGCATGGGGTCAAGTTGGACCATCTGATGGTTTAATTTGGCTCCAGTTTCACATTGAGGATACCCCATTCATTGAAATAAATGAATTAAAAATTAAATAAGATATTAAATAGCACACAGAAAAGCACTGTGGGTTTCCACATAACAGTCTAATATTACCATTGGTTCTAGATACACCCTGAGTGAAGAGTCATAACTAACTAAATTCCAGAAGACACAGTCCCACCAGCCATATAATAACCAGATAATTAGGATCCACCAGATGACATTAAAATGAAAGATATGTTTGTTTCATGAGGTCCAACCATTTGAAACTATTGTTAAATACAGGTCACATCTATTTTCCAATTATTTTTGGTGCCACCATGATGCTAAACATGCACCATGCAATAATAAAATGTACATATACAGAAAAATATCCACCAAAACAAAAAAGTATATAAAGGTAAAGGTAAAGGTTCCCCCGCACATGTGTGCTAGTCATTTCCAACTCTAGGGGCCGGTGCTCATCTCTGTTTCAAAGCCAAAAAGCCAGCGTTTGTCCGAGGACGTCTCCATGGTCATGTGGCCGGCATGACTAGATGCCAAAGGCGCATGGAACGCTGTTACCTTCCCACCGTAGTGGTCCCTATTTTTCTACTTGCATTTTTGCGTGCTTTTGAACTGCTAGGTTGGCAGAAGCTGGGACAAGTAACAGGCACTCACTCTGTTATGCGGCACTCAAGATTTGACCTACCAAACTGCCTACCATCTGATCAAAAAGCTCAACGTCCTAACCCACTGAGCCACCACGTCTCTTAAAAAGTATATACTCCACTTTCAGATGCATCAATTTTCTTCTTGTTGTGATATAATTTATTCATGACTAACTTTCCCTATTTGAGAATCAAGATAAACAAGTCACATATCTGTTACATTTCTTACATAATCACAAAAGTAGTATCTGGAAATAGCATTGGCCTTCATGAACAGGAATCTCTCTCTCTCTCTCTCTCTCTCTCTCTCTCTCTCTCTCTCTCTCTCTCTCTCACACACACACACACACACACACACACACACACACACCAATAAAAACTCATTCTACATATAAAGGCTTCAGGAAGAAGTTTAATGACTGCTCAAAATATGCAAAACATGTTGAAAGCTTGGCAAGAAAATCCATAGACAAAGTGAAGAATGAAGATAATGTTAACCTCTGGATCTGGTCCAGGTATAGCTGACAAATGTTTGGAAAAGCTGCCCCAATTTTTAAGAAGAAATGTTCATTGCTATCATCTCACAAGCACAAATGAGAAGATTTGTCATTGGCAGTTACTGGTGAATTTCCATTTCTTTAAGTAGCCTAGAGAGGATCTTGAGAAGATTGCCCACTTTATCTGTTATCTAGATATCTGCTTACCCTGCTCAGTAGAATAGATGTCCTGTCATCTGTGCTCTATGAACACCAAAACAGGGCTAACATATACAAAAGGTCAAGAACATTTCTAGATCAAAGTGGGAGCAATTATAAAGAAAATAAAAGTTGCCATTATCTTTCAATTTAAGTCATTTGTTGTTACCAACAAGGGTTTGGTTTTTTTGACCCAGACTCCCAGCCCTAGTGTTTTGCCCTCTTCATATTATGAAAAGAGGCACAAACCAGTGGATACCAGGCTGACTCTGGATTCCCTATCATGTGATATGTTTTAACCAAAATCTTTAAACAACTATATTCTTTCTGATTTTCATCTGTTATAACAATTCTAAAGGAAGATTCCCTCGTAAGGCTTTGATTTGAATGGCCTTTTATTCAACCATATTCCTGACCCTGCAGTTCAACTCTGAGTCACAAACTCCAGTGAAGAAGAGCCAGCCATTCCCAGAGGCAGTTTTTTTCCCCCCTCACATTTTCAGGCAGTTGCTATTTGGCTTCTTACCAAGGATGTTGCCTTGCAAAGATGTTGAACTCCTGCTTCCATTAATCTTCATGAGCAGGGTCACTAGTGGGGGTTGATGGAACCTGAAATTCAATCATATTTGGAGAGCCATACAGTTACCTACAACTCTTTGTAATTAAGTTTCTTTGAAATATCCCCTCTAGTGGGATCTATGCTACCATGAATGATGCCAGGCTATTTTCCTTGGTGCAGATGGAATCCATGCATTCCTGGGAGCAGAGAAGTGTCTTAGCACTCAAATAAAGCTGCTGGTCAGAGACCAGATTGTCAATTTCTTGTTTCAGAGGATTAACCGACAGGATAAAAGGAAGGAACTAAAGAGATGACAGGGCAAACAGGAATCTCTCCTGGTCAGACTAATTTGTAAATCAGGGGCTTTCAAAGGACGATGGACAAGAAAGTTGGTGGAAAATACACAAAATCATCCAAGCTGTTGACCTCCAGATTCAACCCCATCCTAGCCAGTGCTTGATGGAAGAGCCAGATCTTCAGAGCTTTCTTGAAAAGTAGAAAACCCAAAAAATCTTAACTGGGAGATAGACTATAATAGAGCTGGAAGGGACCTTGAAGGTCTTCTAGTCCAGCCCCATGCTTAAGCAGGATATTCCAAAGGGCTATGGCAACTACAAAGAAAGTGCACCTCCAAGTTCCCACGAGGTCAGGGGTAGGGAACCTTGGCTCTTTTATGACTTGTGGACTTCAACACCCAGAATTCCTGAACCAGCCATGCTGGCTGAGGAATTCTGGGAGTTGAAGTCCACAAGTCATAAAAGAGCCAAGGTTCCCTACCCCTGCATTAGGTGATAACATTTGAGGGAAGGAACATGGAGTGTGCCTAAATCTAATGAGGCAGGTAGATACCCTCAGGAAAAGTGATTCCACAAATAACCATGTAGGTCTTTTAAGAGTGATAACCACCACCTTGAATTGTACCCATAAAAAAGTGGAAGCCAGTGCAGCTTTGACAATAACAATGTCACTGTCAGCATTGATAGTCACACAAGCAAAGCATGGAGCACCCAGCACCACATGCATGCTCCATTCCAGACCAGTTGCAACTTTAGGATGATATTCAAGGGCATTCCCATGTAGAATACATTGCCACAGAAAATTAAGATATTTTTTTAGCACACTTGCATCTTTAGAAGTGGTGAAAGTTTTCGAATTACCATTTTTGTTGAGATTTCTATATCGGAAAATTTCTATAACTGTTTGTCTTGGTACTTCAGGAGGAGGTTCTTCTTCACTCTGTGGATGAAGATATTTTAGACATACTACTTCAGATTTGCTGGTGATTGGGCAGCCCAAAGCCATCCAAACAATTAGTTACCTCTTTCCAAGTGTTGTTGCTTGGGAAGGTTTTCATGACTAATGATCCCAGAAGAAATTCCAAGCATACATCAAAGTTGCCCAGCCATGATATCCCTCAACCAGGGCATAAAACACCTGAATTGAATGTGTAATACAATTATACTGTACATAGTGAATGTTTAATTTAATTATTAATTCAATTATAAATTATACAATTATAATTTATAATGTACAATTAATATATTTAATTGTATGTGCAGTTACTATGATTGTTGGCCATACAGGTATAAATATAGCCAGGGAAATGATTGAAGCCTCGGAAACAAGCCGCTTGTCAGTCAACAGGCATGCTGATTTGCCACCAGCTTATCAGAGGAGCTGAAGGCTTGACAGCACAAGGAAACAACAGCCAATCACCAGCCATCAGCCAGTAGGAAGGCACCACATAAATATGACTGATAGAATAGCCCTTCGTTACAAGCTTTATTTCCCCTTCCTCCTGCATCTGTACCTGTACTTGCATCAACTTTTACAGTTAAAGACTTACAGAATGTGTTGCAAGAGGCTATGGAAAAGCAATCGCAACAATTAACTGAGCTTATGGATAAAAAGTTCACAGAGCTTCTGGATGAGAAATTAACAGAAATAAGGGCAGACATTTTATCTGCATTTCAAGGCATGGCTATATGTATTGACCGTTTGGACGAAAGAGTGCAAGATCTCAGCCAAAATAATATCAGATTAGATGTAAAAATGACAGAAACTGAAAATGTGGTGGAGAAAATTGATAGTGATTTGACCTTGGTACAGTATCATGAGATGGAGTTTGCTGTGAGAATTAGAAGCTTAAAAGAGGATCCTAAAGAAAATTTGAAGAAAATAGTTTCTGAGGCTCTGGAAGGGGTGCTGGGGTGACCAGCAGATGCAATTATGGAAGATATAGACAAAATTTTCCGTGTTAATTTGTGGATTGCAAGACAAAGGAAATTACCCAGAGATGTGGTGGTTTACTTTACAAAGAGAGCGATTAGAAATGAGGTTATTCAAGCCTCTTACAATACTAAATTTGCAATTATGGTGGTGATGTATGAAGGTATGAGACATCGTCTTGCTACAGTGTTGCAGGCACGTGATTTTTGTAGTAATGTTTTAAAAGCAGCCCCCATACCACTTTTGGAATCTACAAAGAAGAATGGTGAGGGAGAGTCTCAACGACGCAGAGAGAATTTACAAGGTGCTGAAGGAACAATGCAGATAGATGAGAAAGTTACAGGAGTGGATCAAATTTCAGTATCATCGGAGGAGGCCAGAAACCAGAGGATGACACCCGCTGCTTTTAGACGAATGAGACAAGCCTGAAGATTTAGTTGTAGAACTGAAGGAGATAATAATGCAATAAGGGAAAGTTTCTGGATTTAAGGTTAACATACAAAAAACTAAAATGTTGTTTAAGAATATGATAGTATCATAAAAGGCTGTTTTAGAAGAGCTAACGGGATTTGAAATTGTTAAAAGGGTTAAATATTTGGGGATATATTTGTCACCCTCAAATGTAAAGTTATATAAAAATAATTATGTTTTGTAATACTTTATGTTGCTTTAATTTAAAAATAATTATGAAAAGTTAACTGGGAAGAATTGTAGTAGAGAAAATGAATGTCCTGCTGAAATTTTGAAGGTCATGATTTGTTATCTGGTTGGTATGTATATTTATTGTGTGATAAGAAGGTGGATAATGTGTTTAAGGTATATATTTTAAGATGTGCTCTGTTGCGAGTTTGGAAAAAATATAGACATAATTTAACTTGTAAGATGCCTATATGGGTAATAATGAAACACGCAATAGAAAATATAAATATGATGTGACTACATATAAAGAAATTTTAAGTTTGGAAAGGAATGTATGGCATTTGAAGCTGTATAATATCTTAAGAGAAGGAAAGATTGTATAAACTTGGTTTTAGTATGGAAAATTACAGGCTGGGTGGAAAGAAGATCAGAAAATTGGTTTTTTTAATGATTGATGTAAATTTGGTCAAGTAAATTAGAGATCGTTTTGTCTGTAATTGTTTTTATTGGGCATTATTATTGACATTATTGTTGTGGACATTAAGCTGATGTTGAATTTAATTACGGCAGCTAGACTTTTATTAGGGCAATATTGGAAGAAGGAAGAACTGCCGACTATAGAAGAATGGACTGTAAAAGTTTCCAACCTGGCGGAAATGGCAAAGGTCTCAGCGTACTTGAAAGACTGTTTGCAACAGAGATATATTGTGGAGTAAATATGGGACTAAAAAGCTTTATCTAGTATTTGAATAATTATTGATGTGATATTTATACTGCTTGTAGTTATTTTATAAGAGTTAAAGTGCGATAGATTTAATAGTTTATGGTTGTTTGCATAAGGTAGATTATGATTGTTTGTATTTTTATACCCTGTATCTAGCTCTGGGAAGTCGGGGAGGGGGGAGGGGGAAGGGAGGGAGGGGCTGGGAAGGGCTGGGGAGTGGGAAGGGGGTTGGGAGGGGTTGTGTTTTGTTAAAAATAAAATGTACTGTAAAACTTTTCAATAAAAAAAAAGAATAGCCCAAAGCACATATTTTGGTAGAGAGACGTTCCTTGAAGATGGTCTCCAGCATGAGCCCAAAAGCTCGGAAGAGTAAATCTCTGGTCCCAGTGACAGACCCAAATTGAACTTTACAATATTATCTTGGGATACGTATATTGGCCTTCAATCTTCTTTCTCACCCTTCCTAGTTCCTCAGACTAAGATTAGGTTTTCTAGAATAACAAAGTTGGAAGGCACCTTGGAGGTCTTCTAGTCCAACCCCCTGCTCAAGTAGGAGGGTTAGGATTAGGGTTAGACAAGGGGCTAGCCAGTCACTTCTTAAAAGCTTCCAGTGATGGAGCACCCACAACTTCTGAAGGCAAGCTGGTCCACTGGTTAATTGTTATCACTGTTATGACATTTCTCCTAGGTTCCAGGTTGCTACTCTCCTTGATTAGTTTTGCCAGGCCAAGCTATTGTATTCATAACAGCTGTCATTTATCTTCCTCAAGATCATCTCCATAGTCCTCTGAAAGGACAGGCTTTGGTTTGGTTTGGTTTCAATAGTATAAGACCAACTTGTGTTTCTGGGATTTTGAGTTGCTTTGTGGACTTTCCTCTGCTAAACCTTTCATTTCACCCACTGTGAAACTCTTTTGATTCATGGCCATATTCCTTCTATTCATTAAAAGATCCAAATCATAAAAAAGAGGACTGTAGTTGAAATAAATGCATGGTTAAATATTTTAGTAGGGTAATTTCCAGATGCTTTTGGTTTGGATGGAAATGTAGTTAGTTCTCATAGTGGAAAACAAAGCAACTTTAGTTCAACAAATCAAATGAATGGCAGCATGAAGAGCCAATTTATACAATTCAAACAACTAAAATTGCTGTTTTATCTCTCCTGAGATACATTTGCAAAATGAATTTGGATTTGGTTGGTGAAAGTTTTGCAAGAATACTGGAGAAAGCGAAAAGAGAACGATTAAGAGTGAACTGAAGGAAGAAACGACAAAAAAGAAGAAATTGAGTTTTCAGCAAGGAGAAGCTCTTTTGAAGGGGTTTGTTTTTAACTCCTGGCAAATGCCTGGACAGGTCCCTGCGATTTTCTTGGCAACATTTCAGAAGATTTCACGTAAGGTTTGCCCTTAGCTATTTCCTAGATCTGAGAGAGACTGACTGAACCAAGGTCACCCAAATGGCTTTATGCCTAAGACAAGATTAGAACTTCCAGTCTCCCAGTTTCTAGATTGGTACCTTAACAACTGCATCGAGCTGGCTCTATGTGTTTGTGTGCATTTGTGTGCGTTGGTGTTTGTTTGTTTATTTAATTGTGCTGATATGGTACTTGGCTCCAAAAAGTTTACATGTTACACTAAACAATGTTTCTTATGTTGTAAACAGATGTTATGGCTTGGTGTGTTCTTGGTATGTGAGGCCAGCCACACGACTTCATTGGTTGTTTGGTATATTGCTGTGTTTTTTTCTGTTGTCTACTGGTGCAAAAGCTTAGCAAAGGATTTTGAGCTTGTAGCCACATTTTGAGATCCTTCCAAATGAAATGGGGAATTGAAGGTCCCACAAGAGGTTATTGATCTACAACATCGCTCAATATTAGTTGCTACTATAAATACTAGATTCATTTCAATCAGATGACATGTCTAGATTTGAACAAGTCACCTCTCCTGATGACTTATACCCTGCAAGGATTGGATCAATCAAAGGGATGGAACCTTGCTGATCTCCAGGTCTTCTAACAACTTGTAAAGCTTTTAGTTGTCATGTTCAGCAAAATTGGCTGATGTGAGTTTAGCAACCTGGCTTTGCAGGGCCTACTTTGTTACCTGGAAAGCACATTTCAGAAAATTCTCATCCTAACATCTATGTAGGATGCCCTGCGTACGGTCACTCATGCGCTCGTGACCTCTCATTTGGACTACTGCAATGCTCTCTACATGGGGCTGCCCTTGAAGACCACTCGAAGGCTCCAACTGGTACAGAATGCAGCTGCGAGAGTTGTGTTGGGGGTCTCCCGATACTCCCATGTTACACCTCTGCTCCGCGAGCTGCATTGCCTCCCAGTTGTCTTCCGGGTAAGGTTCAAGGTGCTGGTATTGACCTACAAAGCCCTACATGGCATGGGCCCGGAATACCTTGGGGAGCACCTGCGGCCGGCATCAACTTCCCTCTGCCCAATACGCTCCCACAGAGAGGGTCTCCTCAGGGTGCCACCGGTCAAAGAATGCTGACTGGTGGCCCCCAGGGGGAGGGCGTTCTCTGTGGGCGCGCCAGATTTATGAAACCATCTTCCGGTTGAGCTCCGGATGGTGCCCGACCTTCGCTCGTTCCGGCGCGATCTAAAGACGTATCTTTTTCAACAAGCTGGCCTGGCCTGATGGGAGGGGGTTGGGTTTTTATTACTTTTAAATGCATTTTAATCTATCTAAGAGTTCTGGGCACTTGTTTAATCTTTTTTAAATTTTTGTATTCTGTTTTTTAACATGTATTGCCCTGTTCACCGCCCTGAGTCCTTTGGGAGAAGGGCGGTATACAAATAAAATTAATTAATTAATTAATTAATTAATTAATTAATCTATAAGAAATAGGCCTTTTAGCATCTATAGGAATAAGGCCTAGGTTATGGGTAACCTTCTAGGACCATGGTGGCGAACCTATGGTATGCATGCCACAGGTGGCACACAGAGCCCTCTCTGTGGGCACGCACACCATCGCCCCAGTCCTAGGCCTTCAGCTGGGTTTTATAAAATCTTTTTGCTTTCGGCCTCCGCCGCTGTGTGGAAAAAAAAAGGTTCAATCAATCAATCAATTGCAACTTCTTGCAAGGAAAAAAAAAGATCTTGCAAAGTTGGAATTGATTGATTGAACTTTTTAGTCCCACCCAGTCTGCCGTTACCACCACAGCCACGCCCACCCAATGGGCCACGCCCACCCAATGGGCCACACCCACCCGTCACCCAATGATACATGAGTGGGGTTTGGGTTGCAGTTGAGGCACTCGGTCTCTAAAAGGTTTGCCATCACTGTTCTAGCATAAGATACATCCTAAATAAAGGGATTTTTTTTCAATAGAAGATCTCTTTTAACACAATAACATTTCAGGTGTGGGATAGTTGTCTCTCCTTCCCATCTGACATTTCTTCATCTTAGCAACTTCCTTTGGTGCTGGGTTTCTGGAGAGCAGTAGGGGCACTAGGTATGCTGAGGCAAAAAAAGAAAAAAGGCTCTGGGATGAGGAAGCTGGAAGAAGATGCCAGGAAAGAAAGAAAGAAAGAAAGAAAGAAAGAAAGAAAGAAAGAAAGAAAGAAAGAAAGAAAGAAAGAAAGAAAGAAAGAAAGAAAGAAAGAAAAAGAAAGAGTAAAGTAGCGTGGGCGCACACAGAGACGGACACTCAGCTGGGTGATAACTTCTTTATTGAGGTCAGGAACAAAGCTGGGGAAAGGGGGTTACCTGGCGTACCTTTATACCTGCCCAGGTGAAACCCAACCAATAGATTCAAACCTGGGCTTCCCACCAGTGCAGGTGGCCAATAGATTTAAACCCTGGCTTCCCGCCAGAGCTGGCCATAGCCCAGGGCTGTCAAACTCATTCAAACCAGGCTTTCCCGCCAAATGTGGTTATAGCCTGGAGCTGTCCAGCCCCCTGCTGTGCTGACAGCCTGTGTATGCTTTAGCTGCATACACTACAGAAAGAAAGAAAGAAAGAAAGAAAGAAAGAAAGAAAGAAAGAAAGAAAGAAAGAAAGAAAGAAAGAAAGAAAGAAAGAAAGAAAGAAAAGAATCCAATACAGTTGCCTCATGTGTAGAGAGACCCACTACAAAGAATATTTGGAAAACCTTACTAAAAAGCATCTTTCCATTTGCTAAAATGGCCCAGCAGGTTTTAGCACATCGATTTTCCTCTTTTGGATTAAACCCTTACAGAAATGATGTATAAAAACAGAAGTCAATGGGCCAAATTGTCTTGCATCGACAATCATCATTTGCTCCGAAGAGAGTTGATTCAATGTGAAATGAAAACATTTTATCCCTTGCCAAGACATGGCCCCCTGCCTCCCAGGAGTCAAGACCATCCATTCCCCACTGAGCTATTCAATTGCTATTATCCCAGAAATTCAAAAGGCTGTAGTAGAGCACAGTGGGGGTGGGTCTAGGAGGTAGATGCCTATAGTGGCTATAAACAAAGTATATTTTCTATAAGTAGGATCAGGAATCTCTGGGACCTGCAGAGTAGGTTTGCTATAAAATGCATTACCAATAGGCAGACTATGTATTCCACTTTAGAAGTAACAGTATTAGAGGCTATTGCTCAATAGATGGGGCAAGAAAATACAGGTGTTTAGAGCATGAGGCAAAACAGAAAGACTGTCAAAAAAACTTCTGACTACATTAGTAAAGTGAAATCCTTTAAGATGAATTCTACCCCAGGGTATTTCATCAATAAGTCAATGTGCCCTTTTTTTGGCTAAAATACCAAAGTAGATAGAAAGGCTCCCATCAAAGTCCTAGCCAGACCGGTACCTACATAGCTTCTAATCATAAACACAGCCAGACACTACGGCTTGCTAAGGTTTTGTAAATTAGGAGAAGCCTCTCTCATTGCATTTGATTCTTATATGCCAAAATCAGAATGTTATAAAAAATATTATGTAAAACTACAGGTAGCCCTCAACTCATGACAGTTCATTTAGTGACTGTTTGTAGTTACATCACTGAAAAAAAAGTGACTTATAGCCATTTTTCACACTTATGACTGTTGCAGCATTCCCATGGTCATGTAATCAAAATTCAGATACTTGGCAACTTGATTCATTTTTATGATGGTTGCGGTGTCCTGGGGTCATGTGATCTACTTTTGTGACCTTCTGACAAGCAAAGCCAATGGGGAAGCCAGATTCACTTAACAACCATCTTACTAACTTAAGAGATTCACTTAACAAATGTGGTAAGAAAGCTTACAAAATTAGGCAAAATTCACTAAACTGTCTCACTCAGCAACAGAAATTTTGGGCTCAACTGTGGTCATAAGTTGAGGACAACCTGCAGTAGCTTTTCTTCTGTACAAGGAGTGATTCAATTTGCCTTGAGTTTATCTCCTCACTCAGAGGGTATTTTGTTCCCCCCAAACAAACAACAAATTGTTGAAGGCTAGATAAAGCATCTGGCAGCTCCAGTGAAGCCCTGTCTCCCTACATCCCAGGGGTAAATTCCACACATCAGTATATGAAATAGCTACTCTTTCCTAAGACCCAAACTAGGACAGCTGCTTCATTCTGCCTCAGCAATAATTATAGGGAAGTAATGGGGCAGTTGATAATATGTGCCATTCTGGTAAATCTGGTGTTTTGGGCTGTTCCTTTGCATAGGGTATCTCAAATCCTATAGACTTCGATACTATTAAATTCAGAAGAACAGTTTGTTCATGTCCAAATATCTTATAATTTATCTTCCTGAACTAATTTTCATCTGTGGCTTGGCTTTGGCTCCTCCTTCTCTGAAATCCCAAATTAAACTTCATTAAAACTTTTTTTCACATCTTGCTACCAAAATATAAGATTTAGAGATAAGAGATCTCAGCTGAAAACTCCAGAGGGTGACTATACGTCAGCAAGGGGTTAGAGTTTGCAGTATCTCCTTTCTGCCATCTTTCAACATCTGACTTTTTTTCAGCCCAAAAGCTAGATTTCCATTATAATGCTGCTTCTAATTCCTTGTGTCATTATTTGTTTTAGTTTCACTCACCCCACCCCCCAAAACCCCAAAACAAATGTGATTTTTCATTCTCTACTTCCTTAAAAAGCACTCTCAAATTTCATTTGTTTATATCAAAATGAAACAAGCTTTCTGCTTGCTTAATTCTTGGTCTTCTTTCCTTCCCCATCTGAAAAAAACAAAAACAAAACACAACCAGAATGACAATCCCAATCAATTTGCAACAAACAGAAGAAAAAGAAAGAATGTTTTATTCATTTGCATTAAAAGCATTGCTCCACAGCTTTGACTCCTGGTGTTATTGCTTCTCATTTTTTTTTTCAGATATGCAATTTTTACAAGATATCTTTCTTCACCACAACAAGCACAACAACAAATGACTGATTTATTTACATTACGGTACTTCTTCTAATGTTTTAGTTCCTGATTTTCCTTTTGCACAGCCATACAATTAACAGAAGAAAGGCTAAACCTTTTGAGGTCTACGGAGGTTCTCAGTCATCCAGGTCTTAGTTATCCAAAAGGTGCTTTTTCATGAGGCAACTGGACTTCCTTGTTTTTCTTTGAAGATGTTTCGCTTCTCACTCAAGAAGCTTCTTCAGCCCTATTCCAGGACCTAAACTCTAAGCCTCAGTAAAAGCATTGCTTTTTTTGTAAATGAAAAAAAAAGGTGCTGGAACTCACACACGTCATACAACCCGCCTTGCCTACCCTACAAGGTTCCATCCCAAAAAGGTGCCGGAACTCCGTTCTGGGCATTCTATGACAAAAAAAGCCCTGAGTAAAAGTATTAGAAAATACTGTCCCCCCGCAGTATGAATTCAGCTGTCCCAAAACAGCCACATTTGGCACATTTTGCAAAAGAGATGGAACTGTAGTCTCTGAACAGAAGCTACTAATGACAAGGTTGATCTGCACAGTGAGGCTGTTCTGGTGGGAGTTCGGACCACAGACCTCTTCCTGATGGCAGGAATGCACATTGTGTTCTCTACTGGCCCTCCACCCACTGGGAAGACAACCTCTAAAAGTGCAATAGAATTTAATATTTTATTGTTGTTTGCATATTTTAGATTATGTTTGTTTGTATTTTTATACCCTATATTTAGCTCTGGGAAGTCGGGGAGGGGGGGGAGGGGAGGGGAGAGTTGGGGAGGTTTGGGGAGAGGGGAGGGGGAGGGGAGGGGTTTTGTATTCAAAAATGTACTGTAAAACTTTTCAATTTTAAAAAAAAAGGAAGACAACCTCTGACCATCTTTTTCTGCTTTGTGTCAAAAGCAGTGTTTTTTGGACTTCTGGCAGCACATCATTTTCACTGAGGAACAGTATAGGGTGGGCACCAGGACCACCCACTCTTTCTCTTTTAATCAAGTGAAACCCACCAAAGATCTGCCAAGACGGGAACTATTTAAGGAAGGACTAAGAGTGTCACAATGGCAGTGTTCCAATATCTGAGGGGCTATCATAAAGAAGAGGGGGTCAACCTATCCTCCAAAGCACCTGAAGGCAGGACAAGAAGCACAGGATGGAAACTAATCAGGAGAGAACCAATGTAGAACTAAGGAGAAATTTCCTGACAGAGTTAACCATTCCAGTTAGAAGTAGCTGTTCCAGTTAATCAGTGGAACAGCTTGCCTACAGAAGTTGTGGGTGCTTCATCACTGCAGGTTTTTAAGAAGAGATTGGATAGCCATTTATCTGAAATTGTATAGTGTCCTCTGCTTGAGCGGAGGGTTAGACTAGAAGACCTCTGAGGTCCCTTCCAATTCTGTTATTCTGTTAAAATACAAATCAATCAATACATTTCCCCTTTTAGCCCATGTCACAGAAACCTCATATCATTGGAAAACAGGGGGGCTGTGTTGTTATTTTTACCCATCCATCAGTAAGTGCACTACAGGGAAAGGTATTAAATATGGCCCCTTCATGGATTACTGCCTTGTTGTGGCGAAGGGGCTTGCATAATTCAATGAAGCTATGAGCTATGCCATGGAGGGCCACCAAAGACGGACAGGTCATAGCAGAGAGTTCTGACAAAACATAATCCACTGGAGAAGAAAATGGCAACCCACTCCAGTATCTTTGCCATGAAAACCCTATGGACAGTACCAAAAGGAAAAAAGATATGATGCTAGAAGATGAGCCCCTCAGGTCAGAAGGCATCCAATATGCTACTGGGGAAGAGCAGAGGGCTAGTACTAGTAGCGCCAGAAAGAATGAAGCAACTGGGCCAAAGCCGAAAGGATGCTCAGCTGTGGATGCGTCTGGTGGTGAAAGGGAAGTCCAATGCTATAAAGATTTTTTCTCCATAGGAACCTGGAATGTAAGATCAATGAATCAAGGAAAGCTGGACGTGGTCAAAAAAGAGATGACAAGACTGAACATCGACATCTTAGGTATCAGCGAGCTAAAATGGAGAGGAATGGGTGAATTTAATTCAGCTTACCATCAGGTATACTACTACGGACAAGAATCCCTCAGAAGAAATAGAGTAGCCTTCATAGTGAATAAAAGAGTAGGAAAAGCAATACTGGGATACAATCCCCAAAATGACAGAATGATCTCAGTTCGAATCCAAGGCAAACCATTCAATATCACAGTAGTCCAGGTCTATGCCCCAACCACCAGTGCTGAAGAGGATGAAATTGACCGGTTTTATGAAGCCCTACAGCACCTTACAGAACTAACACCAAAAAATGATGTCCTTATCATCATGGGGGATTGGAATGCTAAAGTAGGAAGCCAAAAGATAACTGGAATAACAGGCAAGTTTGGCCTTGGAGTACAAAATGAAGCAGGGCACAGGCTGACAGAATTTTGTCAAGAGAATATGATGGTCATAGCAAACACTCTTTTCCAACAACCCTCTACACATGGACATCACCAGATGGTCAACACAAAAATCAGATTGACTATGTGCTCTGCAGCCAAAAATGGAGAAGCTCTATACAGTCAGTAAAAAAAAGACCAGGAGCTGACTGTGGCTCAGACCACAAGCTTCTCATTGCAAAATGTAGGCTTAAACTGAAGAAAGTAGGGGAAAGCACTAGGCCACTCAGGTATGAACTAAATCATATCCCTGACGAATATACAGTAGAGGTGACAAATAGATTTAAGGAATTAGATCTGATAGACAGAGTGCCTGAAGAACTATGGATGGAGGTTCACAACATTGTACAAGAAGTAGCAACTAAAACCATCCCAAAGAAAAAGAAATGCAAGAAAGCAAAATGGCTGTCTAGAGGAAGCTTTGCAAATAGCTGAGGACAGGAGGGAAGTGAAAGGCAAGGGAGAAAAAGAAAGATATGCCCAATTGAATGCAGAATTCCAAAGAAGAATGCCTTCTTAAATGAACAGTGCAAAGAAATAGAAGAAAACAATAGAATAGGGAGGACTAGAGATCTCTTCAAGAAAATTGGAGAGATGAAGGGAAAGTTTCATGCAAAAATGGGCATGATAAAGGACCAAAATGGCAGGGGCCTAACAGAGGCAGAAGAGATTAAGAAGAGGTGGCAAAATTACACAGAAGAATTATACAAGAATGAGTTTAACATCCCTGATAACCATGATGAGGTGGTCACTTACCTCTAGCCTGACATCCTAGAATGTGAAGTGAAGTGGGCCTTAGAAAAGCTGAGCAACAACAAAGCTAGTGGAGGTGACAGTATTCCAGCTGAGCTATTCAAAACCTTAAAAGATGATGCAATAAAAGTGCTACACTCAATTTGCCAGCAAATTTGGAAAACTTAACAGTGGCCACAGGATTGGAAAAGATCAGTTTACATTCCAATTCCAAAGAAAGGCAGTGCCAAAGAATGTTCAAACTATCACACCATTGCACTCATTTCACATGCTAGTAAAGTTATGCTTAAAATCCTACAAGCTAGACTGCAGCAATATGTCCATCGAGAACTACCAGAAGTACAGGCAGGATTTTGAAGAGGCAGAGGAACTAGAGATCAAATTGCCAACATACACTGGATCATGGAGAAAGCTAGGGAGTTCCAGAAAAACATCTACTTCTGCTTCATTGACTATGCTAAAGCATTTGATTGTGTGTATCACAACAAACTGTGGCAAGTTCTTAAAGAGATGGGAGTACCAGATCATCTTATTTGTCTCTTGAGAAACCTGTGTGCAGGTCAGGAAGCAACAGTGAGAATGGACATGGAACCACTGATTGGTTCAAAATTGGGAAAGGAGTCCGGCAAAGCTGTATACTGTCACCCTGCCTGTTTAACTTATATGCAGAGCCACCATGAGAAAGGCAGGGCTAGATGAATCAAAAGTTGGAATTAAGATTGTCGGGAGAAATATCAACAACCTAAGATATGCAGATGATACCACTCTAATGGCAGAAAGTGAAAAAGAACTAAAGAGCCTCTTGTTGTGGGTAAAGAAGGAGAGGGCAAAAGTTGGGTTGAAACTAAACATTAAGAAAACCAAGATCATGGCATCCGGCCCTCTCAATTCCTGGCAAATAGATGGGGAAGAAATGGAGGTAGTGACAGATTTTATTTTCCTGGGCTCCAAAATCATCGCAGACAGGGACTGCAGCCAAGTAATTAAAAGAGGCTTGCTCCTTGGAAGGAAAGCCATGGCAAATCTAGACAGCACATTAAAAAGCAGAGACATCACCCTGCCGACAAAAGTGCATATAGTCAAGGCTATGGTCTTCCCAGTTGCAATGTATGGCAGTGAAAGTTGGACCATAAGAAAGGGTGAGTGCCAAAGAATTGAAGCCTTTGAACTATGGTGCTGGAGAAGACTCCTGCGAGTCTCTTGGACTGCAAGGCAATCAAATCCGTCAGTCCTAGAGGAGATCAACACTGAATGCTCTTTAGAAGGCCAGATCCTGAAGCTAAAACTCAAATACTTTGTCCACCTAATGAGAAGGAAGGACTCACTGGAGAAGAGCCTAATGCTGGGAAAGGTTGAGTGCAAAAGAAGAAGGGGATGACAGAGAATGAGGTGGCTGGATGGAGTCACTGAAGCAGTAGGCATGAGCCTAAATGGACTCCAGAAATAGAGGACAGGAAGGCCTGGGGGAACGTTGTCCATGGGATCGTGATGGGTCATACACGACTTCACAACTAACAACAACAACAACAAATTAAATACGGCAGGCAGGAGACAATGGAGAAGGTGCATACAAACATCTGTCCATAGAAACCACATTATCTCAAAGAGTTGTTCATGAAAAAGAAAATAAATGGAGCCAGATTTCCTGGTGTGGGTGAGGGTGGGTAGAGAAGCAAGAGAATCCCCAAGACAGAAGCCATGGTAAACACAATCTGGATAGAAAATCAGGAGTTCAACATGGCAAAATCAGAAGAAGAAATGAAAGGCAGAAGAGAGTGTCTTAAGCCGGCTTAGTTTCCAATCATGCTTGGGAATGAAGTAGGTTAAGGCAGTAGTGTAGAAAAACACAAAATCATATTCAGAAGAGCAGACTCTAAGCAGCTTGTTTGTCTGGATCATATCACTACATTGCAGAACTGCAGAATTTTGGACAGTGGGAAGGATGCTTCATTCCCCGTTCTTGCTAGAAGCCTGCAAATTAACTCCAAGGATGTCATGCTACATGAAATGCCTGCTAGGACCATCAAAACAATGTCACACTCATTTTAATAAGAGCATCTCTGTCCAAAGACTCTTGGAAGGATGAAAGCCATGGTCCCATCATGAATAGGCCACCAAGAAAGCTGATTCTTTTCTCTTGTCTCCATTTACTGGGGTCACCAAGCCATCATGCTGTGCACAATGAGTACACTACACAAGAGAGGGGAAGGAGGAGAATGTGGTTGGGCCCCTACCTAAAAGAGTTTTGTTTTTCAGAAACAAAGAATTGTTCTTTCTCTTTGTCTCTTTCTCTTTCCCCCTCTTTCTCTCCCACTCCCCAAAAGAAAACTGTCATAAGTTTTTAAAAAAAGAGTACACAGGGATCTTAACAAGTCAGAGAACTGTTTTTCTCAGAGAGCTATTTTTCATTATCAAAATGATAGATCCTTTATAATATCCATAAGAGCACACCGTAAGTCTTCTGACCCATGCAAATCTCAGCCGTTTTGAAGATTTAAACTCAGTACCAAGAACTTTGTTGGTAAATTACCTTCCCCCACCGAGGGGAAAAAATGTTTTGCTGACACTGTTTTTGTTCCCAAAGGGTCTGCTATGAATAGAGCAGATAACATTTAGGGAAAGAAGCCAGAGCATGGCTTCCCAGCTTCTTCTGGAGAGGAACAAACAGCCCAGTTCATTTCTGTGATTCGTCCTCTCTTGGGCCAGCCAGGATTCGGCAGCAGAGGGCTGCCTCCGATTTTTGAAATGTTGCTTCTCTTCAAAGTAACCCTACCTAGCGCTGTGCAAAGGCAGTTCCACAATGCTGAGCGTCATCAAGCAGCATAAATAGCAAGCACGAGTGAATGTGGAGATTGGGAGGGCACAGATTTCAAACATACTTGGCTCTCCCCGTCTCTTTTCCGCACACCCATTCCAAATGCCTTAAGCTTTTGGGTCCCAGGCTGATTCTTTTTCTCTGCAAAGTCACATTCCAGCCACGTTTGCTGGGATTTTTTTCCCCTACCCTATTTTATTTTATTTTATTATTTTATTTTATTTTATTTTATTTTATTTTATTTTATTTTATTTTATTTATTTTATTTTATTTATTTTATTTTATTTTATTTTATTTTATTTTATTATTTTATTTTATTTTATTTTATTTTATTTTATTTTATTATTTTATTTTATTGCCCAACAGGAAACCTCATCAACTGGATTTCACTGAAGTCAGGTTTGAATCTAAATTTCATATCTTTACTTTATTTGCTGGTTTTCTCCTCTTATTTTGAGTAACCTCTTGAGATGTGAATGGATTACCTGACTGACTGACTGACTGACTGACTGACTGACTGACTGACTGAGATGAAAGATACATTTCTGTCTAAGCAGCTTGAAAAATGTGTGATGTGCTTGGGTTAATGCAAAATGTAAAGCTAAGTTATATCCAGAGTCTGCTGAGGTGTTTCTCTAGATCTCCCCGGGCATGCTGAAAATTTGATTTGCCAAACTGATTCACTTGTAAAATCAGTTCAGCACAGCGAGTTGCTCTGCTTTGTTGGAGGGGGAAGGGGAATTGTCGCTTGAGTCTTTTTAATCTTTTATCCAAACTGACCGAAGGTGATACAGTAGACGTAGAAATGTTTTGGCCGAAAAGCCAGTCCTATAATACTTAACAGGAGCTTGAGGTCAAAAGAGTCATAAACTTAAATACATTTAACATGCAGGAGGGTGAGGATATAATTGCTGCTGTTGTTTGAAAAGCAAATGGAGCAGAACATACTGGAGGGCTGAGAATTGTTGGGCCTGAAAAAGAAATTAATTATTTCCTCTATAGCTTAGTCTGAGCAGAATCTACCCTCTGAAATTAATATTGTTTTGGGAATAGATCTTACAGTATTATCCACATCACCATCACATTATTTGTTTATTTGTTGTATGTTTGTTTATCTCAGTTCTCTCTCTCTCTCTCTCTATCATCTATCTATCTATCTATCTATCTATCTATCTATCTATCTATCTATCTATCTATCTATCTATCTAGTGTGTGTGTGTGTGTGTGTGTGTGTGTGTGTGTGTTCGTTCGTGAAACTCAGCATTTGCAAGGTGGATTTTATTGGGCATTCACACAAGTCTTTGCATATTTGCATGGGAGCCATACAGCCAATAAATAAATGCTGTGAGGTAGACTAGACTGAGAAAGAGATTAACAGCCAATCAGTTTCATGGAGCTGAAGCTTTCAGGTCTCAAGGTAACCAATTATTCAAATGAACTCCAGGAGGATTATCATAATTGTAGGGAATCTACTGTCATAAAATTTGCTGATAGCCTCTAGGTCAGTAGGTTTGAAAGGCCAAACAAATTTATGAAAGGTAATTTCTAAGGGCTGTTAGAGAGCAAACTGCAATTGTACCCCATTGGTACTGCAGCAGTGCTGAGTGGAATTTGGCTTTTAAACACAGTTATTACTGATTCTGAACTGCTTTAAAAATAACAATAGGTTGCCCCAGATGTGAATTATTGGTATTTATAATGTGCTGTCAATGTACATAGCATTTTATAAAGAGCAGATATGATAAGCCCAGCTCCCCAAGGAGCCTACTGTCTAAAATAGATCTAAGGAAAGGGAGGGGAAGAGGTGGATTTTGAAAAGGGGCTTAAAAAGAAATAAAAGAGTTGGTCACATGGGGGAATAGTATCATATATAGTTATATCCTTAGCCACAAAGAAATTGTATTCACAGTTAATTCAATAATAAACTGAGTTAATATTTACAAAAGGCCATTTAGGTTTATGTTACTAAAATATGGTGGCTGTAATTATTGGATTTCTTCATTCTAGCTACATAGATGCGGAGCAGTGGTTCTCCTGGTCAAATACTTTAGTACAACAGTACAGCAAAACTGTACTTTTTTCCTATTACAGATGCCTGGATGGCCAGAGCTGGACTAACGATGAGTTGAAAAGAAACAAATGATGAAGCAGCCAAACATCCCATTCCCCCCTCCCCAAAAATCCTGTCAGCTACTAACAAGCCTGGGAAACAAGGAAAGCCTAAGAAACAAAAAAGCTACAGCTTTTTATATTATTCTGCCTTACAGTGTGTTTTTTTCTGCCCTTTCTCTAGAATAAATACAAGGCTGAAGATCACAGATGTTTCTGACATTTCAGCAGAAATTAATCTCAGCTAAGCAGTGCTTCCTTCCATTCCCTCTTCTCTTCAAAGAGTCAGATATTGCCTGTTGCTGATTGTGCAAGGCATGTAAAGCTAGATCTTTTAAGAGAATGGATGGCACTATCTCCTCCACCATTAGAGTGGCCATAGACACAGAAACTGGCAGCCCGCTCAGAAGCAACCCTAATATTTCTTCCAACAAAACATGGGGTGAGGCTTTCTCTGCCAGCTCTTTGGAGGACATTGTAGCCACCTGCACCATCGGGACCATCCTGTCTCTTATGTGCATAATTGGAGTCACCGGCAACATCTACACCTTGGTCGTGATGTGCCACTACATGAGATCCTCTGCCTCCATGTACATCTACATCATCAACTTGGCCCTAGCAGACCTGCTCTACCTTCTCACCATTCCTTTCATTGTGGGGACTTATTTCATCCAGGAATGGTACTTTGGAGATACAGGTTGCCGGATACTTTTCAGCTTGGATTTCCTCACCATGCATGCTAGCATTTTCACTTTGATGGTGATGAGCACAGAGAGATACTTTGCGGTGCTGAAGCCTTTGGACACTGTGAAGAGATCAAAGAGTTATCGGAAAGCAATTGCCCTCATTATCTGGGTAGCATCTCTGCTTCTCACCCTACCAATGCTGATCATGATCCAGCTGGTGCCAGGGGAAAAGAATATCTGCCTACCCACCTGGAGCAAATTGTCCTACAAGATCTACATCACCATCCTCTTCTGTACCAGCATTGTTGGCCCTGGTGTCGTGATCGGGTATCTCTATGTTAGACTGGCAAGAACCTACTGGGTGTCCCAGACCACTTCCTTGAAGGAGACCAAGCGACTGCCCAACCAAAAAGTCCTCTACTTAATTTTCACTATTGTGCTGGTCTTCTGGGCCTGCTTCTTGCCTTTCTGGATCTGGCAGCTGCTCTTCCAGTACTACGAGCCTCTTCCCATGTCTCCTAAAGCCACTAGGAACGTCAACTACCTGACCACCTGCCTGACCTACAGCAACAGTTGCATCAACCCTTTCCTCTACACCTTGCTGACCAAGAACTACAAGGAGTATTTGAGGAACAGGCAGCGTTCTTTTCACAGCAGCCGCAACTACTTTCAGAGAAGGAACCGATTTCAAAGGATTTCTGGGAGATCTTTGTCAACAACCAGCCAACACTGTACAGAGACCTTTATGCTCCCACCCATTCCAGGGGGAAGTAATAGCCCATGATGAAAGAAGCACACTTCCAAAATCAACTGTCATCAAAGTCAGAAGAAGAAGCAAAAAAGCACTACGTTTGAAAGGGAGGGATTGTAAAAGAGGTACATACCGGGTTTAGAGTTTTGATGATATTTGTCATCATAGCAGATCAGGAAAAAAGTTATGTATTTCATACACTCCATGATATGTCATTCTAAGTTGTGCTTCTTGAAATTTTATTATTCATATTGTAAACTGTATTCACTCAAGCAGAGTTATTTCGCAGATAAGGATAGGAATAAAAAATGTGTTAATTTGTTTTATGGTTAGGCTGGTAGACAGGTAGCATTTTTGTGGAAATTGAATTTGAGGGAAATGTTTGACTTTCTACAGAATTCATATTAGCTAAATTCAGATATAGGCACTAAAATCATGGGCACATGTTGTCCAGCAGATTTCTCAGGACTGACAGCTGTGAGTCTTCTGGATAAAACCACTTCATGCACACTTACACATTCACAATTGTTTGCCTTTTATCCCTAGCACATTCTTCACTGATCATATCAAGTAGGGCACTCTATGCTTAAAAAATAATTCCATATACATAATTTGGACACAAGGAAAAAGTGTTGTGACTGCTTTATGGAGCTAACTCATTAATGTTCATATGAATCTTAAAGCAGTCCCACCTTAGGGTTTTTTTTTCCACACAGAAGTTTCACTTCCCCTCTCAGGGGTTATTTTAATGAATAGTAAAACAGTCCAAAGTATTTCTTCCAAAGAGTTTTTATGAAGGATGCACAGCTCTAACATCAACTATTATGTTGCAATATTATAAATACAGGTATTTAGTCCTCAACTTAAAACCACAACTGAGCCCAAAATTTCAGTTGCTAAGCAACATAGGTGTTAACTGAGTTTTGCCCCATTTTACGACCTTTCTCGTCGCAGTTGTTAAGTGAATCACTGCAATTGTTAGCTTAGTAACATAGTTACTAAGTGAATCTGGCTTCCCCATTGACTTTGCTTGTCAGAAGGTTGCAAAGGATAATCACATGAACCCGGTACTGCAACTGTCAAAAATATGAGTCAGTTGCCAAGCTTCTGAATTCTGATCATGTGACCATGGGGATGCCGCAGTGGTCATAAGTGTAAAAAATAGTCATAAGTCATTTTTTTCCAGTGCCATTGTAACTTCAAACTGCCACTAAATGAACTATTCTAAGTTGAGGATTACCTACACATAAGACATAACACAAGAAATAAAGATTGTTCAATGAAAACAAATCAAGGAGACTGTAATATAGTGTCTTTGCAGCTATAACAGCTGCTGCGTAGTATTTGTTGGTTAATATAAACAAGAATTAAAACTAGTTGTTCTTTAAGAGCCATGCTTCTTGGCTAGACAGAAAGTTTCAGTAACAAGTGTTTGTGTAAAAGTCCATGAGGCAAACCTAGTTTGTTTCTGTGAGGAAAAAGTCCGTGGGATCCAACATTTTCTGTGTACAAACATTTTACAAAGCAACCTGTAATATTGTCATCAATCCACAAATAATGTTTCTTAAACTTTTTGCTCTTAGGACAACTTACCACTCTTAAAAGTTATAGACGACCTCCAAAAGAGCTTTTTGTTTGTATTGGTAGCATTTATATTTCCCACATATTAAAAAATGAATTTGATGCATTTTGAAATATTTATTTATTAAATCACATAAAAATAACATTAAGCCCATTAGATATTAACATAAATAAAATATCCATCATGAAAAGCCCCAGTGCTTTTTTTGTAAAAGAAAAAGGTGCCGGAACTCACACATGTTATACAACCCGCCTTGCCTACCCTACAAGGTTCCATCCAAAAAAGGTGCCGGAACTCCATTCTGAGCATTCAATGAGAAAAAAAGCCCTGAAAAGCCCTATATTTTTTAACAAATTTTAAGAAATGACAAGAGTGCCATTGTTTTAAATGTTTGCAATTCTCTTCAATAGCTCTTCAAATAATTTTGATTTCGAGGATCCCTGAGGGTGGTGTTGGGGGACCACCAGAGGTCCTGGGACCTTCTTTAAGAAACACACACATAAACACATGTTCTTATCCTGTAATTTTTTCTTTAAAAAAAATCATTTTTCTAAGAAACCTGCAGCAATGCTGCCAGTAAATTGTGGCTTTTGGAATTGTGACATTTCTGCAATGCTTTTCCCACTTAACTGAAGGTGTGCTTTGTATCTTTTTTTTTTAATGGATGTTTGGTTCCAATACCCTCACCTTGCCAGCTTCTGCATGTTAATGCACACCCTGGCCATTTTTTTTTAAATTTCTCCCAAAATATAGATACTCCCTTGTTAGGAACAGCAGTCATCTCCAATATAACACAGAAAGTGGTTTTCTAGATTTTTATCCATGCACTAGGAAAACCTTGAGATTTTTCAGTTTATGGATTTGCTGGGTTTCAATATTATAAAATCTGGGGGAAACGATTATCCCATTACAAGTAAATAGAGAATCTCCAGCCCAGTACAATACAGTACATGGCTTAAACAAGCATAATATAATAGGGCTGAACAATTTCTTTGAAAAAGAAGCTACTTCCTTTCCCTTCCTCTTTTCCCTTTTATGTGAGTTTGTATTTAAATGATTGTTTTTGAAATTTAATAAAGGTATTTAAAATAAAAAGGTGCTACTCCCTATTAAACAGTGGCGTAGCGTGGGGGGTGCAGGGGGGCCTGCCGCACTGGGCGCAACATCTGGGGGGGCGCGCTCGCACTGAGCTGCTCAGGGAGCCCCAAGAGCTGCACAGAGTCGGCTTGGCTCCGCTCTCGAGCTGCTCCTTCTTGCAAAGCAAAACGAGTCCGGCAGATGAGATGGGCGGCCACATAAACTGAATAAAATAAATAGAAGCACCCAACTCTCCGC
The DNA here is from genome assembly GCF_947247035.1 of Vipera ursinii. Lineage (NCBI taxonomy): Eukaryota > Metazoa > Chordata > Lepidosauria > Squamata > Viperidae > Vipera > Vipera ursinii. Next base: position 116,089,234 of record NC_139513.1, on the reverse strand, counting down.
CCAGGCTCAGGCCAACCGCAAGCGCCCCGCAGGCGCCCCGGCAGGCTTGGCCAAGCAAAGATGGACCCACCGGCCAGCCGGCCTAGCTTCATGCGCATGCGTGGCTTTATTTAGCGGGGCTCACGTGCGAGCATGAATGCAGCGGCTCTTGCAGGTCGGAGCCCTGCCCAGCCACCCTCGAGAGGGACCCGGAAGCATCCCGCATGTGCGTGACTCTTCTTGGAAAGTCTACGCCGCTGCAGGGCACGTCTTTTCAGCGGTGCCGTGACGTCACTTGCCTTGCCCTGGGTGCTGACAACCCACGCTACGCCACTGCTATTAAAACCTCGATTACCTCTTTCATTCAAAAGAAAACTAATGTGGCTGTGAATGTACACACATGAGGAGAAAAGAGGAGAATCCAAATCAGCCATGTGAAGCTATACAAAGATACAGCTGCTTTCATCATTTAAACGGGGCCCTTGCATACATTCCCACACATTGCAAAGCTTCACCTCCACACACATGAATTTGCACAGCACTGTAACAGAGGAAACTCGTTATTTTCATAGAATTTATGAGGTACCCAGCTCCTCCCAATGGCAAGTTACAAAGAATGCCAATTTACATTTATGCATACTTATTACATGTATGTCAACTGCACATAAACTTGCAGGATATTGTGAGGTCCAGCAAAAACAAAAAAGAAGGAAAAATCTGATACTTTGAAGACTATAACAACAATTTTGAGGAAAAAATGTTTTTGGTGTTGTTTTGTTTTCAACTTGCCCTTAAGTTGTAGGAATTAATTCCAACTGATATTTTTTTCCTAAATCAGGGAATTATAGAAAAGAGGACAGTTAGGAGCAAAACCAAAATTAGCCTAGCATAAGAGAGAAAGAGAAGGCTTAAACTGATTAAAAGGAAAAACTCCTAAAGCAAGAATATTTATTGTTGACAGTAGTTAGCCTAGATTGGTTGGTTTCTGAAAGAAAACAGGACCAACTATAATTAACACTTGCGTAGAGACCACCTGGAGGCCCCAAGACTGGGGAGCCTAGTTTAGATCCCACCAAGAAGAATGTAACAGAAGTCTATTGAGTCTGACTTGAGAGTATCTTTACCTAAATTTGCTTGAACTGAAAATGTTGGTTGTGATTTTGGTCAATGTGGTAATAGTGAAAATCTAAGAAGAAAAACACATAATTAAATTAATTAGCTTATGCACCAGTTAGGGGGGGGAAATCATGGAAAAGTCTACCTGTTCTTGCCTGCTGCATAAATAAACTGGAAGCTGGCTGACAAAGAAGTGAGGTGAGTAGCAAATATTACAGAGGAAATACCCTTTCCCAAATCCTGAAGTTCTGAATCTCCACTCTGGGAGGAAATTTAATAAATTAAAATAAACAAACCCAAGTGGCACATTGGTTAAAATGGGGTATTGCAGGCTAACTTTGCCCACAGTCAGAGTATGATCCTGGTAGGCTCAAGGTTGACTCAGCCTTCCATCCTTGCAAGGTTGCTAAAATAAGGATCCAGATTGTTGGGGGCAATACGCTGACATTGTAAACCACTTAGAGAGGGCTGTAAAGCACTGTGGAGCGGTACATAAGTCTAAGTCGTGTTGCTATTTATTGCCTTTGTTTGGTCTGTTGCAGAATTGGGGTGATCCAATTAAGCGTCTGCTGGGTATATGAAGCAAAGTGATCAGTTTAATCATGTAGCCATGTTGCCCTCTCCACTTCTCAAACTCAGCAGCCCACCAATCATAAAAAGGAGGCAAAGACAGGGCAGAGTTTGCTGTCCAGTATTTATTTTATTTATTTATTTTAATTCCATTTATATCCCGCCCTTCTCCGAAGACTCAGGGCGGCTTACAAGCTTAGCAGTAGCCTTCATTCTATGTATATGCCTGCTTATTAGGGCTTTCACACAGACCCCAAGCGGCATTATTACAAAGTCAGCTTAATTGCCCCCAACAATCTGGGTCCTCATTTTACCTACCTCGGGAGGATGGAAGGCTGAGTCAACCTTGAGCCTGGTGGGATGCGAACCTGCAATAATTGCAGGCAGCTGGTGTTACTTAAGGAGGCATTAACCCACTGCTCCACCAAGCAGTATCTGATGTCTTTGTTATGGTTTATCATTACCTTTCTCCAGCCTGATCCCTTTCGAATCCTCTTTATAAATAATCCATTTAACTTCTTGGGATGCTTGCCATAAAGGACACAGGCTGACATTTAAAAGGTTACCACAAATAATCTCTTAAGCTCCTCAATTGAAAGCAACATCCCGGCTGATCTGACCTGAATGTTTGCTGGAAGATTCTGACTCTAATAGTTTAGATAAGAGGGCAAAGATATGAATGGATTGGCAGAATGAAGTATTGTCTTTTTAAATATATGCAACCTGTAACTGAAATGCCATTCAACCTGCTGAGGTGTTCAGGTACACATAGAGAAGCTAAATCTCCTTGCAGATAGTCCTTATTAGCAATTAAAATGAAACATTTAGATGTGGTGGAATTCAGCTCCCTTCATCTACGACCAGCATTGTACTGGCTTTCAAGGGGAAAAGAGGACAGAAGGATTCTCACTTACCTGCCTTCTGTAGGTTCCCCTCATCTTACCTCCAAATAAGTATCTTCCCAGGGGCCAAGAGTCTAGGGAAACAAGCTACCCCCTTATCATAACTTGGCATTATGGTGGGGCTGTCGCTATGTTCAGCAGACCTGTGAGGTTTTGAGAGACCGCTAGAGCCATGTTGAAAAGAGGAAGATGGGTCTAGTGGTCACTCAAGACCTGCATCTCCTCAATACTACTGAATGCAGGAGGAACTTTGCCTGAGTTTCAGCAATGGAGGGAGTTCTCCTGTGCCTTTGCTGAGCTGGAATGGATTTCAATTGCATAAAATTCTCTTTAACACATAGCACAAAAATTGTAGGAAATTTCTCAAGAAGTAAAAATAATATTATAATTTAAAAAACAGCCAACGCTTTTTTTTAATGAAATCATCCCGAGTGAACTCATTCCATTAAATTATTCCATTTGAAGGAAACAAAGAGCTTCAAGGCTTTTAAATCCTTTGTTGGCCTAACACAAATTATAATTTCATGAATTGCTTCGTTCTATCACAGAGCTATACTTATTAGACATTCAGTGGTGACACGAAGAGCCAAAGGATTGTGCTAAGGGTTTTCTGGGTCTTAAGCCAAGTGCAATTCTATACCCTCTTAACTAGCTTCCCTTCCTTTCCATTTTCTCTTCAGTTCCCTAGGTGTGGTTTTTTTTAAGCATTTTTCTTACATTAGTTGGACGTAAAACTCTCTATTACACATTCCTTCCTTGCAACATCACTGCTTGGATCAGGGGCCCTTAATAATGGCTTAGACAGCTGTTCAGTGTCCTCTCATTACCTATCATGTAATATATTTGGTCTATTGGTAGTTTCTGAAGTTATTGATTTTCAAAATTGTTCAGAGTACTTTTTTATTTTGTATTGGTGACCAAAAACTAGTTCTTATATATGGAAGACCAATTAGAAAAAAATGCCTTTTGTCTTTACCCTTTTCTAAAAGAAGATCCATATATCCACTTGGAATATATATATTGGCGTATTCGGGTCTTTTCCCATGTAAAATTGAGGGTGTGAAAATCTACACAAATTATTCAAATTGCTAATAAAGAATTTTTGGGAGGCTGATATGGCCATTTCGAACTCTTTATGTTCTCATCAGTCAGTCATACCCTTTATCTGAGATTTATTAGCAATTTGAATAATTTGCACAAATAATGAGCTGTCATAGTTAGAATGTGTGTAATTTTTTTATTTTGGCTTGCTAACAAAGAATAAAGGGAGACAGATATGATCATTTCAAACTTATTTGTTCTCATCAGTCAGCCATATTCCTTTTCCTTCAAAAGGAAAAGGAATATGCTCTGATTTTATCTGTTTTTCTGTTTATTTAGACTGTTGTGCTCCAGTCAAAGTCACCTCTGTCAAGGGTCCTGAGTCTTTACCTTTCCAGGCCCCACCCTCCAATATTTTTTATTTGAGGAAATCAAGTATTTTCCACCTCAAACATCTTTGTTATTTTCATTGGGAATAGTCTCTCTGCTCTGCAGTAGGAGTCAGAATACTAATCTAATTTTAAAGTAATGAAGAATGTATTTCTTCATAACTGAAATAGTTACCTAATGACTTCATTTATTTGAAACATACATCATGATTTTTGCAGCAGTCCTCTATTAAAGGGGAATGCATTGGAAAATGTATCAGCAAGGCCATAGAAGAAAATTAAGTCCCATCCTCAAAAATGTAAGAAAAGGGCATTAAAATAAAAGGTATGCATCAATTCAGCCAAACCCCAACCCAATGTAATCCTTGACTTATGACTGGTCAATTAAAGATCTTTCAGAGTTATGACTGCCTCAAAAAGGGTGCTTTACAACCCATAAAACATTTCTGGCCATTGTAAAATATTGAGCTACCATTCACATCCTATGTCATATTACTGGATTTCGGGTGCTTGGAAACCAGGTCACATTTACAACCGGTTGCAGTATCCTGCAGTCATATGACTGCAATTTGTAACTTTTTTGCTTGTTTTCCAGAAAAGAAAAAAAAAACATTCAGGAAAATGGGTTTGCACTTACAACCAGGTGATTCACTTAAAAGCTGCTGTAAAAAGTGGGTCTGGTCAAGTTGGGCGCCTCAACTTACTACCATCATGACTTATAACTGAAACTGCAGTCCCAGTTGTGGTGGTAAGTTGAGGATTACTTGTATTCATAAAATTAAGCTATTTGTTCCTAAAATCTATGATTTAAGAGGCAAAGTGAAATCTGGGTGAAGGTATTTCAGAGGACTAGATTCCTTATTAATTATCAACGTACAATATTTGCAATGGAGCATAACCATGCAGTGGCGTAGCGTGGGTTGTCACCACCCGGGGCAAGGCAAGGAATTTGCGCCCCCTAACCCGTGGATTTTAGCACTCGAGTCTCTTCCACTAGATTAGTTAAAGAAACCCTTACCCCCTAAGCACATGTATTGTTTGTTATGAAAATACTGATGTAATTAAAGTAAAATGCATCTAATGTGCCGCCCCCCAGATGTTGCGCCCGGTGCGGCCGGCCCCCCCTGCACCCCCCACGCTACGCCACTGTAACCATGAAACAATCAGGTTCTTCCCATTCAAGCTTTCCAGTTAATCTTTCTGGTATCTCACACCTCCCAGTAAAAAAGAAGCAAAAAATAACAAATTAAAAAATTAAACTACATATCAGGGCAAGTCAATGGGCCTTTGACAATGCTATGCCAAATGTGGCATCCCAGAATTCCAGGGGGAAAAGGATTCTTTTGAAAGTTTTTATTTTTGATCTAGAGAAGGAACTATTTATGCATTGGTTCAGCTCCAATTCTTTATAGGCCCTTTACAGTTTGGGGACTTCTGTGTGCTGTCATTTCCTCCTTTCTGCTCTCCCTGCCTCCAGAATTTCAGGTTCAATATTTCAAAAGTCTATTCTAGTGAAACCGTTGAAGGTATCAAGCTGAAATGAAAGAGTTATAATGTTCTTTAAAAAAAGGTCTATTAATCTTGCTATAGAGGAGGAGCAGGAGAGGGGGGAGGGGGAGGCCATTTAATGTTTTCCTATTATAAATTTTATTTTTGTCGTAAAGCAAACTTCAAATTAGTTTATACCAAATCAGCTTCATTTCAAAAATGACAAACCCAAACCCAATAATATCCTTTTTCAATAGAAGAAAATATATGCAGCTACAAGTTTGAACTCTGGAGTCCTAGGTGCTCTCTAAGCTTGGTTGTTTACTCAGAGCTCTGATGATGTTACCTAGTTGGGTAATAAAAGGTCCACAAACAAACAAACACAGAGAGTATCAAGGTCTCCACAATATCTAGTCCAGAATGAATCAAGACTGTTTTGTGCAAGTATAGCTGTTTTCTCAGTGGCTAATGTGAAACGGGATTCTATTTCAGACTAAGCTGAACTTTCTGATTTTGTCTGAGAGAAATAGACTATTTTCTGAATCTTAGAACTGCTGCATTCTTACAGAAAAAAACCCCCAACAACATCAAAGTGAAAATCTTTAGTAATGTACTCTTGAGCATCTGCAGCACAAGGAAGTATGAAAGATTCCAAAAAAATCCAATCCAAAATTGGATTGTTGTAAGACTTTTTAAATTGTCTTTTTGCTACGTAAGATTTTCAGAACCTGGAATGACTAGGTTGATAATCTACAATTTAATAATATTCAGATTATTTCAATTCCTGTAATGGAAAATAAAGTCTACAAACATTCATATGCTTTTTGTTGGTCACTATTTTAAATATATATATAAGGTCCTTAAGGGATGCGGTGGCTCAGTGGGTTAGGACGCTGAGCTTGTCGATCAGAAGGTCGGCAGTTTGGCGGGTCGAATCCCGAGTGCCGCGTAACAGAGTGAGCGCCTGTTACTCGTCCCAGCTTCTGCCAACCTAGCAGTTCGAAAGCACGTAAAAACGCAAGTAGAAAAATAGGGACCGCTACGGTGGGAAGGTAACAGCGTTCCGTGCGCCTTTGGCGTCTAGTCATGCCGGCCACATGACCACGGAGACATCCTCGGACAAGCGCTGGCTCTTCGGCTTTGAAACGGAGATGAGCACCGGCCCCTAGAGTCGGAAACGACTAGCACGCATGTGCGGGGGAACCTTTACCTTTACTATAAGGTCCTTTGTGTCCAAAAGAACTCATCTTTGTTTTATTATAATTAATTAATGTAGACTGTAGTTTTACAAAATATTTTACTGAGCTGCTAGCAGCTTTCATAATCTCATTCACTGGAGAATATTAAAATGTCATCTGTATAAGTAAATTCATTTTTCAATAACAAGGTGAAACACTTGCACAGACTTTACAATTTTGCTCTACTTCCTACTCCTTCTTGTAGTTGCACAGACTGTACAACAATTTTGGTCTACCGCCTACTTCTTCTTATACCCCAGTGAATTCAGTCTACTTCTGAATGTTATTTTGATGTGGACTTAAAGACACTTCTACCCTTTTGTTTAGGCAATGGGCATTCGCAATGGGATCAAAAGGAGAATAACCAGCAAAATAAATTAACCAAAAACACAATGCAGTGAAGGCCAAACCAGCATATAAGTTGGTTTGTGTACTATGGTTATTCCCTCTGGTTGTAATACTGTACTGGTTGTTTTGAGATGTTTTTGATGTATATTACTGTTACTCTTTACATTGCTTGGGTTGATTGGGTTGGAGTAGGTTGAATTTTTTTATAAAGATGTGTGGGATACCCATTTTGTTCGAAGCTGTTTTTTAGGCAATCTGTTCTTTTTTCTGGTGATTGGGTTGCTGTAAGTGTGTTTGGACTTATCTGAATAATTTTCTTACACAGCTTCTCTTGTGGGAGGTTAGGGTTGTTACTTTGGTAGTGGAGCACTTGGTTAATATGAGTTGTTTTTCAACAAACTTGCATTTAGCTTGCCCTCAGTTCCCCTGCTGATGAGGATATCCAAGAAGGGTAGTGTGTTGTTGTTTTCTTCTTCTCTTGCAAATTTTATTCCTTTAAAGAATCTCTTGTGTTGTAATGATTTGAGACAGATGATAAGTGAACTCCTCTCTAAGATGCTAAGCTCAGAGCTGCATGTAATTATCTTTGGCACCACTCTTGGGAGCAGAAAAAGTTATTTATAAGCACTGTCTTTTAAATGAAAGACAAATAAGTTAAAACCACAAACTGAATTATATGAAAGTTACTCTTTATACCAAAGGGAGATAATAAATGCAGAATAGGACTGCATCAGGGATGACCAGGTCTTAACAAGTCCTTCTTTTTTTTTTTGAATCCACAGATCTTCCTCAATGCATATGATTGGACATTTAAGGGATTTTAGATTAGATAAGACTTGATCGGCACTCTTGGGGCTGATTTAGGTAGATCTTTATGCTTTTAATGGAAAATGTTATTGGCTTCTTTAAAGCATAGAAAGGTCATAGGTTTCACTTAATGACATGAAAGCTTTATCTCTGAAATGATAACAGAAGATTGAGAAGTATGTCCTTTTGTATATCGGATGGCTGCATCTTTGCTCCCCATCATACGGTTCCAGTGCACGGGACCAAGAAACCCACAAATCCTAGTTATACAACCCAAGAATTAGCATGACAGAGTAAAAAAGATAAAGGGGAAAATGTTGATGAAAACCAAGATGAGTGAAATGACAAAAAAGCTGTATGAGCAATGGAGATATTTTTGTTTTGTTTGTTTGCTTAATACAGCTTCCCAGATTGTGAGTTGCAACTTTGTCCTATGTAGTATCAAAAGCAAAATCAGTGGAATTTATTAACCCAAAACACAATGTAATAAAGGCCAAACTATGGTTATAATCTCAACCATTTTAGATAACCTATCCAACATGCTGCCCTATATTACTGAAAATAGTGTTTGTATTATGTGCCCTGTAAATCTCTCTATGCATGAACATAGCAAACTCTAATAGCAAACTCTAATATAGGCCTGATCTGAAAGAGCATCAAATCCATTTGTCCAAGCCACTTATCTTTGAACTGGGATGTTGATTGCAAATCTTTTACTCCCAAGAATCTCTGCAGGGGAATCAGAAAAGTGAGGATGGTACCCACAACCATTGGATTGCAGACCCTTCTCATGTGATTGAAACCACATCATGATGCATGTAAAAAAACAGAAACATTTTTCTGTTTATAATTTATAAGGAAATTATGATCACATACATCTATTATAGTCAGCAGAAATCTGCTGAAGCTGAATTATGATAGCCTGAAGTTTTCCCCCCATAATGGACCTAGAAACTTCCATAAACAGAAGATTATTGGTTTTTATTTTTAAAATAGGTGAATATACTATACTTTGTGTTCTGGAGCACTGCCACTCTTACCATTAGCTTACTGAGATCTTTGTAAGCTAGAGGTGAGTTTACTTTGAATAAATTCACAGGCAGTTTAAATCTGAACTTGTAAGCTCAAATAACCCTAATGTTCTTTCTTAATCATACAACTCCGGTCTTATCTAGTTTCCAGCCCAATATTTAACCTGTCTTCTATTCTTCCACATTTAAGGTTGTTCTGCTTAAAGTGGCAGGTGCCTGCCACAACAACAAGCATTCATTTTCAGATGTTAGAATATTTTACAAAAACAACATCATTTCAAAATGGAAGGAGTGGGAACACCACTTGAACGAGGCAAAAAGAGCTTTGAGCAGATATAAGATAAAGAAGCAAAGTAGCCAGCTAGAAAGAAGACAAAGACATTCCTTAAACAAGTATGCATCTAATCACCATAAGCACGCTAAAGAGATACAAAGTAAAATATAAAGGGGTGAATTAGGCAGTGGTTCTGCAGGGCTACCACCCAACTCTTCTTATTTGCTGTAGTTCTTTTAATAAAGAAAAACCTGATTCCCCACAAGTGTCCCTGGCATCTTCTTTCCTGACTTGAAAAATAACATAAGGAAGAGTTATTTTTCCAACACAGAAAAAAATCAGGTTGACCTGCTTCTGGGTGTTGCATACATATCAGAATGTTCATAGTGATTGTCTACATTTGCTACATATGTTTTCTTCTATTGAAGATTGGATAAAGCAAGTATAGTTGTGGTGGTTTTTCCCTACTATCTACTGGATTTCTCTTGCTCTTTTCATCCTAAAGATTGAAACATGTACAATCTTCTAGAACATCTACCAAAAATCAAATCACTTCCTTCTGGTAACTATAATTGGGGTATTATTCCCTTATTGATAAGTGGTCCATATCAGTCTGGTTCACAGACCTTTGGAATATGGTAGTTTGTAGATTACAATTAAAGTTCTCTTGTATTGTGCTGAAAATAAGTCTGCTGAAACTTCACCAACCTATTCAGTTGTGAAATTAAAGGTCAGCAGCCTGAGTCAAAATAGAAATAAAATAAATAAGAGGTTACACAGGTTCTCTCTGCCTCTGAAGTTGCTTTGAAGGGGCAAAAGTGATTTTCTAAAGCATATCAGACAAAGATTAATGGTAGGGTAGAAATGCTCTTTTCCCATTATTTATGGCTGTTCTTCCCATTAATTAATGTCAAATGGCAGTATAATTTGTATACACATATGGATTTTGGAGAGACATTATAAAGCCAAGTCATGCTGATTATTATTATTTTTTCATAGCAGGAATGTTTAGCTAATACTTTCTTAGAACTGTGAATTCTTGCTGCAGTTTTATAAAGAATGCATTAATGGGCATTTTAAAAAAAAATCTTGGCATCTGAACTGCAAAACACTGACTGTTCCACTGGCCTATTCTCATTTATTCACTGGCTATGTGCCTGTGGCAGAGACAGAACTCATGGTCTCCTGATTTCTAGCCTGATACCTTTAATCACTATACCAACTGGTTGTCAATCAAGAGTAATATCCTACAAAATCTATGTGCCAGAGTTGCTGTCAATATTTTGCATCCACGTTTAAGGAAATGGGTAATAGCTTGCATAGTTAGCATAATTTCTTCCAGCCTTCCAATCCATTTATATAAACTCATTGAAGGTAAAAAAACCCCTAATATATGACTTATATTACTAAATGAGATTAAAAACCTAGACCAGGAGCTCTTCCTGGTTTGTTAGGTTTAGTCATTTCTTGCAGAGACGATGATGCAGTTAAATACGCTAGACAGCGTGATAATTTCTTGGAAATAACTAAATTATATAAAATGTATTAATTTCCTCTTCAGTTACAGTTGACTCAGTATTGTACTATTGAGAGTACACATTAAAACTGTTGACTGGAGTCAGAGTATTATAGCAATTGAGTTACTGTGATTGTTTCAACCTAGAGGCTGGTACTTTGCCAGATATTTCACCTCCTCCCAGTATCTTTGCTTCGTATAAATGAATGAATGAATATTCAATTTCAGTTTAAAGAATGGAGTTCCTATTTCAGAAAAAAATGAGTATTTCTTTGTTTTCTAAGTTTCTAAACATAATAGATTTTGCTTTCTGGATAGATCAGAGAATGCAGTAGGATTTTTGTTGTGTAGCCGGTTCATTGCAGGCATTGAGTTGTGTTTACTGAATATATTTGCAGTAGTAGAGCTAAGCTCATAAAGTTGTTGGGAGCCTCCCCCTGCTCTCCCAGAAGGCTCCAAGATGAACATGCTGTACTTCTATCTACTCCCTTTGAGTTAGTTGCTTAGCAGTTGGATTTATTTGGTGCCCACCACATTAACTCTGCTAGGTGAGAGAAATGTGTCTTCTCCAGCCTATGTGTCTTACTGGCAAAAGGAAAATAAAAGATAAAAATGAAATAAATTTTAGTCTCACTTCCACATCCTATGCAATGGAGTATGTGAGTAGAGGAATCAGTACCCTTTCCTATTCCTTTGGGAGATAAATCAATCTTCCACAAAGTACAAATAGAAGCAAACTTCCTTTCTACAGAAAAAGAAAAGAGGCAATGTAAAGATAATCTATAATTAGCTTAGGATAATTATATTTATCCTAAACTAAAGGAGCTCTTATAGGTTCCAAGCTGCATAAAAGCTCACACTTTATTCAGAATGGTATAGAGAACATAGTTATTAGTGATAATAATCTGACAGGAAGGAAGGAGGGAAGAAAGGTAGGAAGGAATGTAATATTTCTAGCTAAAAACATTTTTACAAACATATATTTCCTGAAATATTTTCCTTCTGTCTCAACTCCTCCTGTATATGCCTTCATATCTCCGAGAATTCCACTAAGTGAATTCCGAAGCTTCTGGGGGAAGCTTTTTTGTTTTTAAAAGCAAGCCATTTTTTTCCTCTTTAGCAGAAGGGGAAAGATTTGGGTGTTCTCACTTTGTACCCAAACCAATTGTCCTTCAGACAGTTGTTGATTCCCAGTAGATGATTATGAGTGAATGTGTTTATTGTGAATGCCTGAGCCTCGGTAGCAAGTAACTGGCAATCTTGTGAAGATAGGCTAGCTCCTCAACATTCATCTTCACATATGTTTCAAAATGCAATAAAGTTTCTCAAAAAACCATGTGAATCACACAGAAAAAAGCATTTGCACCACACATCCCCACTAGCTTGGCCAAATGAGTTGTCCAGCAAACTACCCCCCCTCCCATTTTAATTCTTGACCATTCCATTGTGCTTGCCAATCATTACAAAAACATTTTCTGAGACAAAAGTTACAGAGTGCTTTTGGTAGAAGCCTCAATCAAAGAGGCTTTGATTCCAAGGTTTTTACAACAATTATTTTCATCATCATCTTGGTTTATTGTGAACATGGTCAGAAAGTAAGTCCTAACTGGAGGGGGGAAAAATCTTCAAAGGTGATAACTTCTGAAAAAAGAAACAGTTGTCAGATCTACCATCTAACAAATGCACTAGAATCTTGTGATGATTTTAGGTAGCTATGTTTTCTTTTTCAAACAATGACTAACTCATTGGAGCTTTTTTTTTCTTTTTCTTTTCCTAGCTATTTCTTTATCTGGAAACTTCTGCCTAAAGGCTTACTGGAACTCCATTATTCACCACAAGTGACAAATTGTGGCTCCAGGGAGGAAAAAAAAGTGTCTTTAAACAGTATTTTAAAGTTATAAACTTTATAAATAGAAAATTATGTCTTCATTCCTCTGTCACTAGATAAAGATTCGCCATCACTCAGGTTTTTAAATAATGTTTTCTCACATTTTTCCTGAATCTGACAGCAGCAATCTATCCCTTTTTATATCATAAATACCACCATGAGATATTGAGAAACTGGAGAGACATACTTCATGAAAGGTATGTGTGTTTTATTTTCATTGTGGTTTTATAACTTGCTGCAGCATATGAGGAAGTAAATGTAATTTCATAATATGTTTGCTTGGATTTTTAGGGGGAAGGTACATCATTGGATATTAAAGTGTTCAAAATGGTAAACAAGAACTATTAAGCAGTTGTTTAAAATTACTGTTTTGATGCTACACATATGTGCATGAAACTTAATGCTCCAAATCAGGTTGCATTAAGGGATTTGGCTGGAATTAGTTAAAATATTAAAATCTAACTGGATCATTTTCTGAGTTGGTTTGAATACAAAATGAATTTGAACTGCTGAACTCAATCAGACTTGACTTTCAAAGCTTATCTTATGATGCATTTATATTTGATTTTACAGATAATCCATGTTTAGCAATCACAACTGGGACCAGCAACTCAGTTGTTAAGTGAAGCAATCACTTATTGAAACCGTGACTGTGCTTAGGATCTTACTTCAGCTTTCTTTTGCTTTACAGACCAGAGTAGGTCATAAATGTGAGACTTGATCATAAAGTTACCTTTTCATCATCATCGTAACTGCAAATCGTCACAAATGAGAACTACTTGTATAATAAAAGATTGTAAATTAAAAGATATACAACATGCTTGGAATTAGCTGGACATAAAATGTATAATTTTAATATTGGAAGAAGAGAAAATGGATCATCTTTCTTTGTGTGAGAAATGAATGTAATAAGAGCAACGGGAGTAGTTTTATAACCTTAGAATCAACAGGCATACAGTAGATTTTTCTAAGTGCAATTTCAATATCTAGAGTAATTCAAACAAAAATTAATCTGCCCAAAGCCATTTTCACTGTATTTCATATTGTAGATGGCATTTGTATATTAGGAGTAAAGAACACAGGCTCCAAAGATTCTGCTCTCTACAATAGCCTAAACAATTGAGAATTACATTGACCATTCTGTCTTTATAAAGCCTGCCTGGCTTTTATAAAGTCTGGTTTTTCTCAAGATTTATAAAAACAATGCTAGTCTCATCCAGTCTATAAAAATATGAAGTCCCCTCTCTCTGAAATGAGAGCAAAGAAAATATCTCTCAACACTCCATTTGTGGGTCTTCATCCTTGCTGAGATTCTGTAGGAAAGTATTTCACCTTGATCTAGGCCAGGGGTCAGCAACCTGAAACAGTGAAAGAGCCACTCGGAACCGGTTCCCTCACAAAAGGAAAAACTGGGAGCCGCAAAAAATGTGTGCGCATGTGTGTACACGTGCACACACGCAGAACAGGGTTTGACTGAAGAGTGGAGTCAAGGCGAGATATGCACCTACCCTGCATATTTGAATTGATTGGTTGAACTTTTTTAGTCCCACTTTTTTTTTTGGACTGCACATGGCAGAGGACTGGGAGCTGCAGGAGATGGCTGAAAAAGCCACATGCGGCTCCAGAGCCACGGGTTGCAGACCTGTGATCTAAATGAAAAATGTATAGCCATCATTGTTATGTATGCAGGAATCTGCATAGCAACAGCCATCAGGGGGCGTTGGCCTGGACAGTTTCGGCAGGAAACCTAGGGCCAACCCCATTGGCTGTTAGCTTACCTGGCCAGGTATATAAGGAGGCCAGGTAGCCCTCATTCCTCAGTTCACTTCCCCTTCCAATAAAGAGCTGAACTCACACACCGGCTGGCGTCTCTCTTGCGTCGGACCCACTACACAATAGTGGCAACGAAGGTGGGATTGCTGCTGACCAAGAGCTGAAGTCACTGGGGAAACGCTCCGCGAGCTGAAGGGAAAGGCATTTTTCCTTCTTCCCCCCACGACCGCCAGCCGAACCGGCAACGCCAAGCGCCACATCCACGACCAACTGCCGCCATGGCTAGAGCCGGACAACCCCGCGAATTCGAGACCCGCCACCCCGAAACCTGGACCCGTTACCTGGCTCACATTGAACTGTACATGCGGTTCAATCAGATATCGGAGGACGGTGCAAAGGCGGCCACCCTGCTCTGCCTTGGGGGACCAGCGCTGCTGGAAGTCGCCGCGAACCTGTTCCCCCAGGAGGCCATCAACACCGTCGCGTACCGAGACCTCGTGGCCAGGCTCAACGCACATTTCAGGCCCCGGCGCTCCAAGGTGGCCGCACGGTCACAATTCGAGAAAAGGGACCAGCGCCCCGACGAGACCGGCGCCAACTTCCTCGCTGCCCTACGGGAAGCTGCCGTCACTTGCAGGTTCACAAATTTGGAGGAGCGACTACGGGACCGGCTGATTTGCGGCCTACGCGACAGGCGGTTGCAGGAGCACCTGTTCGAAAGAGAGGAGGTCTCTCTCCAGGAAGCCGAGGACGCCATCCTAGCCCACGAAGCGGCCTGCGGGGCCGTCCAAGCCTGCCAGGGAACCCGGCCCGGCAACCAGGCAACCAGCGTCCACCGGCAAGGGGCCACAGAGGAGGACGACCTGAGCATCGACCTCCTCCAGCGGAAGTCGACCCCCGACCAGCGAGCCAGACACCCAGACGATCCACCCGTCCACACAGGACACCAGCCTACCTGTCGGACTATGTGTGCAAGTGACCCTCACACAAGGACACCACTGTTTTGCCCAGGGGCCAAGCACACCCAGACGATCCACCCGTCCACACAGGACACCAGCCTACCTGTCGGACTATGTGTGCAAGTGACCCTCACACAAGGACACCACTGTTTTTTTATATATATACTCATAGTTATAGTAGTTGCATGTTGTTGTTGTTATGTGGGTCTTCTCTAAGGGGGGAGGGGTGTTATGTATGCAGGAATCTGGATAGCAACAGCCATCAGGGGGC
The DNA here is from genome assembly GCF_947247035.1 of Vipera ursinii. Lineage (NCBI taxonomy): Eukaryota > Metazoa > Chordata > Lepidosauria > Squamata > Viperidae > Vipera > Vipera ursinii. The sequence continues at coordinate 116,073,644 of NC_139513.1, read as the reverse complement.
GTTGGCCTGGACAGTTTCGGCGGGAAACCTAGGGCCAACCCCATTGGCTGTTAGCTTACCTGGCCAGGTATATAAGGAGGCCAGGTAGCCCTCATTCCTCAGTTCACTTCCCCTTCCAATAAAGAGCTGAACTCACACACCGGCTGGCGTCTCTCTTGCGTCGGACCCACTACACAATAATCATGATATTTACTGGGGAATGTATTTTCTATTTAGCAAATAATTTTCAAACCTCCATTCCTTCAAATTATCAGTCTTTCAGCTAATTCCACTTGATTCTATTGTATACATTTATTATCAGAATTGTCATTTCAGTAAAGGGAAATTGTCTGCATTTCTTGTTTTGAAATGGAAAATGCATAATCTTCCAATAACCAAAGAGAAGATATTTCTAACAGCAGTTGTACAATAATCTGCTTAAGGAGAAATCAGATGTATGTACAATATGTATGTATGTATGTATGTATGTATGTATGTATGTATGTATGTCTTCAGGTCAGTGTGAATTACTGGTAGCTACCTGAACTAATCTCAGCAGTTTTCCTGACAAGATTTTTCTAGAAATAATTTGCCATTGCCTCTTTCTTAGAGATGACAGACAGTCCCTGATTCCAAATTGACCCAAACTCATCCTGGTCTCTCGGTTTCTGGTGCTTAACTACTATACCAAACTGGAACTGAAACACCAAATTGGTTCTGAAATCTTTTATGTATGTGAAAAATCATATAAACTTGCACAACCATGGGAACAAAAATTGAAAACTATTTCCTGTCATCTTTTTTTTATGAAAGAAAAAAAGGAGGCTGGTGGGCTTCATCTATATTAAAAATGCACATAAAATATCTCCTTTATACATAAATGGTGCTCCTGCAAAATAATAGGTATTTCTGGAAGTTGTGTGTAAAAATGTAGTTGTATATAAAAAAAGAGTTTAGACTGGCTTCAAGTATAAATTATTTTTAAAATACTGCAACAGAGGCCTCCATGTAACAATGTCTGGGAAATTGGAATTTGGAGTTAACTACCTGACTGCTTTATTTTCATTATCTGAAGTGTTTTTTCCTTAAATTGAGCCAACTTTATTTTTTGTTAGGCTATGAAAAAAAATCATAATATATTTTTCTGTATGTGCCTAGACCGAGATTGTATTTATTTGTTTAAAATATTTACATATTTAAATTATTTCACTATTTAAAAATCTCCTAACTGAAATTAAAAATAATTAAGTACAAACAAGAAAACCCAAGGCAATAAATTATAATTCACAATGAACACACACATAATGAACTCCCCTAACATTTTGACCTTAACACCTGGGGGAAAAAACAGGCTGCAAGAATCTTCCGGAAGGCCAAGGAGGTCAGTGCTCTCCAGGTCTCAGGGGGAAGGCTGTTAATGCAGAGCAGACACAGTGACAGAGAAGGCATGTCTCCCTAGTCCTGAAAAACGGCCTTTTCAATAGATGGGATTGGAGCATTCCCACCTTGTCAGATATGATAGTCAGAGAGACAATCCTGCAAGTGACCTGGTTCTGTGCTATCCAGAACTTTAAAAGCCCCCTGAATAACACCCAGAAGCATCCTGAAAGCCAATGCAGCTTGCACAGCATTTACACTCTTACGTAATCTAGTTTATCAATCAATTTGTCATTGGTGTCAGTCCATTCTATTCTGTTTTTTTGTAAAAATGAAAGTTTGCATACAAATTGAATATATTTCTCTTTCTAAATATACATGTTGTATGCATCTTTAAATTAAGAATTATGTTTCAAAATTCAGGTAAGTGTTTCAATCTATGTAATAGTTCGATGAAAGGAAATTCGATCTCTCCACTACCTAAGAGTTTATTCTGTTCTAATGCTGTGAAAATGAATGTCAAATATAATTTTATTGTACTTTAGATTGTAAAAAAAGATGATCTCTGTAGACTCAATGTTTTTATTTTCCTCTGTGAGATTGAATATGCTGATTCACAAATGGAAGCAATTAATAGACTCTGTGAAACATAACACCACAGGGCCGCAGACATTTAAACACAGTGGCTACTAATTACAGGACAACTTGTTCTGTCTCACATAAATACATCTTGCATAATCTATCATGATTTATGACAAACATGTCAGGAAGTACACAGAGAAGAGAGTTTGATAAACTAGTTTAGCCCAGTTGTGGCAAGTGATGATAATAAAATAAGGCAAACCATGGAATTCACTCCATTACTTAATAATAATAAAATCTTATTTCTTCCAATCAATACTATCACTTGTGGAAATCTTTGAATACCAGATGCTGAAGTGAAAAAGCAGATGGCAAGAAAAATGAAGCTCCTACTGCTTCGTTCCAAAAGTTTATGTCACAGTCTCTAAGCCCTGGAAAGTATTTGAGCTCTACCCAGAGACAGGACAGTTAGCCAAATCGATTTCCCTGTTCTCTTTGTTCTCAAGAACTCTGTATTGGTCCAGGCATCTGTCCCAATCCATCTTCTTTTCATCTCTGCATTCTACGTTTTTAACATGTCTTCATCTACAATTAGTTTGTCCAATCCCAAGTCAAAATAAAATTGCAAACATAATTGCAAACATAGCTATTTGCTTTTTAAGTTTCCTCCTCTGTGTGTTTGTGTGTGTGTGTGTGTGTGTGTGTGTGTGTGTGTTATTTGAAAAAGGGATTCTAGAAGGAGAAGCAGAGCTGAAATGTATGAGGTGATTGGAATTTGCACTCATGGTATGAGCTATTACAATATATCTGCTGGTTTTTTTTCTTGCATGTGAACTTTGGCACTTAATGTCATGTTCCATGATGGGAATATGATATAATAGCTTCAGGAATGTATTGGATATTTTTTGGCAAGGCCATCTTTTTTCAGAATCTTAACTGGTTTGTAAAAGGGTCCCTTATGGTAGAATCACAGCTTAGGAAGCTGGCTTACACTGAGTCGGAATTTTGATCCCACAAGCCTAAAATAGGCTCCATTGTGCTCCCAGGATTTCAGATTGGAATCTTTCCCAACTAATACTTTAATCAGAGATTAATCTGGATTTTTTCTATATCTGTTAAATTGTTAGTCCTCCCTTCAGGTTGGAAACACTGTTCATAATTCTCCCAGGAGGTGCACTGGAAACGAGGACAAGCAGATGTATTGCATCTGGCCAGGGTTTGGAGCTCACATAACTTTCACAGTAGTAATCAGCCATTTTTTTTAATCAACTAAGTATAATTTAGGATCTTGGTCTTTTAAAAATTATTTATTTATTTAAATCTATTCACCATCCAACTCCAGTAGATTATAGGGAGCATACAAAATTAAGGAAAAATAGAAGCATTAAATCACAGACAGCTCAGACTAGTCTAAAGAACAGCAGAAACAACAAAGCAAAACAGGGGTCATTGAACAAATAATAAACACCAAATCCGGCCTGGGTCCAAAGCCAGGTTTTCAAACTTTCCTGAACCCCATGTTTGAGGCCCAAACAGAAAAAGACACACTACCTAGGTCCCTCAAGATGGCAATGTCTAATGGAGGGCACCTGGAATGCACCCACTCTGCTGGAATGTACTGGGGGTGGGGACAGAAGAGTTGTGGATAAACAGTCGCTCAAAAATCCAGACCTTCTGCCATACAGGGCTTTATCAGTAACAACCAGAACTTTGAATTACACTTGAAAGTCAAAGCCAATACAGCTGTGGGCAGAATTTGCCTGCAATACTGCATTCTAACCACTGCACCACCCGGAATTATAAATGATTCTGTTGTGTAGCCAGTTCTTTGTAGGCAATAAGTGAGACACGAGGTTGCAAACAGAAACATTACTTTATTGAGGCAAACAGGAACAGAAGTGAAATGGAGGCTGCTGTGCAGCTACTTATACAGTTGGCCACTAGGTGGCAGCCAATAGGTTTAAAGGAACCCATTCCCGCCCCAAATCACCCAATGATCTTCTTGGAGACAGTAAGTCTGGCTTAGTCAGTGACTGTTACACAGACACACCATTGAGCAACCATAAGCAGCATTCAAACAGACACGTGAACAGTTCAAGTAAAAATCCCAATACATTACACACCCCAACATATGCACACCTTCTGTCTGAAAATTCTGCTTGCTAATAAGGTTTGTGCTCTCTTCCATCATATACTTTGCCTTCTTGGAAAGCCAGTTACAGTAGCTTTGCCACTCTAAATTTCACCCACTGTGAAATTGCATAGCCTGTGGTGTTAACACCCACCCTGATATGTCTACAGAATACAGAATATCTCGTGGGCCCCAATCTCCAAAAGAGAAATAAAATATGGGGACGTGGGTGGGGGTGGCATTTTTAACCTCTTCTAAGAAACATGCAATTAAGATTGCCCAGCAAAGTACTGATCAGGTGCAGGATAAGTGCAGAAGAAAATGTGAAATGGCACACCTATAGAGTTACAAAAGAAAGAAAGGAGTATTCAAAATGACTAATTGCAGAACTCAGGCTAGCTTCTTTTGCCATAGTTTATGTCTGTCAAAAAAGCACCTGGTTGTAGTAAGTGACAATAAATAAAATGTTCAGAAACAAAAATTATTGGATTATAAAACACCTGTTTAATAAAGCAAATCCAGCTGGGGGAATGATGTCTGTTATGGAACATGTTAATTTTAGTATAAGATCTTAATGCTAATACAATGCTAAGATTAACAAGTAAAATTCTTTGGCTGCCTTTGGGTGCTAGACAATATCTATTGTAAATTAGTTATGCATTCTGAATGATCCATTATTATATATGGAAAATGTAAAGAACACATCAAGCATTATTTGCATCTTTTTCAGCAAACGAACTCCATAGTACTGTTGCTCAAGCAAAATTGTCATTGTTTACCAAATAAAATTACAGGTGATTTAAAAAAAAACAAAAATTTAGATTATGGTGTATTCACAAATTAGGAAGTCACTGTGTGACACAGAACGGATTGATTCAAGATGGAAAACAGGAGTGTGGCAAGGTTGCATTCTTTCACCTTTCTTGTTCAACCTGCATGCCAAAATGGTCACAAGCAAGCTGGAACTTGAAGAATCAAAAATCAGAATAAAGATTGGAGGAAGGAACATCAACAATCTTTGTTATGCTCACAACACAATTCTCCTCTCAAAAACCAAAGAAGGACTTAAACTTCTGGTCAAAAGGATTAAAGAATGGAGTGAGGAATTTGTCCTCTTCCTGAACATCAAAAACCCCAAGCTCATGACCCTTTTAAGGAATGGAAATGTTAAAATAACAGTTGAGAGTGAAGAGATCAAATGTGTACAAGAATTCACTTTTCTAGGATTGCAGATTGATCAAAGTAGAGAAAGCAGTCCAGAAATAAAGCATCAAATTGACCTGATACTAAATAGGGAAGATTTGGTTGAGGTTTTGGTTGGTTGGAAAAACTGAATATTACTTTTAAGAGAAATTAAAACTAGGCATAGTCAAATTACTGCCTTGGATTTTAAAAATAGATTTTAATAAGCTCAGCACAATAATAAGTACCATCTTAGGCTAAGAGAAGCTCCTAGGACAGTGGTGGCGAACCTATGGCACATATGCTAGAGGCGGCACTCAGAGCCCTTTCTGTTGGCATGCGTGCCACCGCCGCCAGCAGCAGGTCCATCAGGCCACCACCACCACCCGGAGAAGGAGCCCCGCCCAGCACAAAGGAGATGAAGCGGCCGACTAGCAAGCTTGAGTAGAGGTGGTAGAGCAGAGGTCACCAACCATTGTCAATTGGTGGACTGGAAGAAAAGGGAGGGGAAAGCATTTTACATGTGTGCATGCGTGTACGCATGGGCATGCACATGCTGTAAATGGGGCGGGGCGAGTGCCTGCGTGATACTCACTAGCCCTGCCTCATTCTTGCGTGGTGCAGTGCCTTGTATCTGCACCCTGCAGTGCAGCGGTGGCCATTTTTGTGTCTTGCAGCACGGTGGCCCATTTTTGCGCCCCCAGTTTTTGCATGCTGGAGGCAGCACTCAGTGGTACCTCCCTGCTCTCCCTGAGGGCACCACAATGCTGATGCGGCCCTGGCACTTTGCGATAAATAAGTGTGTTTTGGGTTGTGGTTTGGGCACTCGGTCTCTAAAAGGTTTGCCATCACTGTCCTAGGACACTGGAAATACACTTTCAGATTAAATCAACAGATGAATGTTTTCCAAATCTTTGGAAAACATTTTTCCCTTTTACTTTACATTGGTCAGACTTCACTTTGGTAATAGTAATATTCAGTTCTAGTCTGAAGTATATGAGAGATTGGTTCCAAGGGAAAGGCCATGGGAAAAACTTGGCTAATCAAGTTGGCTTTAAAAAATGTAACAGTAAAATCCAGTCCTAAGGTTTCTCTTGGACAGTCTCTGCCCATTAGGGTTTGAAAATTCCAAGACTGCCCTTATGCATCATATCTGGAATATAGATTGTGAAACTAAACTAAACCTGGTATTTAATACCATCATCTGTGGATTTGTTTTTTTTCAAATGGGCATTTGTCATCTGCCTGTTTTTCCTCCTTTCCAGTTCTGAAATTTTGCCTTCACCTTGGCAGATTGGAGACACTACCCTCTGGAGCCCTGTGGGTCATTATAAAAACACCCTACACACACACACACACACACACACACACACCAGTACACATACCTGTGAGGGGGCAGCTCTGTAGAGTCCCTCTGACACATGCTGCTCTGTTTCTCTCTTTACAGGGAATCTCAGATGACAATTGTCTTTCCCAAGCTGAAAAACTACTGGCAGAGAGCATGATATTTATTTGCCGTATCTTCTGTATGACCAAGACTGATGTATCATCTAGGCTGCTTGATTTTGTGCTTTTATTTGTGAATGAAGTGGATCCTTGGTTTTTCGGGTTTTTCCCCGCGTAGAACTAAAGGTGTAGGCGCAATGTTTCGACGGAATCCCATCCGTCATCATCAGGCTGGTGGCTTTAGCTTCCTTCTTCTGGGAGAAGCATGTGGCTGTTTGTTCCTCTTTTTTAAACTGCCAGAGGGGGTGTGTTCTGTGGGTGGAGGTGTGCTCTGATTGGGTGGGGGACCAAGTGTGGCAGCTGAGACCAGCCCATCCACTCAGAACACATGCCCACCCAATCAGAACACAGCCCCCATTCAAAACACACTCCCACCCAATCAGAACATATAGAATATATATTTTCTGTAAAATCTGTAGCTGTAAATAAAACTGTTCAGACAATACAATGAAAGATAATGAATGATCAAGATTAATACTTGTCTTGATATGTGTGTATATATATATATAGTCTTCACATATTTTATATATACATATAATCTGTAAAATCTGTAGCTATAAATAAAACTATTCATACAATACAATGAAGGATAATGAATGATCAAGATTAATACTTGTCTTCATTCACAAACAGAATATTAAAAATAATGAATGATCAAGGTTAATACTTGACTTCATTATTTGTCATACAGAAGATATGACAAATAAATATCATCCTCTCTGCCAGTAGTTTTTCATCATGGGGAAGACAATTGTCATCTGAGATTCCCTGTAAAGAGAGAAACATCCATCCATCCATCCATCCAAAAGAGACAGGAACTTAATAGAAATCTGCCTGGGAATTTGCTCTTACTTTTATCCTTTTCAAGATTGTTTTCAAGCCCTACATTATGTAGTAATTCTACATAATAATTCTGAAGGATGTTTTATCATAAATTATGACATCTTCCAAAAGAAATAAAAGGAGTTTTTCTAATCAGAAATGGCAAACTATATGTATATCTACAAAGCAACAAATACAAACAAGTGATTGGGGATTTATTTAAAAAGTATAGCAATTATGGAGCAATGCCAGGAGTTTATGACATGTTTCTTAAATAGCAATATAATTGTAATATGTTTCTTACATAATAATTAATACTTTCAACTGACCCTTGCATTCTGTAATTCATAGACCGAGATGTTTTGCTTTTGTTTTGTTTTTAACTTGGTGGCTTAATGGATTATGATGACAGTAGCTGATGACAGCTTTATAAATAAAACTATGGAGCATGAGTTTAATTCATAATTACCCTTTGTGTTTAAGCTTATCTTCAAACTTAAGAAAAGATCCCAAATTACTCTCTTGCCCGAAGTCCAAGGCTTCATTTCATGATTTGTAAAATCAACAAACACAAACCAATTACCGTAGATGCAATGGCGCTTGATTTAAAAAGGTCAGCCTCCAAATATATTTGGAAAAGTTATTTCAGAGGGTTCGTTAATGCAGTTGTTCATAAAGTTGGGGGTGGGAGCAGTGAGGGGAAGGGAGTTGAGACAGGTGTTGGGATTCAAATAATTTAACAACCGGTTCTCTGTCCTAATGACCATTTTAAGTATAAAAAAACGATATACTGAAAGGTAGTTTACTATTTCATGCATTCAATACTTAAATAAGAACAATAAAAGAGGTATTTAGAAATAATGATACACTTTCTTGTATGCACCAATCCCCCCTTTCCCATATGCACCAATTGGGAAACTAGAGAGTTGAAGTGTCTGTTCCTGAAATTATCTCTGAAAAGAACCACCTATTTTTCACCTGAGTGACAGGATCAAAGGCATGCCTCTGTTTGCTTTCCGCCTCTCCTCTCTTGGAGTTTTGGGGAGGGTTTTTTGTTTTCCCACCTAGAAGGAAGTTGAACAAAAACCAGACGTGTTCCGAATAACACAGATTTATCATAATTGGTTTGTCAAACTCAACAAAAAATTAGGCATCGGTTCTGCCGAACCGGTGCGAACCGGCTGAATCCCACCACTGCATTCAGATTGTGTTTTTTCTTCCAGATGACAATGCCAACTTTCGTTGCTTTTTCCAATTTGCTTTTTTTTTCTTTTCTTCCTATGACTCTTCTCTCAAGAATGGATGAGCCCATCTAGTGGGCATGAACAGCGTTTGAAAAACTTTTCAGGAAAAAATAGCTTGTCATTGCCTGCATATTATAATTTTGGAGGAATGGCTTTAGTCCAGCTAATGGATCAATAGCCAAGATTTTCATAAAGATGTGGCCTCTAGCTTTTGAGAAAATGGGCCTGTATCCCATAAAAAAAAACTTTCGAAAGGAGCCAAAATGGGCATGATGGCAAACAGGGCATTGTGATACCAGTTTAGTACTTTACTAAGTGTGTTTGCTATTGATGCTGTTATAAAAAGGACAGGACTTGCCCTGAGATGTTCAGTGTACTATGCTGACACCATCACTCCATGAATGCTGATGCTCAAAGTCATTGTTGTGAAAGGGGAAGGTTTTTTTTTTGTGCTGTTACTGCTCTTCACAACAGCAGACTATATCATTAATTTTTTCCTCACACACCATACCTGCCCCAAAGCTTGCACTATGGGCTTTCATATCATCAATAAATCTATCAATCAAGGTAGATGTGTTAAGCATATTTGCTTTAAAACACACTTGAAGTGGTGCTTTTTGCTTCAGGGAATTTATTCAAGCAGCAGAAACTACTGTAAATGTAAGTGAAAATTGTTGCCTTGTATGACTTTAAAAAGGGACGCGGTGGCTCAGTTGGTTAGGATGCTGAGCTTGTCAATCAGAAGGTTGGCAGTTTGGCAGGTTGAATCCCGAGTGCCGCGTAACAGAGTGAGCGCCTGTTACTCGTCCCAGCTTCTGCCAACCTAGCAGTTCGAAAGCACGTAAAAATGCAAGTAGAAAAATAGGGACCACTCTGGTGGGAAGGTAACAGCGTTCCGTGCGCCTTTGGCGTCTAGGCATGCTGGCCACATGACCATGGAGACGTCCTCGGACAAACGCTGGCTCTTCGGCTTTGAAACGAAGATGAGCACCAGCCTCTAGAGTCGGAAACAACTAGCACGGATGTGAGGGGGAACCTTTACCTTTACCTTTATATACTTTTTGTTTTGGTGGATATTTTTCTGTATATGTACATTTTATTATTGCATGGTGCATGTTTAGCATCATGGTGGCACCAAAAATAATTGGAAAATAGATGTGACCTGTATTTAACAATAGTTTCAAATGGTTGGACCTCATGAAACAAACATATATTTCATTTTAATGTCATCTGGTGGATCCTAATTATCTGATTATTATATGCCTGGTGGGATTGTGTCTTCTGGAATTTAGTTAGTTATGACTCTTCACTCTTTACCTTTACCTATTGGATTAGCGGCAGGGAAGGACGAGGGAGACGCGTCTTCAGTCAAACAACTTTATTAACTCAGCCCGGACAAAAAAGAACAGAACAAACATGCCTTATATAGGCAGCTGTCAAACAGGACAGCAAATCAGCTGTGGGAATTATTCCTGCCAAGGGACCGTAACCAATGGGTCAGCTGGTAGTTTGACAATCTCCCCAGTGATAGCGCAAGCGCGTTAGCTAGGGGGAATCCCGTCAGCTGGTTTTGGCGGGCGGCCGGCGTTATGACAGCTAGCCGCTGTTAGGGCGCATGCGCTAGTTTTGACAGCTCGCGGCTGCCGCTGTAGTCTACCCGCGGTTTTGACAGCTTGCGGCTAGTGCGCATGCGCGGCATTTGACAGCTGTCAAACGGCCACGTGTTGACTAGTAGGCCGTGGGTGCGACTGCGCATGTGTGCTTCTTTTGACAGCTGTCAGTGCGGCCGCGTAAAGCGGCCTGTGACAGCTGTCATATTTGTTATTAATATGTTGCACCCCTTTCCCCCCCCCTTGGAATGGAACAATAACTTGAACTAAGTTTTTTAACTGGTGTTCGAACTTGTTGGCGAACTTCCGGCCCATTCAAAATCCGTCAGGTACGCTGGTGGCCTCTTCGGTCGAGTGGATCTGCGTGGTGAAGGTTCCTCTTCTGTCGCAGGGGCCTCCTCGGGGGTGATGGGTGGGAGATCGGCGGGAGTAGGGGTGTCTTCTGGGTAAATGGTGCTGGGGGGTTCGGGATTTTCCGTCGCTGTTTCTGGTGTGGTGTTGGAGGGTGCTCTGGGTCGAAGCTGATCGGCATGTCTCCGCAGTGTGAGTCCCCCGCCAACATTGATGGTGTAGGACAAGGGGCCGGTTTGATCGAGGACTACCCCCTGGGTCCATTTATCCCTTCCCCCATAATTTCGGGCCCAGACATTTTGTCCCTGAGTAAATGTTTTGTGTGGCAGGTAGTTTGATTTTTCTGCTGCTGGCCTGTCAGGGTGCAGTCTGTCAAGGCGAGTTACCAGCCAGCGACCCCATCTGAGTTCTGCAGGAGATTTCCCGGTGGTGGACACAGGGGTGGTGTGATGTGCGAGAAGGAAGCGGGCGAGACGACGGTGCCAGTTCCCGATGACCAGTCTGCGGAGAGAGTCTTTGGTGGTCTTCACCATGACCTCTGCGAGGCCATTACTGGACGGGTGGAATGGGGCCGATGTTGCGTGCCTAATACAGTTGCTCCTCGTGAAGATCTGGAAATCACGGGAGGTAAATTGAGGCCCATTGTCAGTGATTATTACGTCCGGAAGACCATGGGTTGCAAAAACTCCCCTTAATGCTTGTATGGTGGCACTTGTGGTGGTGCTTGAAACCGGGAGAACCTCCAGCCATTTGGAGTAGCTATCTACGATAATCAAAAAGGTCTGACCCTGGAATGGGCCGGCAAAATCGAGGTGGATGCGGGACCAGGGGTTGGTTGTGATTTCCCATTTGTATACTGGGGCGTGGGGTGGGGCGAGTCTGCTTTGCTGGCAGAGATAGCAGCCGGCTACATGCTGTTCTATGTCCTTGTCTAAGGATGGCCACCAAACATAACTGCGTGCCAGAGCCTTCATTTTAGTGATGCCCGGGTGGCCGTCGTGAAGTGTTTGGAGAACCTTTGTTCTGTGGCATGATGGGACTATCACTCTGCATCCCCAGAGGATGCAGCCTAAGTGGGTAGAGAGCTCATGGCACTTTGCAAAATATGGTTGGATGGGGGGGCAGGGGCAAGAAGATTGCCATCCTGATGTAACCCAGGAAAGTACCCTGCTGAGGGTGGGGTCCCTACTTGTGGCGTGTGCGATGTCTTTTGCTGTTACTGGGCATTCTGAAAGTTCTTGTATGGCCAGGACTTGGCCAGCTGGGGCTGGGTCTGGGTCTATTTGAGGTAGTGGGAGCCTGCTGAGGCCGTCAGCGTGGGACATCTCTTTTCCTGGCTTGTAAACTAACTGATAGGAGTATGCAGATAGAAATGTGGTCCAGCGCAGCATGCGCGGGGACAAAATTTGGGGGGTTTGGCGGTCCCATGTGAATATGCCTAAGAGCGGTTTGTGATCAGTGTAGATTGTGAAAGGTCTGCCGTAGAGATAATCATGGAATTTTTTAATTCCAGCTACTATGGCCAGGGCTTCCTTATCTATTTGCGCGTAATTGCGCTCGGTTTTTGAAAGGGTCCTGGAGTAATATGCAATTGGAGCTTGCGTGCCATCGTTGAGGGAGTGGCTGAGGACTGCCCCAATGCCATAAGGTGAAGCATCGCAGGCGATGCATAAAGGTTTGGTTTCGTTGTAATGCGATATGGTGGTATCGCACGAGAGTAATTGTTTCAGCTGTTTAAAACTGTTATTGTGCACTGAGGTCCAGTGCCAGGGAGCTCCTTTGTCTAAAAGTCTATGGAGGGGCTCCGCTATAGTGGCTTTTCCGGGCAAGAAGGAGTGGTAAAAGTTCAGGAGCCCTAGGAATGCCTGAAGCTCCGTTTTATTTTTTTGGGGGGGTGCGGCTTGGATTGCTTGAATTTTGGCATTGGTGGGGTGAATGCCTTTGCCGTCTATTCTATATCCCAGAAAGTCTGTAGAGGGAACTCCTATTGAGCATTTTTCACGTTTTAGTTTTAACCCGGCTGCCCGGAACCTTGTGAGGACTTCGTGCAGCCTGGTTGCTAGTGAGTGGGTGGAGTCGCCCGCGATGAGAACGTCATCAAAGTACGGGCAGACTCCGGGGATGCCCTTGAGGGTTCGTTCCATGACTTCCTGGAATATTCCAGGTGCCACGGAGATGCCAAATTGGAGGCGGTTCACTTTGAACGCCCCCCTGTGAGTTACTATGGTCTGGGCGTCAGCTGTTTCCCTGGTTACTGGAAGTTGCAGGAAAGCATGTGCTAGGTCCAATTTGGCAAATATAGAGCCGGAGCCAATTTCAGAGAGAACATCCCTTACTGATGGGACTGGGTATGCATGGGGATTGAGCGCGCGGTTCAGGGTTGCTTTATAATCTGCGCATATTCTCACTTCCCCATTAGGTTTGACAGGCGTCACGATGGGGGTTTCCCAAGTTCCACTGTCAGTGGGTTCTAGGACTCCTAGTTTGAGTAAGCGGTCTAGCTCTTTGTCTATTTTTTGTTTTAGGGCGAAAGGGACTTTCCTAGCTTTTATTCTAATTGGTCCTATCTCCGGTTTGAACTTGAGGTCGATGGGGGCTCCATTGTATTTACCCAACGAGCAATCAAAAACATCTGCAAAATTTTTGCAGATATTTTCTAGGGAATTGGTGTGAATACGGTTGGTCCCTTCAAGGCGAGTGCCTAATGCCTCGAACCAGTCTAATCCGATGAGGCTGGTTCTGGGTTGTTTAGTTATTTGGGCTGTTAAGTGTCCTGAAAATTTTTTGAAATCGACCTTCAGGGTGGCCTGTCCCTTTAAATCTATTTGCGCGCCCTGGAAATCTGCCAGCATAATCTTGGAGGGTTGGATGGGGATGCAGTGATTGGTTTTGCTAGCTATTCTCTGGAGGGTGTCCCCTGACAGGATGGAAACGGAGGATCCTGAGTCGACCTCCATTTCGCAGGGGATTCCCTGGATTTTGACCCACGCTCTAACTTTGGCCTTGGGGATGTTGTTTGCGGGTGATTTAGTTAGGGAAAATACGGACCCTACAACCCCCTGGGGAGGGCGGGGAAGGACAGTCCTTCCTGCGGGGATCTCGACAAGGTCGTGGAGGGTCTCCCGGTTTAGGCTGCGACAAGCTGAGAGGATGTGGCCGGTCTTGCCACAGCCGTGGCACTTCGCATTCCTAAACCTGCAGGTAGCCCTTGCATGGCCTCCGCCACAGCTCGCACACTTCGCCCTGGTGCTGGTCTGCATTTTCTTCGTGTTGGGGGCTGTCTGACGGTCTTGGTTGCGGTTCCCTTCCCGGCCGGCGACCATGCGATTGAAGCGGGAGAGGATTGCATCGACCCCGGAGTCGGGCTCCGGTGGCCCTTGGTCGAGCTCCCTGGCTTGATGGACGGTGGTGCCTGAATTTTCGCCGAACGTCTGGGGTTCGTCACGATGGCTGTCCTCATACGCCATTATCTCCAGAGTGAGCTCTGCGAGGTCCATTGTGGGCCTTGCCACAAGCTTCCTCTGCAGGCGCACGTTTTGGAGACCGGCAATGACTTGATCGCGAATTCGGTCCTCCAGGTCGGGGAAATGGCACTTGCGGGCGGCGTGCCTGACGGCTGCGATGAAGACGGTGGATGGTTCACCGGGTTGCTGCTTCCGTCAGGCGAAATAGAGTTGCCAATACAGCTCTGACCGCCTCGGCATGAAGTGTTTGCTGAGGCGATCTGTGAGCTCGGCGTACGGTACAGTGGCGACCGGGTCCGGGCTGCAAAGGCCAACGGCAATGTCATAAACTGCTGGCCCGCTGAGGCATAGGAGCGCGGCGGCCTTTTGGCAGTCCTCCGTGATTTTGTTCATGAGGAGGTACCCCTCGACCTGGCCCCAATGCGACTCCCATCCTTCGGGGTGCCGGACGTCGAACTCCCTCACGTGTCCTAGGTTTGCCATGCTGGGTCCACGGTACTTATGGCACCAGAATGGTTGGCTTGTCTGGTCGGTGACTTAGCTAGTGACTTCAGCAATTGACCGGACAGCTACGCTCCTGGGCCGTGACTTCAGCTAGTACCGGGATCCCACCTTCGTCGCCAGGTGGATTAGCGGCAGGGAAGGACGAGGGAGACGCGTCTTCAGTCAAACAACTTTATTAACTCAGCCCGGACAAAAAAGAACAGAACAAGCATGCCTTATATAGGCAGCTGTCAAACAGGACAGCAAATCAGCTGTGGGAATTATTCCCGCCAAGGGACCATAACCAATGGGTCAGCTGGTAGTTTGACAATCTCCCCAGTGATAACGCAAGCGCGTTAGCTAGGGGGAATCCCATCAGCTGGTTTTGGCGGGCGGCCGGCGTTATGACAGCTAGCCGCTGTTAGGGCGCATGCGCTAGTTTTGACAGCTCGCAGCTGCCGCTGTAGTCTACCCGCGGTTTTGACAGCTTGCGGCTAGTGCGCATGCGCGGCATTTGACAGCTGTCAAACGGCCGCGTGTTGACTAGTAGGCCGCGGGTGCGACTGCGCATGTGTGCTTCTTTTGACAGCTGTCAGTGCGGCCGCGTAAAGCGGCCTGTGACAGCTGTCATATTTGTTATTAATATGTTGCACCTATGACTTTAAAGAAGAATAGAGAGACTTAAAACACTGTTGGGGGGGGGGAAAGAAACTTCTCATCCCGTTGTTTGAAGGTTTGTATAGGTGCCAGGAATACAAAACGTGTGATTTCATTTCTTGGTGAGCACATGTATAAGGTTTTTAAAGAAATGTCTTAACATACACTACTAGAGAACTAGTATGCTAGTTGTTGTCAGCTGGCACTCCTGGAGGTGCAAGAGAAAGAATAGATATGTGCATTATGTACAGCAATAGGAAACTTATCCACAGATTCTATATCAATACTTTAATCTCTACACACCCTTCAAGTGGACAACCATTTTGTTCCCTGGGATGCGTATGCCTGAATACAAGAACTGAAGACTACATACTACTAATTATGGGCAGAACCTGTAATGGCCAAGATTGGATTTGCAATCAAGGTCTGTATCTTCCTGCTGTATCTGTATATTCTCCAGAATAATTGTATACACTTACATTTTTCTCATGCAGACAAACACACACATACAATATATTCACGGAGAGGACTAACATACACAAAATGCAGTGTTAACTCTCCTTTGGGTAATGGTACGTGGGAATGATCTTGGAAGACAGGAGGAAGAGGTACAAACTAGACGACGGACAGAGAAGTGGTTACTGCGTCTGGAGAAGGAATGTGGATGTGGCTAAGGTCTCAGAAGGGACTCTCCCTAATTTCTTGAACTGCAAAGTCATAGCTATATACCATTACCAAGAGCCCTAGTGGCGCAGTGGTTAGAATGCAGTAATGCAGCAATGCAGGCTACTTTTGCTGACTCCCAGCTTTGGCAGTTCAAGTCTGACTGGCTCAGGGTTGACTCAGCCTTCCATCCTTCTGATGTCGGTAAAATGAGGACCCAGATTGTTGGGGGGCAGTATGCTGACTCTGTAAAGCACTTAGAGAGTGAGTGTGAAGCAGTCTAAGTGCTATTGCTATTTCTATTAAACTTGGTACTCTAACCAAGTATCTGGGGTTTTTTTCCTTGAATAAGGAAAAAAAAATTCTTAGTTTTCATTTTCCATTCCATTCACCAACAGTATCCCTCAGTGCAAATGGCCTGAAAACTCATTGAAGCTGTCATCTGATTTAATGTTTAGTTATTTATTTGTTTATATCCTAACTTTATTATTTTTTTTATAACCAACTCAAGCAGTGAACCTATCTAATACTCCTTCATCCTATTTCCCCCACAATGGCAACCCTGTGAGGTGAATTGGGCCCGGAGAGAGTGACTGGCCCAAGTCACCCAGCTGGCATTCATGACTAACGTAAGACTACATCTCATGGTCCCCTGGTTCCTAGCCTGGTGCCTTAGTCACTAGATCAAACTGGTTCTCTTTTTAATTTTAAAATAAATAATTACAAATCAGAACTGCAACAAATTGAAGCTTTGATATATTTTTTAAAAAAATACACTTCTACAAGGAATGTTTGCTTATTCCTCTCCTGAGCTCTTCTGAGTTTCTAGCCATACAGAAAATAATAATTGTATTTTATTTTATACAAGCCAAGCAATTGTTGGGTCTGAAATGTATTGCAGCTGCCAAAAATGCCCATGCAATCTCAGGTTGCATCATCAGCAGGACAACATTAAGATCACAAGAAGTAATAATGCCACTTACACTGCATTATGATGCCACACTTGGAAAACTGTGTGCAGTTCTGGTCACCATGATACAAAAAAGATGCTGAGACCTTAGAAAGTGTAAAGAAAAGAGCAAGAAGGTTGATATAGAATCTGAAGATTAAACTGTATGATGAACGGTTGAGGAAGATAGGTATGTCTAGCCCAGGGGTAGGCAACCTTGGCTCTTTTATGACTCGTGGACTTCAACTCCCAGAATTCCTGAGCCAACACAGCTGGCTCAGGAATTCTGGGAGTTGAAGTCCACGAGTCATAAAAGAGCCAAGGTTGTCTACCCCTGGTCTAGCCTATCACAGAGAAAGATTGGGGGTGGGGTTCTTGAGTGGCTGTCACAGAGAAGAAGGGATTACCTTATTCTCCAAAGTACCAGTGGACAAGATAAAAAGTAATTAGTGGAAGCTTGTTAAAAAGAGGTCCAACCTAGAAGTAAGAAGAATTTTCTGATAGTGAGCACAATAAATCAATGGAATAGCTTGCCTTTCAGAGTTGTGGGTCCAACAGCACTGGTGGTTTTCAACCCCCCTGCTGATCTGCACCATCAGCCTCCTGCTGTGCTGTCCTTTGTGTATGCTGGGAGGCATACACTGCATTTACCTAGTAAATTTCAATCATCCAATTAATAGGAAAAATACATGTGTTTGCATGTCAGTATTATTACCACTATACATCAATTATACTTAAAGCAGAAGAATAGACGAATGGCCCTAAACATATGAAAACTAATCAAGAAGAGAAGCAACCTGGAACAAAGGAGAAACTTCCCGACAATTAGAACAATTAACCAGTGGAACAACCTGCCTCCAGAAGCGGTGAATGCTCCAACACTGTCTGAAATGGTATAGGGTTTCCTTCCGGAGCAGGTGGTTGGACTAGATGACCTCCAACATTCTTCCAACTTTATTATTATTATTATTATTATTATTATTATTATTATTATTATTATTATTATTATTATCATTATTATTATCATTATTATTATTATTATTAAAAACTTTTATTCATAAAACATGAAACTCAGTCAACTGAACACTCAAATTGACTGCCACTAATGGTTGACACGGGTTGTTGCCAGCATCCTAGGTATTATTATCTCCTTAAAATGTAAGATGTTCCGAGTAGCACAGTTTTTTGTAGCTTTGCTGGAGTTACTGCAGAAAGCTGCAATTTCTTGATGTATTTTGCAAAGTTTTTGGACATAGTTCCCAGTGCCCCGATGACAACAGGTATCACTGTTACGTGTTTCATCCTTAATTGCGCATTTTCGATGGCCAGGTTGTGGTATTTCATAACTTTTTCCACTTCTTTTTCTTCAACTCTTGCATCTCCTGGTACAGCAATATTAATCAACTGTATGCTTCAGTTCTCTATGACTGCAATATCTGGTGTGTTGTGTTCTAAATGGCGATCTGTCTGTATTCGGAAGTCCCACAAGATCTTCACCCTCTCATTCTCGACAACTTTTTCCATCCTATGTTCCCATGACTTTTCGGACACAGGCAAATCGTATTTTTTACACAATGCCTATTATTATTATTATTATTATTATTATTATTATTATTATTATTATTATTATTATTATTATTATTATTATTATTATTATTTCTGTTCAAGAATAAGATTAGATGAACCAACATAGGTAACACTATACTGATTATTCCAAATCTCAGTTAAAATTATTGTATGCTCTGATTTATTTTCAGGTCCTATATTGTTCAATACCACAGCTAGCAAAATGGCTTCTTGTCTTATATTCTAATGCTGCATCTATTTACTGATTGATTTGTTAGATTTTTATCACACCTTTATTATTTTATAAGTAACTCAAAGC
Organism: Vipera ursinii; assembly: GCF_947247035.1. Taxonomy (NCBI): domain Eukaryota; kingdom Metazoa; phylum Chordata; class Lepidosauria; order Squamata; family Viperidae; genus Vipera; species Vipera ursinii. The sequence goes on along the minus strand of NC_139513.1, from coordinate 116,054,759 downwards.
AGAAAATAATCCTTAATACTTCTTCCATTTTCCCCACAATAAAACCCTCTGAGGTGGATTGGGCTAAGAGACATTGAATGGCCTAAAGTCCCCCAACCAGCTTTCATAACTAAGACAGGACTAGAACTAACAGTCTCCTGGCTTCTAAGCCAACATCTTCACTCATTACACCAAAGTGGCTCTATTGGCTAGTTCACTTTTAATAAAAACACTATATATTTCCAGGAGCTTATTTTACTTTATCTTTTAGACTACACATGTTTCTATCAAACATTCAATGTCTGCAAACTTGCATTGATTTGATAAAATTTTCAAAGCCACCCATTCTTCACCATTCTCAGAAAATGGTTTTTTCCCCTCTCCCTCACTTCAGAGATGGATAAAACTTACAATCCAGTAATTCCTTCTGTGTTAGTGATTTTCCCCCCACACTTTCCTGTTCTAAGCTGTTATTATATAGCACAACTGAGGAAAGACCTAAATATTCATGAGCAATGATGATATTACCTAGTTTGGTAATAAAACATCTCCAAGAAAACCACCAAGCTCAGAGTACCAAGGTCCCCAGAGATCCAAATTTTACTCGGGTGGCTTCCTGTTTTATAAAGTTTGTTGAGATAAAGCACATCACAAGGAAAAGAAGGGCAGAAGGCTATCTGGTCATTCATAGAACACTAGAAGCTCAGATCCTCTCTAATTGGTCAGTTTGAAGCAGAAAGAGTGAATTAATTGGCTAGTGTTCACAGTGCTCAGCTATTTGCTAGCTCAGACTGAGTTGATGAATGACCCCAAATTCCAGCCTTATAAGCATATAAAGCATAAGCATATAAATAGCGCTATGCTTGAAGTATTTGAGATATACAGATGGCGAGGACAAAGGGGAGAAACCACCACTTGGTTTTAAAGTACCTTGCAAATAGTGCTTCTGTGACAGACCTCATTGTTATGTTACACTATGTCCTGTAAATTACAATTAAAAATAAAATGGACGCTCAGTTGCTGTTCAGCTCAAATTGACTCAGTTCCAGATGGAATAACGGGTTCAATATTTTCAGTGGAATGTTTACTACTTCAGACAAGTTTACTGTTAGATACTGGGTTCATTGCTTCAATGATGAGACGAGGCGAGTGAGTTCAGCAAAGATCATTGTTTATTGCTTGCAAGAACTGAACTGAGAAACAGGCCTGTAAATGCAGCAATTTATACCCTGGCCTCTAGGCGGTGGCCAATAGGTTTAAAGCAACCTATTGCTGCCCTAGAGGCAGCCAATGGTGGTGCTAGAGACAGGTTGTCTGAGAAGCTGGGAGCCGTTAGCCAGCTTCCCTGCTTGAGCAACCTTCCAGCAATTAACTCACGTGATATTCCATTAGCAAGACAAAGCCTAATACATTAAACCCCTCCCCCCTAGAATGTACATACATTATAATAACAAAAGGAGAATGATTACAGCAATACAAGTTTTATAGAGTTACAATAGTCACATGCAATGGCTGACTCGGAATTCTCTGGCTGGCCCTTTCAGGTCGGCCCAACCCAGAGTCCAATCGCTCTGCAGTGTCAGCACAGTGGCTGTAGTGTTCTGCTTCACTTTATCCATCAGGGGCCCCATGTTGCACTCCTGGGCTTTGATCCCCTACAACCACCTTCCCATTGCTCTGACTGCTTGGGACCTCAGAGCCTTTGGATTGATCAGCCTGGCTGCTGGTTTGTCATCTGTGGCTGGGACCTGGGACGAAGTCCTCGCTCTGTGGCCATTCTGGAAAACACTTCCTAAGCTGATCGATATGGCGACAGATGACTCACCCGCCCTCTAGGCCCACTTCCTATGAGAGAGGGCTTGACATTTTGGTGATTTTCCCTGGCACCCACAAGTTCCCATGCCCATAGTTCCTGGCCCACACCCCCTCGCCCACTTGCAGCCCCCTCGGGGGTTTTAGGTGAGAGGCCTCAGCTGCCACTTGATCTGGGTGCAACCTGTCCAGTTTTGTGATTAGTCGCCTCCCCCAGCACAGCTCTGCTGGGCTTTTACCCATTGCCGTGCATGGCATGGAGTGTTGGCAGAGCAAAAAGTCGGCCAGTCTGTGGTGCCAGTCCCCAGTCACTATACGCTTCAATGATTCTTTTGTGGTGCGCACCATTCGTTTGGCTTGACCATTAGTAGATGGGTGAAATGGAACCAATGTCGCATGCCTAATGAGGTTTGCCCTCAGAAAAGCCTGAAATTCTGCTTCAGTAAATTGGGCCCCGTTATCGGACACTACAATGTCTGGCAGCCTGTGCATTGCAAAGAGTTTCCTAAACACCTGGATGGTCCTAGCAGTAGTCATATTTGTGACTGGTATAACTTCTAGCGATTTAGAGTGGCTGTTGACCTCTATAAGAAAGAGCTGTCCCTGAAAGAGCACAGCAAAGTCTATATGAATCCTCAACCAGGATGTGTGTCTCTCCTCCCACCAGTGGACGGGAGCGTGTGGCATTTCAGGCCTAGATTGCTGGCATGTGTAACACCCATGCACTTGAGCCTCAATGGCTTTATCTAATCCTGGCCACTATAAATAGCTTCTTGCCAAAGCTTTCATGCAAACAATACCCGGATGAACTTCATGAAGCGATTGCAATACCGTACCTTAATGAGGTGGGAACAATGACCCTGTTCCCCCAAAGAATACAACCTTTATGAGCTGAGAGCTCATTTGCATAGGAAAATTTATCAAGTCATATTTTGGAGGAAAATCCACATCTTTGGTTCAGGGGTAATGGGAGCTGTAACTTAAAAGATTGGGAGATCTATTTTACAACAGCAAGATGACAGTTAAGTGTACAATCATATTCACCAATATACTAAATTGTGATGCTTTATTGGCTCACCTATGTCTCTTTTAATTTTGTTGTGAAGGAGTTATAGAGATCAATTATATATAAAGAAAGAAAGCTAACTGGGATGCAGCACTCACTGAATCTTAAGTTTGTATTTTACTCCTTTTTTTTATTCAGGACTATTTTTTTAAATTGGCTGCAGCAGATGGTAGAAACTGACAAATGGCTAATTTCAGAAATCCAGCCTGGGTTGGGCCTGGCTACTACTTGGATAAGGGACAACCAGGCAATCTGACAGGTGTAGGCTAAACCGAGAGGTTGGAAGGAAAAAAATCCCAGAAGCACTAAAGGCAAACCCCAGAGTGCAGTTGCCCAGAAAATGTGTGTCCATGTTGATAAGTGCTCAAATTGAGTTTATTCTTAGTTATAATATTAAATCAAGTCTGTGAATTGCCAAATTCAGAAATAATTTTGATTAGTCACATGATTGAAGGCTATTTACCAGGGTTAATTGAATTCCAAAGTATGCATGCTGATGATAGACTCAGAGCATTATAATCAAAAATTGGTCCTCAATGAATGACAAAGTCATGCTAACCCAATACTGTAATAGTATTTCCTGTTGCCTCTTGAAACTCTTTTCCATCTTGAAGCATTTTTCCTAGACAGTTGCCTTCCATAATAATTTCTTCCCCCCCCCTTAAATACTGTGCTAGAAATGTCAAGGGCTCCAGTTTTGCTTCCTGAAAGTAACTGCTTACATCCAGGCTTAAATGGGCATTAGTTACACATATTTCAACCATCTCACCAAATATAGTGACTTGTAAGACAGATCTACTCTTGAATAAGAGTATCACACAACTTTCTGTCATAAGCAAAACCACTTGTTCTCTATGGTACAATATAGTTTAGCTTTGAGTGCTATATAGTTTAAACAGTGCCCAGAAGTGCTGAATTACCTTCTTCATTTTCAAAGTAAAACTAAGGTGAGGTTAAGTAGTTTTCAGAACCCATATTAAGGTTTAGTTTGACCTCTTTCTATCTTGTGCAATTTTATCTGCATTAAGATATAGCATTGGTTTATAGTTTACTGGTAATATGATTCCAGAGCAGGGGTCTTCAAACTTGGTCCTTTTATGACTTGTGGACTTCAACTCCCAGAATTCCTCAGCCAGGCACGCTGCCTGAAGAATCCTGGGAATTGAAGTCATAAAAGGGCCAAGTTTGAAGATCCCTGCTCCAGAGCAACAGTGGCTATTATGTGTATCTTTGCAGGGGGAGGGTGATAAGAGGAATACCCACCTAGTAGAAAGAAAGTATCTCCATTGTAGAGTTCAGTGTAATCTCCTTCCTCTTTTACCAACTTTCAGCTTTCAGTGACAAATGATTGCATGCTTTTCTGAATCATAATCCAGTGATCCATATTTGTTAGCATCTGGTGGTTCCAAACCTTGAGATTATACATGTGTCTTCTGATTCACTGAATTTCATTTATTAACATATCTGAGAAAAATTTTGTAGTATTTAATATATATTACAATCTTCTCTGAGATGCACTAACATATTTGGATTTCTAAGCAGGTTACTTACCCACTGGTGACCTGCTGCCCTTCATAGTTCATTATACACATGCCTCTTGATCTCAAACAGATGTGTTTTCTGTTTGTTCACTGAATGTCAGCAGCATCTCTCATTCCATAGCTCATGGTTCCCATGGAGACCACTGTATCATTTTTTTTAATGTGAATGGATCGGCATAATGCGTGGAAAGGTCTGGATGGAAAGACCTTGATTGCATGTCACTGATGAATGTTCAGCAACATTTCTGAACATTCTATTTCTGAAAGCAACTCAGAAACCTCTTGAAAAGGATATGACAGTAGGGCAAGACAATCAGAAACTATCTGGTATTATGTGCGTCTCCATAAAATAAAAGGAAAATGCAGGGTATTCTTCCTAATTAATTTAAATGTAAGTATTTTAAAACAAGGGACGCGGTGGCTCAGTGGGTTAGGACGCTGAGCTTGTCAATCAGAAGGTCAGCAGTTTGGCGGGTGGAATCCCGAGTGCCACGTAACAGAGTGAGTGCCTGTTACTTGTCCCAGCTTCTGCCAACCTAGCAGTTTGAAAGCACGTAAAAATGCAAGTAGAAAAATAGGGACCACTACGGTGGGAAGGTAACAGCGTTCCGTGCGCCTTTGGCGTCTAGTCATGCCAGCCACATGACCAAGGAGACATCCTCGGACAAGCGCTGGCTCTTTGGCTTTGAAACAGAGATGAGCACCGGCCCCTAGAGTCAGAAACGACTAGCATGCATGTGCAGGGGAAACTTTACCTTTACCTTTTATTTTAAAACATTGAAATTTTGCCTAGCCAAAAGGTAAATAATAATTATCTTGGAGACATAAACCAAAGACCAATTAAAAAGAACACAGAACAGCCTTCCACAGTTTCACAGCAGCAGATCTAAGAGTACATTATAACATTCAGCAGCCCAGAATTGGCCTTCTGTTATTACCTGAAGTTCTGAAATAAGAGTCTTTGGGATTCTTTAGTGTGCCAGCTGAAGAGTTTGCAATTTCTAATTCCAGACTCAAGCAAAGAATCTGGCTTTAATGTGCAGTATTTTTGTACGAAGTAGGAAAACTTATTTTTCATCAGCACTACTAAATTCAATCTGCATCACTGTGGGTTACAAACAGACCCCCACCCCTCCCAGGAACACTATAAGGAAAAGAAAAATAGGAAAGGTAAAAATGAAGAAGAAAAGGGTGGAAAATAAAGCCTGATCCTGTATAATGCTAAGTTTTGCATAGCCTTTATAACTTAAACTCTCTTTATAAAGAGAGAGCGATTTTTTTAAAAAAAAAGTACATCAAATCCTTTTTGTCAGGCAACATGCATGGTTCTTTGTTCCCAATTTTAACTATGAAATAGTTTAGCTGAACAATAGAGAGCATAACATCAGAATTAGTCTTGAACATGGATGGCTAGTAGCCATTATAGCACAGAAAGCAAGGGTCCTGCTTTATCTTCTTACTCATTTCCCTCAACACTGCCTCAAAGTAAAGTAATGAATAAAAATCCTTGATAGCCTTATAATAGAGTGATCAGATCTGAATGCCCAGAAGTCATTCAGTCATTTTTTAATGTATCTTTTTGCTTCCACATAGTGTTTGTCTGGATTTTTCCAGGCCAAACCTGGCCTTAATACCTTTACCACAACTTTATTTTACCTAATTGAATGAAGGACCTTTGCTATGTCTTCCAGGTCTGGTCTATCAACAGTGCGGTCTGTCAACCACATTGCTTATTTCTTATTATTGCTCTTGAATTTCCCATGTGTCAGCTTCATCAAACAACAATAATTTCAGATTTAAGGTACAGGAGATTTCTTTTTAATTTTTTGAAGTTATGCATAATTCTGTAGACTTCTATCGTTTCCACTCTTACTGAACTTTTCTGTAAGCTGGAATAAGACAATTGTTCCAGCCTCTTTATCATACGGATTGTCTTTGCTACAGTTTTCTTAATTCTGTGATAACATTGGGGTTTTTTTGAACTGCAGTAATAGGCATTACAATACTAGTAATTTTATATTAAGCACGTCTAATAGTGTGGCATTATCCTTTTCTATGATATCTGTGAACTGAATTTTCAGGTTGTACTGAATAATTAAATGCACACAGAGAGAAACATAAGATTACAAACATAAAGAAACCACATATTTCTATGTTACTTTTATTGAGGATTCAGAATAGGCAGAAAAGACAATTTTTGGAGTGTTGCTTCAAGCTTCCATCTTCTCAGGAAATAATACTAGTAAACTAAATTATTGGTGTTGAACCTGCAATCTTTTATTATATTGATTTACTTGTTTTAGTCAAAATAAGATACATTCATGCCAAATGCCTTTTAAAATTATACCTCATTTGCAGTGGGGGGGGAGGTATGTAGAATGAAAATTTACACTATTCTGAAGATTTACAATAAATAATTAGGCTATTCTAAAGTTGTATAATTAGTTAAAATCAAACCAGACAGTAAATAAAGATTACTTGGATGAAATATCCAGGTTCTATATAAATTGGAGACACAGACATAATACTATTATAACTATAACTTAATGATGTACTGTTCTATGGAACTTTCCTTATTTCTGAGTAACAGCTATAGTCACCCATATTTATATAGCAAAAAAGCCATCTCAGTGTGAATCATGCTTTCCTTGTCACTGATATTTATCTTATTACCTTTTCAAGTTGCAATGATAGCATTCCCAGTTCAAACACCTGCTCCCAATTAAACAAAAGCCCAGTGCTCTGATATCAGATCTAAAGGTTGTGCAAGTCTGCTACAAATATAGTTATATGACAAAGACTGGAATTTAATGGACTGTGAGAATAACCTTGGCAGACAGGAGGAGGAGGAACCACAGCCTAGACAACTGACAGGCAAAAGATAACTCAGCCCACGGAAGGAATGGGGGTGGAGAAAGCATCTCAGAAGAGACTCTCCCTAGTTCTCTGAAAAGTAAAACAAGGGAGGAGAGAAGTGCTTTCAGAGTTGCAAGATTTATTTATATAATATAACCTTACATTAAGAGTAGTGCTAGTATACATGGTTTTCATTTCTTGTTTAGACTACTCCAATTGCAGACAAGAATAATTACAAACTGCAAGGAAATTCTGCCACAAAAAAAAAGAGTATTTTCTGGAACACGGCCTGAAAGCATTTCTGCAATTTCTACAAGGAAATAGCAGCATAAAAAAAACCCCAAACCAGAAATTAAAAATTTAGTGCAAAATGTTTGCTAGAATCAGAATGTCAGAATAAGCAGTAAATATTATTTTAGCAGTGATGAAGCCAAGAAAACTAGATCTGGTTCACTTATTTGCTAAGGATGAGATACAGGTAAGGAGGTTATCTAAATTAGGCAACATGCAATTTCAACAATAATTTCTCAGTCTGCTTCCCTTCTCAGTCTTACTATTCCCAACCGTGGAAGACTAGCTATTTCTTTCTCCCACTTAGCTGGAAGGGCAACGAAAGCCCTTGTGCAGCCTGATAAAAAGGGTGATTATGTAGAGCAGGGGTGTCAAACTCGCAATGTCACGTGATGTGTCACGATATATCGCGACTTTTCCCCCATTGCCAGAGTTGGGGTGGGTGCAGTTTCGGCATGATGCATCTGGCCCGCAGGCTGTCAGTTTGACACCCCTGATGTAGAGCATTCTATGCTCCAATTGCAAGGTGTCACCCACTTACAAGAAGTAAAAGAGAGAGAGCATTCAGGCTGCCTGGAACAAAATTCAGTATTTGGACCTAGAATGACATCCTGTACAAACAAGACTAGGAAGAGCTGGAGGGGGGGGAACTGGTCTGGACCAAACTGGCTAGAGAACACCTCTGGGTGAAAGTAATATCACAGGATAGGATAGAATTTAGTTTAGCATGTTGGTGTTATAATTAAATGTAAGTCATTTTTCCCCTTCCTAACATTTTCCTACAGGTACAGGGTATGCTTTTTTCAGATCAACTAAGTGTTGCATCAGAAATTGATGGACCGGCTTGTTGCCCAAGCCTGATGTGGTGGGGTGAAAGAGAGTGACTGGCCCAAAGTCATCCAGATGGCTTTCATGCCTAAGGTAGGACTAGAATTCATATTCTCCTGGTTTCTAGCCTGGTTCCTGAATCACTAGACCAGGGGTCTTCAAACCTGGCCCTTTTATGACTAACTCCCAGAATTCCTCAGCCAGTGTGCCTACCTGAGGAATTCTGGGAGTTGAAGTCCACAAGTCATAAAAGGGCCAGGTTTGAAGACCCCTGCACTAGACCAAAGTGATTCTTAAGTCATGTCAGTCCTATAATTTGGCACAAGTGGGGAGCCAGTTTAGTAGTCTCCTGAAATAAATACTGTTGTTGTTGTTGTTAGTTGCGAAGTCGTGTCCGACCCATCGCGACCCTATGGACAATGTTCCTCCAGGCCTTCCTGTCCTCTACCATCTTCTGGAGTCCATCTAAGCTCACGCCTACTACTTCAGTGACTCCATCCAGCCACCTCATTCTCTGTCGTCCCCTTCTTCTATTGCCCTCAATCTTTCCCAGCATTAGGCTCTTCTCCAGTGAGTCCTTCCTTCTCATTAGGTGGCCAAAGTATTTGAGTTTTAGCTTCAGGATCTGGCCTTCTAAAGAGCAGTCAGGGTTGATCTCCTCTAGGACTGACCGGTTTGATCGCCTTGCAGTCCAAGGAACTCGCAGGAGTCTTCTCCAGCACCATAGTTCAAAGGCTTCAATTCTTTGGCGCTCAGCCTTTCTTATGGTCCAGCTTTCACTGCCATACATTGCAACTGGGAAGACCATAGCCTTGACTATACGGATTTTTGTTGACAGGGTGATGTCTCTGCTTTTTAGTGTGCTGTCTAGATTTGCCATGGCTTTCCTCCCAAGGAGCAAGCGTCTTTTAATTTCTTGGCTACAGTCCCCATCTGCAGTGATCTTGGAGCCAAGGAAAATAAAATCTGTCACTACCTCCATTTCTTCCCCATCTATTTGCCAGGAATTGAGAGGGCCAGATGCCATGATCTTGGTTTTCTTAATGTTTAGTTTCAACCCAAGTTTTGCACTCTCCTTCTTCACCCGCAACACCAGGCTCTTTAGTTCTTCTTCACTTTCTGCCATTAGAGTGGTATCATCTGCATATCTTAGGTTGTTGATGTTTCTTCCGGCAATCTTAATTCCAACTTTTGATTCATCTAGCCCTGCCTTTCTCATGATGTGCTCTGCATATAAGTTAAATAGGCAAGGCGACAGTATACAGCCTTGCCGGACTCCTTTCCCAATTTTGAACCAATCAGTGGTTCCGTGTGCAGTTCTCACTGTTGCTTCTTGGCCCGCATATAGATTTCTCAAGAGACAAATAAGATGGTCTGGTATGCCCATCTCTTTAAGGACTTGCCACAGTTTGTTATGATCCACACAATCAAAGGCTTTGTTGTGACTCAGGGCCAGCCTGTGGGTCCGACAGCCGGCTCCGATGTATCGGATGACTCAGATGTGGGGGAGGAGGGAAACGAACCGGCTGATGATGATTTGGAGGCTTTGCAGAGTCCTCAGCCGGGGACCTCTTCTCAGCTGCGTGAGCCCGAGAGTGCGGAGGAAGATGACCAACAGCTGGCCCTGTTCAAGGACGCCCGACGCAGGAGGCAGTCGAGCAGGAACAAACAAAGAAAGGCTGTGAGACTCCTCGGGAGGAGGCACAGGGAGACCACGCCCTGAGCTCTCTATAAAAGGAGTGTTTGGGGAGGGGCTGGTTGCTGAAAGCAACTTTTCCGCTTGAGAAGACAAGCTCTTGTGTTTTTGTTAACTGCGTAATTAAATCTTGGCAGATGCCTTTTAGCCTTGGAAGCTCTCCAGTCTCTTCTTCTTAAATAGGGGTTTGCCTTTACAAGGCCAGAAGAGGGCTGGTTCAGAACAGGCTTTAGCATAGTCAATGAAGCAGAAGTAGATGTTTTTCTGGAACTCTCTAGCTTTCTCCATGATCCAGCGTATGTTAGCAATTTGATCTCTAGTTCCTCTGCCTCTTCGAAATCCTGCCTGTACTTCTGGTAGTTCTCGATCCACATACTGCTGGAGTCTAGCTTGTAGAATTTTAAGCATAACTTTACTAGCATGAGAAATGAGTGCAATGGTGCGATAGTTTGAACATTCTTTGGCACTGCCTTTCTTTGGAATTGGAATGTAAACTGATCTTTTCCAATCCTGTGGCCACTGTTGAGTTTTCCAAATTTGCTGGCAAATTGAGTGTAGCACTTTTACTGCATCGTCTTTTAAGATTTTGAATAGCTCAGCTGGAATACTGTCACCTCCACTAGCTTTGTTGTTGCTCAGCTTTTCTAAGGCCCACTTCACTTCACATTCTAGGATGTCTGGCTCGAGGTCAGTGACCACCTCATTGTGATTATCAGGGACGTTAAGCTCTTTCTTGTATAATTCTTCTGTGTAATTTTGCCACCTCTTCTTAATCTCTTCTGCCTCTGTTAGGTCCCTGCCATTTTGGTCCTTTATCATGCCCATTTTTGCATGAAACGTTCCTTTCATCTCTCCAATTTTCTTGAAAAGATCTCTGGTCCTCCCTATTCTATTGTTTTCTTCTATTTCTTTGCATTGTTCATTTAAGAAGGCATTCTTATCTCTTCTAGCTATTCTTTGGAATTCTGCATTCAATTGGGCATATCTTTCTTTTTCTCCCTTGCCTTTCGCTTCCCTCCTTTCCTCAGCTATTTGCAAAGCTTCCTCAGACAGCCATTTTGCTTTCTTGCATTTCTTTTTCTTTGGGATGGTTTTGGTTGCTACCTCTTGTACAATGTTGTGAACCTCTGTCCATAGTTCTTCAGGCACTCTGTCTATCAGATCTAATTCCTTAAATCTATTTGTCACCTCTACTGTATATTCAACAGGAATATGATTTAATTCATACCTGACTGGCCTAGCGCTTTTCCCTACTTTCTTTAATTTAAGCCTAAACTTTGCAACAAGAAGCTCATGGTCTGAGCCACAGTCAGCTCCTGGTCTTGTTTTTACTGACTGTATAGAGCTTCTCCATCTTTGGCTGCAGAGCATATAGTCAATCTGATCTCTGTGTTGACCGTCTGGTGATGTCCATGTGTAAAGCCGTCTCTTGGGTTGTTGGAAAAGAGTGTTTGCTATGACCATCGTATTCTGTTGACAAAATTCTATCAGCCTGTGCCCTGCTTCATTTTGTACTCCAAGGCCAAACTTGCCTGTTATTCCAGTTATCTTTTGGCTTCCTACTTTAGCATTCCAATCCCCCATGATGATAAGGACATCATTTCTGGGTGTTAGTTCTATAAGGTGCTGTAGGGCTTCATAGAACCGGTCAATTTCATCCTCTTCAGCACTGGTGGTTGGGGCATAGACTTGGACTACTGTGATATTGAATGGTTTGCCTTGGATTTGAACTGAGATCATTCTGTCATTTTGAGGATTGTATCCCAGTATTGCTTTTCCTATTTTTTTATTGACTATGAAGGCTACTCCATTTCTTCTGAGGGATTCTTGCCCACAGTAGTATACCTGATGGTCATCTGAATTAAATTCACCCATTCCTGTCCATTTTAGTTCGCTGATACCTAAGATGTCAATGTTTAGTCTTGTCATCTCTTGTTTGACCACGTCCAGCTTTCCTTGATTCATGGATCTTACATTCCAGGTTCCTATGGAGAAAAAATCTTTACAGCATCGGACTTTCCTTTCACCACCAGACATATCCACAGCTGAGCGTCCTTTCGGCTTTGGCCCAGTCGCTTCATTCTTTCTGGCGCTACTAGTACTAGCCCTCTGCTCTTCCCCAGTAGCATGTTGGACGCCTTCCGACCTGAGGGGCTCATCTTCCAGCGTCATATCGTTTTGCCTTTTGGTACTGTCCATAGGGTTTTCATGGCAAAGATACTGGAGTGGGTTGCCATTTCCTTCTCCAGTGGATCACATTTTGTCAGAACTCTCTGCTATGAACTGTCCGTCTTGGGTGGCCCTGCACGGCATAGCCCATAGCTTCATTGAATTACGCAAGCCCCTTCGCCACGACAAGGCAGTAATCCATGAAGGGGGAAATAAATACTAAGGGTAGATTTTTCACTTTCAAAATATGTTCATTCCATCTCAAAGTTTAGATGTTCTCAGTTATTTTCCATCTCACAGTGATAGTTATTTCTATAACTGAATTTTTATTCACTAAGCATCAACGATGCCCAGAATGTCAGGGTAATATAGTGGAATAACAACTAGGAATGCATTACTAGTTCACATTTCAATAGCTAATAAATAAATTCCTGATAATAGGTTTGATCTGTCCCATTTTAAGTGACTACCAAGTGAAATGTTTGCATGCAGGACAATTATAATCACATTTCTCATTTAAAAATTAAAAACATTGTTCTGAATTTTAGATCTGCTGCTAGTAGACACGTTCATTTACTTTGGCTAAAACGTTTACTAGAGTTCTAGGTTATAAAGGTTATTGTGGGTTTCTTACAAACTATGGATGTTATTTTCTAACTAGTGACATTATGAAAAAGACATTATTTGAATAAGTAGGAATCCCAAGAATTATAAAAAGAGTAATTTCAAACTGGAAATCTTGCCCCAAAGATTTTGGCAATTTATACATAAATTCACAAGGAGCCAAATCCATCAGGAATTTTGAAGTGTAGGTTCTAGATATTAAAACCAATAATGATTTCTCTCAGGCCATTTCTGTAGGTAGGTTTTGTAATCAGCTCCAAATGTTCATGCTCTCATGCTGCCTCCTGTGATTAGCACTTGAGATAATTTGTTTCTATCTTAACTTTAATATATTGAAAATCTTTTTTTTAAATAAACCTCTCCATATTCAACAGTGAAGCTCTGCAGAGCATGCGAAGAAATATCTGCTTTCTCATTGGCAGGAATTCTTCATTTTGACATCCAGATTCTAGGCTATAGTTAACACTGTATTCTGTTCATTGATAATTAAAGTTGATGGCATCATAAGTTCTCCTCATTGCAATCAATAAGATTTCTTTTGCAGACAACCAGATACATACTCAAAGTTACGGTGGAATCAGAGAAAGCATATGTTCTTGTCTACTAAATTGGAAACCAATTATAAATTCACCTTTAACAAATACTGTAAACAGTATCTGAATATATTATAGACAATGTATCAGAATTCTATCTAGATTAGCAAATCATCATCAGCAATGAACAATGTGGGCCCCAAACCCATAAACAGGTGATAGATATGATAGATATTCCCTCATTATTCCCAAAACCTTGTATGAAGATATATTGATTAAAGTGTTGATATATGTTATCTTTCTGGGAGAACAAAGGGCAGTAGCATGCTAAATAGATTACTTTAAAATGTTTAATTTTTCAGTAGGACATGGTTTGAAGTACTTGGCAAGCCTGAAAGCATTTTGTTAATCAGAGACACCATTGGACAGTATAAGAGAGAAACAGTAGCAAAATCCAGGTCCTATCTTAGACACCCACCATTAAGTTATTTTGTCAACTTTTCAGTGGTGTAGGAACATTACTAACTTCAGTGTGGAACTGAATGGAACTTTGGAAATTATTTAAGTTCTTCCATGGTCTTCTCCACTTCATTCAAATTATTTCCAGCTTCCTTCAAAGATTTTTTACATTAATGGCTCATCAGAAATGTAAAGGTTGGAATCTAAGCATCTAGACCAAAGGCATCTAACCCAAACCTCTGCCCAGTCTGTAAAATCTAAAGTCCCGAGGCATTAAGAGGCAAGGTTGTGTAATAGCCTTCCCTAAACTGTTGTCCTTCATATCAGTGGTGGGATTCAGCCAGTTTGCACCAGTTCGGGAGAACTGGTAGTTACATTTTGTTGCCCAGGCACAGAATGGGCTTCCGGAAGCAGCATTCACACAGAGAACCAGTTGTTCACATAGTTGAATCCCACCACTGCTTCATATGTATTAGTAAAAGGCACAGTTTAGGAAAGTCTTTCTTAACCTAATAGACTTCCAAATGCTACCAAAAATTTGGCAGTCTGTCTGGTGCCTTTTTTTTCACTTCCTCACTCTTCCCTTTTCTACTCTACCAGTGAGAAAAAGGGAATATGACCATAATCCCCATGTACCATTCAACTATAATGGAGTTGTACTGTGCCTAAACTGGAAAGCATAATCCAACCATTGCTTTCTTTAATTTGGGCATTTTTAAACAAATCTTTTATTGTGCAATCACCTTGCATGAAATTTAATGGTTTTAGAGAACAGCTAACTCATCTAAAGCTTTCTTCAGAAACAGTACATTTTTCTGTGAGTTATCAGATAATTCAGTACATTTCCAGAAATCAAAGATTCTATGTTACATTAATCCAAGAATGGCTATTAGTAATAGATAGTGAAGATAATTTCTTGAATAAAAAATGCATCACATAATGAATCATTGTTTAGTTTCTCCAGATCACTTCATTAGATTAAATGCTACAAAGTTGGAGATCTTGAAAACTTCTTCAATATAGCATTCTCACTTAGCCTAATTATGGATTTGAGTTTTCTTATAAATCAACCTAGTTTACATGATGTTTTTATCTGATGTCTTTAACATGCCTTACAATCTGTTGTTTGTGTTGCAATAGATTAATAGAGTTGACTTTCTGAAGTTTGTTTTATGTTACCACTGTAGTTCATAAAATAAACTTTTCCCTACTTTTACCAAACTTAGACAATATCTCCAAAAGATCTTCAAACCTGCTTCTGAAGACCACATATTGACTTAACATTGTAAGCTGTGCCTCCCCATTAAAAAAACAAAACAAAACCTGCCCCCTTCTCCTAGAATAAAATGCATGCAAATGAAATGCTCCAATAGAGCTAACCTGATTACCTTACTCTATTGTCCATATTGATATGTTAATGATAGGTAAAGATTAGGGCATGCACTACATAAGTGCAGTTGGTTGTAAGTCAGCTTTTTTTTCAGAATGAAACAAAAATGCCTCTTTGAGAAAGGGAATGCCCCTCTTGAAGGCCCTGGTTACTTCTGCAGCAAAGGTACAGTGTAAGTATTTCTGTAGTTTTCAAAAATTCCTGCCAGTAATAGCCCCAAATGGAGTAGAAAGGGAATATATAATGCAGATTCATTTGGATTCAATTTTTGTCCATTTTCCAAAAAAGATCCCAGCTTAACCTAACCTAAATAACATACCCAACCAAAAGCAATTGCATGGGGCATAAAAAAATTAAAGAATTACATGGGAGAAGGAAGGATAAAGCATATTACAATCTCTTGTTCTGGCTGGACATCCAGATATAAGAGCATGAATACGCCCGCGCATGCACACACACACAAAGAGAGAGAGAGAGAGAGAGAGAGACCCAGAACCAGACCCAGACCTGCACTCAGATTGCTTAGACTACATTGTTATTTTCTACTTATTTTCTATTTTCATAAAGTCTGACTGAAGCTTTTGAAAGAACTGGAAGAATTTGTGCTGTCTTGTTGGCAGTTCTTTGCTGTTTAGGGAAACATTTTAAAACACAGAGAGTTTCATTCCCAAATCTTGAAATTCACTTAAAAGTGATACTGCCAACCTCACAAATAAGCATATGCCCCAGAACAGATCATCCAAATATCCAAGAAAGGAGGTGGGTTTTTTTTTCCTTTTAACAACAATGCAAATTTATTCTCTCATAATAAAGATATGCTTTACCAGTCATCCTGGCAAGCAGCATTAATTACTTATGGCTTAATATGTACCCGTGATAATTAAGCTACTCCACCATCTTCAGTAAAGTGATGATATTTCATGTAGCTTATTTCCTCTTCAAGGTGCTGGTGATGACCTATAAAGCCCTAAATGGCTTGGGTCCGGGATATTTGAGGGAACACCTGCTGCCGGCATCAAGTTCCCTTCGTCCTGTGCGCTCCCACAGGGAGGGTCTTCTCAGGGTGCCGCCGGTAAAAGACTGCCGGTGGATAACACCCAGGGGGAAGGCCTTCTCAGTGGGTGCGCCTGCCCTTTGGAACCAGCTGCCCGTGGAGCTTAGGACTGCCCCCGACCTTTGTTCATTCTGCCAGGACCTGAACACCTGGCTCTTTGAGCTTTCCAGCCCAGGCTGAGAGTTTTTAATTGGGGGTTTTATATTTTCAGGGATCAAATTTAATTATTTTTAATTATTTTTAACTTTTGTATTGTATTGACGTTTTTAATTACCTTGTAAACCACCCTGAGTCCTACAGGAAAAGGGCGGTATATAAATTCAATAAACTTAAACTTCTGTCTCCTCAATGAATAGTTTTAATATTCCATCATCCTCAGAGTCAGTAGGAATGGAACGTTGTATGCCACTTTATAGCTAAGTACACTCAGTCTGAAAATAGTCCTGCCTTCCTCAAGCAGCAAATTTAGCTTTAGGTTCAACAAGATCATTTTTTAATTATGTGTTGTAAGTTCTTATATGGGACAGAATGGAATGGGAAAGGCATGTTATAGAGAAGGAAAACAATCCAAGTTCATTTAAATTAGCCCAAAAGTATTAGGAATGAGCATAAAGTTTATAATAAATCATTTATATGTATACTGTTGAAAGTGGTGTGATAGCTATCTACCTACCACCCAGAGTGCCTAGGAGACTGAATATAACATTTCAAAACCAAATGCCAAGTGTTACTACAGCAATAACACTGAGATAATAAGAGAGATGAGAACTGTTTGGCCAGAAAGAGGCAATCAGTTAAACATATTAAAATATCTGTGGATATGATGCCTCAGAGAAAGTAAGAGCAGTACTGATGGTCTCTCCTGAAGAGATTCAAAATTCTGGGTGCCTGGCAGGGTGAGATGCCATGATCGAGGATCAGTTGTCTCAAGGTTAGAGCCTAATGAAAAGGACCATCTAGAGACAGGCATCTAGAAGGTTCTTGAATTAATTAAGCAACAAGCACTCCTGCCTTCTGGAGATTTAGATGAATCATATTTGTCAGTCCATGGGTTTAGGTTGTTCATGTATCAAACATCAAGGATTGGAGGTGCTGGGGAAAAGCAGGAAACATGGTCAGAGAGAGGATTCCCAGAGAAAGGAGGAACTGAGGTCCCTGAAGGAGCAAGCAGAATAAGAAAAGGACATTTTTGCTAAGTGGTTTGGCCGCTGAAAGGATGAGAGCTGCACCGAAGATGCAGACAAACTTGCTGGCTTGCCACCAGGCTCTGGAGAGAGTTATTTTCCCCTCATTCTCTCATGCTCTCCATAATAGCTGAAAGGAAAAGCCCTGCTAAGTTGCCTAAATGGGGAGTTAGCCTCACAAAGTGGTACTTAAAAGTCAAACATCTGTGTAAATAAGGAAAGGGGCAACAGAAACAGTTGTGGAACTGCAAGATGCTATGTAGGTAGATATGTAATAGTTCATTATTTATATTAGTAATATAAGTTCAAATTGAGAGCCACTTTGGTATAGTGGTGAGACACCAGGATAGAAACCTGGAGCCTGTGAGTTCTGGTCCCAGCTTAGGCACACAGCCAGCTGGGTGATCTTGGGCCAGTCACTCTCTCAGCTGTATGAAGGAGGCAATGTGCCAAGTGTGTGAAGTCAGATCCCCAGAGAAGGAAATATTAAAAGGGCAGAAAAATGTATTTCCTAAAAAGATATTGAAGAACCAAGAAACCATAACCAGTTTTCTTAATAGTCCCAGGTCTCCTTCCCCTAAACAGAAAACCAGTTCTATAGACATGCAAATGTAAACCATCAAGAAGGTTGAAGCTAGAAGCTTAGGAAGACAAAGGCCTAAAATCTACATACCCCAGCCCCAGGGAAGCAGGATATGACCTTTGGACATACTAGGATTGACCCACAACCATCAAGAATACCAGAAAGGCACACCCAGACTCAGGTCAGAATACGTGACACAGGAAATACAAAGCCTCAAACAGGAACAGGAAATAACTCCAAACAAAAGGCTCCAGGGAGTATAAAAACCTACTCCCTACATGTGCTAGTTCCTTTTACTTCCTGCCAGAGCCATCTTTCTGTCTGGCTCTACTCTTCAATAAACTGTAACCTTCTTCCTAAAGCAGTCGACATGTTGTTTATCCCCAGCTTGGATGAATCACGATGAAGACTTTTCTTCCTACACAAGGAAAATGCAGGAACCTGTCCAGGCAATCACAAGGCATCAAGATTGACTCAAAGGCTAAACAAACAAACAAACAAATGAAAACTGTAAGACTAAACATTGAACCATGATGGCACAGTGGTTAGAATTCAGTATTGCAGGCTAATTCTGCTGATTGCCAGAATTTCAATTCTCACCAACTCAAGGTTGACTCAGCCTTCCATCCTTCTGAGGTTGGTAAAATGAGGATCTAGATTGTTAGGGGCAATATGCTGACATTGTAAACTGCTTAGAGAGGGCTGTAAAGCACTGTGAAGCCATATATAAGTCTAAGTATTATTGCTATTGAGTTGGGAGAAGAATATTCTTTCTCTCTCTTTCTCATTCCTCTGTGTGTGTGTGTGTGTATGTGTGTGTGTGTGTGTGTGTGTGTGTGAGAGAGAGAGAGAGAGAGAGAGAGAGAGAGGAAGGAGAGAGAGAGAGAGGAAGGAGAGAGAGAGAGAGGAAGGAGAGAGAGAAAAAAATATATTCATCTTCCAACTCAATAGCAATAATACTTAGACTTATAAATGGCTTCACAGTGCTTTACAGCCTTCTCTAAGCAGTTTACAATGTCCGCATATTGCCCCTAACAATCTAGATCCTCATTTTACCGACCCCAGAAGGATGGAAGGTTGAGTCAACCATCCTTTTCCCACCTTCCCAAACACTGCCAGCACAGCACATGTATGCTTCCTTTTATACTTTGAGAAAGACCTTTTCCACAAATGTTTATACATAAGCAAAATAACAAGGGAGAAGTCTGCCTTCTACAAAAGGAGGATTTCATTAAAGTTTTGTTTTGCCCAAAAAATGCACTGAAAATTTCCAGAACCTTTCTAATGTTCTCTCACACGTGCACATAATTTGGCAGGATCTACCTTTCCATTTTGTTTTATGAGACATACTTGTAGCAAGCAAAAACTAGCAAAGGAAGGAATGTTCAGTTTCAAACTACATTTTGCAATGCAGAGAAACATGACTGAATATTTTACCACTTTCCTTAATTTATACCAGATGATCCTTAAGGGATTTTATTTGAGCAATCACCCTATTATTCTATTAAAAAAAAAGAATGAGTGGAAATTTTCTTGCAGGTACTGTAGGACACAAAGGTTACAGCTGCAGAACTTGAAAAAATACAGGCTGATGATGAATGGGAGAAATCGTAAACAAAAGGCTCAACATCAGACACCAAGGGAAGAAGCTGAACAAGCTGCATACACATCAGCCTTAACCTCTATCATGAAAAGCAATCTTGACCAGTGGAGGGATTCACTTTGGCAGATTCAGTGGTGGGATTCACTGTTGCCCAGGCCCAGAATGAACTTCCGGAAGTGGCATCCACACAGAAAACTGGTTGTTCACATATCTGAATCCCACCAGTGATCTTGACTGATGTTCAAAGACTCAGAAATTCTTATATGGTTATAAAGTGATCATAAGCAAATGGTTGAAAGTGCAAGGAGGAAAATCACCAGCTTGGGCCCAGAATTTTGGAAATGCACTTCAGCCAAATTATCTTGTGCTTGTCTTTAAAAAATAAATAAATAAACCACCAGAAAAATAAAGAGAGAGATATAAAAATGGATGTTAAATAGTTTCCACTTCATACAAATTGGTTTCCCCCCCACACTTAAATGTACCTCACTAGTATTCCCACTGTTCTCCTAACATACCAACTAGTTACAGTTTTATAAGGGAATGCCTTTAAAAAATGCAGGCTACACAAAAAAATGCATGTAAGGGTTTTTTTTTATTTGACAACTGCAGTAACATTACTGTATGCTCAAAAGTGGAAAGGTTTAATGCTACCCATAATGGAAAAATGGTTGAGAAAGATGATGGAGCTTGTAGAGATGGCTAAATTAGCTTTTTTTTAATTAGAGAAAAAATACATTTATTGACTGATCAGAAACCCCTTAAAGACTTTTTGTATGAAACAGAAAAAAAATGCAGTTATGACTGTAATTTTGAGGATTAGGGGAAAAACTGGATAATAGAAAAAGGTGAGCTATTTTGTAATCATAGAGTAAAAAATAATTTTGTAATTGTACTTATATTTGCTGCAAAGGAGATTGGAAGATTCTTTAATCTCTTTTTATGCACTTTTTTCTTTCTTTCATTACTTCTTTACTCTTTTGGTTTTTGTTTACATTAGTTTTGTTACATAAACTTTTATGAAGAAGTTTTAATGGAAAATATCTAAATAAGGAGCATATTGCTTACAATAGGTTTGGATTATTTAGAATATGTGATAATTCAAAAAAGTCTTTTTTCCCAGAATTTAATCCCACCTTCAAATATTCCCCTATTTCTTTTTTTTAAAAAAGCTATGAAATAATATACAATAAAGATATGGATGTCTACTTTCCTTTCCAAAGCAGTCTATTTCCAAACAGATTAACATAAAAACAAATAGTTCTTGATTTTAGAAATTATTTTTGTATCCTTTCCCAAGCAAAGAATAATAGACTTATTTTATTTGTCCAGTTGATTTCCAAATCCAAGCAAAATAGTTTTGTAAAAGAATATTTTCAGGGTTCAAGAAACTTATTTGGAATAGTAGTGTATTTCCCAGTGTAAATCCCAGTTCAAAAGGGAGGTGGGCTCAGCTGGTCATCATCTGAAATGCAGCCCCTATAGTTCCAAATCAACTTGCAAAAGATTACTTACTCGCTCTCACAAGGGCTCATCTGCCATTTGTAGCACTTCATTAAGCTGTC
This sequence comes from Vipera ursinii, assembly GCF_947247035.1. Lineage (NCBI taxonomy): Eukaryota > Metazoa > Chordata > Lepidosauria > Squamata > Viperidae > Vipera > Vipera ursinii. The sequence goes on along the minus strand of NC_139513.1, from coordinate 116,033,526 downwards.
CTGTTAATAATAAAAAAGCATTACAGCAACTAGGTTGAATACTAGACTTTAAGATCCTAACAAGCTGTTTTCAAGCAACTGAACTATACACTCACATCACTGAAGAATTACTGGCTTAGAAAGTCATTCGATGTTTAGAAACAAGGAGGAAACATTGTCAATTTCAGGCTTTTCTAGTTGCCCACCAATAGATATGCCAACCTTGGACAAGATTTGCCATGAATGTCAATTCTGTATATTATCTACAGTAGTTCACAGGTACTACTGGCAAAGGTATCATTTTTAGTTCCCCAGCTTTTCAGAACAGAAGAAGGCATGCACTGACTTAAACAAAATCAAAGCAACCTCCCAAATGCACCTGAAAATCCAGAGATACATCCATCCAGAATGCAAGTGTTATGTAAATGCTATGCCTCTATGAGCAAACAGATTTTGCAGTTTAGCAGCTGCCTTTTACCAGAATGATACAATATCAGCTTGGCCTTCCCTTAAGCCACATTGACATATCAAGCTCTCTAATAATGGCCTTTCCATCTGTCTTATATAATGACTTTTGATATTTCAATCCATTCCACTGTGTACAGAGCTACTTCATACAGCAATTGCTTCTCTTTATTTTGTCAACAAAGATAGGAGAGTTTTCTAAATGAGGACATGGAGCAACAGCAGTTCAGCTCTTTCATATACTGCTTGGACAGTACTCAAAGTCCTGCAATGTGTGGGGGAACCCAGTGATTCCTCTCCATAAAATAACATCACTCTTTCTGAATCTACAGCTGACCTAAAGATAAGCTCCTTCTCCTTTAGCTAGAGCTTCTCATGTCACACAGCAGGATGGGATCAATGTGCTTCCTTATAGCTCACCAGACAACTTATCAGAGGTCTTCCATTTTTTTTAAAAAAAGTTACCTATTTTATTGGGAGGCTAGCATGATGTAAAGAAGGTCACCAGTCTCTGGCGCCATCTTTATTTTTAAGAATGTCCCTAGATTCTGGATACTTTGACCATGCATCCATTTTGTTTGTATGGTTTTGGTGGTGGTGGGCTGACAGCAGGGGTATAGTGTATATTTTCTGTGTGTGCATGAATCCAGGGAACAAATTTTTAAGTATTCTCTTATTGTTTTTCTGTTTTCTGCTTGCATTATGTCTACGTTTTCAGAACATCCCTGTTTTCCTCCTGTTAAATGAGCTATACATTATACTAGGAAAGCTCAATATTTATGGGAAGATTGTGCGATACATTTGTCTTCAGCAGCAGTGCCTGTGGTACCAATCCCCTACATTGAGGTCACTGGAGTGCCCATAGAAGACCCTGCTGAACTCCAGCCTCAAAACTCCAACTTATAGTCCAGCAATCATTTCCTACATCAGGAAATCAAGTAAACTGAGTCAAGGATAGCACAAGTAATAGCACTTAGACTTATGTACCACTTCACGGTGCTTTTACAACACTCTCTGAGGGGATTATAGAGTCAGCATATTGTCCCCAACAGTCTGGGGCCTCATTTTACCAACCTCGAAAAGCTGGAAGGCTGAGTCAACCTTGAGCTGCTCAGAATCAAACTCCTGGAGTGAGCAGTGAGTTAGCCTGTAGTACTGCATTCTAACCACTGTGCCACCACGGCTCTTGTGGATCTAGATTTAATGCATCCTTTAAAACAATAAAGGTGAAGAACTAGAGAAAATTGCAAAATATAATGGCTTTTAAACAGAAATAGAACAATTGTGGCAAAAGAAAGCAAAGTAATAGGGATCTTGGGTGCAATCCCAGAACAACTGGAGCACCACTTGAATACCATCGGCTTTGAAAAAATGACCATCAGTCAATTGCAAAAGGCAGCTTTACTTAGAAAAGCTTACATCAGGTGACAATACTGTACCTTTAACAGCATCACACATCAACATCTGCTTAATCCATGTCCTTGGAAAGGACTTGATGGATGGATAAAAATGCCAAATCCAGTTTAAACATTTGAACTGTATTGAAATATGCAGAACCTGAGAAAATTATTAATAGTATATATTTCATGTTCAATTATATCAAATAAATGATGAATCTAATAATTGATTTACAGTTGTTTGCATTGTCATTATGTCAATGACAAGCTGTTTAACTGTTGCAAAGAAAATAGAATATTCTAAGAAGATACTAATTCAGATATAAATATGCACCAAGATAGCATAAACATATGTGCTATTTGCACCCTGAAAAAGTTCTGGTTTTCTTTAGCCATACTGTACAATTATACATCTATTGTGCATTCTACATATCATGCAGATTTAGGTATTTTAAAATATGAATGTAATGTATGAATGTAATGTATGAATGGTTTTCTAGCCTCAGTTTATAAAATTTAGGTTAAACAGACATAAGCTTCTTCTTTTTTATGTCTGAGCTGAATGAAAATTGATTAAATTTCTTCAGCACAGAAGCAAAAACATCTCTGAACCATAGAAATAGGATTTTTAAATTTTATTTTAGAAGTTTATATTTACATGTATGAACCATTATTTTCAAATTACAGGGAGTGACATAAAATCCAGCCCCATATATTTTGGTAAAATTTAATAATTGACAAATGATTTTATTATCTGAATAGAATCTGAATTATCCCACATTTTTGAAATCTTGGCACTTAGAACATTTTTTAAAAAAAATTATGTAGAAGAAACTCACCACAATGAAGAAACGATGGTCTTTATTTTCCTGCTGGTGAATTTTCTTTTCTCTTTACTTAATTGCAAACCATGGTAGTTTGAAATCAAATGGCCTTGGAAGAAAATAGGAAGTTTTTAAAGCTGACCCAGATGTGTGGCGAGGTAAGAGTTTAGTATATCAAATGTTTTAAATAAATAATATCTACTCTGCTCCAGGTTGAGTAATAGTCTGTTTGTCATGTTTTAGTCAAGTTCATCAATAAATATCCAGCTATTTGCTGCACAATTCAGTTCAGTTCAGTCTAGCCTTCATTCTGCAATCAAGTCATATCAGTTGTTCATTTTCTGGATAATTTGACTTAGCATCTTGGTTAGTGCTGGATAATGGATATTAACTCGCACCCATGTATGCCTGTTTTCTGGCACAATTCAGTGCAAACAACATTCCTATGCAGAGCACTGAAGTCTTAGCTTGGCAATCAACAGCACCCATTTGGACATGTGGTCGGTGCTATTAACAGCCATTTGCCTAACACAGAATGTTAAGAGGCTACTTTTGTTCAAATGCATTGCAAGATGTCAAGAAATGTATTCATTTTAATATTCTCCAAACAGAATTGCGTGGAATAAAATGTAAAAAAAAAAAGCCAGAACTATAAAAATAATTCCCATGACATTAAGAATTGTTATTAAGCTGACTGTGTCTCATTAAGTTAGAGACCATATTCTGGTCACAATTCAACTAAGTTGAAATAATTAATCTGAATTATTTAATCTCAATGACTTTCAATAACTGAGTGGACCTGAAATATCATTAAAAATTAACCCATTTGAAATTCAACAGGAATTAATCATTAATCAGTGAAGAGCAAATATGATTGTGGTTGTTTTGTTAATGGGATGAGGCAGAATAAATCCAACTGCTTTAATTTCAAGAGCTCAGACTGAAAAATCGGAACATATTTTGCTCTGCTGAAGCAAAGTGCTGGGTCTGTCTTACAGCAAGCAGAAGCAGGAGACTGGCTTTTTCATATCATGCATTCTAGACAGTGCTCATAAGTGTTCCAGACTTTTGATTTGTTATGAGTGCCGATGAGATTTCTCCCCCCCCCCCAGGCAAATAATAACCCTAAACAAACAGGTTTTGGAAGGATCACAGCTGGAGAAGAAAGAATGCCATTAATATCTGGCTCCCCACCCCTCCATTAGATACAGCTATCCCCATTTTTAAAATGTGCCCCTAGTGCCACATCTCATTTGGCTTTTAGCTTAATGCTTTTGGAACATTTCAAAGCAAAGGCAGCTGAAGGTTTAAATGGGAAATAATTTCACTCACTCTTTTTAATGTGCCTTTTTCAAAAAAGCAAACATGTCAGCTTGCATACATGTCTCTCAAATTTTAAAGCCTTTAAACTCCCCTCAGTTTTTAGATGACATTCTTTGATCATGAATGAGGAGTTGTATCTTGGCTGTTGCTGGAGAACCTAGGTCAAGGAAGGTAGATGTCGCTGCACAGACAGAGCAATTGCTTTGTCAACTCTGTCATCCAAGAGATGGGTGGTTTCTAAACGATTGATAGATTGAATCAGTATGATTCTTGCTTTCCTCCCTCCCTTACATTTTCTATCCTGGTGTTTCTCTCTTCCCAAGGTACAAGATAGGTAATTACTGCCTAAAATGCCAATTCTTGCCCTGCAATTATCATTAGAGATAATGAATACCTCAATGCAGCAGGCAGTTGGGAGATTCCTGTTTATACTGTCAGACTGCACAGTAGGCTGTCAGGAACAAAGCACCTATCGCACTGAACAGATTACTTTTTATGCAAAGTTAGGTCTCCCCCAAGTCATTTTCTGAGACAGTCGGAAAATAGCTACTGGAGATCTTTTGCCCTTAATACAGCCATTCAGTACAGTTTCTTTCTTTACTTTAGAGAAGTGAGATTGCAGCTGCCCAAAGAAAGATGAGCTGCCATCACTAACCTTTGCCTCACCATTTTACCCCATTTTACATCCAGACGTTGTGAAAAACACTTACAAAGGAAAGCAGCTTATATCCGTATAAAGTTTCCTCATGATTGGAATCAAAATTATGTACCATTCATTAGAGTTCTTTTCATCTTCATCAATCTGTGGACAGTAGAGGAGGAGGCCCAAGAAAGGAGATGGGGGGGACCATGAAATGGATGTCATTTTATATTATGAGATAGTCAAAGACTGCCATTGATTTCTTATTGAAAAGTTCTCCAGTATAGACTTGCAGATGCCGCTCCCTAGTTCTCAGAAAGATAAAGGTGGAAAGGAGGGAGGAATGAAGCACAGTCAGATTTGCAAGAGTCTTTTCCTATGGCTTTACAATGAAACAAATTTGGACTTCCATGACATGGGTTTCCTAGTTTGATCTACTTTGAACAGCTAACAAAATATTTATTTATTTATTTATTTGTTTGTTTATTTATTTGTTTGTTTGTTTGTTTGTTTATTTGGATTTATATACTGCCCTTCTCCCGAAGGACTTGCGGCGGTGTACAGGGCAGTTAAAACACAATATACAAAGTTAAAAATAAATTAAACTAAATTAGCCCCAACAAATAAATCACATTCTAAAAATTTAAAATTCCAATCCCTCAGTCCAGGCTGGCAAGCTCAAATAACCAAGTTTTCAGGTCGCGGCGAAAGGAGCGAAGGTCGAGAGCCGTCCGGAGCTCAACAGGGAGCTGGTTCCAGAGGGCAGGCACGCCCACAGAGAATGCTCTCCCCCTGGGGGCCGCCAGTCGGCATTCCTTGGCCAACGGCACCCTGAGGAAGCCCTCTCTGTGGGAGCGCACAGGACAATGGGAAGTTAACGCCGGCAGAAGGTGCTCCCGTAAATAATCCAGACCCATGCCATTTAGGGCTTTATAGGTCATCACCAGCACCTTGAATCTGACCCGGAGGGCAACTGGAAGCCAATGCAGCTCGCAGAGCAGAGGTGTTATATGGGAGTATCGGGAGACCCCCATCACCACTCGCGTGGCCGCATTCTGCACCAGTTGGAGCCTCCAAGTGGTCCTCAAGGGCAGCCCCATGCAGAGAGCATTGCAGTAGTCAATCCGAGAGGTCACGAGTGCATAAGTGACTGTACGTAGGGCATCTTGGTCCAAATAGGGCCGCAACTGGCGCACCAGGCAAACCTGGGCAAAAGCCCCCCTAGTCACAGCTCCTATATGATCTTCTAAACTGAGCTGTGAATCAAGGAGGACACCCAAGTTGCGAGCCCTATCTACGGGGGGTAACACCTCACCCCCCCTGTTATACCAATGGCTCTTAAATGGGGTGGTTTGTTAGCAAGTTCAGGATGCAGTCTGGGACTGCTGCTGAGACCCTTGTGTGGAACAATAAAGTTCTTTTTGGGAGGGGAGGGGATAATCATTTGAAACTGATAATTGGGAAGGGGGTTAATACACAAGAGCCACTGTGTTGGCTGCCTGACTCAGCAATTCTAGTTAACTCTCATCTTCTACCATCACAGAACTCATGGCCATGTATGGGGTTTTAAGGGCTGAGTAGATCTTCAGGTTGAAGGCAGGACAAGCAGCAATGGATGGTAACTAATCAAGGAGAGAAACAACCTAGAACTAAAGAGAAATTTCCTGACAGTTAGAACAATTAATCAGTGGCATGACTTGCCTCCAGAAGTGGTGAATGCTCAAACACTGGAAGTTTTAAAGAAGAGATTGGACAACCATTTGTCTGAAATGGTATAGGGCTCCTGAGAAGGGGGTTGGACTAGAAGACCTCCAAGGTCCTTCCAACTGTGTCATTCTGTTCTGTTGTTCAGTTTCAGAAGGATGCCTGCATAAAATGCCCTCCCCAAAGTAGAATGTAACATAAATGTCTTCTCAGATGTTAGGGTAAAACAAGGCTTCAGGATCTTTCAAGATACAGGTAATCCTCAACTTATGGGTGTTTAATGATAGTTTAAAGTTATGATGGCCTTGGGAAAAGTGATTTATGATCTGTCCTCAAAGTTACAATTGTTGCAACACCCCCATAGTCTATTGATCACAATTCAGGTCCTTAGCAACCGGCTTGCATTTACAACTGTTGTATTGTCTTGCAGACATGTGGTTGCAATTTGCAACCTTCCCAGCCAGCTTCCAACAAGCAGAATCAATTGAGGAAGCTGAATTTATTTAATTACCACTTGATTTGCTTAAGAACTATGTGATCTGCTTAACAACCACAATGATTTGCTTAACAACTACAATAAAAATCATAGTAAAATCAGGTCCAGTCACTTTACAAGTGGTTTACAATCCCAATTGGGGTTGTAAATTAAGGATTAATTATATACTCACATATGTCGGTCTTTCCTTGTCTTCAAAGAACACTAGAGTTGTGGAGAATGCCAGACTCCATTGCATTCAGGGTGCCTACAATTTCCTGAGTGAAATGTGTTCTCTACACACATAATTAATTCTCTTGCACCTCTATTTTACCCAATGCAGGTGGAGGAGAGAAAGGACACCAGGTCTGTCATGAATATGAGATAATTGGCTGTACAATTCTTGCTGGTCTCTCCCACACTTTTTCCTCCCACAACAGGTAAAACAAAGATAGGTTTCCAAGGCAGCAACAGTTCTTACTAAAGACCTACATTAAAAACCTGTCCCTGGGTTATATATAAGAACTTAATTTTATAACGGATAAAGAGGTTAGGAACCCTGTCAGTGGGCACAGATTGCACCTGTCAGGCTGCTAGTTTTTAATGAGAGTAACTTTAAAGGTGTTACTCTCTAATTAGTGATAACAAATCTGCATTAGCAAAAGAATAAGGCAGATTTGTTACCATGTTCATTGGTTATATTTATGTTATTCCTTAATGTGGTGGAACGTTACTTTCAATTCTCAGGAGGTGGAGTGCATTCCAGAGGACCAAGAGACAGTGAAGTTTAGCTAGTTTAATTGGTAGAAAGAGAGAAAGATAGTTTAATTGGTAGAAAGGTGCAACCCTAGAAAATCTTAGAGTACACCTTTACTGATGCAAGTAGTTGCTTTAGTTTGGCAAGATTTATATCTATATGTGAGGAACCTACTTAGAAGTAACTCTCTGTGCCTTTCTTGGTGCCTAACAATTCATTAGCAATTATATTTGAAGGAAATAGGCAAAATACTAACTTTGTTCAGTTAGACATTACCATTACTTAGCCCAATAGAAGAGAATATAGGTAGATTGGGGTCGAACTGTGGAATCCTTGGTATTAATGTTCATGTTTCTATCTCTTTTTTATGTTGTAAGCCATTCAGAGTCACTTGACAGTGAGATGGGCAGCATATACATTTAATAAATAAAATAAATTATGAAATACTGCATGCTGTAGAAAGCACAACAGCAGTTCCAGATTCTTGATAGGAATACTGCCAAAGAATACTGCATTATGTACAATTTATTTTATTTCCTTTATGCTCAGAGTAGAGTGAGGAATTTATATTTAATTTGGAACTTGGGGAAATAAAGGTTTGTGTGTATGTGTGTGTTTCACTGTTTATTCCTACTAGTTAGCAGAAGAAGAAAAAACAACCACAGTTTATTTTCCAACTGCATTTGAGGGCCTAGGCTCACTAGGGAGTAGAAATTGTGTTGAAATGAAGGTGCATTTTCCACCTGTTTTACTCCACCAACTATCTACTTCTAGCCCAAATTCAACATCCAAATTAGATATGACACTTTACTTTAAAAAATAGCATGGAGTAATAAATAGATGAGAAGGGTTATGTCAGGGGCATCAAAGTCGCAATGTCACATGATGTGTCGTGACATGTCACGACTTTTTCCCCATTGCCGGAGCTGGCGTGGGTGTGATTTCAGCATGACGCATCTGGCCTGCAGGCCAGCAGTTTGACACCCCTGGGTTATGTCATTCTCCCCACTCATTTTAGTCTATTACCATTTTGTAAAATAAGCTTAGCTAAGAGCTGGTCAGTGACTGAAAATCACTCAGTTTAGATTCACACATTGTACTAAGCCAAAATACTGTTTGTTACACAACATTCCCCCACAGGCAACCTGCTTATCTGTTGAACCATGATTAATCAAACCTGAGCTTAATATAAAATGTGAATCTAAGTCTCATATTTCAAAGGTATTTGAATTATAGCTTCAACCTAAATTAATACTCTGAGATGCTTACTATCTTCTATCACAGGGAGGACATGTATGTACGACAACAAATTCATCTAAAGTGACATGCAAATCTGATGTATGTATTTAGTTTATGGCTCAATATATTGCCTGAAGTTAGAAAGTTTGAGTTCTAAGGGTTGAGTTTTAGTTTAAATCTTTTATAAAATAAGTTGGAAGTTACTTTCTTTTTATATACTTTTGTTTCTTTATATAGTTTGTGTTTTCTGCATCCCTATCTTTTCTCTTTATTCTCTCTCTATTCATCCCTCTTTTTGATTATTTACATTGGTTAGTTTTTATCTTGATGGTCTATAATTTTTAAAAAATAAAATTACTTTTAAAAAAATCATTGAATAAACATGGTTAATTGTGGTTATGTGTGAAAAGATGCAGCCATAGACTGTGTTCACCAATAATGCTAAGCCAAATACATAAATCCAGTTAACAAGAATATCTCTTCTTCTTCAGAGCAATCTCCATGAACTATTCGATCCTGTAAATTCCAGCTTCCATACCAGAAGCCCAAGTTCAGAAGCTTGAAGCTGAGAACAAGTGTCTAGCAGAATCCCTAAGAAGCTGGAATACTTTAGACATCACAGAGAAACTAATTAAAAATTTGTATAATTTTTTGTTAACTTTAGAGATGGAGAGTGAATAAATTAAAGGGACAATGACAAGATGGGCGGAGAACTTTGGTTATAATATAGAGTTAGAAGAATGGCAAAAATTATGGGTGAGAAATTACAAATTGACAATGTCAACTGCATACGAAGAAAATCTGTATAAAATGTTTTATAGATGGCATTTACCTCCAGCCAGATGAGCAAAAATGTTTAAAAATGTATCAGGCAAATGTTGGAAATGTAAACAAAACATAGGTACATATTATCATATTTGGTGGACATGTGATAAAGTAAAAGCTTATTGGGGAAAAATACATGCTTGGTTAGAAAATATATTAGGAGAACATGTACCATTTAATCCTGAATTATTTTTATTAGGTATATTACCAGAAAAGACTGATAAACAAAATACATACTTGGTTCTAAATATCGTAACTGCAGTAAGAATAAGCTATGCACAATGCTGGAAAAATGAACAAGTACCATCAGAAGAAGAGCTAATAAAGAAGATATTGGAATGCGCAGAGATGAACAGACTATGAGACTAAAAGACAAAGAAGAAACAGAATATTATGTAAGCTGGAATTTATTTTATAAATGGTTGGAAAAAAGAATTAAAGAGTGAGATTTGTATATGTATTAATGAATTATAAACTCAGTTCACACGTTGTTTGGAAAATTATGTAAAGAATAAAAAATAAAATAAAAAAGAGGGGGAAAAAGAAGTATTTCTTGTGTTCCTCTAACACCAAGAATAAATTGTTGTGGGACACATAGTGAGTAGGCCCTTGTTGTTTCTTTGCAACTTGAGCTTTAACTTTACGAGTTTTCAACTACTCATTTTTCTTTTTTGAAATTATTTTATAAATACATATCCTGAGAGAAAAATAACTCAAACATTGGTGCTACCAGTGGACCTCACAGATGCTGGAATAAAATTAGCAAGAACAAACAAATTCCATGATTGCACATCAATCTTTTCTTGCCCCTTTGTTTACATTCTGTATCAAAACAAACCACACTGTCTCCATGGAAACTGTTCCCTTTCTAATTAAAAAGATACAAGAAACAAAAATGTCACTGATATGCTAAAGTCAAATATAAAACTAAAATATATTTTTATGACATGTTGTTTAAAAATCAATATACAAGATACTTTTTAACTAGAAAAAAAACGCTATTTTTCCAATATGAATATTTTTCTTCAAATGAGAAAACTATTTTTTCTTTCCTCAGTTCTGCATGTCATAACAAAAAACAAACAAACATGGTGCAGAATTGAGCAGTAACAATTTACTGCATGACCAATGATGACATTTCAGTTGTTATATGGAAATTGTTTCTGAATATATGCATTTGACAGCCTTGCTTGCCCCCCTGCCTTTTATAAAAAGTGAGATCAACTGAACTTTCTGTTTAAGTTGGTCCATCCACAAGTACAGGCACTACTTTAAAACTTGATCTGAATTTAAAAGAAATAATAACTTCATGAAAAATTCAATCTTAGAACAAATGTGACCTATGGGCAAAGTCCTTCAGATGCTAGTCTATGCCCAAACTTTTCAGATGCAGTCAAAAATTTTAATTATTATGTACTAATAATGTAATGTTTTTTCATGCCACACAAATCTATTGCTTTAGGCCAGGGGTATCAAACTCAATTTCATTGAGGGCCGCATCAGCATTGCGGTTGCTCTCAGGGGGCCAGGTGGGTGTGGCCTGGGTGGGCATGGCCTACTGGGTGGGCGTGCCTAAAGTGCATATGGCCTACTGGGTGGGCATGGCCAGCTCTACATTGTTCGCATCAAGGGTGCCTATGGGGGCCTGGGCAGGAGTGGGACAGATCTGAGGGTCTCTGGCAGGAGGAAGGTCTCTGGGCCAGGGCCAAGGCAGTGGGGGCCGTTCCCTCACTGTTTCCAGGATGGCTTCGCAGGCCGCATGAAACCACTTCCCGGGCCGGATCTGGCCCCCGGGCCTTGTGTTTGACATGTCTGCTTTAGGCAGTCATTTCACTCTGCTTAAATTGAGTTGACCCAGTGTCATGGGTAGGACAGCTGCCACTCCTCATCCTCACAAGCAGATTTCTGAAATAGTACATCTCTTTTTTCTTTTTCTTATCTTCTGTCAAATACTGGCTTTCCCTTCCCTCAATCTCCCTATTAATACCAGGTTTTGATTTTCACTATTGCTATTTTCTCTCAGTTCCATCAAACTGGAAGTGAAGTGATTGCTTGATTATGTGCCATCAAGTTGGTATCAAATCTGATCACCACATAGATAGATTTGCTTTAGGACAATCTATCGCCAATTTAGCCCTTCAGAACTTCAAATAGTACATCCTCTGCCAATGTGATTGATTTCATCCACCTTTCTGTTATTTGTCTTCCACCATTCCCAACATGGCCGAATTCTCCAGAGAGCTAAGTCTTTACATAACAGGTCCAAAACACAATAATTTGAACTTCATCAATTGTGTTTCAAGTGATAAGTCTGGATTTGTATGCTTTCTTGACTGTCCATGGTATTCTTAGGAGAATTCTCCACCAAATTTCAAAAGAATCTCATTTATATATATATTGTTGTAATTTCCATTGGATAACCTTAAGCATTATTTTGCTATGCTGTGAAATTAAGGATTTTGTATGAAAGGGACATGGTGGCTCAGTGGGTAAGGACACTGAACTTGTCGATCAGAAGGTCAGCAGTTTGGTGGGTCGAATCCCAAGTGCCCGTAACAGAGTGAGTGCCTGTTACTCGTCCCAGCTTCTGCCAACCTAGCAGTTCGAAAGCATGTAAAAATGCAAGTAGAAAAATAGGGACCACTACGATGGGAAAGTAACAGCGTTCTGTGCGCCTTTGGCATCTAGTCATGCCAGCCACATGACCATGGAGACGTCCTTGCACAAGCACTGGTTCTTTGGCTTTGAAACGGAGATGAGTACCGGCCCCTAGAGTTGGAAACGACTAGCACGCATGTGCGGGGGGAACCTTTACCTTTACCTTATAAAAGCTTTGTACAAACTTTTAAGTATTTCTTCTTTGCTAGTTGTATATAGACTGACTTTTTCTAATCTTTGACCATTGTGCTATCATCCAGAATTGGTAGCATAATTTGGTTAGAAACTTTTCATATTCTTTTTTGCTTGCCATATTTCTGTAAATATTCCTCTAATTCTTGTAGCCTTCTGTTTTGGTAATGACTACAGTGTTGATCTAACTTCATCTTCTAATACAAGTCCATTGGCATCCTTGATATACCAATTTGAGTTTGGAACCATCTTCTAAGACTGAATATCTTTTGGAAGATTTTCCTTGTTTGTTTGTTTTTATCTTTGTCTTTACAGATGTTGTAATACTATAATATTGTTTTGTCTGACAGTTCTATAAAAATCTGTGTTAAATTTCTTCCTGAGATCTTTGGCTTTGGCTTCTTTAATTTCATTCTATGGCTTCTCTGGTTCCCTGCCAATGAGATTTGGGACTTCAAAGCGATTCCTCATCTTCTGTATGATTTCTGTATGTTCTTTGTGATGATATTCATGCATCTAAACAGCATTTTGGTTGTTTGAAGAATGAATTATTAATGAAGGAATCATTAGGTTGGAAGAAACTGATATGTAATTCTCCTGGTTCCTTCTGATTCTTAGGCCATATAATGCAATTATGTTTTTCTAAGTACTTCTGTATATGTAACTTTGGCATCCAATTCTCCAGCCACATGCAATACATTTTGCTTGTATGTTCTCTCAATTTCAGATTGGACTTGACTATTCACCTTCTCCTTTTCTGTTTGGAATATAAAATATAATTTTCATATTAAAAGGGTGTCCACATGTTTAATTGATATTATGCGGTCACTGACTATATTATAGCCAAGTAATGTCTCTGCTATATTTTTCCTGACTATAAAAGCAAAACCATTCCTTCTTTGGTATTCATGTTCTATGTAAGAAAAAAAATACGATCTTCAAATGGAAAGCTTTCAGTTCCAGTATTTTCAATATCAATGTGTAGTCCATTCATTTCATTTTTCATTGAGTTGAGTTTTCCTATGTTCATGGTTTCTTTTTTTCCTTTTTATTATATTGTTATAAGTCTTGATAATTGTATTATTTCAATGCAGTGATGTTTGTGTAATACGATTAAAGAATATTAATATTCTATTATATAAAAAGCTTGAAATATTGCAAATAATGTTTCAGGGACATCCATTCATAGGATATGAAGGCAATTGATTTTGGTAAAAATAGTATATGGATCTGAATAAGGACTAAATAGTCATTAAACCCTGATAGAAGAGAATATTTGTAGTTCAGGGTTAAACTGTGGGGTCCTGGATGGTCTCTGAACTTGGTGGTTTTCTTGCAGACATTCCATTATCAGACTAGGTAACATCATGAGCACATGACATTACCCAATTTGGCAATGAAACATCTGCAAGAAAACCACCAAGCTCAGGCATCACCAGGGATCCCTTATTAAACCCCCTTTGAGATCATCTGTAGATCATCTTTACATCATCATATAACAGAGTTTCTCAATGTTAGAAAATTTAAGATTTTTTTTTTATTTTAATTCCATTTATATCCCGCCCTTCTCCAAAGACTCAGGGCGGCTTACAAGCTTAGCAGTAGCCTTCATTCTATGTATATGCCTGCTTATTAGGGCTTTCACACACACCCCAAGCAGCATTATTACAAAGTCAGCTTAATTGCCCCCAACAATCTGGGTCCTCATTTTACCTACCTCGGAAGGATGGAAGGCTGAGTCAACCTTGAGCCTGGTGGGATGCGAACCTGCACTAATTGCAGACAGCTGGTGTTACTTAAGGAGGCATTAGCCCACTGCTCCACCATAATCTGTGGATATGTGGATTTCAATTCCCCAAATTCCACAGTCCATGTTCCTGGGAGAACAGAATGGCCTTAAGATGGCCAGCAAGGTTGGGGCAGTCAAAAGTGCCACCTGTGCTATAAAGAAAAGTGCTTAAAGCAATACATAGTACCAAACCAGTTGCTACCAGTGGAGGTGAATTAGGGGTGATGACTTTTGTAACTTTGTCCTATTTGCATGAATAGTACATAATAAATCCATATATTATTCAATGGGGTTCAAACCTTCTACAGGAATTTAATTCGCAGTCAATTTAGGTCACTACAGAGCACATTAGCTTTAGGAGCTGCCCAAGTCCTGGTGATTAATGGTGGTGCAGGAAGGGTATACTGTATGCATGCCAGAATAATATATACTATTCATCTTCTCTTAAACCCTTTAAGAGCATAAGGGAAGATGGACTGTATATATGCCATTCTGGTACATACAGGTACAGAATTATATTTTAAAAAATGAAAAGTAATGAGTATCTTGATAAATACTTCTGTAAGCATTAAGTGACAAAGCAAACTTCATACTGAGTAAATGAGGTGCCTCCATTGATCACTCTGTAAATATTATGACTGTCTTCATCCAAGCATGATGTTTACCAAATCAGCCGTCTTTCTTTTCTGACAACATAGTAAAACAATGTAGTTTGATTGAAGCAACACTAAAATCATCGGCCATGCTACCCCCGGCCACGCTTGTGAGTTTGTCGAAGCCTGGCCCTCCACAGGCAATTCCCTCAATAGACACATTGACCTACAACCAGCTTACAAACCCCTCAGAATCCAAATCAAGCACACAGCCAGCCACAGCCAGCCCCGACCCTCAACCAACCCACACAACCAGCACTTCACCTCCCAATGACCCTGACCTGATGTATCCTCCCCATCACAAGACCCACCACAAGCCCCTCACTGATGACTCACACCTGACCCATCACAAGACCCTCACTTGACACACCAACACCTGAAGCCCTTATAAACAGAAGAACACTCTGACATCCCCTAAACTCCGCTGAAGACATGACCTAGCCTGGCAATGAAACGTTTGAAAACCAACCCACAAACTCGGAGAATGAACCTTCACCCTCACAATGTTTCATCTCAAGTTAGCCAAACATTTTCTACATTTCCCAACAATCTCCTCTTTTTTTTGCCATGGTTCTTAAGCGAATCATTGTAGTTGTTAGGTGCAATGGTCCTTACCCTTGTTGGAAGCTGGTTAGGAGGTTGCAAATGGCAGTCACATGACCCCAGGACCGTGCAACTGTCATCAATACATGCTAGTTGCCAAGTGCCCAAATTTTGGTCATGTGACTGTGGGAATGCTGCAATGGTTGTAAGAGTGAGGACCAGACATAAGTCATCTTTTTCAATGTCATTGTAACTTTAAACAGTAGCTAAATTAATGGTTACCTATATGTTCATGAAACAGGATAAAACAGACATGTGTGTACTAAATCAATTTTAGTCATGATAAAATTCCTCTTTTGGATGCTTTGTCAGCAAATAGCGGCAGTTATCATTAATCTCAGTGCTGGCAATTTTACATTTAGATTGTTCAAATACATTATGAAGAGAAACCACTTAAAATATCTTCCATAGCCTTTTAAATGGCTGGACTTTGTAAGATTGGAATCGACAGATCTACCATTTAAGGCAAAATAGCTGGAACCATCAGCCAATGTTAATAAATGGTTTGAAAGCCTATCAAAACTGTTGTTGCCTATTAAAGTTGTTCACGAAGGCTGACTGCTTCAAACAAGCAACATAAGAGAAATGTTGGCTAATAAAACTTTAGAAGATGAACTTTGTTAACACTTGTGGATAGCCACTGTGTTATCCTTTTATGGATCATAAAAGTCATTAAAAACCGGGTAAGTTATTTAAGGTGCCAGTATTGCTTGGAAACACAGTGTTGAAGCAAAAACAACAACCCCACAATTATTTTTGTTCTGTTTCTATCTATCCTTCATGAATGGGTGTTCTGTTTTATACATTTGCTACCAACCTAAGTTTGACAGAGGGTACTGCATAGAGAAGCAAAGAATGCATAAGGAGAAGTTGGCTTATGTCCTAGATAGCTTAACTAAAGGACCAGAAAATTTCACAATAAGTATTTGTCTAAATGTTAACAAGGACCTAATATGCAAACACTTTTTGACTGATTCTTTTCAGATTCTGAATGTATGAAAAAACAAAATGAGTATTGAATATAAGCAATTGTAACTAATATGAAGTAATTTTCTTCTCTTATAAAGGAATCTATGATTTCGGGAAATTAGAGTGCCATACTAGAATTCTTCTTTGTAAACAAAAGGTTTTGCATTAAGCATCAGTGTCATATAGGTGATATCTCTTCCTATTGAAGGACCTGTATACTGCATGATCCAGAAAGACGGCTGAGAAAATATCTACAACACCTCACATCCTGGACATAAACTACTTCTACTTCTTTTCTCAAGACAGTGCTACAGGTCATTGCATGCCAAAACAACTAGACACAAAGACAGTTTTTTCCCCTCCATGCCATCACTCTGCTAAAAAACCTAATTCCCACAACATTGTCTTATGCCCTAGGCCAAGGGTATCAAAGTGCTGGCTCACAGGCCGTATGCGTCATGCCAAAACCGCGCCCATCCCAATGGGGAAAAAGTTGCGATACATCGCGACACATGTGACATTGCGAGTTTGACAACCCTGCCCAAGGCCTAGGATATCAAACCATGTAGTAAGGTTATTTTTCTGTTATTCTTCTCATCTTTCCTATTACCTATTCCTCTAGCGCCTTATGAATATCACTTTGTTGTTTGTATCTTATGATTTATGTTGATTGTATTATAATTATGATCTTGATTTATAACTTGTTCCTTGTATGTATAGAGAGCCTATGCACCAGAGTGAAATTTCTTGTGTGTCCGATCACATTTGGCCAATAAAGAATTCTATTCTACTCTATTCTACTCTACTCTACTCTACTCTACTCTACTCCATTCCATGGATAGCTCTTTTGCCACTGTGAAAATAATCCTGTGGCAGCTCATAAAATCATCATCATCATCATCTACAAGGCAAACTTTTGTGGAATAACAGGAGCTGTACACTGTCAATGTCCCACTTTACTCTTTCCTAACTTTTCCTTTCAAATGTATTAAATTATTGTCCTAAATAACCAAAATGACCATCTGGTTTATCTTGACTTGGATAATTATTGGCCTAGACCCAAATTCTCCATTTCAGACTGACTGGGCAATAATCCAGCTTCAGATGTTGCTGGACTACAATTACCATAAACAATGGCACTACTAACGTGAATCATAAGAATTAGGGACTGACAACATCTGAAGGGCCAATGTGCAATTACCTTCTGACTGAAATGGTTTTTTATCATCTGCAGTAAATATGTCATCATTTTGCTACTCAGGATCATTGCCATCAGAAACCTGATGATAGAACATTACTGGGCAAAGGACCAGCTCTATTATTAATACCTAAAATAGCAGCAATTAAGCTAGAACTATATTTTTCTTTCTTCCTGTGTTTAAAAAGAAAATAAAAAGAAACCCTGTAACACTGTATTTGGCATTAGAAGAACAGTAAAGAATGAACAAATTTGTCATTCCTTTCCCTTCTATGATGTAAAAATTAACTTTTCTTCCCTTTTCTTTACTTTTCATAATTTTCCTACTTTGTATTAGTTTTTTATCTTATTATTTTTATCTTATTATTTTTTAAAAAAAATAAAATTATATTCCCCTGAACTCATCTGTAGATTGGAAGGAGCAATGTTTATTTCTCTTCAATTCTTCAATTCTTACCTTCCTAGGGTTTTTATTTTCTGTCCCATTTAAACAAAGAAATCTGTTCCAAACACTTGCAAAATGCTCGCTGTGGTTTGTTTCGCATCAGATCAGAAGTTTTGCACTTCAAATGGGACTTTATGGGACATTTTTGCAGATGAAACATTTTGCATACCGAGATGAGCTGATGGGCTTTTGAGGTCTCAGCCAAACCAGGAAAAAGCAAGAGGTGATTTTTTTTTTCTGCTGTCCTCCTGCACTTCTGTTTTCCCACTGATATATAGCAATTTTCTCACACTTGTCATTTAACTATCACTTGTCAGCTGGATTTTCCCCAAATAGCAACAGGGGAAAGAACAATCCCTCCTCCTGCTCAAAACACTCCAACACATGCACAGAGGGCAATGGGAGAAAAGATGCTTCCATCTCCTGTCTCTTGCCTGGGCATCTCCACCTTGTTCATCACAGGGTCAACTCAAAGGATCTGTTCTGCCCAGGCTTGTCACTCATCCCTGCTGTCTCTACCATTTTTAAAAAATAACATTTTATTAGTTTTCTAATTTTACATTTAGGTATTTAAAAAGCACCCTGGTGGCTGGGTTAATCAATAGTTCAATAACATGCAAAAATCTTTAGTACACATTTAAAGTTACAACATTGAATGTTTCCTCTCCTTTCCCCTTAATATCTACTATCTTGTATTTAAGCTAATACAGTTCTTATTATATCTACTAAGCAAAACATCATTATTACATTTATCAATAAGTGTTTAGCTTATACATATCTTAACTACTTTTACATTCAATCTTTATAGACAATCAATGTCCTGTTATTGGTTTTTTCCTAATTTTTAGTTTTCCATCTATATTCATATTTAACATTTGATATTTATAATTTCCAAGCATTAGGTAACCAAAGTTTCCCTTATCTCAATTCATAACAGAATCTAACATTCAAAATACACATCTTATCTATTTGAGTATAGTCTTTTTCTATTTTCTAAAAGCTATCTATTTCCCACCATATTAAATCATCTAATTAGTAATACAGTATCCCCTTCAATTCCTGGCCCTCTCAATTCCTGGCAAATAGATGGGGAAGAAATGGAGGTAGTGACAGATTTTATTTTCCTGGGCTCCAAGATCACTGCAGATGGGGACTGTAGCCAAGAAATTAAAAGATGCTTGCTCCTCGGGAGGAAAGCCATGGCAAATGTAGACAGCACACTAAAAAGCAGAGACATCACCCTGTCAACAAAAGTGCGTATAGTCAAGGCTATGGTCTTCCCAGTTGCAATGTATGGCAGTGAAAGCTGGACCATAAAAAAGGCTGAGTGCCAAAGAATTGAGGCCTTTGAACTATGGTGCTGGAGAAGACTCCTGTGAGTCCCTTGGACTGCAAGGCATTCAAACCAGTCAGTCCTAGAGGAGATCAAACCTGACTGCTCTTTAGAAGGCCAGATCCTGAAGCTAAAACTCAAATACTTTGGCCACCTAATGAAAAGGAAAGACTCACTGGAGAAGAGCCTAATGCTGAGAAAGATTGAGGGCAATAGAAGAAAGGGACGATGGGTCGGACACAACTTCGCAACTAACAACAACAACAACAATCCCCTTCAATAAATCAAAAACATTAGATAGATAGATAGATAGATAGATAGATAGATAGATAGATAGATAGATAGATAGATAGATAGATAGATAGATTGTCTGGGTTAATCAATAAATCAAACATATTCTTTTTTTCTTTTGGGACTAATTTTTAAATATTAAACAAATAGAATCCTTATTTTCAACTAATTTCCAAATATTTTACATTTAATGACCAAAATTCCCCTTATCTCAACTTCTCCCTTTAACCCTTTAATTAGTAATATGAAATCCCCTCTACTGTAATAAATCAAAACCCCAATTTCCTTCAGCCTTATTCTGGCTTTCTTCCTTTGCCAACTAGCCTTCCATGATAGTGCTTTTAAATCATCAAATAGATCTCCCTCTATTATTATATATATATTATTTGAAATAAGAGAGACCATTTAGTTGCCACTTTTTTATAAGGGCTAGCCCATTTGTATTCATTAGATCATCTCCCTATTATTCCAATTCCCATGATTGTACTGATATCTTCCATTCAATCTGTTCTTCTTTCCCCTCAAATTTCTTTTGATTTATATAGAAAGTCTTTTCCAGTGTTTTCACTCCCTTTTCTGGATTTTCCATTAACTGTATTTGTTGATCAATTGAGTCCTCTGTCTTAGTATTTGATTGTTCCACTTCTTCTGTTATCTTCTGCATTGTTAGTTCTTTGATTGTAGTCAAAATCTGGGTTTGTATTTCTAGGCTGGCATTTTGTTCTTTTATGTTGCATCTTATTTTGTCACAAGCTGAAAGAATGGTTTCATGTATTGTTTTCAACATGGAAAAGATCTTTTCCTAGTCTTCATCCGTATTCTCTTGATAGTATGTTCAGTTGAGGACTTTAAAATAACTTTATAACTAGGTATGGAACCTCTATTTCATTTATTATAGGTAGTCTTTATAGAAGTTGTTTGTCAAGTAAGATTTTATAGTCCAAGGTATTTCATCATCTCATGTAATAACCAATGTTTCTCAGATAAATAAATAGGAAAGCAATTCTCCACATATAGCTCTGAAAGTCAGTAAAGGTTTACATTCATAGTTTAAGCAGGCCAGTTATGCCACCCAAAAATTCTCTTTACAGCTGATTTTCTCACAGGTGGTATCTATCAAGGTCAAAAGAGTTTTATCTGAAGTCTGGGCTTCAAGCCAAGTCTCTTTTAGGCAATAACAAGTTGTAATACCAAATGTCACCACAAGATGTCACCAATGCCGTTTAAAGTTTTTTAAGTCCAAATTTTTTATAATCCTTTTTCCAGTTTTATTTGTTGTTGTTTTTTTTTGTAGATAAAAACAAAAGTCTCCAGTAAAAATAAGAAAACTTTTGGTCCCCAAGTTTCAGAAACATATAAATCCAATTAGATTAAAAATTTTCTTTTAGTGCTTTAACTCCCCTGGGTAGTCAGTCGCCGCTATTCTTAGAGGGTGGGGTAGAAATTCCCTTCCCTCTCTCCTCACAGGGGGAAAAGATACTTTGGGCAGCTTTTACAGGAAAAGAAAATACTTAAGATCTTAAAGAGAAGATCAGGTCTCATCCAGTTTCATCCGCGTTGCTTTAGATGTTTGACTTTGGCTGTCTGCAGCTTAGTGATGAGCCATATTGCTATGGCTGCTCTTTCCTCCGCTGGTTTGGGGGTCTGCCCCAGATCAAGCAGAAGGGCTGCTGCCATCCTGCGATCAGGCAGGTGTCCCCTCCTTGCTCATCACCCCTACAGGGCAACTTTCAACCCTTTCCAGGTTCCCCAATGGAACGAAATCAAACACAGAAGATGGAGCTCGCCTTCTAGTAGCCACGGCGGCATATGATAGCAAACCGGAAGTCCTGTCTCTACCATTTTTTACCCTTCTGCTTCAGGCCAACTGTTTATAGGGCATATAATTACCATAAATACCCGAAAAATTAGTTTAAATCCTACTTTTACAAAATATTAGGTCTGTGTATTTGTTTTTATTAATTTGTTTCATGAAAGTGGCAGTTTCCCACAGCCTGCTTTCAGAAAGAAGTTGGTTAGGTAAAGGATTATCTTTCTATCTTTATCTCTTTCTATCTCTTTATCTCCATCTCCATCTCTTTATCTCTCTATCTATATCTAGCTATCTAGCTACAATAGCTAGCTAGCTCTATCATCTGTCTATCATCTGTCTATCAGATAACAGCTATAACAAACACAAACAATATTTACTCTTACATTTTTAAAAATGTTTTTTAAGAACAGCATCCTTTTTCTTTTTTCTTTCTTTTTTTTAAGAGCACCAATCAGTCTTTATGTCTTTCAACCATTTTGATGGATCTGGGCTTCTTTGGCTGTTAGCAAATGTATTTTTCATTTTCCTTATTTTGCATGTGTTAATCCAAAAGAAGAGGGCAAGGAAGAGTTGACTGCAGTTAAATCAGGTGGAATTATCTTTCCTTTTTCTTTTAAAATGAGATTATTTGTGAAAATGTATTCTTAACTTTTTTTTTAAATTTTACATACCACTGTAATCATACCGGTATGCTATATTTCTGGCAGTTAACGCTGTAAAACATAAAAACATGATGAAACATGGCACAAAACAATAACTATAAAACTCATATATAACA
Organism: Vipera ursinii; assembly: GCF_947247035.1. Lineage (NCBI taxonomy): Eukaryota > Metazoa > Chordata > Lepidosauria > Squamata > Viperidae > Vipera > Vipera ursinii. The sequence goes on along the minus strand of NC_139513.1, from coordinate 116,011,176 downwards.
ATGAAACCTGGGCAACTCTGTCTTTTCTAACTCAATTTGATGAAGAAGGTTTAAGGAAATCCTGCCTGCCAAATCTTTTAGGAACTGTACATCAGAGTTACAGCAAAATCTTCTTTCCCCTGGAAAGTTTCCTACTGTGTAAAAAAAAAGACTCAATAAAACACTAAAATAAAGAAGGGATACAAAACTTGAAGAGCTATTTTTGCATCATCAGGTTAATCAGAATCTCTTCCTCCAACTACCTACAACATTGTTTTCACCAGAAAATAATATTGATTCTCTATTCCCTATTTCTGTTTTTGGGGAAGTGTTACTTCTTACTTTCCCCTTCATGAATTACTGCCTTGTCATGGCGAAGGGGCTTGCATAATTCAATGAAGCTATGAGCTATGCCGTGCAGGGCCACCCAAGATGGAAAGGTCATAGCGGAGAGTTCTGACAGGCTATGGTCTTCCCAGTTGCAATGTATGGCAGTGAAAGTTGGACCATAAGAAAGGCTGAGCGCCAAAGAATTGAAGCCTTTGAACTATGGTGCTGGAGAAGACTCCTGCGAGTTCCTTGGACTGCAAGGCGATCAAACCGGTCAGTCCTAGAGGAGATCAACCCTGACTGCTCTTTAGAAGGCCAGATCCTGAAGTTGAAACTCAAATACTTTGGCCACCTAATGAGAAGGAAGGACTCACTGGAGAAGAGCCTAATGCTGGGAAAGATTGAGGGCAATAGAAGAAGGGGACGACAGAGAATGAGGTTGCTGGATGGAGTCACTGAAGCAGTAGGCGTGAGCTTAAATGGACTCCAGAAGATGGTAGAGAACAGGAAGGCCTGGAGGAACGTTGTCCATAGGGTCGCGATGGGTCAGACACGACTTCGCAACTAACAACAACAACAACAACTTCTTACTTTTGCAGTTTTATCTGGATAGGAAATAATAAGCCTCATCATGTCAAGATAGAGAAGAATATATCAAAGGAAGCAGTTATGCTTTCATGCCTGGTATTAACCCAGTTTTGGATGCCTTCTGACTGACTTCTGGTGAGACTAAACTTGTTCTTCATTGAAAAGAGGTCAGGCAAAGAGAATGCATTAGCAACCACCCACTGCGGTGAGGGTGGCAGATATTCCTATTGATGAAGATGGCCCATGTGTTGATGATTTAGAGTCACAGTCAAGCCTCTACACCAGTGTTTCATAATTCTAGGATTCCTGGGGTCCCCGTCAGGGATCCACAAAATCAAAATTTTGTGAGCCTATGTTTTTTAAAAAATACAATATTAAAATCTCGTCAAACCATTATGAGAAGTAGTACTGGTGGTAAATGCCTAAATTTTTAATATGGTAAATATCATAAACATAATACATACAGTACAAGGAAAAGCTTTTGAGGTCCTCCATCATTTTTAAAAGTGGGGCGGAGTCCCGAGAGAAAAATGTGTCAGCAATCCTGCTCTATAGGATTAGTGCTCACCTTTTCATTTCTTGAACAAATCAGCTTTATCTCTCTTTTTCAAATCAGGATCCTCAAGAGCTGGAAGAAGAGAGAGTATGCTCAGGGACCTGAATTTGTTCCCACATTCTCCAGACTTATAAAATAAACATTTGTGATATAAATATTTATGCATTCCGAGTTGCTGTTCAAGTGCTTCTGCCGTCCTTAGCTATAACTACCTAAGCTGAGTAGATGAATAAGAATGTAAAATGAGCTTCTCTCATTGCTTCAGGGGTACCAAGCACTAAATGAAAGAAGGGCTAACCTTGGCCCAAACTCATAGTGGCTAAACCTCCATGGAGAGGGAGAAGAAGATTAACCTGAGCTCAGAAGCTAGTATAAGATGAGGCAAAATTTCTCATCTTATGAAAAGCACTATGCCCACCAAGGTCTACAGAGTTTCAGCCCTGCAAAATTAAATGTTTCCTTTACTGCAGATACGCTACAGCTGAGGCAGAAATTACAGGTAGTCCTCGACTTACAACAGTTCATTTAGTGACTATTCAAAGTTACAATGGCACTGAAAAAAGTGACTTAGCACTCACACTTATGACCATTAAGCATCTCCATAGTCACAGGAACAAAATTCAGGTGCTTGGCAATTGACCCATATTTATGACAGTTGCAGTGTCCTGTGGTCATGTGATCACCTTTTGTGACCTTCTGACAACCAGATTCAATGGGGAAACAAGATTCACTTAACAACTATGTTAAAAACTTAACAACTGCAGCCATTTATTTAACAACTGTGGCAAGAAAAGTTGTAAAATGCAGCAAAACTCACTTGACAAATGACTTAGCAACATAAATTTTGGGCTCAGTTGTGGCTGTATGTTGAGGACTACCTGTGCATCATTTTAGTTGGCAGACACAAGTATCATGTTCATTTGTGAGATATATATCTTGGTGCTGCTGTTATAAAAATGGGGACAAGTTTTGTCTCTTTGTCCCCTGATCTGATCTGAGCTGCTGTTGTTCTGCAGCTTGCTGAATTATTCCTACTTCCCTCGGTTGCCAAACTCTATACCAGCTAGGCCAGGGGTAGGCAACCTCGGCTCTTTTATGACTCATGGACTTCAACTCCCAGAATGGCTCAGGAATTCTGGGAGTTGAAGTCCATGAGTCATAAAAGAGCCGAGGTTGCCTACCCCTGGGCTAGGCATTCACAAAAGGGATCTATTGAAATTGCAGGTGCTGACTCACTGAGCCTTATGTACTAGCACAGACATCACAAAAGAGTGGCAGGAAGACTGTAATATGAATTCCTTTTCCTCTTTGTATAGCTATAACTGTGTAAAAAAGGGGGGGTGTTTAGATAACACTGCAACGTGTGAATTAGCAAGCTTTGTGCTATAAATTCCTTTACAGATTGCATCTTTGTATGAGAAAATCACTCTCTGCTGTGAATCTTTTATCTGTTCCTATTTGTAGCAATTAAGATAAGGAGAACAGTGTGAGCTCCCTAATCTAATATCTTCAAGGAGTGGGAACAGTGTTAGTGGCCAGATATGTCTTCAGGTCATGCCCAGATATTGTCCCAGGTATTGAGACAACATTTTATTCAACACTTGTCTAGGAGATCGTCAGTTGACAAGATATGTGGTCAGACCATCTCCAGGGTCCCTCTCTGATTTTAAAATATCTGTGGATTAGGATCCACTATCTTAAGTAAGATCCAATTCACTGATACATTGTGCTACCAAATGCTCTCCAAGTGTTATTGTTTATACTGCCTATCTCTTAAGAAAAGTAGAAAAAAGATAGCAAAAGGCCCAGATATTTAGACCTCAGCACAGCTTTAAAGTCCCAGGAAGAAGTATTGTGTAACTATTAGCTGTAGTGGGTCTGACCCTTGGCACTTGTGGGGTTCCTAGTGAAAGAAGGAAATGCAAATGCAAATTAGTATATTTTTCTTTATCCATAATATTTATTAATAAAATGATTTTTGGCATTTCACTCTGATTTAAGACTATTGTCCCTGAATCCTAATGAGCCAATAGTCTCCCAGATGGCCACCAGATACCAACATATATGTTTTCTGTCAACTCACGGGGGAGTGTTAAGTATTTCAAGGCAACAGCAAGTAGATGGTTAGGGTTCTCGGATTCTTACTTAAAGGATGCAAAGCATATGTTGTAGCATTGAATTACGACATGTCTTTCAGCCTTTCACTGAAATAATAATGTATCTCTTCCTCATTTTCAAAATGACAAATTCTAAAGAACCCATTTCTTTGATGCTCATATAGGATTCAAACAAGTTTCTTTGTTGCCATTCTGGCACAGGGAACAGGGAAAGAACAAGAATGTAGCAGCTTTGAATTCCATAAATGAAATCATCAAAGGGGCACTGTGACCAGACAAGAAGCTGGATTTCTTCAGTTCTAAATCTGAACATTAGAAGAGAAAGAAAAACTGCCTCTTTGAAGGGCAATTCCACAATTCCACAGCTTTGGAACCATTCCTATATTATGTCTGACCATCTTTCTTGGCTAAATGAATGACTGTAATTTTCAGATACGGTTCATCTCATATAACAACACTTCCATATTTGTTTATTTGTTCATTCAGTTTGAATGGCCACACATCTCATGTTCATGACTTTAGGTTGTTAACCATGTTTAAAAAGTATAAAAACAGGAAAAAAAACACAGAAGAACAAAAACAGCAGCCAAGATGAAAACTGACCTATCAGTCACAAATTACCATAATGCACCCACAAGCTCAGTCCCAACTCTTGATTCCTCCGGCTCAGTGACAATTTATTCTTCTTTATTTTATTAGATTAGATTTGTGTGCCCTGAAAATCATGCCTGTTTTTGACCAGCTTACAAATGCAATGAATTTAATAACTAAAAGCAACAATCTAATAATACAGTTTACCCAAATGCTTAGGAATAACAATGGCACACATCTTAGCGGAGAGACAGAAGCAGCCGTTCAGAACTGAAAGGCTCCTTGAAACAACCAGATCTCAATAATTGTGCAAAAAGTTAACTGGGTCAGGGCCTGTCTGATATCAGGGCCCATCTGCTATTTCAGACCTATCTGCTATTCCAGACAACTGAGAAGGTACATACCTAAGTTATCAGTTTCTAGTCATTTCACAATCCCTACAAACACTATCCAAGTTTTTCCCAACGTATATAAGCAGTAGGCATTACATTTTGGTCTCACCCCCATCTCCAACCATTGGACTAAATTGAGCTATTATTATCTCCACCTCCAGACAGGCAGACATACGCAGAAATTTCACACAGCAACTATTTCAGTGGCTATATATGTGGAAAGCACTTAGACACAAATTAAGCCTATCATCAGAGCTTCCTAAAGGAATTTAAATGCAGAAATAATCTTGACAGCTAAGCAAATTTGCAAAATGATCATACATATGCATTCAACATGTGCTAAAAATATGTGGAAGGATGTTAGCCATTTTTTCCTCTCTATGTGGAGAAAGGAGAAAGAGATTTTTATTATTCTAAGAGTTGCCATAATTCATGGAGCAAAATATTGATTGAAGGATTTTTTTTACTCTTCCCGTTGATCAGCTAGATGGAGCATTGATTGTTTCATGACATTTTCATGACAGTGTTATGATAGGATCCTGCATCATAGGTAAAATGTGGATGTCTAAAGCAGAATCTCCACTCAAAATCTGCTATCCCAACATGTGAACAGTGTGAAGGACTGCAGGCAGCGACATGCCAATGGAGGAGTGGAACAAGTAGTTCTGCCAACTCTCCCCTCGGGCCATTGTTATTTACAGTTGTGATTAAATTGCTAAGCACATTGATTTGTGCTTAGATTGTAAGCCGCCCTGAATCTTTGGAGAAGGGCGGGATATAAATGGGATATTTTTTTTAAAAAAATGACACCTTTCCCCATGTTTTCAGTACATACAGTATTGTATGCATATGTATGGCCATTTTGCAAATTTGCTTAGTGTCAAGACAATATTATTTAAAATGGAAATAGATTTGATTTGCTTGCCATGAGGTAAAACTGAACACTATTTATTTCCCTAGGATATCAGCAATTTTAGCAAGCATTTCAATGTTTTTTCACTTTTTCTGAGGATTATTTGTTAAGCATTTCTATCCACAAAATTTCTGTGCTGTATACAAATTATGTAATCCTTTCCCTACAAATGGTTGGTCTGTTGGAATAATCCACTGCTCACCTCTTCAACTACACAGGAATCCACCATATAATTCGGCTTTTTAGCATATGTGAATTATGTGTCACCTTTACAGAAATGGCAACATGAAATATTTGGTTTTGGGTCATTGCTTAATAACTGCCCTATTAGCAGGTGCCTCCTCTAGAGAGATTATAATCAAATCTGTGAAAATAATTGCCAGTCTATTTCCTGTACTTTGCAAACAGCAATTAACAGCATAAGAACAAGCTCTATGGCCAGAATGGGTTGAATAATATTACAGACTTTAAAATAAATAAAGTAAATAGTGTGCAATAGTTTATCCCTCCTGAAACTGACAGGTTCACGATGAAATCTCTGATGTGGTATGTGGGGTGTAAAGAAAATGGAAGGAGAGAGATACTTTCAGACTTACAAGATTTTATTTATCTATACATTTTATTAAAATTTCAAAAGAGAACATAAAAAACTAATACACAATAGAGAAACTAAAAAAACAAGGCAAAAAAGGACAAAAGTGCAATAAAAAAGAAATAGAAAGAGGAAGCCTCTGATTTTCAGCAAATACAAGTATAATTATTATTCAATTTTTTAAATAATCATCAAAACTACAGATTATAGATGCATTTTTCCATTTCATCGAAAAAGTCTATAAAAGACTTCCAGCCACCCATGAATGTAGATATTGTCTTTTCTCTAAATTATGAAATTAATATGGCCATCTTTTCCAGTTTCATTATCTTCGCCAATCATTCTTCTGTTGTAGGTAGTGTTGAACCGTTCCATTTGAGCATATAATAGCCTTATTGCAGTTGTCATATATAAAAACAAAATTCCATGATTTTTTTCTAGTTTCCTGTCCATTACTTTCAAAAGAAAAGTCTCTGGTTTTAACTGTAGTTTAGTCTTGAAAATCTGAATTAATATATGTATTTTTATTCAAAAAAAAATTCTATTACCAAACATGATAGAACGTCCCTTCATGTTGCTGAAGTTTCCAGTAAAGATTTGAAGTGCGTTTTTACATTGTAGACAATTTCTCTAGTGACAAATACCAATGACACATCACTTTGTAGAAATTCATTGTAACATTAAATAACATATTGTACCGTAAATTTCAGTCCTTTCAAACAATATTTTCCCTTTTGAACCATTTGTATATTGTAACCAAAGAGTTTAGTTTATTTCATCATACATTCTTTCACTTGTTCTTCTGTCTCATATTTCAACAAGGTTTGTACATTTTAGCAACAACATGTTCACCATTGGTACATAGTTCTTTATCAAGTTTTAAATTCCTCACGACCATAGTATCTTTTATCCACTTTAAATCTTTTTGGTAATTGTTCATAAGAAAATAGAAAAATAGAAGAAGGGGACGACAGAGAATGAGGTGGCTGGATGGAGTCACTGAAGCAGTAGGTGTGAGCTTAAATGGAGCCCAGAAGATGGCAGAGGACAGGAAAGCCTGGAGGAACATTGTCCATAGGGTCGCGATGGGTCGGACACGACTTCGCAACTAACAACAACATAAGAAAACCATTGACAAGTATATCCTTCTGTTATCAAAACTTTTCTTGATTTTATTTTACGTTCTCCTTGAAAAAATTCTAGTATATCATGGTAGGTTAACCATTTATGTTTAGTGTCATTTTTCATCTATAAAATGTTTTGTGGCACAAATATATTTCCAGGAACAACTTAAATTTGTATTTATTCTATTCTCTAAGAAGAGTGTGCCTAACATAATGATTTTTTAAATCTGCATTAGCCTTAACTTTGACATACCATAAATAGCTATACCATCCAAATATCAGATCATATTCTTCTAACTTCAATAGTCTTTATTTTTTAACAACTCCCACTCCTTCATCGGAGCAGCAAACTATAATTTCAAATGTGATCAACCCAATCCTCCGCTTTCTTTGCAGTTTGTAGTACCTTATATTTAACTACTGGGTTTTTTTCCCCCGTCATGCAAATTTAGATACAGCGTTCTGCCATTATTTGGTGGAATCAGTTGTCAAAACAGGTATTGTCTGTAACAGAATAACATTTTAGGTAAAACATTCAACTTAATCACATAAATTCTACTCAACAGTGAGAATTGTAACTTCTCCCATATTGACATAACTTTTTAAAACTTCATTCCATGTCTTCACATAGTTATTTTAAAATAATGTACAATTCATAGTTATATCCAAGTATTTTATTTTATTCTCAATCTTAAAACCTATTGTATTCATTGATTCTGTTTGACCTTTTAGCTTATTTTTTTTCTCTCATCTTGTCTTATATCTCTATTCAATATTCCAAGAACTAAAATAAACAAAAGAAGGGACAGTGGGCAACTTTGTCTTGTTCCTTTTTTGTATTTCATATGGTTTGGTTAAATTTCCAGTAATAATTATTTGTGCCATCAATGGAATATAAATCAATTTCACCCATTTTATAAAATTCTCTCCAAAATCCTTATTTTAAGAACTTTAAACAAGAAATTTCAATTCAAATTGTTAAAAATTTGCATCTAAAAACATCAATGCAGCTTGTTTTTCATATGTTGTTCCTAATATTCCAGAATATCCAACTCAGTTATAACATTGTTCTTTAGCTGTCTTTTAGCTAAAAACTCACATCAAGTTTAAATTCTTTCAAAATTGTTTTCAGTCTTTCAGCAAAAAAAAAATTCTTGTAAACAACCTACAGTTGTTATTCAATAATGGTATTGGTCTGTAATTTCTTCCTGACATCAAATGTTGTACCTGTTTAGGTATTAATGTTATATTAATCTCTTTCCAGGTCTCTGGCATCTTTCGTCCTTGGAGAATAGAATGCCTTGTGTTCTGTAAAGTCTATAAAGGTTTATCCTCAAAGCTGTTATAATACAAATTCACTACTTGCACAATTTATACCTTACAAAGTAGACAGGACAGGAAACACAACCTGATAGACAATTCTAATTTATTGCAGAGTTACATTAACAGAATTTTGCAAGTCTGAGACTACATCTTTCCACTCCCTTTACCGTCCAAGACATTAGGGATGGTGTCTTCTGAGCCTCTTGCTTTCTACCCACATTGCTGCTGCAAGCTCAGCTGTTGTTTATTTGACATCCTTTTATCCCTTGGTTGCAGTCTCTTTGTCCTGTCTCCCAAGGTCATTCCCACATACCACATACAAAGTCTCACTTGTCAGTTATACTCATTAGCAAAAATTCCTATTTTAACTCCTAGGAAATGTATGGAAATCTATTCTCAATTTTAGAAAAATAAATTGAAACGAACTGCAGAGTGTATGGGAAGACATTTCAATCAGTAAAGAACATAGTTCCAATAAAAAAATATGCTGCAGTGGGAAACCTTGAACTGCAATTGTAATAATTTTCTTTTAGAATGAAAGCTACAATATTTTCTACCAGTATTTTTCACTTAAGAATCCTTTTTCAAACAGAGCAATTGACTGACATTTACATTGGTTATGCTGGGATTTTGGTCAATAGAGGAAATAAAGTTTATTAAAAATTTAATAAGCCACTCCATATATTTTTATCACCTAAATATCAACTGAAACTAATAAAATATGTATTCAACAAAATACAAAAGCTGCAAACTTATACACATGTATCTGGAAGTCAATTTCACTGAACACAATGGTACTTATTTCTCAATAAAGATATATGGAATTTCCCTGAAGCTATTATATACACAAAGATGGAGGAATACAGAAATACCCTTAATGGAGGAATGGATCGTGAAGATGGTAGTGTTCACAAAAGTGGCTAAAGTGACTTGTTCAATTAAAGAGGGAACAGCAATTAGTCTTTTAAAAGACTGGAAAACGTTTATGGACTTTTTGCTGAAAATAGATAAAAATGAATTGATGATTTCATGATTTATGTCAAGAATGTAACCAGGATACGTAATTTGGGAGAGTGGAAATGGTAATTATTATGCTTGTAAGTGCTGCAAGCCCCCTTTTAAGTTCCCTATCTCTGTGTATGTATCTCCTACTATCTTTCACTTTTTATTTTATTCTTTTACACTTATTTCTATTTTTTTTATTTTCCATTGTATGTTTCCATAGTTTTTAATCTTATACAAATTTCCCTGTCATAAAATTTTATTTTCCCACATAAAAGAGATTTATATATACCATTATACACTGATGCAATTAATATTGAACAAAGCTAAGCAGCAAATAATTGAAAGAGAAAAGTGTGAAGATACACACATGGAGAGAAAGAACACTTGGTACTCATTCAAGTAAGGAGGAGGAATTGGTGCCTATTAGATGTGTTATGCTTTTACTGCATTCAGCCCTCAGAAACTGATAATGGGATGGGATTGTGGGAGTTGTGGATCAACTTGACTATATTAAACTACAGAAATATATAGAAAGTGCTTATTAGAAAATCATAAGTACTTTTATGGTTGTGTGTCACTAAAATAAATTATCTCCATACTAACATGCATGTGATATTTTGGTGAAAAACTTTGTTTTAGGGAAATATTGTCATAGCAAAAGGCCACTTTCCCCAAACCACAGGTAAATGTTACTTAAGTTGAAAGTGACCCAGTAGTCACATTATCTAACAAGCACCAGCAGCAGAGAAGCAAACACAGTTTATAAAATTTGGACTAATTGAACTGAACTGAAAGGAACTGTCATGTTCAAGTCTTGCAAGGTACCCTATATTACCACAATAATAGTACTGATTTGATAGATTCAGTATAACATGGGTGGTAAGATACATACTGCAGTGTATGCCTCCCAGCATACACAAAGGACAGCACAGCAGGAGGCTGATGGTGCAGATCAGCAGAGGGGTTGGACAGCTCCGGGCGATAACTGCTCACTCAGGATAATCCTAATGAGTTAAGCTGTTGACAGCCCCAGGCATGGTCAGCCTGGTGGGAAGCCAGGATCTACACCCATTGTCACCTGCACTGGCAGGAAGCCCAGGTTTGAACTGATTGGATGCCATCCACCTGGGCAGGTACAAACAGACGCCAGGCTTCCCTGTTTCCCCAGTTCGTTCTGTTCAGAATAAACTCGTCTTTACCCCAACTCTGTGTCCGTCTCTATGTGAAGCACGCGACTTTACACATACTATAAAAATCCTTTACCTTTTCTAGCTACTAGAACTTTATTGAATTGCATGCCATTTGTTATTTCTTAAAGATCTCTTTAGGGAACAAAGACAGAAGACAGTAGGAGGCCTTTACTTTGATGTGCTGTGAACATCTGGGAAATCTATTTAAGAGATTTTTAAAAAGCCTATTAGGTTCAACGGTGAAGTCAATGATTCAGAAAAAAGAGTTTTTACAAATATAGAGGTGCTTGTAAATATTGTATTGTGATCTTAGCTTAATCAGTGCACTTTCAAGTAGCCTGTACATTTTGTTTATACTCAGTTGTGTTACAAAGATAAAAAACCAATTGAGCTAGGATTAAAGACAGACACATCATGAAAAGGGCTCTCCACAACGGCACTATTCACTGCTCAAAGGCTACAACAAAAAGCCTTCATGTGGCCATTTAGTGTCATTTATACATACAAAAGAACAGGGCTTTTTTGTCATAGAACGCTCAGAACGGAGTTACGGCACCTTTTTTGGATGGAACCTTGTAGGGTAGGCAAGGTGGGTTGTATGACATATGTGAGTTCCAGCACCTTTTTCTTTTACAAAAAAAGCACTGCAAAAGAACCAGCATTTAATTTCACCAAGAAGTCAAGAAGAATACTAGATATATTTATCTGATCATGAAAAGTCTTACTGGTGAAGAATGAAATGGGTAAAATGAAAACAAACACAAGTTTGTGTGTGCACATACCCACACAACAACCTGTCAAGAGTTATTTACTGTCATTCAGTTTTTCTGTATCAATAACTAAAAAGGATAAATGGAAAAAAATGTCTGAAACATGTGAATCAGATGCCACAGTTCAAAGCAGTAGTAGTATATTTAATTTCTTCAGGCAAGATACAAAGACATATCCTGGATAGTTATGGAAGTTAATTTCAATCAAAAAGCAGGCACTTGAGCACACTACTTGACTGCCTTGAGTTACCATGCAGGAACATGGGCATGGTGTTTTTGTGATTACAATCAATTCTTTAAGGACTCTTGAGTTGGAGCTGGGGATATGAACACTTGAAAAATGATTGAAAAGAGGTGCTTCATATCTTGAATGAGTACAGCATCTCTCTGACATTCATTAAAGCAACCCGACTTTTTTCAGGCTTCTGCATGACCCTGCAAAGAGGTGCCATTGGTTAAGGGCTATAGTATCTCAAATGATTCAATTTCTTAAAGCAGCAGTATAATATATATATTTTTTCCAGGCTCATGTGGGAGTCTGGAAAATGTTAAGTCTCCTTTAATAAACAGCAAGCACTGATGTGAATTTCCTCACTTCATTCAATTGGTTATTTAGCAAGAGTAACCTCTTTCAGGCTTCCTTTCTTGGGTTTCAATTTCTTGAGAGCGGATGGCCGTAATCCTTAATACTCTTATACCCCTCTGCCTGCTAGGTTCTGCCAAGATACCTGGCAATTCATCTCAGTTCTCCCTTTGGAATACAGGCTGAAGCTGACGAACACAGACTGCACCTTTGGGACAACCTGGTAATTGTTTTTATGTTCGTAAAAGAAATACCTTCTTTTAAATCCTGCTTGACTGAAATACTTTAATCTTTTGACCACCACTTGACAGGCTAACAGGATTAAAGCATTAACCCATGGACCTAAACTTGCCAATATCTCAGAGGGAAAGGCTGCTTTCTAATAATGAAAGATTACTAGAAAGGCTCCAAAGGAATCTTCATTTAGAAAGTGAAAATATGAAACATTTGAAAATATTTGAAAATATGAAACAGTAGATTTTTATTTTTATTTATTTTTATTTTAATTCCATTTATATCCCGCCCTTCTCCGAAGACTCAGGGCGGCTTACAAGATGACCAGTCTGAGCCCAAGGGAGGAGTCAAATGCATCATCAGTCATGAGTCCCTTTGTACACATAAGACAGGGGTATCAAACTGCCGGCCTATAGGCTGGATGTGTCACCAGAAACCATGCCCACTCCATTGCCAGCAATGGGGAAAAAACTCTGATAAGTTGCACGACGTCACGTGACATCGCGAGATTGACATGTCTGCCATAAGAGATCTAAGTTCAGCCCAGCTTGAATTCCTTTCTATTTTTTTAACTCCCACTAAGTTCCCTTGACCACTAATAGTTCAGATTCTTGTAGAGAGCTGAAGCTTACAATAAATCTTTGTACACTTCGAACTGCCTGGATCTCCTGATTTCACTGGTGCTTGACAAACAATAGAAATGGACTTTCAGCTATATTAATGCTACATTAATATAGAGAAGTTTTTGAATCAAAGAAACTTAGATTCTATATCTACTGAAACAGAATGTCGCATTCTACCTTAATGTTACACTCTGATTTTATTTATTTATTTATTTATTTGATTTATATACCGCCCTTCTCCTGGAGGACTCAGGGTGGTGTACAGAGCAATAAAATAAGAATACATTAGATAAATAATTTTAAAACCCAAATCCATCAGGCCAGGCCGTCTTGTTCGAATAGGTAAGTTTTTAGATCACGCCGGAAGGAGCGAAGGTCGGAGGCCATCCGGAATTCAGCTGGTAAGTGGTTCCAAAGAATTGGTGCACCCACCGAGAATGCTCTCCCCCTGGGGGTCACCAGCCGACATTCTCTGACCGGTGGTACCCTGAGGAGGCCCTCTCTGTGGGAACGTACAGGACGGAGGGATGTTGACGCCGGCAGTAGGTGCTCCCATAGGTAATCCGGACCCATGCCATGTAGGGCTTTGTATGTCATCACTAGCACCTTGAATTTTACTCGGAAGGCAACTGGAAGCCAGTGCAGCTCACGGAGCAGAGGTGTAATATGGGAGTATCGGGAGACCCCCAAAAGAACTCGTGCAGCTGCACTCTGTACCATGGTGTGTGATCATGGAGACGGGATGACCAAAGTAAGAAATGGCTGATATTGGAGATTTTTCTCCACCAAATTCACCATTTGTTCTCAGATCCCTGTTACCTTTTTAGTCACCAACTTAAAAAAGCAACTTTTGAAAGATAAAACCTGAAAGATAATTCCCTGAATAATGCCTATGCTTATGATAGAAGCAGCAGCATTTAATTTGCTAAGGCATATTTAATGTCTCATATACACATAATCTCTAAAGCAATGTCATTAGAAATTGGTCCTGGAGGCCAAATTATATTCAGGAACCCTTTCTGTTCAAGAACTAAAAATTATCTTGAGAAAGCATACCTCATTTTTGACATCTGATAAAATCAGCAAAAGAGAGTTAAAAGTGCCACAGTAATTAAGGTATCAAACCCATAGCATATTTCTGTTGGAATATAGTTGTAAAGAGTACTGAGGTACAAAGATTTCAGTGTTGGAAGACATTATTTATTCACATTTATCTGTTTACCAATTGAGAAAAATGTATGAAAGATGGATGTTTACAACCTGAGGGTATATGTAAAATCATATAATCTTGCATGTCATCAAGAAATTATTAATCACATGTTAAGTAAATACTTAAGTTAAAAAGGGAAACCATGGTGAAAAAATTCAGCTATTTCCAACTCATGCCTGCTTATTTTTACAAACCTTAATGTAAGGTGCAAACAACCAGATCTACATGTGAAGAATTCAGTTAGATGTTTTATTGCCCAGGCTTACACATCTTACATGTTATACATAGGAATCTTCTCGGTGTGATGGCTTGCACCTGGCTAAGACTAAATAAGGTTCAGTAGCCGTTAAGAGGGGGATCATACCTTACCTTCTTGTGCCCATATAGGGATTCCAGACTAATTCCCCATTTGACTTCTTCCCAGTCTCTCTCCAACATTTAATATACAAATATATTCATGAGTCAATGTGTCTAGTATATTGTAATTAAGAGAAACATTGATGGTGTATTTACAAAAATGTAAATGTAATACTAATGGCTCAATTAAAATAAAGTTACATTAAAAGGGGTTTTTTTTTAAAAAAAGATATAGAACATACCTTACATTTTAAATACATTTCTGTTCTTGCTTCATGCAATGGCAGATAAGGACCAAAGTAGATAAAAATGACAGCTTCTCACATCTGTCTCACAACAGTAATTGGAACACTTGGTCCTTGCCTGTCATATATAGTATAGCTCTCTTATTCAACTTGGCACTCTCTAAGCTGACTATTACTCCCATTTTGGACTATTACTCCCATTCTAGAGCCAGTATGGTCAGTGAACATGTTGGTCATAGATAATAGAACATCTATAAATTTAAAATGCTTTTGTGCAAAAGGAGTAAAGGCAGTCCTGGCTCCCCACCTTTTCCTCTTCAGTCTTGCTGTACGTGAGTTTCTTTTCTAAGCACACCAGACAAAGTTGCCCTAGAGCTGTTACAGTGGGTAGTGCAGAAAATCAAATGGTGGTACTGTGGATTATTTTATTTAGCGTATCGCCATGGTACATTAACCAGGAGAATACAGTGTTAATACAAGGTAGTTGTTTGGCTGCCTAAGACTGTTTGGTTCATGCTCATGTGCTATCCAGAAGTATACCACAGGGCATGAACTAGTTCTGCACTCATAATGGTTAACGGTGTTCTACAGCATCATCCAGGGCTTTTTCCCTCCACTGATGTTGCCTTATGTTCAGGCATCGCATTTGGGCAGGTACGGCAACATGAAGCACCATTATTTTTCCCATCAAAGGCAGTATCTTTCAACTTGCTAGCTTGCTAGCCAAGGGAAATGACAGGCGCTCACCCCATCATGAGGTGCTAGGACTCAAACCATCAGAGCACAGACCTTCTCCAGCATCTTTAAGCCACTGAGCCTCTGGTAGGGTGGACAGAACAAACAACATAGAATATTTGCCTACTAAATAGGAATTTAAAACTGTGGAGCCAATCTCATGTGAAAGAAAAAGGATTAGCAGAAGGAATAGGCCATGCTTCCATGTGTATGGTCAAGGAAATATTGCATACCTAGCCCAGGTGTCTTACTATAATACCTTACTAACCTATAGTTTAACTGCAGATATTAGGGGCTGCAATTACAAAGAATTATTACTGGATTGACTTTCTCTTTCAACGTTAGCAGCAGGCCCAGAATTTTAGTATCTCTGTCAGAAGCTAGAAGAAGATGACAAAGCTCTTTCTTTTGTTCTTTCCAGGAATTTTTTTGGGGGGTGGGTGGGGGTGGGAGTGAAGACATGCTGAAAAGGGCCCTTTGCTAACTGCCAAGTGAGGCATCATTTTATCAGCCTCTGATAAAATCCTCTCTCTTATACTTGGTAAGAACAAAATAAGATCTTGGTTAAAGTTCTTCACAACATTTTGCAGATGCTAAGCAAGCATGGCACATTGGAGCTTATGCATTAAGTGAAAGTAAACAAAAAAACAAACTGGAAATTCTTGAATTTAGCAGCTCCTTCTTATACAATGGTTCTCTGTATGTATCCTAAATATCCCAGATCTTTGAAATACAACAAAGGATATATTGATTTTTTTAACTTTTCTAAGAAAACCATTTGCTACCCTACTGGAAATTTGCATAGTGTACTGGCAAATCTAGACAGCACACTAAAAAACAAAGATCACGCTGCCAACAAAAGTGCGTATAGTCAAGGCTATGGTCTTCCCAGTTGCAATGTATGGCTGTGAAAGTTGGACCATAAGAAAGGCTGAGCACCAAAGAATTGAGGCCTTTGAACTATGGTGCTGGAGAAGTCGAGAGTCCCTTGGACTGCAAGGCATTCAAACTGGTCAGTCCTAGGGGAAATCAACCCTGACTGCTCTTTAGAAGGTCAGATCCTGAAGCTAAAACTCAAATACTTTGGCCACCTAATGAGAAGGAAGGACTCATTGGAGAAGAGCCTAATGCTGGGAAAGATTGAGGGCAATAGAAGAAGGGGACGACAGAGAATTAGGCGGCTGGATGGAGTCACTGAAGCAGTAGGCATGAGCTTAAATGGACTCCAGAAGATGGTAGAGGACAGGAAGGCCTGGAGGAATGTTGTCCATGGGGTCACAATGGGTTGGACATGACTTCGCAAAAACAACAACTGGAGAAGAGAGACCAACAACTGAAAGTTGTAATTGTTATGCTCATCAATACCTCTTATTCAGTACTATTACTCTCCCAAAGTGAGAAAGGCCCTTGGTCATGCTGGCAACTAAATTAAAAGGATTGGGGTAGACTTCCGGTTCCTGTTTTCCAGCAAGCAGTCTGAAGAGTTGGAATGCCGAACTCTGCAGCTGAAATTTCTTTTTGTTGGGGACCCTAAGGGGCCAGAACCCACCCTGAAGGGGTGGAATGAAGCAAGGAAATCCCAGGGACTTAGGAGAGACTGCAGTCTCCCCAAATGGTCCAGGAGAAGCCTCCCAGAAACCAACAGAAGAAAAGGCTGGCTAACTTCATGTTCAGCCATAGCTGGTGACAATGGAAGTCATAAGCTTTTAAACTAAGCAGATTTTAAACAGCATGCTTGCATCTGGGTAAGAATATTGATTTTCTCTATCCTACCTATTTTACTGAAGAAGAAAGTCCCAAAAATAAGAGATCTCAGGAAAAAAAGGAGGGGGATTTTACTCCCTCCTTTTGGTTACCGGAAGCAGCGAAACTTACCCTTTAGAGCAAGGGTCTTCAAACTTGGCCCTTTTATGACTTGTGGACTTCAACTCCCAGAACTCCTCAGCCAGCGTGCCTGGCTGAGGAATTCTGGGATTTGAAGTCCACAAGTCATAAAAGGGCCAAGTTTGAAGACCCTTGCTTTAGAGAGAGAAAAAAGACTAGAAAGACCTGAAAAATGAGCAAACGCTGACACCTACTGGTGGGTGAGGATTTTTTTTTCTCTCACCCTCAAAGTTCTTAGAAAATGCAGTTGTGTAAACAAAGTGAGAGTAACAAATCTGAAGCAATGAATACTTTACAAAAGGAAACATATGATAAGCGGCAACAATTTCAAAGGACAATGATTTTAAACTACAATGAAATACAGAACAACTTTGAGAGTATGAATCAACTTATCTCCAACTTAATTTCACTCCAAGAAATTTCCCAGGAAATTACAGTAGAGATGACTGAACATAATTCTGAGGATAGAGACTTAAAGATGGAACCGTATAAAATAAAAAGTCTTGATTTAATTCAAATGGGAAATATTTCAACACTTCCAAGCAACTTTGAAGATAAGGAAAAGAATGAGAAAAAATACTTTGTAGGGAAACAAATGATGCAGCAAAACACACTGATCAAGAAAGGCAATGGCCACAGAAAAAAGATTAAAATGGAAATCTAGAAAATAGATGATGGGACTTATCAGAGAGAATACTTAAAAAAGAAACATTTGTTTGAATATGGCTAAAAACGGAAAAACTTTGGAATATATTACTCTTAGAGAGATTAATTTCTTTTTTTTGTTAACAAATACAATAAGAAACATTTGTTTGAATATGGCTAAAGAAATTGAAAAACTTTGAAATATATTACTCTTAGAGGGATGATTTTTTTTTAAATTAACACAATATTTTTTTTTCCTTTCTGTAAAAATAGTGTTGAAATGATTTAAACAAAGCAAACGTTTTAGTTATTTAAATGTGATGATAAGAAAAACATTAAAAATGTGTTTTGAATGAGAGTTAAAGGATTAGATGATTAGTTCTACTGAATAGAATGCTTAAAGTTTAAATAGATTAAATACACTCTCAGCTATGGTCAAAAAGAATAAGAAATTGAGAGAATAACATATATTAAATTAGGAGGGATACATATTTTAATTTGTATGTTATTTTTTGTATCTCAGTGCTTTTGTCTTTTTTTCTTTCTTCTTTTTTTCCTCTTTTTTGTCTCTCTCCTCTTTTCTCTTCTCTTTCTACTTTTTTACTTATTGATTAAGAAATATAAAAGTATGAGAGGGCTTATATGGAAAAATAGAATTAAATCCACCAATGTAAATGTGGTTAATTGTTGAAAAATGTCACTAGTAAGAATATTTAGAATTTGGGGGGAGAAATAAGCTGAAATAAGCACGGTAACAGGATTTACAATAAGGCAATTAAAATGACAAATAGGATTATTGGAAAAAATATATACTTAATTGTTGTTAATCAAAATAATGAGAATTGTCTTAACCTAATATTTTGCAAAGGAAGATACTTTGGGGAAAGGGGAAATCAAATGAAATTAACATATGGAATATAGATTATAGAAATCAATTGTTAAAGATTGTCTTATAAATGTTACCCAGACAACATACTGTTTACAAATTACTGAATGATTTATGTTATGTTAAAAATATCAATAACATATATACAAAAAATAAAATAAAAGGATTGGGGTAAGGGCTGAGGCTGGCAGGACAGGTACTGGGTATTCCCAGCCTCATTGTGTCCATAAATCTCAATTGTCTTCCATTGCTATCAAGAGATTGGCCAACTACCCTTAGCTGAGAAGATGGGAGAAAGAAGCTTAAGGTGTAAATTTTAGGAGACAGAGAAGTTCTGACTTGATTGCACAACAATGGGCAATCAACTGTAGTTTTTTTATGTTTCATTCTTGTCTACAGTAAAGTTTTAAATCTTGCTAAATCATGTCTGAGTGTCTTCTGCCAAGTCAAGCCACAGGGTTAAGTCCCTGGATGACTATGATTTACTGCAAAGCACTGACATGACATTTGACAATTACAGAGAAAGTAACATTCTGTCACGAATAAAGAATTAAAATGCAGCTTAAAAATGGGAAAAATGTCATAATTTTGAAAAGGACACACCTTGGCAAATATTTATATTTTCACTTACAATCTAGTTTTTTTTTAAAAAGGCCTTCTGCTTCATCACTAATTCATTATCTTGTATATAAATCAATCAAGTTGCTATTTTGCTCAACTTTATCACAGTCAGATGATATTAATGGATGGAAGCAGAAATCAATCAAGTACTGTGACAGATGCTATATCTTCAAATAGCATGCAAAATATTATTGTGCATGACTGAAAATTTATACAAGCAGAACCAGAGAAACTTGCTGCTGATTCACCGGAAATGATTTGATAGTTGGAATATTAACTGGTGATAAAGAGAAATCCATGGAAGCAAAGTTAAGCTTTAAAACTCCTATAAAATATTGAATCAACAAGTACTTGTGAAATATAAAGTGAAAGTGGATGTCTTTGAATCAAAAGAGAAAGTGGATGGTATTAGAAAGACACAAACTAAAACCCAAGATCACCAATTCCAGAAGATACTGTAAAAGGAACTTTTTCACAGAGTTCATATTTAAACTACAAACTTTGCTTCTATATGATGTAGCGATGGCATTATAACAGATAGTGTCAGGCCAAAAATGACACAGTGAGATCCAATCAAGTTCTATTCTTTATTTGCTGATGGCTAATGGACAGAATTTTGCTAAATTAAAGCTACAATTTTTTAAGCTTCTAGATATATTCTGAAAGCTTCTAGAGTGTGACTACTCTGAATCTTTTCTCTCCTGACCTCTCCAGTATGGACTGTGTGGTGTCTTCGTCTGGGCCTCTCTCTGGGAAAGCTCTCCCCCAGTACTTCTATAGGTGCACACTCCCTCACAGATACATTAAAACTTTATAATGACTATTAATGGACTGTATTGTGTAGTGTCTGTACATTACTGCCAATACGTAGTAGGCCTTAGGGCTATCAATTCTTATTAAGGACTATGAGCAAGAGCAATGTGTGCATGTGTTTGTGTGGGGGTGTTACTTTGTTCATGTCTAGCTTGTGGACCTGATTAGAAATTTGGTTGGCCATTTGGGAACAAAATCTGGACTAAACTGGTCTTTGGTCTAATCCAGCACTGTTTGTCTTATACTGTTACATGATATACACTTTGCACTTACCTTTCTCCATTAATAGACTCCTGGGTGAAAATGATTCATGTGGCAAGCACAAGCTTGCCCGGTTGCATAGGATCAGCTGTGGGATTCAGCTGGTTCGCACCAGTTCGGCAGAACTGGTAGCTAATTTTTTGTTGCCCAGGCCCAGAATGGACTTCCAGAAGCAGCATCCACACAGAGAACCGGTTGTTCACATATTTGAATCCCACCACTGCATAGGATCATGCTTTTCATGAGCAGGGTGCAGGCTTGCATTGCATCTCTAGTTATCCTACTACAGACAATCAATCTAAAATCAAGACAGAGAATATTTGAATTTGCCATTCCTAGAAATTCTAACCAGCCTGACCAACAATAGAAAATGGTGGTGTTATAACTGGTAGTATTATAATTATAGCTGGTAATAATAAATTCCTTCTGCTGATCTAAAAGACATATCAGTGGAGATTTTAGCACAGGCTATGTCACTTAAGCTCTTTGCTTGTAAAAGTTTTTGTCAGCCTGATTACCCTCACCACCACCACCCCAAAAAATATTGTGATTGGATTGGATTGTGATTCTCATTATCCCCAATTCTGGCATGACTATCTGAAAGCACAAACTTGAGGAAGGCACAACAGTACCTAGAAATCTGCATGGGCAGAAACATTAAAAAAGCCAAAGATCACTTGTTTCTGTCAGAATACCAGGTACTAAAAGGCTTGAAATAGAAAGTCGCCAACCGCCCTCTCCATTGTACCGGAAATACATGCTCTTTCAAGTAAGTGCACTGCATGTTCTAAACCTATTTTTGTTTCTGGCAAATTAGCCTAGAATTGAAATAACTGCACGGAGCTCTACAAGTTTAAATTAAATAAGAGAGCAGAAGGATAAAATCTCATTGCAACAAATGTTTGGAAATCCAAAAGAGGCAAATGGGTTGTTTTTTTTTTGTTTTTTGTTTTTAAAACAACCTTCAGAAACAGGTGGGCCATTTCTTTACACTTGCACAAACACATATGCGTGCACACAAATTAGGGATGGTGGATCCATTATTTTTATTGTTACTGAGCAGAACAATTTCCTTGCAGAAAATTACCAGCTGCTACCTGGTGCTAATCTGACTGCATTTAACCAGTAGTACTCAGGTGCCAGTTTTTAAATCATGAATAAATGACCCGAATGACATCTTGAAATGGGAGGGAGGGAGGGAGGGAGGGAGGGAAAGAGATGAATGCAAATCAGAATGTCTGGAAAAATGGAAAGGGAAACCCAATCATGTAAGTAAACTCAAGCAAGCAAGAATTTTAAAGGGTAAAGTAGAATGAAAGCTGCCATTTTATAACAGCAAACTGAATTTTGATGAGTACATTTGAATAAATGTCCAAATTTGAGTTGACAACTATCACGTACTTTACTGCTTCTCAGTCCATTGTAGAATCAGTGAGGAGTGTCACAGATGGTACCAATTTGTATCTTAAGCTGTTGGGAGGCATACAAGTCTGTAAACCATTTACTGTGCCAACTTTGGTTGTTTTCAATAGGATTGCTGTATTTGATATGCTTTTAGACTTATATATAGAATGTTGATATGTAATCAGCCATGTCAAAGAATTATAACTAAAGTTTTAGCTAAAGCTTGCAAGTATGGCTTCCAAAGGTTTTCACAAGTGAAGGCAAATATATGTGCCCCATGATAGTGTTGCCCATCATGGCTTAATGGGCACACTTCATTAAGGTTTTAAGTTGAGGATTACCTGTCAAATTTGAGGAAAACCTTTGGAGGATCCAATCTGGGTTGGTCACCTGGGACCAGAGATTTAGTCTTCTGAACTTTCAGACTTGTGAGGGAGCCCATTTTCAGGGAACTTCCTCTACCAGAATATTCCTTTAGAGAGAAGTTCCCTGAGGATGAGCCCCAGCACAAGTCTGAAAACTCGGAAGACTAAACCTCTGGAACCAGGTGACAACCCAGATTGGATCCTCCAAAGGTTTTCCTCAAATTTGACAGGTAATCCTTGACTTACAAGGATTAATGAAGTGCACCCATTAAGCCATGATGGTCACAAAATAGGTCAGCTGATCATTAAGCAAACACTATGGTTATAAAGTCATAAAGTGACTGCCAAATTCACTATGTGTGGTGATTTTGCTGAATATTGGAAGTAAATGCTGTTTTTTTGGCAAAACCATTGTAAAATGTGGTCATGTGACTGTGGGACATTGCAAACAGTCATAAATGCTACCTGGTTGCCTAGCACCCAAAGTTTGATCATGTGACTGGGAGGGTTGATGACCATCGTAACTTCAAATCCAATATTTCCAATCCAAGTTTTCACCCACTGAGAATTTTTCATGAAAAAGAAGAGGTGTAATATTGTTTCATATTGCATGGACTCATGAAATAAACAAGAAATAGCTCATATTATGATCTCTTTTGTAAAAAAAATTATATTGTAAAAGAAATTAACATAGCAGTACAGTTGAATCCATTTGCATGTGAATTTTGCTGTTAGTGAAAAAAATGAGACAATTTAGCAGACAATATTATGACAGTTGCAATCATTGAAAAGTAGTTAAAATCAAAGGAGGAAAGCTCTAATGTAAAGTCAACATGCAGCAATTCAAGAAATATTTCCCATTAGACCAGAAGAGCAAAACAATTATGTATTATATTTAATAAAACAAATATGTTCATAACATTCTTCTCTCCAAAGTTTTTACATTTTCAAAATGTGTAATCAAACCATAAAAGCAGGGCTTTTTTTCTCATAGAACGCTCAGAATGGAGTTCCGGCACCTTTTTGGGATGGAACCTTGTAGGGTAGGCAAGGCGGGTTGTATGACATGTGTGAGTTCCGGCACCTTTTTCTTTTACAAAAAAAGCACTGCATAAAAGAATATTGTTACATTGATGTTAAAGAAAATCCCTAATATACTGGAATGGCTGGAATGAACTGGTCTCCAAAGGAATACTAGAATATTCTGGAGTTCTCTGGAATGTTTCATTCTGGGAATGGAATATTTTGCAAATTCCAAGTTCAGATCAAGAGGTGGTATCGACAGCACATTTACTAAAATTGGAATGATACAGTGAAGATTAGCAGGTATCACAACCAACCAGGAATCAAGATGAAAGAACAAGCTGGTCAGGGATCAAAAAGATATCACTTTGAAAGTCTAGAATGAGAACCAAAAGGTTAAAAGAAATATCCCAGAAATTTTATCTTGATCAAAATGGGAAGATCTGTATGTTTACCTGGGTAAACCCAATTACCAGCTTAAATGGCATCACTTTGGAAGATTATTTACAGAGAAAGAATGCAGCTGAGCACATGAGCCAATTGTTATTATTCCCAGCACCAGGTAATAACTGCTTTAAAAAAAAGCTATCTCTCTCTCTCCTGCATTTCCAATTACGCTTTTTACAAGCTTTTATATATGGATAATGATCCAGGCATCATACACGTAAAGTGGCTCATCATAGGATTTGCTCACAGAATGAAGTTCATAAAAATGCAAATTATTATGCCCTATTGCCGATTCTTGAAGCCAGCAGTGCATGGTAATAGAGTGAAGAATATTTGTCAGGATTGTGTTACATGGAGAACCAGCTGTTTTAGTTCATTAAGGGAAGATTTTAACTTTCCACTAGTAAAATTCCAGTAAAAGTACCAGTGATATAAAATAACACGTGTGTTAGCAGGATATTTGAATCTGGCGTGTTAGGGACTTTATCATCATTATAATATTCTTAAATGAAAGACAAATCTAAAGAAAAGGAGAGAGAGAGAAAAGAAGAAAGAAGAAAATGCAAGAAAAGAAAAAAAGAAAACTCAAGTATGAAGTACAGTGACTTCTCTTCAATCAATATTAACATACTCATCCTCTTTTTCCTCTTATCTTTTCCAGAAATCCATTCAACCCCTTATTGATTTCTCACCTTTTCTATCATTAAGTCCATTAAATCATTTCATATTTTTCTTCTTTGAGCAAAAAGTCCATAAAAGGTTTCCAGTGTTTTAAGAAAGCACTTGTTCTTTTCTCCCTGACCAATCAGGTCAATGTTGCCATTTCTACAAATTCTTTGGCAACCCTGCATGAGCCCTTCCCTCTTTTTTTTTAAAAAAAGTATTTTTTTATTTTTTTGTTTGTTTGTTTACAATAATAAAAAGGGAAAGCAAGGTAGGCATGTCTCTGGATAAACATACCATACCATTTGCACCAATTAAACCCTAGAGCAGGGGTGTCAAACTCAATTTCACTGAGGGCTGCATCAGCATTGCGGTTGCCCTCAGGGGGCCGGGTGGGTATGGCCAGGGTAGGCGTGGCCTACTGGGTGGGCGTGGCTAGAGTGTGTATGGCCTACTGGGTGGGCGTGGCCAGCTCTACATCGTTCGCATCAAGGGTGCCTATGGGGGCCTGGGTGGGAGTGGGACAGATCTGAGGGTCTCTGGCAGAAGGAGGGTCTCTGGGCCAGGGCCAAGGCAGTGGGGGCCGTTCCTTCACTGTTTCCAGGATGGCTTCGCGGGCCACATGAAACCACTTTGCGGGCCGGATCCAGCCCCTGGGCCTTGTGTTTGACATGTCTGCCCTAGAGGTAAGGTGATTTTATGGCTGCCCTTGGCTTTCAGCTATTACAGTATTTGTAAAGGCAAAATGGTTTTAGTATGGTTGTGGAAAGTTTTCTCATTTGTTAAAGGTGCTCCAGAAGAGCATAGTTGTTTATGTTTATTTGTTATGTTTTACATGGATGCTTTTATATTATATTCACTCAGACATGTCAAGTGTATAGTAGTGGTTCACATATTGAAATATAACATTTAGTATCACAATAAAAAAAAACCACTGTAACAAACCAAACTCTTTCTATAGGTCTAACCAAATAAAAAAAAAGTGTTACTGGATCCTCTCCTAAGTGAAGCACAAATCATGAAATGTTGCTAGTTAGAATTTCCATTCGGCTGCTGTTTAAACTGCTCCACCCACCCACTTTTGTCTTATACAGATAGTCCTTGTCTTACAACCATTCGTCTAGCAACTGTTCAAAATTAAAATAGTGATTTACAACCAGTCCTTGAACTTATGACTGTAGCTTCTCTATGGTCATGTGATCAAAATTTAGGACTTTGGCAACCAGCAAGTGTTTATGATGATTGCAATGTCCCAGGGTCATGCAATCACCGTCTGTGGCTTCCAACAAGCTGATTTTGCTGATTTTGCTTAACAACTGCAATTATTTAACATGCATGGCAAAAAAACCAAAAGGTTGTAAAATTAGGCAGAACTCATTTAACCACCTTGTTTAGCAATGAAAATTCTGATCCCAATTGTGGTTGTAACTTCAGGACTATACGTAACAAAGTTTTCATCCCCAACCTCTCAGGAATATGTACTGGAGAATTGTCATTCTCTCTAGGACTATTTTGGCTAGGGGCTGCCATTTGAGAAGTTGGTTAAAGGCTGCCATAAGACATATTTGTGTTTTCCAGTATGTTCCTTCCGAAATAATAATAAAGTTGGTGATTATAGTATATGGAAATTACTGCAAAATTAACAGTCCAGACTATTCTCTGTGAAGAGGATACTGAGCCTCCTAGGCAATGAGTTGTACTGTATTGTTGTCATTCTTAGAACTCTTTCAATCGTCCTCGTATCTCCCCTTTGTTTCTTCTTCTCTTTACCACCCCACCTCTCCATTTTTCTTTATCTATTCCTAAAGGTGCTATTTGAAGCCATGAGAGGAGCAGAAAAGGTGACTGCTTTTGTTGCTGATTTTTTATTATAAAATAAAAAGGTTTCCATAACTGTTTCACTTAGCTCAATCAATGTTCAATTTAAGGGAAGAAAAAGCACCAGAAGTCCAATTTTGGAACCCCATGTCATCAGCCACACTGAGAAAGCAAGTGTGTACTTTTGAACTTACTTCCATGGTCTATCTGTAGCTGAGACTCATTGAAAGCTGTGCAAAACACATTTAGCTACCATAATACATCATGTAGTTTGGTACTTGAACCATGCACTCTTTCATTTTTGGAGAGTTATTAAAATGGTCTCCTGTTGGTGATATTTTTAAATGACACAGCAGGTTAGGAAACCAAAGGCAAATTTCCTGAGATAATCCTGAAGGAAATTCATCAGTCATAGAAAAACATCTCTGGAAGTAAAATGGCTAAAACAATTCCAAAGCTAAAAAAAAAAAATATCTGAAGCAATTTGTTCATTGTTCTGATTTGTATCCATATGTGGATATGGCAAATTGTTCCACAAAAATATATATATCTGACTATTGTATTCATTGCTGATTCCCAAACATTCTTTAATTATAACTAAGGAACTGAAATTATCATTATATGTGTAATCACAGCTGTCAGTTCTTTAGCTGGTGTTGGCCTTTGTATGCTTCAGGTTTTTCCCAATAACCTAGGATGTCAAAGGCCAGAACTAAAAAATCATCCAATGATACAAAGTACAGATTGCATGAAGAGACAGAAAAAACAGTAGAACATATACTCGTCTCTAGAAAAAAAGATTGCACAAATTATAAATAACAACATAACACAGTCACTGAAATGATTTGCTGGAACATCTGTAAAAATTATCCTGTGCCAATAATGAAAAACATGGTAGGAATATAGAATTGAAAAAGCAGTAAAAATGAGCAGGTTAAAATACTGTTGAATTTTTGAATACAAACTGATAAAGCCTTGGACCCAGTGGTGGGATTCAGCCAGTTTGCACCACTTTGGCAAAACCAGTAGCTAATTTTTTGTCGCCCAGGCCCAGAATGGACTTCCGGAAGTAGCATCCACACAGAGAACCGGTTGTTCACATATTTGAATCCCACCACTGCTTGGATCATAATGTGCCAGATGTATATATAGTTGAAAAGAAGAAAGTGTGGATACCTGATGTGGCAATATGAAGAGTAAAATAGAAAACAAAGAAATTGGAGACAATCACAAAGATCCGAAAATTGAAACTGAAAGATTATGGCTGTGATGGTTACAATACATATATCAGCACACTAATCTTGGATGGCACTTTAGAAAATCTGTGCATTGACAAAATTTCCATCTGTCAATAGAAAAGGCCACAGTGTTTGGACCTACACATATACTATGCTAATACATCATGACATCCAAAGTCCTTGGGAAGAACTTGATGTGTATAAAGGCTAATGTCAGCTGATAACTGGCAGTTGTGATTTCACATTGTTGTGTATTTAATAATAATTTTAACTTGATGCCTCTTTACTTCCAATAAGTTTGGACAGCTCAAAACAAGAAATTACACTAAAATTAATAAAAGATAAAATACAGAAAATTGACAGGCCTCATTCCCTCTTGCCAAAGGCTGAAATGATGAGCTAGGTTTTCATGCTGTTATAAATAACAGGAGAATGAGGGCCATCCAGATCTTGCGGAGAACCTCATTCTAGATAGCAGATGCTGCTACGGAGAAGACACATTTCTGAGATCTCGACAGCTGACATTGTTTAATTGAAGGAATCTAGAGGACACCAAACCTATCAAAGCAAATTGGTTGGGCAGATACTAAGAGAGACAGGCATTTCCTCAAGTAACCAGGCTCTATGCCCTGTAGGGTGTTACAAGTAATGACTAATACCTTGAATTTCCACAGCAAGAAAACAGGTGAACAGTGCATCAAATATTTTCTTTATTATTATTTTTACAAAACTCTTTTTTGGGGGGTGGTTGATGCTGAAAAACATCACTTGCCATTTTGGTTCCAGATAGTTTATTGTGACAAGATGTAAAGAGGTACCAAAAAACTGTATGCTCCATTGTTCTGCTTTCTTCTGAATGGAGAATAAATCAACACAGAGAGAGAAATATGTCATTTTAAATATAATTACTTAGAATTGACTTCAGTAGAAGTTCTTCTTGTGTATAGGGCTGCAAAAGGAAACAGATACTAAATTCGATGGAGATGGGTTTTTTATGCTTTTCTTTCAAGTATATTCCAGTAGCCCTCACTACAGATGAAAAAGGAAATTTCAAATGTAAGGTGTTTGGAGGTTGCTGATGTAGACCCCTGTTTAATTATAAACAATGAATGTTTCATTCATATCATTTAAGAATTTCTTTTCTTCCCAGTGAATTGTTTCAAAGAAAAGCATCTAACTTTCTAACTTCCTTGTATCTAAAGAAAGAGAAAGAAAAAATGTAAACCAGGAAACATGACTCCTAAGAATGCACACAACAACCAGATTTAAAATCAAAAGAAAACAAATATCTATAGCCAATAAATAAACAGCAACACAGATACTCCCAAAAGACAGCTGCCTCAAAATAGATGTTTTTAAGGGAAGATGAAACATAGTACTGCTTCCCAGTGTTTGAAAGTTTTCTTTCCATGACAAAGAGGCTTATTTTTCCTATCTCATTTATAGGATTTAATACTTTCTGCAGGTTATTTCCTGATGTACTCTATTTTGGCAAAATGGTGGAATTTCCTCTTCCTCCCCCCCCTGCTCTGCAGCCTTTTTGGACTGGAATAAATCCAAGAGAGAGATTATCTCTTGGTACCTCCTTTGCAATTTCATCAAACCCTGGGATGCTGCAGACAGAATGCTGAAAAAGTTTGCTCCATTAAAGATGACTCATTCACACAACCTCTTGCCCCAGCGCAGGATGTTCCACCTCAAGGTCTGTCCTTTCAGTACCCACACATAACACAGTACATAGCATATCACTTCCACCTGCCAGTCTCTGATTTCTTATTTTCAGAATCCTTCCAAGTACATATTTAGGATTCCCATATGAAAAGGCACTTTGAGAATGTTCAATGCTATTTTTAAAAATCAAATGCCAAGGTTTTTGAGAAAAGGGAAGGAAAATTATCTGATCTCTCTGATATCATTGGAACAGCATTTTTCCCCCAGCAGACTAGGCAGATTTTGAATGATTCAATTGTTGATAGGAGTGATTTTTTTTGAAGTCAGCAAAAGATTGGCTGCAGCAAAACTGGTGACTTAACTAGATCATTACTTCTGCAGGGGATGAAGAACGAAAATCTTTTTGGTGCGTATCTAATTATGTATTTCCTGCTACAGAATAGAAACATAAGACTTGCCACATTAGAGAAGAAAAAGCAACTGGCGAGTGATGCCAATTAATTTCTGACAAAGTACTACAAAGTGCTACCTTGTTAATTAAGGTTTTCCAACCTAGGTGTGTCATTTCTGACAGCACTATGATTTTGCAGGCAGCTTGGGCACTTCTCCTTTAGTATGGTCATGCTTTACCACTGGGTTAGGCAGACCTTTTAAAAAAGATTTATAAGCATTCTCTGTTATTAATGTTAGCATGTATGTTGGAATTTATACAAATTTAATTACATCTTCATCATTATCATCACAATAAAATTGTCTCAAATTTCTAGCATATTTTGAATATACGTATCAAGCATCTAATAGTTTTATGACAAATTCTTCCAGGGGAAACTGACATCATTGTAGGATTCCATTGGGGAAATTTCATATGAGATGGAAATCCTAATATCAGTTCTTTTCCACTGAGATCTTACACTGATTTGCCAAGATTTCCAATTTTGCCAGAAAAACTGCTTTTTAAAAATATCTCATTTAAACCTAAACTGCACATTTCAAAATTACTACAGAACTGTAACATTTCATATGATATTATACCAATGGAACAAATGGCCAGTCATTCTTAGCACCAAACCCATCATACCTTGATTCACTTTTATGTTCTACAACAAAATGAAGGTTCTTTATTAAAACTGCCCATCTATTGTACTGCATTTGCTTTCTTTATATTATGTAATCCATTTTTCAAAAAGTCTCCATTCCAACTTATCTGGCATCCCAAAGTTTCCATTACTGTGCTATCCTTTATGTTGTTCTGTGACTTCAGTTGATTTAGCATGCCAGGGGTTTATCAGTATGAGCGATACATTTCAGCAGACAGAGTATATAGCTAAATTAGAGCTACCATATTAAGAATACAAAAAGGAGACAATTGCTAATTTGTTTGTTGCAAAGCCTCAGTCTTCTGTATCTCTTTACTACTATTTCAGCAATTGTCTGGATTTTGGCAGCCCTAGGTTTTGTGGTTAATCAAAGTTATTATTTATTCATTTTTAGCCAATGGGAAATTGTCTACCACATTTAAAACAATGGAACAATGATCCTTTAGCCAATGAAACAGCTGTAATAAGGATCAAATGTGTGCCACCCATTGTGATTGTGAAGCAATGGGAAATATCAGAAGAAACCCACAGACTGTTAGGAACAGATCAGCAGAAGACGTAGAACAATAAGTAGCTGTCACTAAGAAATGAGAGTAACATGGTTTGGAGACCAGTGATGAACCAGGGGAAGAAGACAATGCCAAGAAGTTCCAGTTCTGAGATTAAAGGAAAGTTCCTCTAAGATTGACACTGTTTCTGTGACATAGCAGCTCCTCTTCTTAGAAGAGGTTTGTGTCTATTTTACATAACTTTGGGGTGAAAATAACGTGAGTTTGACTCTAAAAGTAGACTGATGGAAAATCCTCTAGAGGGTCAGGCAGGACAATTAGATCTGGACTGTTGAATATGAAATGACACAATTCCAACTTAACAGGAGTTGTTTAACAGTTGTTAAACAACAGTAATGAGACTTAAGAATATGTATTTAAGCAAGCAAGTTAACCATTTATGCTTGATCAAGAGAGCTACTAAAAAGTGGTTATTGTATTTGTTTTCATAAGGGAAAGATGGTAATACTTAATCCTGGCTTTCAAAAGTGAGGGCTTCAGATTTTTTTTCTTAGAGAGATAGGAACAAATGGAATAGCTTCTGCCATAACAAAATGACAATCATAGTAATAGGATTCTGCAGTATCATATTCTTAACATCCTCACAATTTCCTTTAAACATCTGTCACTGATGAACCCTACCAGAAGCTTCTCAATCATCTGTGAGTTTAGTCCTGGCAGCTTTTATTTCAATAATGAGAGACAGAGTCACATTTATAACTTGGTTTATACATTTGACAAATAAAGTAGGGTTCTGTTGGGGAAATCCCATAGTATTAGATAAGTTTCTTCACAAAAAATATTGCATAAATGCCAAATTCTTAAGATAAAAACAGCTGGTAATCTGTTGCTTCTACTAGCCCTTTGTGAATTTCTGCAGAGATGATGATGGCAACATCACTTATTATTACAACCCAGTTCTCTGTCCTCCTTAAATACATTGCAGTGAGATAATGATGATGATGATGATGATGATGATGATGAAAGAGACCTTGGAGGTCTTCTAGTCCAACCCCCTGCTCAGGCAGGAAACCCTATACCATTTCAGACAAATGGCTGTCCAATCTCTTCTTAAAAACTTCCAGTATTGGAACATTCACAACTTCTGGAGGCAGGTTGTTCCACTGATTAATTGTTCTAACTGTCAGGAAATTTCTTCTTCATGTGTATTTTCCCCTGTGTTTTAAGAACCTGCTGATAAAATATGTAAAATAGCTTGGAATATACAAAGGAGTCTGGCTAGCAGTGAGATGACTGAGGGATTATGCATGAACAAATATACACGATGCAACAAATATCAAAACAGAGAAATCTTTTTTGATAGCACATGATAGCAGCTGCAGCCCAGCCAGTTCAATAGGTAAGTCATGCCAATGTCGGGGTGGGGTATCATCAGTATGCTGATGATACCCAACTTTTTTTCTCCACCCTGAACCAACCCAGCGATGCCCTCGCCGTGATGTCCCATTGCCTGGAGGCGGTCCAGGTTTGGATGGGGAGAAACAGGCTTCGTCTCAATCCTGCCAAGACTGAGTGGCTGTGCATATCGGCATTTCGGGTTAACCAGACTATTCCACCTTTAACGATGGGGGGTGAGGTGTTACCCCCCGTTGCTAGGACTCGCAACTTGGGCATCCTCCTGGACTCATGGCTCAATTTTGAAGACCATATAGGAGCCGTGACCAGGGGGGCTTTTGCCCAGGTTCGCCTGGTGTGCCAGTTGCGACCCTATCTGGACCGAGATGCCCTATGCACAGTCACTCATGTGCTCGTGACCTCCCATTTAGACTACTGCAATGCTCTCTACATGGGGCTGCCCTTGAGGACCACTCGGAGGCTTCAGCTGGTGCAGAATGCGGCCGCACGAGTTGTGATGGGGGTTTCCCGATACTCCCATGTAACACCTCTACTCTGCGAGCTGCATTGGCTTCCGGTTGCCCTCCGGGTGAGATTCAAGGTGCTGGTGATGACCTATAAAGCCCTAAATGGCTTGGGTCCAGGATATCTGAGGGAACACCTGCTGCCAGCATCAAGTTCCCTTCGTCCTGTGCACTCACACAGGGAGGGTCTTCTCAGGGTGCCGCCGGTAAAAGACTGCCGGCGGATAACACCCAGGGGGAGGGCCTTCTCTGTGGGTGCGCCTGCCCTCTGGAACCAGCTGCCCGTGGAGCTTAGGACTGCCCCTGACCTTCGTTCATTCCGCCGGGACCTGAAGACCTGGCTCTTTGAGCTCTCCGGCCCAGGCTGAGAATTTTTAACTGGGTTTTTTATTTTTTAGGGATAATTTAATCTTTTAAAATTGTTTTTAACTTTTGTATTGGTTTGGTTTTAAATACCCTGTAAACCACCCTGAGTCCTTCGGGAAAGGGCGGTATATAAATCTAATAAAATAAAATAAATAAAATAGAATTTAATGGGCCTTAGGCAGAGAGTCTTCCTGGCTGTGGTGCCCACTTTGTATATCCTTCCCCCTGAAGTTATGTTGGCATCATTGCTACTGACTTTCTGAAGACCTCCCTCAAATGTAGTTGTGCCAGCAGGTCTGAGAACCCCAGAAAAATGGGAAGTTAGTGAGGTGGGTCCATTATTATTGACATACCTTTGTCCATCAGTTATTTCTTTAGCAGCATTTTTATGATTTTTAATATTTTGAATAATAATTATTTATTTATTCTTATTTTTAACTTTATTGTATGAGCCCAGAGTCACTAATTTTATAAGATGGGTGACTATATAAATTTTAAAAAATCAAATAAAATAACAAATTTAATTTCAGCAGGAGAGTGTTCTGAATGTTCTAGAACATAGAAGTATGCATGCCATGAGGAAAAATATTGCTTCATAGGCATGCTTGAAAGCTGGATGACCAGAAAGACTGAATAAAGGAAAAAAGAACCCTTTCCAATGCAGGGCTGGGAAAACTACTGAGGATACTTTGGACTGCAGAAAGAACAAACAATCTGATACTAGCTGAAATAAAATCAAACTGTTTATAATAACTATAGTAATAATTCAGGTAAAAAATATGTAGAAAGAAAGATAAGAGTCATTGGAGGAAATTCTGATGCACAGCTTGGAAATTATATACATTTTTTGTTGAATAGAAAATTAAAATTAAATTATGCCTCGAAGTTCAAAATAATCTCATATTTGAAAATCAAATAGAATTCAGTTCAAATTGAAAGCATTCCAGAAGTGGGAGCAAGGGCAACTTCCAACTGGCTTCCCCATTGACTTTGCTTGTGTGAAACTGGCAAGTGTCAGAAATGATGCTCACATGACCACCAGGACACTGCAATGGCCACAACTTTGTGAATAAAACTGGTGTGAACATCTTGGAAATTTCAGCTGCATAGGAGTAATGAGTCCCAGATTTTTACACATAAAGTTAGTGGATTTTAGGTACTCTGACTCAAATATTATTGTAGTATAATGCACTATTTAGCTAACATGAGAGTATAAAATACAAACAGATAAAAACATGAGAACTTTAGTAGTGTATAAATTTTATAATGCTGGTAAATCTCTTCTACAACTTATATAGAAGTTCATAGGCCTTTGCATATGGTGCCAGTAATATATTATTCATTCTGGTTTTCTTTGAGCAAGCAAATAAATTATTCAAACACCATATGTCAAAGCCCTTTCCTGCTTTCATCCTGACCTATAGCTGTCAGAGTTTATTTCTATAACATTCTCATTTAGTTCTCATGGCATTCCTGTAGAGTAGCCTGGCATTGGAATAATGAGGAAACAGGAAGAATTGGAGAAAGTACATGGTGGATACATACTTTTCCATTTGCTGTAGAAGTACTATGAGATCTGTTAAGTGTGATTTGACAAGGATCTCCATCTCTCAGAACATTCTTCCTACTGCGTTGGGTTGGCTAGATGCAAAATAAGTTAAAATTCCTACAAATTAATACATATGAAGAATAGGATAGGAAAGGAGCCCTGCCGTATTTTACTTTGCTACTCATTGCCGACTGTAGTGGGCAGCATTCATCTCCATTTCGAGACCATGAGCCAGCACTGTCCAGAGACATGTCCACAGTCATGTGGCCAGCATGACATCACCAAGTGTTTTTACCTTCCCACTAAAGTTGCATGCTTTTGAACTGCTAGGTGGACAGGAATTAGGCAAAGACAGATGCACAATGCTTGGGCTATTGGCTTTCTAACCTACAAGCCCAAGATCTTGAGCACTGTCTTATTGTGCTACGTATGAAAAATAGAACTTAGTTATAGCACTTAGACTTATATACTGCTTCACAGTTCTTTAGAGCCCTCTCTAAGCACTTTACAGAGCCAGCATATTGCCCCCAACAATCTGTTTCCTTATTTACTGACCTTGGGAGGATGGAAAGCTGAGTCAACCTTGAGCTGGTGAGAATCGAACTGCTGAACTACTGACAATTGGCAGTAGCAGAATTAGCCTGCATTCTAACCTCTGTGCTATCATGGCTCTTATACTTATTTATTTCAATTCATACAGCACTCATATCATATACTGTATATAAGTCTGGGTGGCTTACAACAGTATAGAGCTCCTATACTTTTCTTAGTGGTGCAGGAATCCTGTTCTTTCTTGGAAACTGGCTGTATGACTTTATGCGAGGCTGGAAATATTAACCAGATACAAGGACAGAATGGGAATGCCTTATCTGTAGCAAAATTCCAAACATTTCAAATGTTACAGATGTCAGTTAGCCTCATTGATCAGCCTTTCTGACAACCAAACGCTTAGATAGGATGTAATGACAGTTTATTTATTTATACAGTAGTTTGGTTGAGTGATTTTTGCCATACTTTTTTAAACATAGTTTTTTGCTGGCCTGGGGAATATAACGATTGGTATGATGTCCGTGTGTGTGTGTGTGTGTGTCTGCACATGGTCAAATACAATAAAATGTCTATTGTAAGCTTTAAAAATAATTGTTTACTGATTATGTGTTCAAATGTTTAGGAATTGTAACCGTATAAATCAAATAATACTCTGAGCAGAGGGCAAGGGAAGGCAGGTTGGTGTCTTCTAAGTTCTGAGTTACATACAGCTTCCCGCATCCCTTGTTATTAGCTATGCCTTTTATGGATCATGAAAAAATATATCCATCTCTGTGGTACTTAAGCTGATAAACACAAAGTGGTATACTAAAAGGAGGTAGAGTTGAGCTATTTCTCTTTCTGAAGATATGAGTTCCTCTTGTTTGTTTGTTTTTCAGAAAAAAACATTTTCAAGTATCAAAAGCAATTTAAGACTGAATTAATTCTTCTGTCATTTTCTCCAAAGCATTCATCTGAAGTATGTGGGAAGCACAGTTATCTTTCAGTAAAAACTTAATTAAATCCATCTGCTCAGTTGTAGCTATTTTAGTTTAAGAGAACACTAAGTGGCTTTTTACAGACCCTTCACCAGCTTCTCAGTTTTATCAGACCAATACAGATAATAAAATCTTACTCTCTGAGCTGCTTGTCTGTTTTCATTTTAATGATGCAAGATCTGTACATTCTTATACAAGCAAACATGATGAACAACTTGATAACACAGGTCTGATTCAAATCTAGAAAGCAGCCTTTTCTTATCCCATTTCCCCTTCATTTCTTAATCAAACAGAAAGCATCTGCCAACTCCAGAATATTATGAAAGAAAGCTGTCAGCTATCGTCATTTCACAGAATTTCTTAAAGCTAAAATTTAAGTAACATGTAATGGTTTCAGGCAAAAAAAATAAGGAAAGAGACATTTGGGCACTTTTACCTCAAAGGCCAGAAGAATAAATATAGAAAAGAAAGAGATAAATCTTTTTTTACCATAAGTATGTAACTAACAACCAGGAAATATAGCTCAATCTTTTTTTTCAAATAGTCTGTGGAAGAATGATTTAATTATCTACAGGTTAAATATTTACACAGAGTTACATTAAGATTTGAGTTTACATTGTTAAACCTGATAGAATCATTGGAGCCTTCTGTTGTTGTTTTTTTTAAAAAAAGGCCAATCAAATTTGAAATATATGAACTTGTTACAGTTGGACCACTGATGGAGAAATAGCCATTGCCAACTTCCTAACGTGAGGCTATCGCATCTAGTCTGCAATCATATGACAAACACTAAATTGAACCAAAGAGCTTGAACTCTGTCATCTAATGGTCATCTGGAAGGTTGCAGCCCATATATAATAGTCTTAATGTAGTTTCCCCAGCTTCTTGTTCTGAACAGAGCACACAGGATAAATTCTCTTGTGAATAATAATAATACTGTGGCAAAAGAAAGCGAAAGTACTATTACCAATAGTGATAGTAATAGCTTGAGTACAATCCCAAAACAACTGGACCATCACTTGGACACCATCAGCACTGGCAAATTCACCTTCAGTCAATTGCAAAAGGCCCCTTTACTTGAAATAGTTTACATCTTGCAGCAGTATCTGTAACACCATCAACCATCCACATCTGCCTATCCTAGGGCCTTGGGAAGGACTCAATAGGTGTCTAAACTGCCAGATTCAGTCTGAACAATCTAGCTGACTATGTGATAAACCCAACTGAAAAATAACAGCCAATTAATGTTGTTACACATTATAACATAGCTGCAGTTATAACTGAATATCTGGAAAGCAAAAACAGCATGCAAGGAAGAAAAAAAAAAGCCAAAGATCAAAATGGAAGATCAGGCTGGAAAATTAATACCGGCATGTTAAGATCTGATGCAAATAATCTAGAACAGATGAAAGAAAACAATCTGGGGAAAAAGAAAGCCAAAGAATGCCTGTACAAGAAAGATCGCCGAGAAACAAGGGAGATCAAGGAAACCCTGAAAATAACAAAGCAGCAAATAATAGTCAGAGCAGAGATACTAAGTTTGAATTGCAGACTGGAGGCAGAATCCCCAATTTCAGTCAAATCAGAAATGTTTCTACCAATACTTCCATAGAAAAACTGCTATGAACCGATCAGCACCTGACAAAGAAGAAACTTTGCAGTTCTGGGAGCAGCTATGGAAAAAAAACCCAAAAATGCAAGAGTGCAGTTTAGCTAAATAAGATGGATAAGAATATTTTTAGAGCTGAAATGAAAAAAAAACTTGTAATAACAGCAGAAAAGGTGGAGAAAAGGGCAAGGAAAATCAAGAATTGGTAAAGATGGACTGTACAGTTTTTGATTGAAACATCTGACTGGCCTACACCCATTTGTTGCCAAGCAATTTAACAACATATGTAAGCAGATAACACTGAAGATTGGTTAACATCTGGAGAAACTCACTTGATAATGAAACATCTAACAAAAACAGGAGCAACAGACAACTACAAGCCAATAATCTTCTTACCAATTGCTAACTGGTGCGGTAGCTGATACAGGGAAACTACTCAAACAGCAGAGGGGGTAAAAAAAATCAGTTCCTAATTGACAAGATAATTGTGCAAAATTGCAAGAGAAGGAAGACCAACTTGAATGTAGCTTGGATTAATTACATGAAGGCATTTGATTCCCTCCCACATAGCTGAATAATCAAATAACAGGAGTCAGCAGAAACATCAGAACTGGGAGAGATTAATATCAATAATATCTTTCAAGGCAACTCACTTATAGCATTATTGTTTGTTGTTGCACTGATTTCTCTGTCAACAATACTGAACAAGCCAGGCTATCAAACATCAAAACATCTGCCAGGCTATCCCGTCTCCTTTAGATGAATGTTCTGAAACTATATGGAAAAAATATAATCTGAAATAGGATTGCTACTCAACACCGAATCTAGAAAGTGTAAATGATGAATAGAGAAAAGAGAAATGTCAAAGCATTGACAAAATTCCCATCAGTCAAATACAAAAGGCAGGTATTTGGAATAGTTTACATCTTGCAACAATACCTTTAACACCATCAAACAATATTTGCCTATCCTAGGTCCTGACAAAGGACTGTATAAGTGGACAAAAAGCCAAATCCAGTCTAAACATCTGGACGACTATGAAACAAACCATAATAATAAATTGTCAGTGTTAGAAAAGGCATCTTCCAGAACAACTCATAATCACCTTTACTATTATTTCTCATTGCCATGATCCCACTTTCAGTGATTTAAAAAAAACAAATCCTGGCAAAAGATGCTAATAAAATCTCAGCTTGCTTTATATGAATGCTCCAAAGCTTTATGAAAAATCAGAAATTGTTTTTAACTTTGTATCGATCTTTGTTTTAATACCCTGTAAACTGCCCTGAGTCCTTTGGGAAAGGGCGGTATATAAATCCAATAAAATAAATAAATAAATAAATAAAATAAATTGAAATCCAGTCATAGACAAACACTGTAAGAATTTTTAGCACAGATGTAGTAATGAAATGTTTCCTAGAGAAATGTAGCAATAAAGCAGGATAAAATCACAAACAGTAATGGAATTGAAATGTCAAATGGCCAAACCTTCAGGAGCCATCAGGATGAAGCCTACAAGTATCTAGGACAGGAGTGTCAAACTCAGAACGTCACGTGACATGTCACAACGTATTGCAACTTTATTTCCATTCCCGGCAATGGGGTGGGTGCGGTTTCACCATGACGCATCCAGCTCGCAGGCTGGCAGTTTGATACCCCTGATCTTGGACTTTTACAGTTGGATAACATCTAGCATGGACCAGTTAAAAATGTGATCAGTAAAGAATACATCCAAAAAGTGAGAAAATTGCTAGAGACAAAAATTGAACAGTGAAAAACACCATCAAAACTATCAATACCTGGGTCATGGCTGTGATATGATATACTGCTGGAATTATTGTTTGGACGCAAGATGGACCAAAAAACAGGAAAACTGCTGACATTTCACTATGCATTACATCCTCATAGAGATATTGATATATTATACCTGTCCTGCAGAAATGGAGACAGAGGTTTACTTGGGGTCAAGTGAATTGTCAAAGAAGAAAAGCACACATTTGCTGATTGTGTAAAAGACAGCCAAGAATAAGCATTGATGCAAGACAAAATTTGGAACTTACAGGAAGAAAAATTGAATATTGAAATTTAATTTAATTTAATTTAATTTAATTATTATATTTGTATACCACCCTTCTCCCAAAAGACTCAGGGCGGTGAACAGGGCATATATAAAAATACAAATTACAAAAATTAAAAAGAGAATTAAATACGAGCCCGAACTAAAAACAGTAGAAAAATGTAAAAAAATCCCCAATAAAAACCCCAACGCATCCCCCATCAGGCCAGGCCAGCTTGTTCAAATAGGTAGGTCTTCAAGTCGCGTCGGAAGGAGCGAAGGTCAGGTGCCATCTGGAGCTCAACCGGCAGCTGATTCCATAAAGCCGGGGCACCCACAGAGAAGGCCCTCCCCCTGGGGGCCACCAGCCGACAAATAATGAAATAAAAGCACAAACAGAATGGTAGTAAAGAAAAATATTACATGATTAATTTCTACAAAAGTTGAGGGGAAAGTAAGTAAAGATAAAACTTGGCAATGGTTTTTAAGTGGAACATTAAAAAAAGAATCTGAAGGCTCGATTCTGGCTGTGCAAGAGCACAGTGTAAATTGTACAAAGAAGCAGGTCATGTACTCAGTTCATGCAAGAAGATTGCACAAACTAATCATAAAAGATGATCTAACATAGTTGTCAAAATGATTTGCTAGAATATCTGTAAAGATTATCGTGTGCCAGTAATGAAAAATAACCTGCAAATGAACAGGTTAAAATATTGTGGTATTTCTGAACACAGACTGATAAAATTTTGA
Source organism: Vipera ursinii (assembly GCF_947247035.1). Taxonomy (NCBI): domain Eukaryota; kingdom Metazoa; phylum Chordata; class Lepidosauria; order Squamata; family Viperidae; genus Vipera; species Vipera ursinii. Next base: position 115,970,599 of record NC_139513.1, on the reverse strand, counting down.
CTCATTACAAAACAGATATAACTGTGATTGAAAAGAAGAAAATGTGGATAATTGATGTGACAATACCACATTTGGAGATGATCACAAATTAGCAAGATATGAAAATTAAAACTGATTATAACCATGATGGTTCCAGTACTTATCAGCAAACTGGGTGTTATACCAAAAAAAACCAGCACCTAAAAATTCTGCACATTGACATAATTTCTATTTGTCAATTGCAAAGGCTACACTGCCTGGATCCACATACATTGATACATTACAACATTTTAGGTTCTTAGGAAAAGCCTGATGGGTATTAAGTGCAGTACCAGTTAAAGAACCGGCAGCTGTGACTTCATATTGTTGTGAATAGAGAATAATAAATAAATATGCCACCCAATTCCTAATGACTGCTGTTAGTGATATCTTCCCTAGGGATTAAATATAGATGTTAGAAGCCGAGGGAATAAGAATGATTTAGGACACAGAGACATGCCTCTTGGTAATCTTGTAGTTAAAAATTAAACCACTCATAAACATTTTCTTGAAACATGCTTCCAGAGTAGCTAATTCTTTTTGATAAAATTGAATAAGGACAATGGAACAATGCACATGAGCATTTTAATATAACACACTACAATGTTAAGTGTATGCCTCTTACAAACTAAAAACATTTTCTTCTTTACCTTAACTTTTTAAAGCAGCCATCTTTTTTCCCCAAGAAGCTACAAATGACCCTCCTGTTCATATGCACCCTTTTGCTCTCAAATCTGAAATGAATCATAACCCTAGAAATTAGTTCATTTTTATTACCAGATGCTCAATGAATTCACTGAAAGGAAATGGTTAAGAAAAGGTGTATTTTGTGGCTAGAAGAATCTAAACTTTTGATATCTGAACTCTGCTAGTTTTGTGGTTTTTTTAACAAAAGGGACAAAGAACATTCTTGTAACATTTAAGAGATAACTGCTTGATCACAACATAAACTTTCATGGAGACTTCCTGTTTGGCAGCTGTCGGGACAACTGGGAAAAGCCGGTGCTTGGCTTTCCAGCTTGGTTTTTCTTCATCTAGCGACCCTTAAAGGGTCGGAAAGTTGCCCTGGAGGGGCAATGAAGGAAGAGGGATACTTCAGGAGCTCAGATCAGGGGGCACCTGATCGGAGCAAACTGTAGGACCCTCTGGAAAAACGAAGGAAAAGGCTGTTAAGATCTATCAGCCATAGCCGTCTCCAACAGGAAGAAAAAGGACTATAAATCAGCGGAATTTCAACTGCGTGCTGAGGCTGGGTGAGCAAGATTTTCTCTTTCCTTCTCCTTGAGGATTATAAATGTTGAGCCCCTGATGGGAAAGGGCTGGAAAGTAGAGGGTCCCAGAAGATTTAAGAGCGACGAGTAATTATAATGGGGGGAAAGACTTTGTTAAAAATATCGGACATTGATAAATAAGCCAAGGAGGACATCTAGTGGTGAAAGAAGAACAAAATTTCTGATATACTGTTGTTGACTGAAGTTAACCTTGACAAAAGACACCTGCAAATGATAAGACTGCCTTGTTGTGAGATTGAGATTCAAAGCTACTTCTATTGAATTTGGCTAAATTTGTTTTGGCTTTAGATTGTAAGCTGTAAAATGACTTCATCGAATATTACTAGACTCATGAAGAAAACTTCTTCTGCACCCTCAGTAGGACAATCCAGTCCTACAACACAGGGATCTATTGAAGCAATGTTGCAATGTGAAAAGATAAGTACTGCTCAAAGTGAAACACAGACTTCATTAAAATTTCTTCAAGATCTTATGTTAAAGAATCAAGAGACTTTGGAGAGGAACCATCTAGAAATGCAAGAAAATCACAGAAGTACACAAAGTAAACTGGAGAAATTAAATGAAGAAACTTTGGATATAAAGAGAAAATTTGAAACTCAGAATCAAATGATAATAAAAAATCAACAGAAGATACACAAAATTGAAGAAAAAACAGATGAGAATGATAAAAAGATAGAAAAGTTACTACAAGAAAATGAAAAATTAGAGAATGCAATTAAGATTTTAGAGATGGAAAAAGCGGAACATTATTTAAGATTTCAAAACATTCCTGAGGATAGAGAAGAAAACATAGCGGAGGTGATTATTGACATCCTGGAGGAGACTTTGAAGGCAGATCGAGGAGAAATTCAACTTGAGTTAGATGACATATTTCGCTTCAATTCAATCTATGCAAGAAGAAATAAGCTGCCAAGAGAAGTACATGTACGGTTTACAAAAAAGACAACAAGAGATGAAGTACTACGGAAAGTTAGAGATGAATCAATACAATATAAAAATAAAAAAAATGTGGTCTTAAAGCAGATACCTAAGAGAGTTAGAGATACATGAAGACAGTACCATTTTTTGACCACAAAAGTGATTGCCAATGGCATAAATTTTAGATGGTTGATGCCGGAAGGTATCTTAATAAACTGGAACAATACAAGGTATAGACTGAACTCAATTTGGAAAGCAGAAGATTTTGAAGTGAAGAATAGGTCAATTTTAGATGAAGGAGTAAAACTAAGTCAAGGGAAGAGTAAGGAGCAGAAACAAACAGAAGAGAGGACTCAAGGAGCAACTGCACAAACAGAAGAACAGAAAGAGGAAGATGACCAAAAGGGTGAGGATGAAGGACTTGCCAGAGAACAAAGAACTACTAGATCTACTAGACTGAAATAAACTTTCATTGATCATTATCTGTTTCATAAAATACATGGAGTATACAATACTGTAGTATGCACTTTGCTGTGGAGGAGGGAGAAATAATAAAGGAATGTGAGACAGTAATAAAATGTAGAAAGCACAATCAGTATAAATAAGCTATAAATAATGGCTATTAATAAAAAAACCTGTTGGATATGATAGGCATGCATGCATTGATGAGCTATTTAATGCCCAGACTATAAAAGTCTCTCGGCTTTGTTTAACCCATAATAAAAGCTGTTCAAAATTCTAATACATTCTAGTATAGCTATTTCCCAATGAAAGTGGCCTTTGCAATTCCTTTGCTCAAGGATTACATAAGTGGCAGATTATCCTGAGCAGTTTTCACAAATCTTTGCTCAAGATCTCTTATCTTTAAGCCAACATAGTAAAGATGACATATGTATATACCAGTTTAAGGAAAAAGCAGGAGCTGAGGAAGTGATGTATGGCTATAAAGACAATGTGTAGACACTGCGATATTTTGATGGCATTTATAATCTAATAGAACTCCAATAATTGGAGCCAAAAATTGTTGGTATTATTATTATTAAGTCTCATGTAATGAATTTGATAAGTTTTGATATTAGGAATGAAGGTAAATAAAATTGGATCAAGAGTAAATACTGGGTATTGTTTCTGAGTTATTTTATAATATGTTCTTAGAGATACAACCGAATAAGGCACTTACCTCTCTGTGGATTATTCTTATCTAAAACCAGTGCTTTTTTGTAAAAGAAAAAGGTGGCGGAACTCACACATTGCATACAACCCACCTTGCCTACCTACCCTACAAGGTTCCATCCAAAAAAGGTGCCGGAACTCCATTCTGAGCGTTCTATGAGAAAAAAAGCCCTGTCTAAAACCAATGTTACATTGAATGAAAAAAGAAAATAGAGACAAACATTTTACAACAGATACCATGATGAAACTTGCATCAATTGATTGTTGCTGGTCAATTATCAGTTATATACCACAATCAGGAATGTCCCCAGAACCTAATAATTAAGAAAAATTACAAAATAAATTTCTATTCTCCTGCACTCTCCCCCCAGCAACACTCCTAAGGGCTGTGAGTATATGCATTTTGTTCCACTTAACATTAAACTTCTTTATGTGCATGCACTACTAGTTTAGGTCCATAGTTTAAAAGCCATAAAGAAAAGTCATTAAAACACTTGGGAATCGCTGTGAATTCAAATTTTGAATTTAAAACTGTGTAAAAAAAATCTTCAAGGAGATATAATATCTTTAAGCTAACATTTTAAAATACTAAGGATGCTGCCCAGAAGAATAAAGAAATAAAATGTTGCATGCCTTTTAAACATAGAGAGAGAGCATCTTCCTCTAAAATACCGAAAGAGCCACTTTCAGGGGGAAAATATTGTTGTAGTCTTATTTCAGTGACATATTGGACTGCGTAGGAAATCCAGGATATTTTGTTTTATGAAAAACAGCCTGAAGAGATTGCTTTATTGAACAGCAAAGGGCAGATGTTTTATCTCTGAATAAATATTTGTATACCTTAAATTTTTCACAACAGAAAGCGAGCAGAACTGCATCCATGCCAAAATAGTTAAAGGTAAAGGTAAAGGTTCCCCCGCACATGCGTGCTAGTCGTTTCCGACTCTAGGGGCCGGTGCTCATCTCCGTTTCAAAGCCGAAGAGCCAGCGCTTGTCCGAGGACGTCTCCGTGGTCATGTGGCCGGCATGACTAGACACCAAAGGCGCACGGAACGCTGTTACCTTCCCACCGTAGTGGTCCCTATTTTTCTACTTGCATTTTTACGTGCTTTCGAACTGCTAGGTTGGCAGAAGCTGGGACGAGTAACAGGCGCTCACTCTGTTATGCGGCACTCGGGATTCGACCCGCCAAACTGCCGACCTTCCGATCGACAAGCTCAGCGTCCTAACCCACTGAGCCACCGCATCCCTGCCAAAATAGTTAATACTCTTCTATTTAGTTTTTTAAAAATCATTATCTCCTGATATTTTCACTGACAAAGTAGTAAGCTAGGTTTAGGTACTTTGGAGCAGGCTAGGTGTTTTGGGAAAGCCAGTTTGGTCTATTGATCAAGGTACCAAGCTAGAAACTGAAAGATTGTGAGTTCTAGTTCCACCTTAGGAATGAAACCAGCTGAGTGACTTTGAGCTACTCACTGTCTTTCAGCCCTGGGAAAAAGCTAAGAACAAACCATATCCAAGAATACTGCAGGGATTTGTCAAAGAAGCTCCCAGGAGCCAAGAGTGACTTGAAGAAATAAGGAAAAAAAGTGTTTTGGACTTAAAGTCTCACGGGATCCAGTCAGCCTGGTTAATATTAAGAAGCTGTGGGAGAGGCAGTCTAAAATAATCGGAAAATGTTGGGATGCCTCTTTCTGATGGAGCTTTTTAATGCATTTGTACCAAGTGTTTAATTTGCACTTCAGATTTCTGAAAGTTATAGATCTAAGGGAGTAATGTGTATATAGTTATGAAAACTGAGTTCTGAACTTTGTTGATGTTTTCAAGTCCTCACTGGTCTCTCTATCTTTTCTCATATACTCTGCTTACATTTGTTTCCTAAGGCTGCAGGCTGGAATAGGCATAACAATTTATTCATGGTTTAAACGAAAATGTAATTCTGCCTCAGATTCTTTCAGAATTCAGAAGACAGACTAGATGAAGTACACCATTGACATATAGAGCTAAAGATATGTCTGCATGCAGCTTTAGGGACTGAGATGTCTGTAAATAACCTGGGAAAGATTACAGGACTACAGTGGATAGTTCAGTGAAGACACTGACATACTTGTTGGAAGCATTAAAAAAAAGGCAAATTTCATTCTAGGAACCGTTAGGGAAAGAGATGGAAAGTAAAACTGCTGTAAAGTAAAAGTAAAACTGATGTTGTAAAGCCCTTATTCAAATGGACAGCCACATCTGGAAAACTCTGTATAGTTTATCACCAAATTTGGGGGAAAAAGGATATTATAGAGAGGAAAAACACCCAGGAGCAGGCAACCTAATACCTTTCTTACAAGAAAAAGCTAAAACATTTGGGACTCTTTAGCCTGGAAAAAAGGATGACTGAATGAGAACATGATTGCAGTGTATAAATTCAGGTGATTGATCAAGATCACAATTGTAATGTATAAAATTACTCTCAGCATGGAGGAAGTGGGCAGAGAGAAGCTTTTCTCTTTTTCTTAAAAATGCTAAGGAAGCTGTTTGGAAGGAGACAGGCATGCAGAAAGAAATTCACTATCACCAGTGAGTTTGGTGATAATGGTTAAGGCATCAGGCTAGAAACTGGGAGACTGCAAGTTCCAGTCCTGGATGAAGCCTAAGCTGTATTAATTTGGGGCCAGTAACTCACTTTCTCACCCCTACGAAGAAGACAACGGCAAACCACTTCTGAGATCTGAAAACAAAAACTTGCAGGGACTTTTCCAGGTGGCCACCATACATCAATACTGATTGACTTGTAAGCACAAAAACAAAGGAACAAAACTTGAATGGCTTTAAAAGAGGGTTGGATAGATTCTTGAACTGGTGTGTTAAGGGCTATTTATTTTAAGAATACTTCTGAGATAGGGCAAGATAGCACTTTTGGAAATATCAAGAGAAAGGGAGTAACAGTAAGGGAAGTGTTGCCGTTGTTAGTCATCTCCGACCCATCGCAACCCCATGGACAACGTTCCTCCAGGCCTTCCTGTCCTCTACCATCTTCTGGAGTCCATTTAAGCTCACGCCTACTGCTTCAGTGACTCCATCCAGCCACCTCGTTCTCTGTCGTCCCCTTCTTCTCTTGCCCTCAACCTTTCCCAGCATTAGGCTCTTCTCCAGTGAGTCCTTCCTTCTCATTAGGTGGCCAAAGTATTTGAGTTTTAGCTTCAGGATCTGGCCTTCTAAAGAGCAGTCAGGGTTGATCTCCTCTAGGACTGACCGGTTTGAACGCCTTGCAGTCCAAGGGACTCACAGGAGTCTTCTCCAGCACCAGAGTTCAAAGGCCTCAATTCTTTGGCGCTCAGCCTTTCTTATGGTTCAACTTTCACAGCCATACATTGCAATGGGGAAAACCATGGCCTTGACTATGTGCACTTTTGTTGGCAGGGTGATGTCTGTTATGTATTGAGCTTTAGGGAATACCTTATCACATGTATGCTGGAAAGCTAACGGTTCTCCAGCAACACAGATAGGACTTTCCCAGTTCAGGCTGCAGTTAACTTGGGTTCAATGATGGGTTCAATGGGTTCAATTGGGTTCAATGATGGGTTCAATCTGATTGGTTGTTAAGACTATGAGAGACTATATAAAGACTGCATGGATACCCCTAACCCCAGTACAGTATTAGTTATGAATAAAGCAAGTATTCTTCTGTACTCATCTGTCTGGCGTCTTTCCTGCTTGTCTGAACCTGAAACATAACAATGTCTGCTTTTTAGTAAGATGTCTAGATTTGTCATGGCTTTCCTCCCCTTTCAAACCAAAAAGGAAATGTACTGTATGTCAATGTCTCCTGCTTGTTTCTGGTTGGCCACTGTGAGAAACCAAATCTTGGACTAAGATGACCCTTGGCCTAATCCACATGCTTATTGGTGACTTAGACCTTTTCAAACATCAAATTATAAGTTTATAAATCATAAGCCAAACTTAGTTTAAAAGGGTGCTGCTGACAGACTCCTAATTTTTGGCTACCATAGCCTCTCCTCCTACAATATGTGATTTGGGCCATCCACTCCCTGTCAGCCAAATTGCAAACCTCAAAGCAAGCTTTTTATGACAGTGAAGCAGAGATCCTCCTGCAGCTCCCAAGGGAAAAGGTGAATGGCAAATAACTTTAATGAAATTGAAGAAGGGCTATTTCTAAGGTTGAGGGATCCAATCTGGGTCCAGGACCAGAGGTTTTATCTTCTGAACTTTCGGGACTGGAACTCGTGCTGGAGCCCATCTTCAGGAAACTTCTCTCTAGCAGAGTGTGTGGGATTTATACTGTGCTGTTGCGTGTAGCTTTTTAGATGCAGATTAGGGAGTTGAGGGCTGGCTACTTACAGTAGTCATCGGCTGTAGTTTCCTTGCGCTGCCAAGCTCTCACCTCCTAAATACTTGATAAACTGGGGGTACATTCCTAAAGTCTCCTAAGTAAACCTATTGCCTTCCCTCCGAGGCCACTTGCTTTCCAGAGGAAGAAGAAGCGGGTCGGCTGCATAAAACATCCACAAGACAATCCCACGCATCCAAACCTCCCTCCCATTAAGCCTCGACTGCTCAAGCTTTTGCTCAACTCCGACCTTCAACCAGAAGGAGAAGGAGAAGGAGAAGGAGAAGGAGAAGGAGAAGGAGAAGGAGAAGGAGAAGGAGAAGGAGAAGAAGAAGAAGGAGAAGAAGGAGAAGGAGAAGGAGAAGGAGAAGAAGGAGAAGGAGGAGAAGGAGAAGGAGAAGGAGAAGGAGAAGGAGAAGGAGAAGGAGAAGGAGAAGGAGAAGGAGAAGAAGAAGAAGAAGAAGAAGAAGAAGAAGAAGAAGAAGGAGGAGGAGGAGGAGGAGGAGGAGGAGGAGGAGGAGGAGGAGGAGGAGGAGGAGGAGGAGGCGGCTCGTCCCAGGCGGCTGCGGAGCGCGGTGGGGCAGGCAAGGCTGGGGAGCGAAGCCAGCCATTGGCCGCCTGGAGCGCCGCCGGGGGAGCCGGAGGCGGTGGCCACCGCGCGGCAAGTTGGAAGAGGCGACGGGCCCCACTCGCTCCGCGCGCGCCATGGAGCGCAACTTGAGCGGCGGGCTCGGCAACGAGTCTTCCCGGGCGGCGTCTGTCAACGGCGGGGAAGCGGCGGCGGCGGCGGCGGCGGCGACTTGGGTTTTTGGCGCGGTCCTCTCCGTCATGTGTGTGGCCGGCGTAACGGGCAACGTGTACACTTTGGCGCTGCTGTGGCGCTCGGGCCGGAGCGCCCGCGGCGCGCCCTTGTCCGGCTCCATTGCCAGCCTGGCGCTGGCCGACCTGCTCTACCTCTGCTCCATCCCCTTCATCGTGGGCACGTCGGTGGCGCAGGACTGGTACTTCGGCGAGCTGGGCTGCCGCTTCCTGCTCAGCCTGGACCTGCTCACCATGCACGCCAGCATCTTCACCCTGACCGTCATGTGCACCGAGCGCTACTTGGCCGTCACCCGGCCCTTGGCCGTGCGCTACCGGGCGCCGCGCTTCCGCAGGCTCACCGCCGGCGCCGTCTGGGGGATCTCGCTCCTCCTGACCTTGCCCATGATGCTGATGGTCACCCTGAGCCAGAGCGGCGACGGCAAGCATATCTGTGCCCCGACCTGGAGCCCCGACGCCTTTCGCCTCTACCTGACGGTTCTTTTCAGCACCAGCATCCTGGCCCCCGGGCTGCTCATTGGTTGCCTCTACGCCCGCCTGGCCGCCACTTACTTGGAGTCGCAGAAGAACCCGCCGCGCAAGACGGGGCCCAAGCGCTCCCCCCGCCAGAAAGTCCTCATCCTGGTCTTCACCATCGTGCTGGTCTTCTGGGCCTGCTTCTTGCCCTTCTGGATCTGGCAGCTGGTCTCCCTCTACCACAGTCCCCTGGGGCTGCCGCTCCACATCCAGAAGTATATCAACTACCTGGTCACCTGCCTGACCTACAGCAATAGTTGCATCAACCCCTTCCTTTATATCTTGCTGACCAGGAACTACCGCGAGTATCTTCGGAACCAGCATAGGAAGTTCTACCGCTTCACCTCTTCCTTTCGGAAAAAGGGCTCCAACTTGCACTGTTCTTGGAGACGGTCCTCCTCTTCCGGCACCCAGTATGATTCTGGGACAGAGGGCCTGGGGATGGCTGCACTGAAGGACTGCAAATGAACTTCCTCTCCCTCTTGCTTGTTGGGAACGGTTTCCAAAGACCATCCAGGTGGGGCCTGGGCAAGGTAAGGTTGGCCAGTTGGGTGGCCTGTTTGGAAATTTTCCCAGGATGAACTAAGAGAACAATTTTATTTCCTCGAAGTGAAACTTACTTCGGTGTTAAGTATACACAGAATTGTGTATTATTCAAAGTCAAAAGTACATTTTAAACTTAAAAGTGATACATAAGTTTTTAGAGTAAATTTAAGGATATAAATCAGGAGGCTCGTTAAGATAATTCTTAGTAAGTCTTACCCTACGTAGTAAGCTATGGGATAGTAGAAATTGGAGAGAACAGCTATTATAATGCCTTAATTTGGGCAGAGGGTTGGGTTTGTTTTTTTTTAAATAACCTTTGGAATTATATGAATAGGCAGAAATCTTTGCAAATAAATAAATATCCATACATAGAGATTATTAAGACTACATACCATATGTCTCAGATTTGTTGTTTTCTTATACATGAATGTTTTAATATAGTAGCTGATCTTAAGGATCATAAGGTAATAATAAAGATCCACAATTTAAATTGCAATATTATAGTTACTTGGGATTAAGTACTTTTGAACTGAGTGCATACATACTTCTAAGTATGTATCATTCAGTTTTATGACAGGGCTTAATAGTTTACATGTTTGTCGATTTGTTCTATAATCTTTCTGAACAGTGGTGCATCATAGTTAATTTTTTACTTTGTAGTCAATATATTGAAACCAACAGTTATATTAACTTTAATGAAGCAGTGATAATGGGCTAAAGGTTATTGCAGGGTAAATTATTTTGCTAATCTTTTAAAAGAGTAATATTTCAAGAACTCGATATCTTTAGTAAACATTCTACCAAGATACACATATGTATTACTTTGTTCTGGTTTTCACCATTTATATATCTTGTAACAGTTGAATTCTCCCTGTCAAACACAAATTCTTTGGCCTTGGATACATTAATTTTCAGATCCATACCACTTGTTTCATAGTTTAGCTAACATTTATTGAAATCATTTTGATTCTCAGCCAGCAATATAGCATCAGCTGAATATGAAAGTATATGTATATTCACGTTCCCAAACAACACAAAATGACATTAGAGTGACATTGCAGGCAATATTAGTAATACTGTCCTAAATCAGTTCATTGCAAGATGAATCCCTTCTTAATTGACTTTGCTAGCACAAATCACATAGTTTAATGGTTTAAGAGGCATGGATACCCGTCTGCTGCAGAGAGGAAGGTAGGCAAGCAGCAGCTCCAACTGATCCTTATGGCCCAATTTCATGATCAGGATCTCTCATCTGGCTTTATCTGACAGCATCTCTAAAAGTCATCGAAGACTGCCAGATAACCATGGTCACGTACTCAATCTGCTGTCCTGAAATCATTACTGATGCAACACCTGAAATTTGGAAAGGCACATCTTCAAGAGGGGGTCCCCTCCACCCAGGTTTCAGTAAAGCGTGACAGGTTGGCCCTTTCATTTACAATCAAGTCATGGATGAGATAAGCTTTATTATACAGGCTGACATTGAGCTATGATGGTGAAACAAAGCTTATCTGCAAACAAGTGTTCAACTTTTGTAAAGGTTAAGGCCCATCTTTGTTCTTTAAGTATCCTGCAAGGCTAAATTTGATTTTTAATTAACATCTAGAACAAATGATGGAACCAATATAATTAAAAGGTAAAGTGTCCTTCAAGCTGAGCTCTCCTCCTAGGTGATTCCATGGATACATCCATACTCTTCCTTGGCAACAGTATAGAACTGACTTGCCTCCTGTTTCCTCATAGGATTTTTCTGTCTCCCCTTTTAACTTGTAGATTTGGTATTTTTTAATTCCTTCCATCCATATCTTCACCAGGACCAACCTACTCAGCTCCTCTGCCTAGACAAGTTTAAGCAAGTGCTGTCCATATACCAAGACTGTCATTCGTCTTCTCACACTTATTTTCTGTTACATTAATAATTACAACCTGGTGGCAGCTTTTAAAAGATTGTTTGCAGCTGTGTCCAAGGCTTTTAGGCTGTGTCTGGCCCTGCAGATTCTAAGCTTGTCCATCCCCACCTTAAAGGAATAGAAAGCTAACAATTCTTTTACTCATTTGCTGCCTGGCTAAGGAGTCCAAGCCTTGCCTATTACTCTTTTGCCCTTTGCATTTTCCCTTCCCCTCATCCCAGCTTTGTCTTTCTCCTTCTCAGCTAGCTCCTGCCTCCCTACTTCTGAAATTTTGCACGCTGATTTTTTTTTCTGCCATGCACCCGTAACATGTTCACTTTCTTCTCAGAGCCTTTTTTCCCAGTTACACCTCTCTCTGTATTTTTCTAAAGGCCTCTGAATTCTTTGTTTCCCTACCTCCCAGGATTTCTTCATATTAAATCCAGAGTTCTCCCCATCACCAATAAAGATCTTTTGAACTTGTAACAATAAATCTCTTTATTCTGATTTTTTTAAAAAATGATAGTTCATCTTTTCAGTATTAGTCATCATTCATTACCACTGATTCTCCTAAATCAAATTTTAAGTGTTCACAGATTACAGGAACACTTGAACTATTACAAAAGTGTCTCTGGCTTCTCCTTATTCTCTGTTTTGCTCTTCTTCTTTGGTCCTGGTCCTTATAGAACAGGGGTGTCAAACTGCCGGCTCGTGGGCCGGTTGCATCATGCGGAGGCCATACCCACCCCAGCTCCAGCAACGAAAAAAAAGTTGTGATACGTCATGTCACGGCACATGACACGGCAAGTTTAACACCCGTGTTATAGAACAATCAAAGGAGAAAGTCTCAATCAAATACTGTAGGTGAAGGTCTCATTCTTTGTTAGCAAGTGCCTATGGCTTTCACTGTCCATTATCAACCAAGAGACTGCCAGGTTGAAGGGTCCATCTGGATCCTTCATAATATTCTTGGACATGTCACCCATTTTTCTGTTTCCTTCTATTTTTATCCTGCCACTGCTCTTTCTGTCTCTTACACTACTTTTTTTTTCTCCAGTACCCTTATCAGAAAAATGATGCTGATAACTTTTCTTCTTTGTTGACTTATACTTTAATGGTTTGTGTTCTGTGCAATTATAGATGTGCTACATATCTTGGTTTTTCTGGAGACTCTAGATCACTGACGGGATCAAAGAAAGTTAAAAAAAGAAACTTAGTAAAATACAGATTTTGATGAAGAGGAAAATTGATGTGACTGATATCAAGTTCCTGAAATTAGACTTAACGATGCAAATTCTGACATAGCAGTCCTGAATAATTTGAAATCCCTGAGTCATAGCAATATTTCTTTTAAAGGCTACTTGGTACTGACATTTCACAAATATATTCTGGAGAGTTATATTTATAAGTCTTTGAACCTGTTTTATATGTTTATCTTTAATAATCCATCATGTGTTTGTTTTTATTGTTTTAATTATGTAATGATACATTTGGAAAGGGTGTAAATTTGCATCTATTCCCTTCCCCTTTTTTGCCACCAGCCAGCAGCTGTCCAGTGAATCAGGATGGCCATTTCCAACTAGCCCCATGCTGCTAAGTTTCTCTCTTACTGGAAATCAAGAAGAAGCAATTTAGATTTTTCTTCCCTGATGGAAAGCCACAGCAGTCAAATGCCTGATTGCCTGCTGATCTTCTTATACTGAAATATAGAACTGCATGGGGCTAGATGGGAAGTGCCAAAGCTGGCTGTGATATGCGCTGTTTACTGTGGAGTCTACATAGAGATGATTTTAAAGATAAATTTGTCTATTTGTGATAACACTGACCTTTGTGGTGAGTAGTTTTCAAAGTGTCTTACCAAGAAGAATGGTGTTGAAACAATCCTTGTGAAAGGATGTATCCCTTTAGTGTGTTAACTGTAGGGTGACACCATAACATAAAGCTGCTATGTTATATTTTCCAGGTGAAGGAGACGTCTCTAAGGTCATGCTGACGAACTATGACTTAACCAAGTATTTGATAGATCACAGGTTGGGCTGGTCAATCCTCAACCTGCATGTAGCCCATTACACTGTATGCCACCAAAGGACTGTCAGCACATCATTCAACACCATCAGACTGCAGGACCCAGGTCAAGTCCAATGCTTTCAAGATGTATTTAATATTTTTTTAAAAAAAACAACTCTGCAACAATTTAGCACTTGTAGGAACCTGTTCTGAAAAGTGGACGCAGTTTAAAAATGTCATCACTCAGACTGCAACAATGGTAGTAGTGATACTGAAAACCTGGTGCACCAAGATTGGTTCTGATGAAAACCATGAGGGCATTTCAGCACCCCTCCAGGCCAAAACAAAACCTATGCAAACTGGCATTTATAATCTGTCTCAACGAGAAAAAGCTTTAAATATCTCAGTCCAAAGTACAGGAGAAACTGCAATAAATGCAGGATGAGTGGTAGCAGAGGAAGCCTGCTGAGCAGATGGAATGCTATGCAGACATGCATGGCACCGGAGAGTTCTACAGCAACATAAAAGCAGTTTATGATGCTTCTAAAACAGGCTGTTCCCATTTGTAGTCATCTCCTGGAGTTGAACCAGATCAAAGATCAGGAAGAACTGAGAACTACTGGGCTGAGCGCTTTTCCAAACTACTGAATAGTTGATCCTGATGTCTTACAACAGAAAGCCTAAGATTCCTCAGCTGCCACTCTTGGGTGCCTAGATCAGCCTCCTTCTACTGATAAGATCAAGAAAGTGATTTTACATATGAATTCAAATAAGGCAACAGGGCAGGACAGAATTCCTGCTGAAATCTACAAAGCCCTCAGACTCTTTATAGATATTCCAGTACATGGGTGTAGGATTATACAGATATTTGCCACTATCTGCCACTACTGCATTCCAGTACATCTTGGCAGATACCTGGTTCATAGACGAGATGCCTGAAGACTTCTGTGATGCCTTCATTGTGGCTTTCTATAAAACTAATAGAAGCAAATCAGACTGTGGAAAGTACAGGGTATTTCAATGCTGTCCACCACAAGCAAGATTTTTGCCTGCATTCTCCTCTACAAACTTGTCACTGTCTTGGAAAGGAACCACTCAGGGATACAGTGTGGGGCTAGAACCAAGTACAGCAGACATGGTATTTACCATGAAACAAATCCATCAAAAGTGCATTGAACAAACAAACTTCTTCATTCTTTCTTTATTGACTTGACAAAGGCATCTGACACTGTAAGCAGGAAGGCTCTGTAGATCATCCTGAGATGTTATGGATGTTCAAGGAAATTCATGAAGTTGATGGAATGACTGGACAGATCCTTTACAATGGTAATACATCAGCTGCATTTGGCATTTCCAATGGGGTGAAGCAAGGTTGTGTGTTAGCTACAGTCCTGTTCTTCATTTGCATATTATTACATGCCATCCAGGGTTTCTTTGACCTCACTGCTTGAACACATAGATGAAGTGCCTCCGTAAGTCATTCAAGAAAAACTTTTTTGCTGATGACTGTGCTCCTAGTGCACAAAGACAATGGCTGAGAGTTTATACTGAACAAATTCTCAGACACTGCTATGCCTTTGGCCTATCTGCCTGAAAAAGAGCTGGTAGTTCTATCAACCTGTTTCAAATACCAACCCCATTGGTATTTGAACCAAAAATCACTGTTGATGATATAAGCTAATAAACATAAGAAGTTTCAAATACTTGGGAAGCAAATGATGGGTCTTTGGAAGAAAAAATGGACTCTAAAGGCCAACCACACTCTGTACTAGGATGCTCAATCAACACAATATCCATATCTCCACAAATCTGAAAGTCCACAGAGCTGTGGTTATCTATGTTCTCCTTTATGGATATGAATCCAGGATTCTGTATCAATGACAGATCAAGCATCTGGAGAAATTTGTTGGAAGGCATGTCTCCAGCCTAGAGGTTTTGGATCACAGGGCTTCTACCAGCATTGAGTCCCTGGTATCACGGCCCAGATATGATGGGTGGGAAATGTCATTCGAATAGACATCCATCGTATACCCTGCCAGTTGCTGTCTAGTCTAGTGTATTGGAGACTGGAAAGAGACCTCAGGGTCATTACATATGTACAACATGTGCTATGAAGAAGCTGTGAAGGAAATCCTACACAGCTGTCATATTCAGCCAAAGAACTAGAAGCTATGGCTGCTGACACAACTTGCTGGCGAGCCCTGTGTTATGAAGCCTCCACTAGCTTTGAATAGACAACCATTAGTAGCACCACAGAATAATATTCATAGCTATTACAGTGGACTTCCAGTGTCCGTTGTGCTACATTCTGCGCTGCCACACTGCACAACCATCTCTGAGTTCACAGATGAACTGCACAACAGTATGTCTTCTTCGAATCTGAGATCTCTCTCTCTCTCTCTCTCTCTCTCTCTCTCTCTCTCTCTCTCTCTCTCTCTCTCTCTCTTTCTCTCTCATCCATCTTCCAAGTCAATTTCATGATACCTGAAGCAGTCCTCCTTAAGTGATGCAATTGGTTTGCTTATATGGCAATTCACCAAACTATGTTGAAATGGTATTGGAAAGAAAATGGGAACATCTGTGTTTGCTGTCGTGCATGAGGATTGTGGAATACGACTTAGAATAAATTACTTCAAGGACATGACTTGAGATCCATTGATAACTAAACATAAATTGTTTTGCAGAATTATAAAATATAAAGATACATATTTTTCAGCACAACTAACAGTCCAGCTGCCACATTTTGCACCAATAACAGTTTCTGGAAATGTGTCAAGGGTAGCCTCATATCAAACATATTGCAGTAACCAAGGAGAGGCTGATCCTAGGTGTAAAAAAAAACCTCTTGCCAAATTTAACAGCTCCAGAAGGGCTGCAGCTGGTCTATCTGATGTACTTCTGCTAAAGGGTTTCTTGGCATATAGCACTGTCTGCAAATCCACTCACAGCTTAGGCTCAAGGAGTTCTCCCAGGTTGCAGTGGTCTCTGTCCTCAAACAGTCTCAATCCCCAAGTCCTCCAGTGGTGGGGAGAGAATTGTGGTATCTGTATGCCTGCAGTCATTTTATTCCTCAGTATCTGTGCATGCAGATAAAACATAATGCATTTCTTATTTCTTAGGTGTGAAGTAATAACTAGCTAAAGGAATATCTTGTTTCATTTTAAAAATAAATGGTTTGGATAGGTTTTTTGAATGATCATTTCCTTTCTTCCTGCGTGGTGATTTGTTGGTTGAAACTTGTTCTTTGTTACCAACTCCACTGATTTGCCCCGTTCCATTGAAAAAGAGAACACAAGTTGTTTTAAGTATATATGGAATGTTTTATCTTGATCTGCAAAGGGGCGCCTTTTAACTTACTGTATTTCTCCTGATGCTTTGGTGTGTGTGTTTTTTTTCATCAGAAAAACAGGGAGGTGCTTTGAATTCTCTTTTCTGCTTATTTAATGTAAAACACTTTGTCGTTAACCGATTATAGAAAGAATATATTTTCATTGACTATATGATGTTTTAGAATGTATTGATTTATTAACGGAATGTATATGGCTACCCATTTCACTAGAAGTGACTCTGGAAGGAAAGCATTGTGTTCATGAAATTCTCTAGATCTGTTTGGACCAGCTGTGACCCAGATGAAATAACCCTCGCTCATCAATTATTTCATATTCTGGGTTTCACTAAAGTTTGAGATGTTTCAGGTGGGGAACTGCAAGAGCCAAGCCTCCCAGAGAGCAAAAACTGGATGCCCACTAGATGGCAGCAGAGAAACATTCCCAAACTAACATCTTGTTGCACCCCTGTGGTTGTTTTAATACCTGCAAGCCAAAACTGATAACCCTACCCTTAAAATTTCTAAATTTTAAAATAGGGTGAGTATAATTTAGAAAAAAAGAAGAAAAATAACTTGCATCCAACCAAAGCAAAAAAGGCATTTTTCCCATACATTTTGCACCATCAACCCAGCTGCTCCATTAATATTTTTAGTCTAGCTTTGTAAATGAAACTTAAAAATTAATGGAACACAAGTGTTTATGGTAATCCACTCAGTAAGAGTGAATGACCATATTTATAATTAATACCACATGAACCACCTGGTAAAATCATTTGCTAAGTTTACCATTGCTTCTGTCAGCTCTCCCTGCAGTCATACAAGCCCTTGTTTTCCTGCCTTGCATATTAATTGCTCCTCTCCTCCCTTTCAATTGCTCATTGTTAATTTGATATTTGAACTTCTTCAAGACTGCAGCTGTGTAATTTTCCAACAAAGTATATTTCATTCCATTGCTTTTATTATCTGTTCATATATTTATTTGAATTATGTATATGCTGCTTTTTCTGGTGTAAATTCTCCAAAAGAATCTTAGAATTTCAGCAAGAAAAAAACAAAACAAAAAAATATTTGGGGCAAAACATTTGAAAAATCTCCAAAGATTTCAACCTCCCAGGAGAGTGGGTGGCAATGGCTTTTGGAGACTAGAGAAGTGTCTAACTAAATAGGGTTCTATGTTGGTTGTTTCTTGCTTGGACTATACCACAATAAACAGAGTGAATGGAGCCCCAGATAGTGGTTTCCTTATTGTACTGCTGTAGGGAAAAATAGGAGGAATAGCATTATGAATGCTGCCTAAAGTTCCCAAATAAAAGATGGGCTATAAATCCAATATATAAATAAAGCAGGAAACTATAAAGCTTTCCGCTGCAATCCAGTGCTTTTCTTTTCAATATGAAATCCCATTGACTTAGCAAAATTTATTCTCCGAAAGCTGCATACCAGATTTCACTTTTATTTAACACACAGCAGAATCTTTTTACTGCTGTTATATTGAATCTACCTCAGATCTGCATGGAAATAAGAGCTTTACTTTCATAGCTGCAAACCTAAACATTAAAATTCATAAAGCAAAAACTGTCTTCTGGAATTATTGTTCATTAATATACGAAGTGGGATGTTCTAAGGAACAGATATTTAATCTTTACTTCCCTCAGGACATGAACAATAAAGACAGCAGAGTTAGGATGAGATTTATTTCCAGTGCTTCTCAGTCTTGGCCATTTTCAAATGTGTGGACTTCAACTCCCAGAAATCCCCAGCCAGTCTTGTTGATTGGGGGAAATTCTGGGAGTTGAAGTCCACACATCAAAAAGCAGCCAAGATTGAGAAATACTAATATAGATCATTCTTGCACACAATATTTTACAAGGATTGTTCTCTATCTGAAGCCACTTGCATTCTTAAATTGGAAGTCTGTGAATTCTTAGGGTTTTAATACTTAATAGAAGAAATAGGCTGTGTGGGGTCAGGATGACAACAGCGAGTGGCTGGAGCCTTTCTATCTTGCAGCAGTCAAGATAGTGATGTAGTCAGTGCCATTTATTTTTCCTGGGGTTTGGGAAGGTTTTTGAATTTTTACCCTTAAATAAAGCCTTCACTTTGTAAAACTTTTGCCCAAAATAATGAAAAATTGAATTCTGTTTTTCAGCAGTTAGCCATTAAAATTGATACATTTGGAAGAGAGGAGGAGGAGGAGGAGGAGGAGGAGGAGGAGGAGGAGGAGGTTGAGAGCCATTTACAGTTTATTAGTCTCAAGATGTCCACATAATAAAGGACAAACAAAATGTTTTCACCTTAAGAAATTCTGTGTTGTGCAAATGTCCAGCACTTTCAGTACCAAACCAGCAACTTACCATAAGGATCAGAACTAACACTGAACAGTTTTAAAAGGAAAAAAAAAGAATGGCAGCATTCATATTGGAGCATTATAAATAATAATAATAATAATAATAATAATAATAATAATAATAATAATAATAATAATAATAAAATAATAATAATAATAATAATAATAATAATAATAATAATAAAAATAAATAAATAATAATAATAATAATAATAATAATAATAATAATAATAATAATAATAATAATAATAATAATAATAAAGTTGGAAGGGACCTTGGAGGTCATCTAGTCCAACCCCCTGCTCAGGCAGGAAACCTTATACCTGTTTTGAATGGAGGTATTTTGAATATTTAAAATTGAAAAGGGCCCATTGGAGGATGACTCCTGCTGAGTTGTTAGATATCACTTTTCAGCCCCTACAAGGATAGCAGCATCAGCTTCTCTGGCAAGCTGTTGTAGCGACCCATTGAAAAAGGCTGTAGGGCTTGGTTCAGGACAATATGAAATTGAATCCATATTATTAGATTGGTTTTCCTTGCTGGTTATTTTTTTGTTTTTCTTTTTTTGGAAGCTGCATTAATGGCAGACAAATGGGGAAAATATTACCATTTGTTGAAAAAAACAGAACTGTGTCCTTTTCTCTCTGTAGATTAAATTCGGAGATTTATGCTTGTTAATTTTTTGGCCAGGAAATGTCTTGTTTTGGTTCCTATGCATACATAGACAGAATTCTTTGGTTTTGGTTTAGATAAGTTGCCAATATTTTTTTTTTACTTTTGTGGTGTGACTGTAGCATGTTTTTTTTTCTGCCAAGATAATAGCAAAATAGCAAATTGGACAAATACTGAAGCGCTGCTCCAGTTTAGCTGACTGGTAAATAAGGATGAGACATGTGGTGACCTCGCAAGCAGTTGGTCGCCTTTAAAATAACTGACAATCATATGGAAAGGAAATGCATTCCAGGGACTGCCATGCCTAGAAGAAGCAGGAAGAAGATGTGTGAAGTCGGTATGACAGCCATATTGCCACATTTCAGATTTGGAAATCTCGTAGTTGTCCAGAAAAAAATAAGCTTCTTTGTGTTGAGAAGACTTGTTATATGGAATACCTGTACTAGGTTGTACTGTTCCAAAGGAAGTCTTAATTAACGACCCTGTAAAGATAAATGTGGCACTGTGGTTAAAGTGCAGTATTGCAGGGAAACTCTGCCCATAGCCTAGAGTTCCATCCTGAAGGGGCTCAGAGTTGACTCAGCCTTCCATCCTTCCGAGGTCAGTAAAATGAGGACACAGATTGTTGGGGGCATTGTGCAAATAATGCTTTTTACATTGGAAAATGCCCAGAATATGCTGTAAAGCGCTATGGGGCAATAAATAAGCCTAAATGCTATTGCTATTGCTCTAATGAAAAATAATGCACACTTTGATATAATGTAAGTAATTTCAGTAATATAAATGTGTGGTCTTGTAACACAGATGTGCGTTACTAAAGGTTTCAGCCTTTATTTCTGCCCTATGGCAGATTAAACAATCTCACAGAAGATAAATCAGATGAAAATTTATTAGAAAAATAAACTGTAAAAAAACCCCTTTTGAATTTTAAATAACCCTAAATAGCTATATTCAAAACAAAAAGAAAATATAACACTCCAAGCAGATGACAATATGGTGCTTCTCTGCTACAAATACGAATCTTCACAGCAGAATCTTCAAATGGATGTTGCAGGGCTTTCCATTTGATACAATTCATCATAACATCATGATTGCAAACAATGTGTTCAGTGTGAAAAATGGGTAAAAGTTGAAATTAATTAGAATTAATTAGTTTGTAGAGATTTGTTTAAAAAACTTGACTTAGTACCACAGTGAAACATAAAACAATCTAGATGCCAACCTTTTCCAGAACATGTAGTTTCCTATAGAACAAATTTTTTTTTTCTTAAAGGAAAAAAAAATCTTCGATTCCTTTTAACTACTCTTCCCTTTTTTTCTTGAAATTCAGAACTTTCTGAATTCCTAGTTCAGAACTGAGGGTGGTAAGGAAGGCTGTACTTTTCTCACCCTCCATTCAGAATTTCTGCATAAATTCTGTATCAAGATTTAAAACAACCAAATTCTTTATTTTGTCTCCCAGAGGGGTGGTGGTGGTGAGGAGATTTGGGTAGTGTATGGACAAAGGACATCTCTGTTTTTTGTAAAAGTATATTGAGGATTTGAGCCTGTCCAGCAAACAGGTAAGCTTCATTCACTGTAGCTATGCTTGCCTTCAGTCTTTTCGTGTTTGAAGCTCTTGGATTTGAATTCTCCCTATTTTTTACAGAGGGAAAAGTGGATTGCTGCAAGAAGTCTTTTGATATCTTTGATATGGAACTTTGCCAAGGAGCTGTCTGTCTAGATTAGAAGCAACCCAAATTTCAGTATTTAGATTGTGCAAGTTTTTTTTTAGCCTTGTTACAGGACAGGTAGGTTAACCTGCTTGTATGACACATACCAAGGCCCTGAGTTCAGATTCTGCCTCTTAGACACCAAGAAGGATAAAGCTATATTCTAATTATCCAGGAAAAGTCCCAGTAGAAACCACTGCTAAATATGGTAACCTGATACAAATAAAACTCGAATTGAAATGTCTATTATACTATTAGTTTTGGCACAATGCAAAATATTTTCATGCTTTTGGAAAGTATGAAAACTTTGTGAAGGACGCGGAAAATTAATTCTTTCTTATCCTTTCCATCCATTTTGGATATTATTGACACTGAGACATTGCACTGGTGGCTGACATCCAAATGAAATTCTGAGCTGATGAGACCGTGCCAGGGTTGCCAGAATCAACAAGTGATTACACTAAAATAGCAAAGAAAATTTACATGATTAGCTTGAGTAGCATCAGAGTTTTACTGTTATTATTGTGTTGATCAAAAAGATCAAATGACTCTATTAAAGTCTTTTAATACTTAAAATTGTAATTATAAAAGGGACCTATTTGACCTCATTAAAGAGAGATTATAATAATAGGCAATTATTACTTTTCCACCCTTTCAAATGGATTATATGTAGAATGAAGTTTAAAATAATCTTGAGATGTTTTCTGTATGGACTTATATGTAAAACCATGTATATAAGCATGTGTCTATTATCACAGTTACACAGGTAAGATAGTCCTGATCTTAGGCAGCATGACAGGAGAGATATATGGCAGTTCTGAGAGCAAGAACAAATGCAAAAGAAAAGCAACCAAAGTGGGTTGTGTAATTTCAACTATCTTGTTAACATTTTAATAGTGACATAAATCAGCATTAGGCATTTAAGCAGCAAATTATCAGTGGGTACCAAATTACTACAGCGAATAGAATGCCTCTACTTTAATTTCATCTGGTTTGTAACCTGAACATGGTCAAAGAAAGAGCTTTAAAGATACACTCTTTAAAATATATTTTAAAAGAAGAAAAAATATAAAGGTCCATTAAAAAAATAATTATCCTTTCTCCCCTGCAAGTATAATCAATATTAACAGCTTATTATAATCTCTTTTTTTTTAAAAAAATCACCTCCTCCATCCTGAATAACAAGTCCATTAAGAAGCAACATACTATAAAAGTTACATTAATAAAACCAGAGTCCTTCATTTTAAGTTTATATCTCATTTTCTATTTAAACAAGTCCATTTCATTTTAAAATAAATTATTAAAGCATCACATCTGATCATTAACATCTTCATAACAAAAATTCTTAAAGCATCAGTATATTAATTAAAATCCATTAAATGTTACTGAAACTAGCAGATCATTTATGTTCATCCTGACCAAATAAACCAATTTTGAATTCTTTTTTTCCTCCCAAAAATCTTTAACTCCCTCAAAGTCCAAACATTTAATTTTTCATAATCTCTATATTTTTCTTCTCAAAAGTGTTGGCATCCTTTTTCGTGACTCTTTTGTGATTTCAGTGAACAAAAATTATCGTCACTCTTCATGTTCTCACTGTCACTTCTCACAAAATCTTTGACAGTTCTAACTAGTCCTTTTTGTAAATCCATCATACAGAAGACATCCACATCACTCTTCTGGTTTGATGTTTGTTAAGTCTTTTTTAATTATAATAAATCAGCATCAAGTTCCATTTGTAAATCCATTATTCCATCTCTTTCTTACAAGCTATCATTTTAAAATCCATATTCAATTCAATTTGGGCTTTATTCAATGGAATTTTCTCCTCATCAGTATCATCTTTCAGTTTGATAAGAGATAGCATTATAATTATAGCTTTAGACCATTCATCAAAAGTTTCCTTTACAAGGCCACTGATACATTTAATTACCTTCTAGTGCTCTCTAGTGTCCAACCTTCAGTCATCTTATTAGCTGTTTAAAAAAAATTGCCACGAGAAAGGTTTATTTTAATTAACTTCAAAGTCTTTCTTTAATGCAGATCCATCTGAACCTTTAATCCGTTTAAAACTTTCTAAAATTGGCACTCTACTTTTGCTGTATATTCTGGAGAAAAAAAATCTCACAAAACTTTAAACTCATAATTTTCTTTTACCCAGCAAATACAAACCAACTTGCAGTTCTGAAGGTTTTCAATCTTAACAGTTTTTTTTAAAAAGAATGAATTTCAAAGAATTTTCAGTTTTAACAAGCAGTAAAAGGGAAGAAAAGGAAATGCCAAAGTGATTTTAAAAAATGAAGTTTGATCAAACCTTGACTCCATATGGAAGCTACATTAATGGCTCTGAGCTTAATGGAATCCCAATTGTTTGCAAGAGACTGCAGAAACATCTGCCCTCTGTTCACAAAACAACCCATCTGTCTGGAGTACTTATAGGTGATTCTCTCCTTCCTCCAGAGAGAATTTGGCAGTTCGGATGCAGCATCCAACTGCCTGTGGGCTGTAAGGTCTCCTGCTGTTCAATGGGGAATCAATTTGGCATTCTTCACTGGAAGCTTCTCTCCTCTTGTATTAGGACAATAGGTTGGAGAAAATAACTTCGGGTAAATGCCAGCATGAACAGGAAAGGGACCTGCAGATATCCCAGAGCCAAAGTAGACGTGAAGAGGGCAGTCAGTTTTGGGAGTAAAGCCTGTCACATAAAATTAATGCTCTCACTTTTACAGTGTTTTTTGGCATAAAGGAAGAAAGACAATAAGAGATAAAGAAGCAGAGTGGAAAATGCAGAATGGAAGATGCAGGGCAATTAGTATATATGGAGAGGGAGACAAGGCAACAGTATATATGGAGAGGGAGACAAGGCAACAGGTAAAGGGGGGCAGTTTAAGAAGAAACTAAGATTAAAACAAAAGCAACTGTCTTGAGTAGTGGAAGGGGTTCTCTCCTATGTAGGGTAAGCAGCCCCACCTCTCTCCATCCAGTTTCACTTTAAGAAGGGTTTTTCCAATGCAAGTAAAGAAAGATACTGCTTCATTCTCATGGCCAGCTCTAGCCTTTGACTCTAGCCATTAGCACCTATTCTTACTCTGCATATATATCAGTCACATCACAGAATTGCAGAAGACTGAGCACATCATATGACTGAGTGTACTTTCAAATATCTACATTTCACCATTAAAAGAATTGTAGCCACGTGAAATAAAACTTTTAAAGTCAGCAACATTTATTTTGTATTTGTATTTATTTATATAACACCTCCATTATTTTTATGAATAATTTAAGGTGGCGAACATCCAACACATCTTCCTCTTCTATTTTCCCCACAACCCTGTGGTGTGGGTTGGGCTGAAAAAGAATGACTGACCCCAAATCACCCAGCTGGTTTTCAGGGCTAAGGTGGGACTTGAACTCGTGGTCTCCCATTTTCTAGCCTGATGTCTTAACCATTAGACCAAACTGGCTCCCATAATGGATGGTGAATAAAAATAAACATTTTTGCTTACTTCACTAAACATATACAGCATCAATTACTTAGTAAGAGAGTCAGTTAAATTATACATAGATCTTGGAATAGTTCATAGTTGTTTGCATATGCCAAAGGAATTTATGTCAATCAGACATGGATAATTGTAATGGTAATTATGAGACAATTTAATTCTTCTCTGGAACGCAAATTAAATTCTGTTTAGAAAACAATTTTTTCATTAGTGCTTGAGTGGAAGATCTGTAGTGAAAGCCCTAATCTTGTCAGAAAATGAGAGACCATTCAGAATATATAATGTACATTTCCTTGATATTTATTATGCTTCGCTCCAGGCAGAAAAAAATTGGACAATAAAAACAATGAACAAAGCGGGAAGAAAACGCTAAAGTGCCAGTAAAAAAAAACTTTTTTTTCCTAACTGTTCAACAGATTTTTGACAAGATCTTTATCAAGGATTCTTCATTTGTTGACTGAAACATGTTGATTAGAAGTCACTGTCCTCCACAATTGCAAATTTTCTGTTTAAAGGTGGCAACTGCAAGCATATCTTCAAGTGGCTTTGAGGTTGAAGCACTTTTCTCCTGACTTCTCATTGACCAAAATGAAGGTTGAAGTGATCTAGCAAATGTGAAGGTATTTCTTGAGTGATCTGCATACAGGTAGTGATATTTGACTTATGATCACAACTGAGAATGGAGCTTCTGCCATTAAGCCAGCAGCTCCCAACCTTTTCTATGGCCCGCACCCTAAAATACTTCTGATATATTCTCGCACCCCTTACGAAAGTTTGAAATAACGGCAACTAATTATGCATATACACTATAATTTTGAAAACGTAAGTTTTCGCACCCCCTGGAATATCGCCTCGCACCCCAGGTTGGGAACCCCTGCATTAAGCAATATGATCATTTAAGCTTTTATTGCCACAGTCATTAAGGAAAACATTGCGATTGTTAAGTAAATCCAGCTTCCCTCACTGACTTTGGTTGTTGGAAAACCCCTGGGAAAGTTGTAAATAGTGATCACATGACCCTGGGATGCTGCAACCATAGTAAATACATGGTCGTCAGTTGTCGGGATTCTGATCATGTGATTATAGGGATGCTACAATGGTTATAAGCACAAGGACTAGTCATAAGTCCCTTGTTTCCCAGCCCTGTTGTAATTTTGAATGAACACCAGTGAATGGATGTAAGTTGAGGACTCCCTGTTAAGTAACTTAACTTTGAATCCTGAGCTAGAAATCAGACATCTGTGAGTTCTAATCCCATTTTAGGCATGAAAGCCAGCAGGGTCAGCCACTCTCTCTTAAGCCCAACTAAGCCACCTCACAGGGTTATTTTTTATAGGAAAAATAGGAGGAAAGAGCATTAGATATGTTTTGCAACTTGGGAGTTACATATAAAGTAACAAAGGTGGGATAAAAATCTAATAAAAATAACATACTTGGTCAGAGATTTTCAGGGGTGGGTTAGGGAAGAGAATAAAATAGCTAACATTGGAAAATAAATAAATATACGCTCTTAGAATTCCCTTTCAAAGGAATACAATTTTCTTATAGCCAATGGAAATCAAATCAGGCAGCTTTTGCTGTAATAAAAAAAAGTTAGTTGGTGGGCTAGATAGGGTTGTTAAAAAGGAATATTGTGTGTTTGGTTTTCTCATAGAATGTATGTACTGGAGATGATTTTACAGATTGTCTAATACAAGTCCTGTTCAATCAGAAACTCACCATACCATTCTTGGCAGTGATCATCCAGAATTCTTTGTGTCAGATCGTGCCACATTTGTTAAAATTTAAAGCTGATGAGTATTCAAACATCTAATATTTCAGGAATATTGTGTGAAAGGTGTTTCACAGGAGTAGGTAAACTTTGTAAATACAAAAAAAGTTAAAATATCACTCATAAATATGACAGAATGCAAACTAATAAGTTTAATTCACAGTACTTTCCTATATAGCTTGATTAGAAAACTTTTCCCACAATTAAAGAATATATAGTCTAAGAAGGTTCTTCTTAAATTTTCCTTTGGTAGAAAGAATGCCACTGAAAAATTTATTCTAATAATTGCAGTGCAATTTGCACGAATCAAACCTATTGCTTCAATTTCTAATATGTTTTAAGTTCTACCAATTTTACTTTCATCTTCAGAATTTTTTAAAAAATTAAAGAACTATGAAGTTGTTTTTCACTTACTCAACAACTGAAAAAATGAGGCAGCAAAGACCAGGTTTATTCAAAGGCAAACTTTAATGGATATTTATAATTTAAGATTGTAAGATTAAACAAGCTAATGAGCCTTTTCCCCCAGGCAAATAGAGAAATTGAGCCACTATTAAACACATTATTTAGTAGTTTTATTTTATTCTGAGCAGCCTCCTCTTAGCTGGTTATAAGAAACCATGGCTGAGATCATATACAATGGGTTTCTACAGGGATAATCCAATCATCAAACCTTGTGGCTTCTTCCAAGGAAGAATACCGTATATTGAAATAAAGATTTAAAAGAAAAACCTGATACTCTTGTGTAAAGAGTAGGATACTCTTGTGTAGAACTGCAAATGACTAAAGCCATAAATCAGCTGCTTCACAGGTGTTCCAGGTTTCTATTTTCCAAAATATAAACAACTCTATGGAGTCTGGAACAAGGCATGATGATACTGCTTCCTTGCAATGTATTCCAGAGTCTATGAACATATTTCATAGGGCATCACAAATTGTAATTTTAAGAACTGATAAAAGGATTATTTGAAGAGATTAAATGATGGAGGGGTACTGCTTCCCAGGCCTATTGTGCAGTACCCAAGAGTTGGAAAAGAAAAGCCAAACCATTTTAATTGCTATCTCATAAAGCAATGTTATAAGTAACTTAGAAATATGGGCCTTAAGGCACTGATTTTGAAACACTTAGAAGTAAAAAAAAAAACCTACACACACAAAATTTACTTTAGATAAAATTCAGTGGAATTTATATGATAATTTAAAAGTTTCTTTTCCCCTCCCACACAGAGTTTCTCTTGCCAATCCATCTGGCTACCACCTGTCATGTTAAAACAGGATCCCTGATACCGTGGTCTGGATTGCAGGTAAAGGAAATGGTGATGGCATAGCGAGTGCCCCAGAGGACCTTTTCAACATGATGGAGGTTCTCCGAGCCAGATGTGAAAAAGGAAACCCGTCCTGCAAAACAAGAATCTACAGTCAGGAGGGGAGCAAGATATACATCATTTACTTGACTGCTGATTCCTAGGATTCTGTAATTAGCTACTCAGCTTCAATCATCCAAGATTTGATCATTATCTAATGGTAAAGCTATCCTGTTCCCAGATCAAAATATCATTATGCAATTAACAGGATTTAAGAAAGCCCGTTTTTTTTAATATGTACATGATCAGTCCTAGAATTATTAAACGAAAGGCTTCGGCAAGGGGACAAAGAAGAAGAAAAAAGAAAATATTTGCACGTAGTCTTAAGTGAACAAGACTTTGGATTAGGGTCATGCACAGCTTTGGTCTTGAAGGGGAAAAAGTAACCCGAATCAACAACTCCTTAAACCAAAGTAAATCTTGTTCTGGGATCAACCACTATAGGTGGTGATGCTGGGAAAACACCCAACTCTTCCAGAGAGGTACTAAATAGAGCACTCCAAGCATTTTTTTTCATTCGAAAGAAGGCGAATATATGTGGCCAAGGATAATGTTGCAGGATCCAAACTGGGCTGGTCACCGGGACCAGAGGTGTCGTCTCCCAAGCTGTTAGACCCGTGCTGGAGCCTATCTTCAAGGAACTTCTCTCTAGCAGAGTGTGCTGTTCTGTGTGGTATTTATAGTGTGTCTGTTGTAAATGCTTTTTACATGCTGATTGGGGTGTGCTGATGACTGGCTTTTAGGTCATTAGCTGTCATTTTATTGTACTGCCCAGCCCTCACCTTCTAAGTACTTCATAGGCTGGTGGTAAATCAGCACTCCTGTTGACTGACGAGGCGCCTGTTTCCCAGGCTTCAATCACTTCCCTGGCTGTTTTTGTGCCTGCTCATCCAACAATCTAAGTAGCTGCAAAATTGAATGTCTGTCCTTGTTCACTGCACTGTGAGGCTACCAATGAGTTCAAGTCTCCTTGTCTGACTGCTTCTTGCAAACTGGTGGCCAGCTTCCTCCACCAGATGGACTCCGACACCAGTCCGAAAGCTTCAAAGACAAGTCCTTTGGTCCTGGTGACCAACCCAGACTGGATCCTGCATTTTTTTCATGTACCATCTGAAGTGCTGCATAACTTTCCCTTGATTGAGCTGTGTGCTTTTTCTAGAATAAAACCTTCAGGAAAAGATCTGGTTTACCTATTTTCTTACATTCTGCATTAAAATTACCAAACAGCTACTTTAGCATATAAAGAATTTTAACACCTCACAATAAAAATGGATTACTAGACTATTTGTGTAGCTATGTGACATGCTTGGACTGCTTGTTTATATATTGAGCACCACATTGATACAATCAATCAATTCAGGTGTGTTCCAGTCTTTAGTAGTTTTGTGAGGGCACAAGCATACAAGGGAGACAACAGTGATAACAAGACTACCGCACCAACTGTACACAGACGGGCCACTTGATAGATAAATGTTGCGTCACTTTGTGAAGATAAATAGAAGCTTGCTTTGTACACATGATTAGAAATAAGCACTAAAATGTTTAGACAAAGAGACACAAACCATATTGTCATATTATAGTTTTCCTAAACAAAATATTTTGTAAGGAATGAATTTCCTATGAAAAGCATGGGGTTATATGACAAACATCTTAGGTTCAACAGGGTAATCTCTCATTATTCAACACATAACTTAATTGGAATATATGTTTTTCCGATTTGGTAGAAAATACTCAGCAAGCACAAAATAAAATTAAATATTTAAAATAAATATTTAAATTTTGTACGTTGTTATTTTATTTCATAATATTAGTCACATTCAACAAATTGGCTATAATAAACAACAATGTGCGCAAAACATTTTGGGGTAGGAAAATGCTAGCAACCACAGCTCTGTCTTTCTAGCCAACATCCTCTTAACTTTCAACCATCTCCTATTCTTATAAAATCATCACATTATGAAGAGGAAATGTAATTTCTGTTACCAGAATAGAAATCAGAATCCCAATCATTTAAATTTCTGATTGTGCAACTTCTGTATGGTTGGAGTGAATGTGATATTGAACAGCAGTTTCATATTGCAATATTGAATTGGACTTAGAGGGGACCCCTGTCTTCTACCTTTCACAAGTGATCTTTCCAGAACAGAAGAAACAGCAATTATTTGCACTCTCCTACAGGTGGCACACAGAGCCCTCTCTGTGGGAATACACACCCTTGCCCCAGTCCTAGGCCTTTAGCTAGGTTTTATAAAACCTTTTCGCTTTAGGACTCCGCTGCCATGTGCAAAAAAAAAAGGTTTAATCAATCAATTTCAACTTCTTGTGGGGAAAAAAAAAAGATCTCACAAAGTTGGAATTGATTGATTGAACTTTTTAGTCCCACTCAGTCTGCCGTTACCACCGCAGCCATGCCCACCCAATTGGCCACACCCACCCAGCACCCGACGATACATAAGTGGGTTTTGGGTTGCAGTTTGGGCACTCAGTCTCTAAAAGGTTCACCATCACTAGTTTAGTGAATGGCTTTCAAGAAGAGATAGTTACAATACAAAAAAAGGAAAAAAAAGCAAACCTCTACAATGAAGATGTACGACTTCGGGCAGCTCAAGGGTTGCAGTTCAAAAGTGATGGGGTCAATTGTATTTATTGTATCATTGTGGGGAGGCTTATAATAATACAACCATAATAAAAGAGGCACCTTTTTATTCATGAAAAGACTGCTTTTTTTTTTTTTTTTAAAAAGAGAGATAATTCTGACTTTCTTTCCTTTCCATTAGCAAACAGGGAGGTCTCAACATCCTAGTTCTCCTACTACAGAACTTAAAGCTATCTTTTAGGAAGATACCGTAGTGCAGGGAAGCTGGATTGGGAGTTTTGGGAAGGATGGGCAGAGGTAGGCAAAGAATGTGAGGAAGGCCAGAAAAAGAAGTAGAAAGGCAGTTAAGTGGATGAAATGGTTGGGAAGCACGGGAAGAAGCAGCTACATACGGACTGAGATGGCTGAAGAAGCAGGAGCTCAATCATCATCCTGGAGGGATTTCTGTTGCTTTTAAATTAACAACGACTTAAACTGATGAACGATTGAAGGAATTAGGTGTGTCTAATGAAGAGAAGGACTGGGATGACATGATAGCAGTCTTCCAATATTTGAGGGGCTGTCACAGAGAAGAGGGGGTCAACTTATTTCCCAAAGCACCCGAGGAAAGGACAAGAAGTAATGGATGGAAACCTTTCAATGAGAGACCCAATCTAGAATTAAGGAGAAGTTTCCTTTTAGTGAGGACAATTAATCATTGGGACGGCTTTCCTCCAGAGGTTGTGCATGCTTCATCACTGGAGATTTTCAGGAACAGACTGGACAGCCCTTCGTCTGGAATGGTATAGGGCAGGGGTAGGCAACCTCGGCTCTTTTATGACTCATGGACTTCAACTCCCAGAATTCCTGAGCCAGCCAAGCTGGCTCAGGAATTCTGGGAGTTGAAGTCCATGAGTCATAAAAGAGCCGAGGTTGCCTACCCCTGGTATAGGGTCTCTTGAGCAGGGGACTAGAAGATCTCTAAGGTTCCTTCCAACCCTACTGTTGTATGTTCTAAATTAACTACTTGTGAGCAATAACACCACTGCAGTGCAACATTTTTCAGATGTTGCTATCTCTAAATGGACGCTAACGCAAACGGATGTTGCGATAGGCGGGTAAATTTGAAAGCAGGCGAGAAACGGGCGGTGACAGAGCAAGAAAGAGCGGTGAGTGGCGATGCAGCAGGCGAAGTTTCCAATGCTGCTACCGACGAATAGGTTTCTAGTATCTGACTGAGGTCGGCCGCTGCCCTTTCTTTCCCAGCTTGGTCGGATTGGGAGAAAAGATGTTAACGGTTGGTAATATAAAAGCTCTCCTTGAGGAACCAAGGCGCAGTTGGCAGCTAGTTTAAGCTTCAGCAGTCGGTAGCTCTCCTCTGCTTTTTCTTGGGGGGAAAATTAAAGCCGCCGTCGCAACTTTGCTTTCGGAAGAAGAAAATCCCCATTCTTTTCTGATGTTAAAGGAAAAATTATTTTTATATTACATACTCTGATTCGTTCTTCCTGGCAAGTGTTTGCGTCTGTGTACCGACGAATAAATATGTTCAGGGTTGCCGCCCTCCTCATTCCATCCTGAGGAGTGAAGCCAGAAACCCCCTTTTGGGAGGCTTTGTTCTGACGAATGAAGGCAAATATACGTGTCTCACGATAACGTTGCAGGATCCAATCTGGGTGGGTCACCGTGGTCAAAGGTTTAATCCTCTTCTTTAGTTACACACATTCTGGTGAGAGAGAAGTTCCCTGAGGATGGGCTCCATCATGAGTCCAAAAGAGCCTTGGTGGAGCAGTGGGCTAATGCCTCCTTAAGTAACACCAGCTGCCTGCAATTAGTGCAGGTTCGCATCCCACCAGGCTCAAGGTTGACTCAGCCTTCCATCCTTCCGAGGTAGGTAAAATGAGGACCCAGATTGTTGGGGGCAATTAAGCTGACTTTGTAATAATGCCGCTTGGTGTGTGTGTGTGTGAAAGCCCTAATAAGCAGGCATATACATAGAATGAAGGCTACTGCTAAGCTTGTAAGCCGCCCTGAGTCTTCGGAGAAGGGCGGGATATAAATGGAATTAAAATAAAATAAATAAATAAATAAATAAATAAATGCAGTTTCCTAAAATGACAAAGTACAGACAGAACCAAGGAGACCAGGACTCAGCAACATTTGGACAAATGACACCCACACCAATTTACATCACACAAAAAGGGATTTAAAGGGCCAATGTTCTGACAGATAAGCACAATTCAAAGCACACTGAAGATGCCCCCCCCCTTCCCGAATGGAGACAAAACGTTTGCAGCCAAATTGCCAACCTCGGAGATCAAACTAACAGCCCAGAACCAAGAAGGGATCTTATTTTCTGACAGAAAATGTCACAATTCTGAAAACTCCTTGGAAAAGATGTCTGTATTATCAAAGCCTCTACTGAAAAATACCTGGAAAGGGGGGGGGAGGTTACAAGGATTGGATATACAGGCTGTCCTAAACTTATGGCCCCAATGGAGCCAATTTTTGTTGCTAAGAGAGATATACGTTAAGTTGAACTTTGCCCCATTTTATGACCTTTCTTGCCACAGTTGTTAAGTGAGTCACGACAACTATTAAGTTAGTAACCTGGTTGTTAACTGAATCTGGCTTTCCTATTTGAATTTGCTTGTCAGAAGGTCGCAAAAGGTGATCACATGATTCTGGGGCACCACAGCTTTCATAAGTATCAGTGAGGTGCCAAGCATCAAAATTTGGAACACACGACCATGGAGATGTTGCAACGATCCTAGGTGTGAAAAAATGTCATAAGTCACTTTTTCCAGTGCCTTTGAATGATCATTAAATGTAAGTCAAGGACTACCTACAGGGAGTGCAGAATTATTAGGCAAATGAGTATTTTGACCACATCATCCTCTTTATGCATGTTGTCTTACTCCAAGCTGTATAGGCTCGAAAGCCTACTACCAATTAAGCATATTAGGTGATGTGCATCTCTGTAATGAGAAGGGGTGTGGTCTAATGACATCAACACCCTGTATCAGGTGTGCATAATTATTAGGCAACTTCCTTTCCTTTGGCAAAATGGGTCAAAAGAAGGACTTGACAGGCTCAGAAAAGTCAAAAATAGTGAGATATCTTGCAGAGGGATGCAGCACTCTTAAAATTGCAAAGCTTCTGAAGCGTGATCATCGAACAATCAAGCGTTTCATTCAAAATAGTCAACAGGGTCGCAAGAAGCGTGTGGAGAAACCAAGGCGCAAAATAACTGCCCATGAACTGAGAAAAGTCAAGCGTGCAGCTGCCAAGATGCCACTTGCCACCAGTTTGGCCATATTTCAGAGCTGCAACATCACTGGAGTGCCCAAAAGCACAAGGTGTGCAATACTCAGAGACATGGCCAAGGTAAGAAAGGCTGAAAGACGACCACCACTGAACAAGACACACAAGCTGAAACGTCAAGACTGGGCCAAGAAATATCTCAAGACTGATTTTTCTAAGGTTTTATGGACTGATGAAATGAGAGTGAGTCTTGATGGGCCAGATGGATGGGCCCGTGGCTGGATTGGTAAAGGGCAGAGAGCTCCAGTCCGACTCAGACGCCAGCAAGGTGGAGGTGGAGTACTGGTTTGGGCTGGTATCATCAAAGATGAGCTTGTGGGGCCTTTTCGGGTTGAGGATGGAGTCAAGCTCAACTCCCAGTCCTACTGCCAGTTTCTGGAAGACACCTTCTTCAAGCAGTGGTACAGGAAGAAGTCTGCATCCTTCAAGAAAAACATGATTTTCATGCAGGACAATGCTCCATCACACGCGTCCAAGTACTCCACAGCGTGGCTGGCAAGAAAGGGTATAAAAGAAGGAAATCTAATGACATGGCCTCCTTGTTCACCTGATCTAAACCCCATTGAGAACCTGTGGTCCATCATCAAATGTGAGATTTACAAGGAGGGAAAACAGTACAC
Organism: Vipera ursinii; assembly: GCF_947247035.1. Taxonomy (NCBI): domain Eukaryota; kingdom Metazoa; phylum Chordata; class Lepidosauria; order Squamata; family Viperidae; genus Vipera; species Vipera ursinii. The sequence goes on along the minus strand of NC_139513.1, from coordinate 115,935,872 downwards.
CTCTCTGAACAGTGTCTGGGAGGCTGTGGTTGCTGCTGCACGCAATGTTGATGGTGAACAGATCAAAACACTGACAGAATCCATGGATGGCAGGCTTTTGAGTGTCCTTGCAAAGAAAGGTGGCTATATTGGTCACTGATTTGTTTTTGTTATGTTTTTGAATGTCAGAAATGTATATTTGTGAATGTTGAGATGTTATATTGGTTTCACTGGTAAAAATAAATAATTGAAATGGGTATATATTTGTTTTTTGTTAAGTTGCCTAATAATTATGCACAGTAATAGTCACCTGCACACACAGATATCCCCCTAAAATAGCTATAACTAAAAACAAACTAAAAACTACTTCCAAAAATATTCAGCTTTGATATTAATGAGTTTTTTGGGTTCATTGAGAACATGGTTGTTGTTCAATAATAAAATTAATCCTCAAAAATACAACTTGCCTAATAATTCTGCACTCCCTGTATACTGAGAGTCTGGCACGAGCTTGGAAAAGCAAACAGGCATCCTGTCTCTTGATGAGAAAAGGTCACTCTCTTGATACGAAGATTTATTTTTTTAATCCCATTTATATCCCGCCCTTCTCCGAAGACTCAGGGCGGCTTACAATCTAAGAAGCACAAATCAATGTGCTTAGCAATAGCCTTCATTCTATGTATATGCCTGCTTATTAGGGCTTTCGGGGCCCCCCCAAGCAGCATTTGGAGAAGAAAAACCCAGTAAATGACAGAGATTACTTTGCCAAGCCTGCTATCACCAACTCGCCTTCTTCCAGCTTAATTACACATAATCTATCTAGATAATTTAAGTCACATCTCTTCTACCCTGTTGTAACTACTTGTTGGTTCTCCAAAATGATTTCCTTTACAGTGGTAGAATTATTTACTGTTGCTACAGGACCAAGCCAGTAGTAAAAAATAATTTGGAAGCAAGTTGCTAAAAAGACTGAGAAAACTGTATTTTTGCCTATACTTTTGCACCTGTAAGCTAGTAATTAATCTGCTGCTATCTCAGCAGGTGGCAGCACCGTTTGTCTTTTCCTTGTCAGCTAAGCGGAAGAGCTAGGTATGGAAATTGTTAAAATATGAATATTAGTGCCTACAAATTCTAGTCCATCAGTCCATACAGGGACTGCGTTTTGAGCAATTTAATATAGCATGATGATTAGTAGGATTAAGTGTTAAGTGCAGGAAGTGTCAGACTTATGCATTTAAATACATCATTACATCAAGCCGAGAATTTTGCTAAAATTGCTGTCTTAAAAGTATGATCAGTAGCTGAAGGCATAGGCAGGAGATTGTGCTATGATGCATACATTTGTCAGTGATGGGAAGAACACTAAGAAAAGTGGTGAGAGGCCACACTCGGTGGGAATGAGCAGCCACAGTTGAGGGCTTTTAACCCTACCTGATTGTAGTATCTGAATTTTTAACGTTTTTTAAAATGTTTCTCTTGTTCTAAAACAGTTTAAATTAAGATCTGTTTAAGTGAGTTTTCTGATTTGATGTAACTGATGCCCGTAAAGAAACAAAATTCCTCTTGTGCAAAACTACTATTTAAAATTACTGAATAGTTCTTTCTTGCTAATTCTGTAATTAGTATAAGCTTTTAAGTAAAATGTATTATTAACTTTCTAATAACCTGCCCCGGTTGGAAGAAAAAGAACATTATTTTTCCTAACCCCAGCAGTCACTATCTATGCATGCCCTCCAAATAAGAGGCAGCCTTCTTTCCTCTTCCAGAAGCCAGAAAATGTTTATTTATTTTATTTATTTGTTTTTATAAACCGCCCTTCTCCCGAGGGACTCGGGGCGGTGTACAGAGTAAGGTAGGCAAACATAATGAACAGTACTGAAAAACAATAAACAAAACAAAACAAACTGGGACCCCAATTAGAGCTATCAGGCCAGGCCGGACTGCTGGAATAGGTAAGTCTTCAAGTAGCGCCGGAAGGTGCAGAGGTCGGGGGCCATCCGGATTTCAGTTGGTAAGCAGTTCCAGAGGGCTGGCGCACCCACTGAGAATGCCCTCCCCCTGGGGGCCACCAGCCGACATTCCTTGAGCGGTGGCACCCTGAGGAGGCCCTCTCTGTGGGAGCGCACAGGGCGGTGGGGTGTTGACATTGGCAGAAGGTGCTCCCGTAGGTAGTCCGGACCCATGCCATGTAGGGCTTTGTATGTCATTGTTAGCACCTTGAACTTCACCCGGAAGGCAACTGGAAGCCAGTGCAGCGCACGGAGGAGAGGTGTGATATGGGAGTATCGGGAGGCTCCCAAAAGTGTCCGTGCCGCTGCACTTTGCACCAGTTGAAGCTTCCGAGTGGATCTCAAGGGCAGCCCCATGTAGAGAGCGTTACAGTAGTCTAGGCGAGAGGTCACAAGGGCATGGGTGACTGTACGTAAGGCATCCAGGTCCAGATAAGGCCGTAGTTGGCGAACTAGTCGAACCCGGGAGAAGGCCCCCTTGGTCACAGCTCCTATGTGATCTTCCAGGGAGAGCTGCGAGTCTAGGAGGACACCCAGGTTGCGGGCCCTATCAACAGGGGGTAGTAACTTGTCCCTGATGTTAAGGGATGGAATGTTCTGAGTATCCTGGCTTGCCGGTACGTACAGCCATTCAGTCTTGTCCAGGTTCAGTTGAAGCCTGTTCCTCCCCATCCATTCCCGGACCGCTTTCAGGCAGCGGGACATCACGTCGAGGGCATCACTGATGTTGTTTGGAGTTGAGATGAAAAGCTGGGTGTCATCAGCATACTGATGGTACCCTACTCCAAAGCTGCGAATGATCTCACCCAGCGGTTTCATGTAGATGTTGAACAGGAGAGGCGAGAGGACCGACCCCTGAGGGACTCCGCAAGCGAGAGGCCTCGGGGTCGACCTCTGTCCCCCTGCCAGCACCGACTGCGAGCGACCCTGGAGAAAGGAGGAGAACCAACGCAGAACCGTGCCTCCCACTCCCAGTCCCCTGAGGCGTCGCAGCAAGATACCATGGTCGATGGTATCGAAAGCCGCCGAGAGGTCTAATAAGACTAGGACAGAGGAATGGCCCCTGTCCCGGGCTCTCCAGAGATCATTCATCAGAGCGACCAATGCCGTCTCCGTGCTGTAGCCCAGCCTGAAGCCCGATTGGCACGGGTCTAGATAAACCGCTTCATCCAGGACCTGAGGAAGTTGGTGCGCCACCACGCTCTCAACAACCTTCGCAAGGAAGCGAAGATTGGAGACTGGACGAAAGTTATTCAATGAGGATGGGTCCAAGGTGGGCTTCTTGAGGAGAGGTCTCACCACCGCCTCTTTCAAGGCGGTGGGGAAGTGACCCTCACTCAGAGAAGCAGAGATGACCACCAGGAACCAGCCTCGTGTCCCCTCTCGAGCCGCATAAGCCAGCCAGGAAGGGCACGGGTCCATTAAGCATGTGGAGGAGCTCAACCTCCTCATAATCCTGTCCACTTCCTTAGGAGTCACAGGATCAAATTCCTCCCAGATGACGTCGACAAGACTGTCCATGTCTTGTTCTTCCAACTCAGCCCAGTTGGAGTCCAGGCCGGTTCGAATCCGAGCAATTTTATCCAGCAGATATTGACTGAATTCCTCGGCTCGACCCTGCAAGGGTTCCTCCCTCACCTCTTGGTTCAGTAGGGAGCGAGTCACCCTGAACAAGGCAGCCGGGCGATTATCTGCGGACGCGATGAGGGTGGAAAAGTAGTTGGATTTTGCCACCCTTATCGCAGCGAGATAAGACCTGGTGAGGATTCTTAATCGCAATCGGTCGGATTCGGATCGACTGGATCTCCAACGGCTCTCTAGGCCCCGTCTCCGACGCTTCATCTCCCGGAGCTCCGTGGTGAACCATGGGGCTCGCTGGGATCTGCGCCAGGTCAGAGGCCGCATGGGTACAACTCGGTCCAGAGCCTCCGTGGCTGCCTTTTCCCAGGCTTCCACTAAGGCATCCGCCGAGCTGTGAGCAGGGAGTGCATGTGCGTCCCCAAGCACTGCCTGGAACCTATCAGGGTCCATTAGGCGCCTAGGGCGGTACCATCTGGTTGGCACCGTGCACCCACGGCGGGGAGTGGCAAAGGGGAAGTCTAGCCGTAGAAGGTGATGATCAGTCCATGACAGGGACGTAACAGTCGTGGCACCCCCACCGATATCATCACGCCACCGTCCAGACAAGAACACCAAGTCTGGGGTGTGGCCTCCCTCATGAGTCGGTCCAGAAATTATTTGCGACAGGTCCATGGCCGCCATGGAAGCCATGAACTCCCGAGCCAGTTCGGACGATCCTCCCAGGGACGGTAGGTTAAAGTCGCCCAAGACCATGAGTTTTGGGAATTCAACCACCAACCCTGAGAGGACATCGAGTAGCTCGGGCAGGGCTGCCGCTGCACGATTAGGTGGTAGGTATACCAGCAGCACGCCCAACTGCGCCCCCGGGCCATATCTCAGAAGGAGAGACTCACACCCGACCATCTGAGGGACGGTGGTCTCTCGCGGGCTAAGGGACTCCCTGATGATAACTGCCACTCCCCCGCCCCTCCCATGGGTCTGAGGCTGGTGCAGCACCTGGAAACCTGGCGGGCAGAGGTCAAAAAGGGGGACACCACCCTCTGGGCCCAGCCAGGTTTCCGTGATGCAAGCCAGGTCCGCGTGCTCGCTCTCCACTAGGTCACGAACGAGGTGAGCCTTGTTAGCTACGGACCTGGCATTCAGGTAGACCAGCCTTAGCATAGGAGGCTGCACACCTTCGCTCCCGGGTCCTCCGGGGAAGTACAGAGGGTCGGAGTGTCTCACCGCTTGCACAGAGCGGAGATGACACTCCCGGTGACGATACGGCCCTCTGTTTGTGCACCTTCTGCCGTTCCCCACCATCCTGGGAATAGGTTGTTCGTCAGTTCGCCACTGGGTTTTGTCGGCGACTGGTCCTCGTTTTTCACCATCGCGAATGGTTGTAGGCCTGGCCTGCGATATGGTAGCTGGAAGGCCTGCCTTTCCCGAGCAACCATAGTCTAGTTCCTAGTTTATATGGCAAGTAACCCAGAGATAAAAATGCTTGAATCCCTTAGCCTGACCGTGCTACTGGGAATAATAGGATAGCATGTGCTAGCATGTTGCTCTTTCTCTGGGAAGACAGAAGGCTGAGGAAATGCCCCAGAAGTAAAAAGCAACTATAAATTCCAATGATAAGATAAAAACCTATGCTACAAACCTATTATTCAGGACACAGGGAGGAGGGTAAAGGGGAGAACCCCAACATTGTAAGTCACAAAAAAATATCATTATTTCAAATGAGTGTGATTAATGCTTGTTCAAATGCAAATAATATCAAATTCTGAAATGGGACCTTTGCACCATAAGAGCATTGTATTTTCTACGTAATTCTATAAGTTTAAGTTTAAGTTTATTATATTTGTATACCGCCCTTCTCCCGAAGGACTCAGGGCGGTGAACAGGGCATATATAAAAATACAAATTACAAAAATTAAAAGAGAATTAAACACGAGCCCAAACTAAACACAGTAGAAAAATGTAAAAAAATCCCCAATAAAAACCCCCAACGCATCCCCCATCAGGCCAGGCCGGCCTGTTCAAACAGGTAGGTCTTCAAGTCGTGTCGGAAGGAGCGAAGGTCAGGTGCCATCCGGAGCTCAACCGGCAGCTGATTCCGGGTATAAGGGTACTTAAAAACCTTATTTTAGAAAAAAAAAATCTAGGCATCTCACAAAAACAAGCTACAGTAACAGTACCGGTACTTTACCTATAAATCTCAGGAAGTCTAACGGATTCAACCTGGTCATAAGCTTTGGGAGTTCAACTGTGCTTACTGGAAATGGAAATTCACTTCAAAGTGGACCTCAGCTGACCTCTGGGTTTATATGCTGCTCTGAAGGCTAGCTTTGCAGAATTCGTCAATCTCATGCCTAAGACTCTATTTTAAAAGCAGCGGACTTTGTTCCCTTAGTCTTACTTTCTTTCAAAACAACTGCCCAAACAAAATAAAGAAGAAAGGGCTCTGCTTCGAAGGGATACCCCTGGGAAATGTCACAAAATCAGATTGGTGTGGAAGTAAGCCAAGCTATTTCCTATTCTTCGGCACTCTGGATATTTTTTGCCTCAAGGCAGTATTTATTAAGCAGTCACCTTATACAGAGATCTTTCCTGTCAAATATGTGCAGTTTCTCCCCTCCCCCCCTACCCATCCCAACTGAGATCAACCTGTGGTAAAAAAAAAGTTCATCACATCTTCCTTAAGATCACTGGATGTTTTATCATTAACCTTTGGATAAGAAAAACTGGCAACAAAATACATCTTTGTCATCTAAGACTTATAGCAGAGATTTTTAAGGAAATCTTGTAAAATTTAGGAGGGATGAAATGTGTTTGGCAGAAAAGTAAGACCTTCTCTCTGAGTACCTCCAATTCAAGGAAAGTGGTCCATTCCTCTCGGATGATATCTTTTCAGTACCTGATATTATGGTTGCTTGAGCCAAAATGCTAATAGTTTATAAGGCTCTCTGTTTCATGTGATTCAATGAAAATTGAGTACCGGTATTTGTTTGTATTTATTTATTGCTTCATGAAGTATAAACAACAATAAACCGTGTACATATGCTTTAAAAGCACCTCAAATAACAATGTCATGCATTGAAACATAAATGTCTTCTAAATCTTGCTGAATTATACTTTCATCCCTCTTAAATTATACAGGCTTTAATTTAATTGTATTTTTGGAATGCAAAAAAAGATAATCATTGTTCTGGACTTGCCTCCACAAATAGTTCAGAAACATGAACTATTCAACGAAGTTTTTTGTTGTTGAACTAAAACAAAAAATTTTTTTTCTTTCTCCAGCTATTTGTTGTTCTTCTTCTTTATCCCTGTATAGTCATAACGTGATTCCTAAAGGTACATCCAAAGAGCATTTCTTGAAGGCCTGATCTCTTTAAGATTTCACTTAAGTTTAGTATGCTCATCTTCAAAACCTTATTAAAATTTATTTAATCCAGCTTTATATAATAGGACATGTGCCAATTAATAGTTTCTAACAGGGGTCATAGTGGAGAGATTATGAACTTATTCCAGGTATCACCTGAGAAAGTACATACCTTGCCGATCATACACCTGAGTCTTCCTCAGGACGTGTTTTAAAGAGATAGAATCAGCAGCTTCAGATCATTAGGAAGGGGCCCCTGGACCTGACCTCTCAAGTGTAATGTTCTGTATGTCATCCTTCAGCATAAAATGGTTTCCCACAAGCAAAGAAAGGTTTTACTTTATTAAAATAATGCTCAGGGGGGAAAAAAAGGACCTGATTAATCAGAAACTTTTTCATAAAGGAAATGCATATGTGCAGAAAAGCAATTACATCCAGCAAAGGACACAGTTTCCAAAGACCAAACGATCAAATTACTAAAATTCCTTCCGCAGGAAAATTATAGTTATTTAACTGCATATTGCTAATGCAGTACATGATTATGATGATTTAAGAATTTTACTCTGCACCCACTTCCTTCCCTGTGCCTTCCTTTTTTTCCATTTCTTTTCCCTTCGACTATTATAAATTATATCATTTTTCTTGACATATTCCTCTGTTTAAACTACCACCAGTGTGCCAGTTTTTGCAAGCTATTAATGCTTTTAAGTATTGCCACGATACATTATAATCCCTTTTGTTTAAAAAATGTAGTGAAAAGTTAACATTATAGAGCTAGTTGAAATGGCAAAATATACATATTAGGGTGCCTGCATGAGGATTGTGATTGCGCTATAGAGGCAACACATGAAGCTATACAAATGTCAACACGATTATAACACTGATGTCTCAGTGATTTAGAGATTCTCAAGAATCCCTTGGAGATCTTGGCCATAATTTACCACAAAATTAAGTATGTTTAAACTTAGATGTTCACAATTAAGAGTCAGAAGAACTCCAGGGCCCAAATGGGCTCCTAAGGATCTTCAAAAGCTTCAGTTCAGGAATTAGTCTGCAGCTTTTGCCTTTCTCTCTTTTTCTTCCAAATACTTTTGGGCCTGTAAGAGGGCTTAAGGCAGGGGTGTCAAACTCGCCACATCATGTGATATGTTGTGATGTATTGCGACTTTTTCCCCATTGCCGGAGCTGGGGTGGGCACGATTTTGACATGACACATCTGGCCTGCGGGCCAGCAGTTTGACACCCCTGGCTTAAGGGAAAGGCTGAATTTTATTTCACTTATCTCATAGAAAATGGGGAAAAGGGAAGCTTGAAGACATTTTTGTTACATAAATTCAAGGGGGGAAAAAAGAGTCCTTTTCTTCAACCTTTCTCAAGCCAAAGGCTGGTAATAAGGAAAAATCTGCACTCTTTAGTGAAAGATAATTCTTCTTCTTGTTTTGAATTGGTCTGGTTAAAAAAAAGGAAGAACAGCAGAAGAGTTTCTTGGCATGTCAAATACAAGAAATACATGTCTTCCTATTCCTCTGCAGATACTTTTAAGACTCCTATGAAATGTTTTTCAAGAAAAATGTTTATTAAGCCCTAAGTAATGATGAAATGATGATGGAGAGGGGGAAATCAGTTGATTTCTGGCAAGGGCCTTAACTAGCCTCATTTCAGACACTGTTTGCCATTGCCTCCTTCCTAGGTATGAGAGAGCATGACTGGCCCAAGGCCACCCAGAGGTGTGAAATAATTCAGATTAGCTTTCCATAACTCAGGATCTTCCAGATATCTTGAGACCACAACTGCCAAAAGTCTAATCCAGTGTGGCCAATGGAATGTGTCTAAAGGGCACCAGGCTGGGGAAGGATACACTAGATGACTCTTTGTAGCACTACATTGTTATAAAGTTGAATAGGATAATGAAAGCTCTGTGAATGCTGTCCACTGAGTCTTTTTTTACTTGGTCATTCAGATAGTCATGGGTGAGTCATTTTGAAAACTCTGAAGTCGAAACAAATAGAAGTTTAACTATCTGAATGTTCAGATTGTGTATTTTATCTGCAATATTTCTAAGCATATTACTCCAAGGTTATTAGCTGTGTATCCCTCTTTAGGATATAATCATAATCATAATAGTAAAGTTGGAAGGGACCTTGGAGGTCATCTAGTCCAACCCTCTGCTCAGGCAGGAAACCCTATACCAGGGGTGTCCAAACTTTTTTCAAAGAGGGCCAGATTGGATGAAGTGAACATGCTGGAGGGCCGAACATTTTTCCGAACATTCTTTGAACAATTACAATTAAATGCAAATGAATTATTTTATGCCATGTTAATTGCAAATGGCATACTTTTCATTTTATAACATAAGATCAACTGACAGCTGAGTTTTCACAATGTATTTTAAATAAATTTTAAAAAAAACTTACTGTGTGAGCTGTTACCAGAGAGTCTGACCTTGTCAAACTTACTTTGACAAGGTCAGACTCTCTGGTAACAGCTCACACACTTCCACCACTTCACAAATTCTGCTAGGCCAGGGCCCTACCTACCCCTGTCCAGCTCCCCACATCCCAGCCCATAAAATGGCTGTGAAACACAGAATGCGCGCACGTGCACACACACACACACACACACACACACACACACACACACACACCCGCCCTTCCCTGGACGTCGCCTTCGCCCAGGGGAGCCAGAGGGCTTCGAAGCCGGGACAGCTCCGGCGGCAAAGAAGGCGCGCCCTCGCTGCACCGGCACAGATGCCGTGCCAAGCGGGGGGAGGAGCGTGGCGGTTCAGCCAGACAGGAAAAGGTGCGGGAAGCGGCCGCCGCCTGGTAACGGCACCCGGGCTCACAACGTGGAGGCGGCGAGCAAGCACGCGCTCAGGGCGAGGCGGCCGCGGTCCGGTGAGGGAAGAGCGCCGAGGGAGTGGCTGGCCAGGCTGCGCTGCTGCCGAGCGAAGCTTGGCCGGGGTGCCCACTCTGCCTGCCTGGCGCCAGCTCAGAGACTCCGCCCGCCAGGCCCTTCTCCCGCTCAGCCAGGCCAGGCGCGCACCGTCAGCCTCGCTGCACCGGCACAGACACTGCGCCAAGCCCGGGGCGGGGGGGGGGAGGAGCGCGGCGGTTCGGCCAGGTAGGAAAAGGTGCGGGAAGCGACCTCTGCCTGGTAACGGCGCCCGGGCTCACAATGTGGAGGCGGTATAGCGAGGCTGACGGTGCGCGCCTGGCCTGGCTGAGCGGGAGAAGGGCCTGGCGGGCGGAGTCTCTGAGCTGGCGCCAGGCAGAGCAGAGCAGGCGCCCCGGCCGAGCTTTGCTCGGCAGCAGCGCAGCCCGGCCGGCCACTCCCTCGGCGCTCTTCCATCACTGGACCGCGGCCGCCTCGCCCTGAGCGCGCGCTTGCTCGCCGCCTCCACGTTGTGAGCCCGGGGGCCGTTACCAGGCGGTGGCCGCTTCCTGCAACTTTTCCTGCCTGGCCGAACCGCCATGCGCTCAGCCAGGCCAGGCGCGCACCGTCAGCCTCGCTGCACCGGCACAGACGCTGCGCCAAGCCCGGGGCGAGGGGAAAGAGCGTGGCGGTTCGGCCAGGCAGCCAGCCCTTCAACCCACCGGAGGAGTGGCAGATTGGCGCGGCCAGAGTCGGGAAAGCCACTAGAAGGGGGAGGGGAGTCACCTCTCCCCGCCGGGGGGTCGCCCAGCCCGTCCCGGGAGGCTGACATTTCTGCAGCCGAAAAAGTCGTCTCGGATTCCATGGCGGAAGGTCACCCCCGGGACTCCAGCGCCAGGCAGGGCTGAGAGGGGGAGGGGGGGAGAAAGGGAGGGAAGGAGACAGGGAGGAGAAAGGACGAATGGGGGGAGGGAGGGAAGGAGAAAGAGAGAAGGAAGGAAGGAAGGAAGGAAGAAGAGAGAATGGAGGCAGGAGAGAGGAAGAAGAAAGAGAAAAGAGAGAGAGAGAGAGAGAGAGAAAGAAAGAAAGAAAGAAAGAGAAAGAAATCGGAGGCTTGGACAGACCCCGCTCCAGGCTCCGGGGCCGCCACCACGGAATGCCCAGTCTCGGGGGGGTCTTCTGCAGGCGTGCCCTGGCCCCCTCCCCTCCCTCCCTTCCGTGGCCCGTCCCCAAGGCGGCGCCCGCGGGTCCCCGGACTCACAGCACGCAGAGGGTGAAGGTGCCGGCCACGCTCTCGCTGTCGCGCACCAGGAAGCTGCCGGCCCGCCCGGCCCACGCCAGCAACTCCTCGGCCGCCACCCGGCTCAGGTCCTTGTGGTAGCAGAGCGGCCAGCCCGGCACCGCCGGAGCCCCCGCGCCGCCGGAGCCGGAGCCGGCGCCATGGGCAGCCGCAGCGCGCAGGAAAGGTGCTCAGCGGGACGGGCGGGCAGGCCGAGACCCCCGCCGGCCACCCCCGCCTCGCCCACAGCGCCGCATGGCCCGACCGGAGACCCCCGGCCGCTCAGGGCATGCCCGGCCCAGCAGCTCCTCCTCTGGGCTGCGCTCCGGCTGGGATGAGGGCGCAATCCACTCTCCGCGCGCTTCCCCTGCGCACTGGAGCCGCCCCGGGCCCCGAGCAGGCCTGGCGGAGGAGGAGGCGGAGGAAGCTGCGTGGAGCCCCGGAGCCTGGCTGGCGGCAGCTGGGCCGGCCTGCGCTTCCTGGGGCAGCCCCTCGGCGGGAGCAGCTCCCAAAGGGGCGGCCCTCAATCAGAAGGGAGGGCCGTGGGAGGGCCGCATTTACATACAGCAGGGAGGGCTGTTGAGGGCCGTATTAAACCGCCCCGCGGGCCGCAAATGGCCCGCGGGCCGGACTTTGGACATGCCTGCCCTATACCATTTCAGACAAATGGCTGTCCAGTCTCTTAAAAACTTCCAGTGTTGGAGCATTCACAGCTTCTGGAGGCAGGTTGTTCCACTGGTTAATTGTTCTAACTGTCAGGAAGTTTCTCCTTAGTTCTAGGTTGCTTCTCTCCTTGATTAGTTTCCATCCGTTGCTTCTTGTCCTGCCTTCGGGCGTTTTGGAGAATAGCTTGAGTCCCTCCTCTTTGTGGCAGCCCCTGAGATATTGGAACACTGCTATCATGTCACCCCTAGTCCTTCTATTCATTAAACTAGACATACCCAATTCCAGCAGCCGTTCCTTATATGTTTTAGTCTCCAGTCCCCTAATCATCTTTGTTGCTCTTCTCTCTACTCTTTCTAGTCTCAACATCTTTTTACATCGTGGTGACCAAAACTGGATGCAGCATGCCAAGTGTGGCCTTACCAAGGCATTGTAAAGTGATATTAATACTTCACGTGATCTTGATTCTATCCCTCTGTTAATGCAGCCTAGCACTGTGTTGGCTTTTTTGGCAGCTGCAGCACACTGCTGGCTCATATTGAAGTGATTGTCCACTAGGACTCCAAGATCCCTCTCACAGTCACTACTATTGACCAAGGTACCGCCTATACTATACCTGTACATTTGGTTTTTCTTGCCTAAATATAGAACTTTACTTTTTTCACCATTGAATTTCATTTTATTAGATAGCGCCCAGTGTTCAAGTCTGTCCAGATCCTCCTGTATCTTAAGTCTGTCTTCTGGAGTGTTGGCTATTCCTGCCAGCTTGGTGTCGTCTGCAAATTTGATGAGTTCTCCATCTATCCCTTTGTCCAAATCGTTGATGAAGATGTTGAAGAGCACTGGGCCCAGAACAGAGCCCTGGGGCACCTCACTACACACTTCCCTCCATGTAGATGTGGTTCCATTGAGGACCACACGTTGAGTACGGCCGGTCAGCCAGCTACAAATCCATCTGGTGGCAGTGCTGTCTAACCCACATTTTTCTATCTTATCAAGTAGTAGGTTGTGATCTACTTTATCAAATAATAATAATAATAATAATAATAATAATAATAATAATAATAATAATAATAATAATAATAATAAATAAATAAATAAATAAATAAATAAATAAATTTCTATACCGCCCTTCTCCCGAAGGACTCAGGGCAGTGTACAGGGCAATACAATAAAATATAACATATAAAAATTAAAAAAAATATTAAATATTATAGCCCAATTCAATACATTAATACAATAACATTAAAATACCCCTAAACCCATCAGACCAGGCCGGCTTGTTCAAATAAATATGTTTTTAGGTCACGTCGGAAGGAGCGAAGGTCAGGAGCCATCCGGAGCTCCACCGGTAAATGGTTCCAAAGGTCTGGCGCGCCCACAGAGAAGGCCCTCCCCCTGGGGGCCGCCAGTTGCCATTTATAATGGTTAATCTGTAATACTGATGTTTTTCTCTTTTTTGAAGATGAGAACTACATCAGCTCTTTTCCAGTCCTCTGGTAGTTCCCCAGTGCTCCAGGATCTTTGAAAAATATAGTTCAGTGGTTCTGAGATCACATACGCCAGTTCCTTGAGAACCTTGGGGTATAATCCATCTGGGCCTGCAGTCTTCTTTAGGATACGCAGTCTCCATTTTTACCATCAACAAAATTGCTTGAAAATTAACAATTCACAAATCATGCTTATTTATTTTTTTTTGAAAAAATAATCTTGCTCTTCAAAACCATGTTTCCTCATGTAACATAATACATATTTGCCTCTCATTTATTCTTGAAATAGATGGGAGCTAGAAATCACAATTCTTACTTGTGTAACATTTGAATGATGAAAGGTATAATACTGACAAAGATTTGTGTAAGATAAATGCAAATATTAGATAACTCTTAAGACAAAATCTGCCAGTTTTATTTGTACTTATTTCTACTGACCTTCTAATTCATTTATTTCTATCCTGAAGGTACAGACACACAAAGTAGGGAGCTGTGTTCAAAAGGAAGATATTAAAAACAGAGCATGGACTAGTAGGATCTGTAAAGCAAAGAAAGTTCTACCTGCACGAGGTTCTACAGTCCTATTTGCACCTTCGTCCATAAAAACAAACCGTCCACCACCAAAGTCTTCTGCATAGTCTGATAGGTACAGCAGTGATGTGTAATCGAAGGACCCATAGGTTACCTACAAGGGAAAGATAAAGTGCTGAATATTCTTTGTACAAGCTTGGGTTTGTATTGGGACTGCAGATGCATACACCCTGAAAGAAATTGATCCATTTGGATCCCTTCCAATTGGGCTCTAAGCACAAGTATGGCAATAAGATTTTACTGATTGGAATTCTGTTTGAGCTCTGGTGAGACACGAAATGTATCCCTCCAGGTACTGAATGATATCTCAGCGGCTTTTGATACTCTCAAACACTGTATCTTCCTGGACTTCCCCCAGGAGAAGGAATGGGGTATACTGCTTTGCAGTGCTCTCCTCAATCTGAATTTGCTTCTTTTGCAGCCACATCACAATACAGCTTCAATCTGCAATCACCTACTTGTCACATTTTGCTTATAAGCCCTATTACTAAGCTAAGTATCTCCATCCCATATCTTTGTATCTGATTTATTTTTTACTTCGTGAAACATTTTGTATCTGTCTCTAATAAATTTCATTCTGCAACTTTAGATGGATTTATCGAACTTTTCCAAGGATATTAGTTATTTTCATCCTTATTTCTACAGAATGAGCACTGTTTGAATGGGATTTTTTAAAGTCAATTAGGCAACCTCTTAATTATCATGTCATCCTTTCAACAGACAATTTGTTAATCAGAATATTATGGGATCCTTGGTTTGCTGAAATCTAATGATGTTACTGAACAAAAAAAATAAAGTTATTCTAATAAGGCTTATCCATGACTCATATATGCTTGTGTTTAGTAACTATCGTATTATTTTCAAGGTAATAGAGATCTGAGATATAATCATTGATTGGTGGATAGTTTCTTGGATGGTTTCTTTCCCCTTTGCAAAGATAGGAACATTTTTTTTTCTCTTTCAATCATATGAAATTTCACCAGTTCTTCATTATTTTTTTTAAAAATAACATATAATGGTTTGTCAAACCATCAGCTATCCAAGAATGCAATTCCTCTGACCTCGGAGATGTAAGATTCCTTTAAAGTAAATAAGTATCCTCTCACTATGTTTTGTTAAATTGTAGCTCAGTCTCTTCATCCTGCTCTTTGTAATTTCCTTAGACAGCGCATAGACTCTTGTTAGAAAAGATCAAACCAAACAGCAGGTAAAAAGGTTATTTCCTGTTTGCCTTTTCCATTTTTGTTAAGCAATTGGTATAATAATTTGTAGGTTTTTTTCCCTTTTATGTTGAACATATATAATTTTTTCTTTTACTTATTCCAGGAACAGTGAATAGGATTTTCTCCATTTGATTTTTTTAAAAAAAAAAAACACCAACAACAACAGAGTATAGTGTATTTGTCTATGGAGATTCTCAGTCATCCAGGTCATGGTTGTCCCAAAGGTGCTTTTTCAAGAGGTAATAGGACTTTCTTATTTTTCTTTGAAGACATTTCGCTTTTCATCCAAGAAACGTCTTCAGCTCTGACTGGATGGTGGGGAATGGAAGGATTTATATTCCTTGCAGACAGCTGGTCATTTGCATTCTTTTAGAGAGCTGTTGAGGCCAGGTGCAAGTTTATCTGTGTCCTCAAGGTCATCAGAGTGGTACAAATGGATGTGAAGTCTTCTTGGAACTGCTGAAAGGATTATGTTGTAGACTGGAGATAGATGATGTCATATCCCTCCCCCTCTACTGAAAGAGAGCTAAAGAAAGACCCAGCAGTTTATCTGTATTTAAATGACAAAGGCCACTCTTTTGAAGACAGCAAAGTCCACATTTTGGACAGAGAGGACCACTGGTTTGAAAGAAGGGTCAAAGAGGCCATCAACGTCCAAATTGAACAGCCCTCTCTCAATAGAGGGGGACGGATACGACATCATCTATCATCAGTCTTCTACAACACAATCTTTTCAGCAATTCCAAGAAGGCTCCACACCCATTTGCACCATTCAGGTGATCTTGAGGACACAGACAAACCTCCAAGTGGCCTCAATGACCCTCTAAAAGAATGTAAATGACCAGCTGTCTGCAAGGAATATAAATCTTCCCATTCCCCACCATCCAGTCAGAGCTGAAGAAGCTTCTTGGATGAGAAGCAAAACATCTTCAAAGAAAAACAAGGAAATCCAACTGCCTCTTGAAAAAGCACCTTTGGGACAATATGGTGTGTCCAGTACTTATGTCATGTACAATCTCTTTTCAACAGAAAAATTGTTATGTGGTGTATGTTCCAAACAAAAATAATTTTCTTCTAAAAATTGATATCCTTCATTGGTTTAAGAATGAAAGAAATGATGAGGAAGTAGCATATGCAAATGAAAGTATCTTTGCAGAGAGTTATCAATTATTTTGCATAATTTCCTAATCATTTACTGAAAGACCCAAGTGAGCCTTCTGCTGTATTGCTACTTTTATTCCTGCTGCTCCCACTGTAAATTAATTTATGTACTAAAGGGAATAGGACTGCCTTCAAATATGAGGTTTGAGATATTTGTCTTTTTTAAAAGAAGCTAAAATGATGTCAATAAATTGCAACTATTTTCAGCACCACTTATCCTCTGCTGAAAAGTGCAAATGTATTCCAACAATACAGGAAAAATCCCTAGAAAGGTTTTTGTCAGCAATCCACAATTTCCTCAATCAATAATACAGAGTAAAATGTCTTCATGATGTTTCAAACCCAATTTTCCATAAGTTACTGAATAGTCAGTATTTCTAATTGTACAGCTTTGAGAAAAAAAATATTTTCACTAGAACGAAAGCTTTGAAGGTCACAAATAAATGTAAACTTTTAAAAAAATGTGGAACCCAGAAAAGGTGGTTTTTCACCCTTATCTACCAGAGTTCAGTTTTATAGATCAATGTAATCTCAGTTGCAAAATGTGTTGCAGAATGCTGAGCTAAATGTTTTAGTGCCACAGTGTCACTCACATTTAGTTGAGTAGAAAGTAATAAATTACTCTCTTCCAATCACCGGAAAAGTTCAGAAAAAAAGATCTTGGCTAGATCTAGAACAGAACTGCCCACTTTCCTCCTGATGAATATAACTTCAGGATCTTTCTGAGCCTTATACCATTTCTGGGGAAGTAATGATGGACTGAAGAAGCTAACAACCACCACAGGATAAAAAAAACCGGCAAGTAGACTGCCTCTTTGACAATTCTTCTCCAGACAAGAAGATTTGAAATTACAAGTGCTCCAAACTGTTCCTACTCATGAGGAGACTCCTGTGGGATTTAAGCTCTGGGTGATGAGGGAATAGCTGTTTTGTTCAAACCATAGTCAGAGCCTTTGAAATTGTCATAGACCACACTTACAACTCACTTATGGAGTCTGAATCTGATACTGAACAACCTGAACCAGTGGTATGACAGGAGAAATTACATGAAGCTGATCAAACACAGGCACACTTGAGCATCTGGAAAATTCAGAAAATGACATATGACCTCCCAGCCCGCATATGTGACAAGTAGAGAGCAGAGGAGGTCTATTAGATTCCTCACCAAGCAAAGAAGTAAATCTTCTAATTGGTGACCGCTGGCTGCAACCTATCTAAGAATCTACTTTGCCTGTTTTCTTTGCTGGAAATGCCAGACATCCAGCTCACGTATAACATTTGTGTGTGATTTTGGTTTTGGGGCCTTTAACCTTTGGAGTGGCTGATAACCTTGACCTAATTTTGAACACTGAGCTGATTGTGGATAATTCTTCGGCATGCTCGTTTCCAAAGCAAACCTTGCAAGCAAGCTTTGGCTTTGTTTACGTTCCTTGTTTCACTGTAACTTCTTCATCCTAGTAAACTGATAATCATCCGAGAAAGTGTGCATGCATGTGTGTGGCTGAAGCCTGCAGCATGGCAGTAAGGATGTGTCTATGATGACTCACTGCAGCCAGGTGGGTGTGACTAGGTGGACACGGCCATCTGCCAGGGGGCATGGCTAGGTGGGTGTGACCGGGTCGATGTGGAGGATTAAATGCAGTCGGCTTGGGACAACTGACTTGGAGCGGCTGGGTGGGCATGGCCAGGTGGATGTGTGCCAGGACACCCCACCAGGAGAAAAATCACCCGGAGACATTCTGGCAAATGCCTTTCAAATTTTGCAGAAAAACCTCTCCTTGTTAAGGAGGAAGAAAAATGAAGCTGCAAGTGGGAAGGAGAGATAAATCCACCTCTTGCCTTTCAAATTTTGCTGCTTCCCTGTTTCCAGTTTGCCAGCATGTCTCCAGGTGGTTTTTCTTCTGGTGGAGCATCGAGTTGGCTCCACATTCAGTTGCCCAGGGTGACTTGTTCTGCGCCCACCTGGCCACGCCCACCTGGGCACACTCATGTGGCTGTGTCCACCTGGCTAAACCAACTCAGCTGCCTTGAGTCAGTTGCCCTGAGCCGGCTCCACCTAATCCTCTGCGTCGACCCAGCCACCCCACTTGGCCACACCCACCTGACAGATAGCCACATCCATCCAGTCATGCCCACCTGGCTGCAGTGAATCGTCCCATTCCGAGTAAGGATACTAAGTTTACAAATTTCCTTTTCTAATCACTTTCAGAAATTACTCGCTAACTATTTTCAGCTATTATATGAACCTTTAACCTGGCAAGTTTTACAGCACCAAATATTTTCTTCAATCCTTAGCCAAATAAGTTTTAACTAAAATTTAAACACTTTTTTTTAAAAAAAAACAGCAAAAGGGTGATTAAAAGTTAGATTTTAGAAAGTTACAAATGGACTAAGGGTCCAGCTAAATATGAAATTAGATTTTGGAATTAATGATAAAAATCCTTCCTGTGGGAAAATGCTTTTGTTTTGCTTTTTTTCTTTAAGATAATAAAGCTTTTAAAAATAGGTGTTAAAATGAACTAAACATAATGAATAAAGAATATGCAAATTTACAATTATAAAATTAAGCGAAATATTTTAACATTGGACAATATCTAAAGATATTTTCGAACAACGGATCCAGAAGTTCATTTTAAGAGTATCTGCCTCTATAGATAGATTATTTAAAAATGTTATGGAAAAGGAACAAGTTCTACTTGAAACTATCAAGACTAATTTGACAGTGGATTTAAAAATGACAGGCTGCAATAACAACATGAGAAAAGATGTTACCCGAGTCATACAAAGGAAACAATTTTTAGAACCTAAACATTATATAGGAATCTCCATATCAAGGGTTGAAAATCTATACTAAAGATCTGCAATTTTCCTTAAAGGAAAAAAACCCAATGACTTACTGTATCATAGTTTTAATAGAATCATTAAGTTCAATCTATGTAATGTGAAAGCATATATTGGTACAAACAGACACTGATCAAAAAACAAATCTACGCATATAATTCTGAGTTTCTTCTAAAAGCAAGGAAGAGACTATAATGAAATAGACCACACTCTATGTGAAAGCTCAAATAATGGGAAACCCTATCTACTTAAACTATTTTCATTCCTTTCGTTTTTCCACAGACTTTGCATAATGCAAATTATTACTACATAATTATTACTAAAGCCCTCAAAAAGCATTGTCTACTAGGATTATTTTTAACATCTTTTTCTTTTTTTATGTTTTATTGATTTTATTTAATATTTTTGATTGTTGCAAAATGTCCATTGTCACTGAATGTTGGCCAACATACAAGTTTAAAATATATAATTTGCTGCACAGCCAGCCAGATTTTTAGACTGGATTTAGCATTTTTATTCATCTATGCAATCCTTCCATTATTATTATTATTACAGGAGCTATGTTGAATTCAATAAAATAAGATAGATGATTTTAAAAAAAAAATGGATGAAATGTTTCTTTAAAAAAAAAACCTTGGAAGTGCCAAGATAGCAACAAATTTGGAGGAGATTATGAAAATATTTTTAACTAAAATTAAGCAAGATAATATCTGAAAAAATAAACATTTTGTGGAAAACTGTAATGCAAGTTTTTACAAAATGGTATGATTTACTGGAACAAATCATATTGAATCAAATCAAACTATTTCTATCATTTTATTTGAAGAGGAATGACAACTTGCTAAGAAAAGCAGCAAAAATTGCTGGAGTGGTTTTAGGTTTATTGTATGACTAGATGGAGGAAAATGTCAAAGCTACTCTCAATAGCCTCATTCAAACAGTAGAAAAATAAATTGGAATGTTATAGTATTTGAACTTACATTGGGAGGATTGCCTATTGGTGAAACATTTTTACTACTTTGTTACTTTTTTGAGCAGAAAAGTAGAATGTAAACTGTATAAATAATGGACTACATGGTACAAATATAAAAGGCAATAGAAAGCCAACATGATAAAAGAAAATTCTAAAAAAAAATAAGAAAATAAAATACCCCCAAATAAGTTCCTCAAAGTCACATACTAAAAATATTTTAGCCTTATCAAGATAAGAAAATTCTCCTAATGAACAAAATGCTACAGATGCTATTCTTTGTTCCTACATTTTTATATTATCCAGCAGAACATAATAATAATCAACAGAATGGCCAGATTGATTATGTAACTTAATCGGAAACAATCCCAGTTTTTAACTTCTAAGTTTTGACTCACCAAAATGGGACTACTACAAATTTAAAAGTCATTCTATTTATATCCATTTACTTATGAATACGTTTTATTAAGCTCAGCAAGGGTTACTTCTGAGAAAGTATACATTGTACTTACATGCTAAAATTACATCACACTATTGTGACTCTTTAATTAGAGTGCTAGCACACAGGACACCAATACCAAAGGTAGACATTTAAAAGAATAGTAAGGAAAATAATATTTCAATATCCCATTACCTTGTCAATATGGGGATGCCAATATTCATCATGGGTTGTCTTTGCTTCTGAGTTATTTATTCTAGAGAAGAAAGTTGGTTTCGTCAAATACATGGAAGATGAGCTGATGCCAAAAGCAAGAGCTATTTTTTGTTGAATTCTGAGCCTCACATCACTACAAATAAGAAAAGAGCATCAGAACTGAGTAAAACTCTGCACAAAACATTGGATTTATTTTAAATAATTCTTTTATTTCACAATATCTAACATATACAGATTAAAAGAAATCCATTCACATTGTCTCAAATATTCTTTAACATATGTGTAGCACAATTAATTATAATACATCGTAGATAGCAGCCTTAGAGAGAATAGCTTGCATTAATTTGTTCACAGTTCAGTTCAGTTCAGAACCTTCCAATGATACAAATACTGTATATGACTTGTACTTTATACTTTACTACTATTACCTGCAATCTAAAAAAAAGTGTAATTTGTTATTTTTTTCTAACTGTGCCCGGTTTCACACATCATGTGTCATAAATCAGATTTATAAGTCACAATGGGTGAATTCAATCTTGCCATGGAAAAGCTTTTCACCCATCGAACGCTTTTGTTAATGGAAGTGGAGGCCAAGAGAAATTCTGTCACATTTGGGTGGAAGGCCTGAAGCAGGCAGAGTGGGAACCAGTGAGAGAAGTATTATCTAAAAACTAGGCTGTTATTTCTCACTTTCAAGACTCAGAAGAAAATCAGCCAATATTCAAACAGGTGGGAAAAAAAGACTTAGAATTTAAGCCAATGCTGTAAAACTCTAAGTAGTGTTTGAGTTATGACTCTTGGTTCAGCAACTATTCAAAGTTACAGGCGCACTGAATGAACGGTATTTATGCCCTGTCAACCAAATTTACAGCCATTACAGCATCTCTGTAATGTAATGCTGTAATCATGTAATCAAAATTCAGGTGCTTGGCAGCCTACCTGCACTTAAAAACCACAGATGCACTTCAACTCCCCCACCCCAACACATCTTTGCCCCCTTGGCCCCCTATATTCTGCAGCCCATGCTGGCCTGCATGCTAGTGTCCTCCCACTGACCTTCACTGCCTTTTTAACCCCTCCCACCCGCTCCGTTGACCATTTGGGCATTACATGTGACAGAAGCCAGTGTCCATATTCTCAATTTTTATCAACACTGATAAAAGATTTAGAAGAAAAGAAATTGTCTATCTAACAAGCACAATAAAAAGTGCTTCCCAGCCTTTTTCTTCATAACCCAAAACTGCTTAACAGAAAATCTTATTGAAAGGTGAGTCGTAACTTTGAACAACTGGTAATAATTCAAGGACTACCGGTGTTATAAAAACATTTTTATATCATTTCAACAATAATTTCATTGTCATTTTTATTGATTTTCATCTTAACAGGAATACTTTGAGAGATTTCTGAATGTATTTCAATAAACATGGCAAATTTTAAGTCAATTTAAATGTCCCTGTTATGGTGGATAATGGGTTGGTGTGTCATTACTGAATGAAAAACCACTTTTACCCAATTTTGGGTAATTTATCCAGGTTTGGGAAGCACTGATCTAACAGCACAAACTTGCACATAACACAAATGCTGTTTTCTTTCATTATCCACACTTCTTTTCCAAATCTCAGATCTACCTTTTTTTTAAAAAAAGTTTATTCAGAAAAGTTTATTCAGGAAACTTATTTTACCAAAGCAAATCAGTTTGAAAGGCTTTTTTTCTTTTTTCAGTAAGCTTTTCCCATCATTTAAAAATCTTCCTCAATAACTAATTTCTATTCACATAGTCTATTTGACAAAAATCAATTCAGCCACTCAAGTAGACAATAAGGCTTTTCTTCAGCTATTCCCTCAACTTGCCATTCTGAAGGCTATCCACATACTGAATTGTACTTAAAAATCCTTTAAGAATTTCTTCTGTGCTCTCTGACACAATAGCTGTGATTATATCTAAAACCATCAGATGCTCTTTAATAACAGAGCCATGACCAGAAATGATAATCCAAAATGAAAGGTTATTTTTTATATCAACCCACCATTTAGACTTGTGTTTATCTGCCTTTTCAGAATGAATCTTCTACCTAGAACTAGCTATATTAGAGGCAGTATCCAGTAAAAGAAGCAAATACACAGTATAAACTGAATGGCGAGCATAACATCTACAGTTAGAATTCATTCATGAATCAGATTAATATAATTAAGACTACTTTATCTTTTCTGGGTTCAAAATATCACATAGAACTACAATTAGTCCTTCCCAAAACAATCAGATAACAAATATTCCCCTGAAAATTATTGACAGGTCCAGAATGCTCTCACTAAGCACACACCCTCTCCGAGTTTCTATTTAAGCATCATCCCACAGTCCTTCTCAAGTCATCTCCAATGGCAATGAACAACTGATAGCAGCCAAGGCCAATGTGGTGTGGTGGTTAAAATGCTGGATTAGGAGGAGGGAGATGCAGGTTCTAGTCCATCATCAGCCACAGAAGCCCACAGGTTAATTTTGGGACAGTCACTCTCTCTCAGCCTAACCTACCTCTCAGAAGATGATGGCATCTTCATATCAATTATTACTAGTCTTAAGTATTACTAATCTTTAAAAAGAAAGCTGCACAAGAGACTCTCTCTCTCTTTTGCCATTAAAGTAGTGGACTGTACCAAAATCAAATGCTAGGATTAAATAAAGTCTAGAATGCCTTAAGCTACATCTAACCAAATTCTTTCTGTTCTCTATCCCTCCATTCATTAGTGGTAAAACAACATTGATAACACGAAGATTCTTCCCTTCAAGCTATTAAAAGGTTTCCTGAGCTAATAGTTCTACAATGCAAACTGAATCATCTTTCTCTGCTACATAACAAGACCCCGGATCAAATACAGTAATAAACAATGGGTACTAGTATAATGAGGTTATGCTAACTGGCTGACTGCAGAAAGCAAAAATAAAATTTTATAATATCTGGATTTTCTTACTGGTATAACTGAAAATCCTCTTCTGTGAAGATGTCATGGATTTTATCATTAAAATATCTGGAGGGGGGAAAAAGTGACTCATGAAACCAATTCACAGATAATGCAGATTAAATCTTTGTCCCAAGCAATTACTTTCAATATTTTTTCAATTAAATTGTTCACTCAGATCACAATTTTAATAAGCAATTATTTTTAACATTTCAGAACAATACTTATTACGGTAAGTCTAACACACAAGATCAATTTTAGTAAATAGAAATTACTATGGAAAACTGACAGCTTGTTTAAAAAAATATTCTAAAATGAACAAGAGCCTATTTCTACATCCAATATCCCCAAAAGGGTTATCACCTGTTATTTGCTAAATGAAGAAAAACTGCTAAAAATAGATTAGCTTGTGCTTTATACATCTTTAACAGACTGAAAGCTGAAAGAACAAAGATCAATCATTCTAAAGGTATATATATTAAAATGCAATTCCAAATTTACCTGTACATATTAACAAAATGCTTCCCCAAAGAAAGGGCTCCAGAGTGCAAATCTAGAATTGAAGCCTGAAATAGGAATAAATAAATAAAATAGGTATGTAAATACAGACAATGGAAAATATTTAAGGCATGTTGCTTTCTTTAAAAAGAAGACAGATTGGAAGTCACATTCCTATTCTACAATGTTCTCAGAACTTAATTTAAAATTGTGTTGATTGTAAATATTTCCCAAGAATTAAGGAAAGTCAAACATACTCTGAGTTGTGTGTGTGTGTGTGTGTGTGTGTGTTAAGTATTTGTCAAGTCTTTTAAATACCTTGCTGGTTAAATCTTCTTTCCTGTTTCAGCCTAACCCAAGGCTATCCGCAGGCTATAGTCACAACTTACGACAGTTCATTATTTGTGTAAATTATTCATACACAATGGTTACCAATTACGAATACACTGAGCCTTACCACTATTTCTGGAGGGGGAAAAGTTATGAACTTTCAAGTGGAGTGGATTTGACTTAAATTGTGATTTAAACCATGATATATATTACTGTTAAGAAACAGGTTAATGACTTAAATAACAATTTCTTCAATAACTAAAAATATTTAATAACAATTAACTCCTCCAATACTTAGCCAATTCAAATGGTTGCAAATTATTGTGTATTTATCACTCTGCTTCTTCTCTCTGGATAAAATGAACAAGCAAACTAAATTGTACAGCAGGAATGTGCAACTTTTCCACATACCCTGACTTTTTGCTGAACTGTAATGTGGCAGATGGGAAGAGATAATATGAATTATAATTAAGTGGTCTGAATTTTTTCTGGCTTCAATTTTTTTCAGAATAAGCCTCCAGACAGAAAAAGAACAATCCTCTGAAGTGGTCTCATGTTACAATAAAGAGCAATACATTAGCACCTTCCAGAAGGGAAGTATACATCACCAAGAAAAATTGCCTGACACTATATTTTTATTTATACTACGTTTATATATGAAATAAAATTCAAACAAAGGTTATTTGTTTAATAAGGTAAAGCCATGGTATATTTTTATTCAGGAATCAGTTTCTTATATTCTCCATGGAACATCTAATTTATTTATTTATTTTGAAAAATTAACATTAGGAGCAACAGCAGTACTATTCTCTTTCATGACCTTGGTCAGATTATATAGGAACCTGTTCAGATAATAATCAAAATTAGCTTTACAATTTACTGACAAAGGAAATTAAAAACAAAGCTTTCAGTTTCTACAAAAACTGTACAAAGGGCATTAATAGAAACAAAAGGTCAAGAAAGACAATCATTCATGAGAATCTGCTGATCAGCATAAATAGGAACACAGTGGCTCACGAGGTTAGAACGCTGGGCTGACAATTGACAGGCTCACGTTTGAAACCCATTGCTGCCACAGGATGAGATACGTTCTAGTCAACATTCTCCAGCACCTGCCAACCCAGTGTTTCAAAAGTGCGTAACCATGAGTAGAAAACTTCATGAGGACTCAAAAGGATCCCCCAATTTAGCATCTCCCAGGCAATGGTGATATCACTGGCAAATCCTTTCACTATGGAAGCACTTTGGTGCTTCCGACACGGAGGTATTAGTATACCAGCATAAATAAAAAATAGTGAAAGGATCTGCATGAAAAATATATATATTCTTATGTCATAGCAGATGAATATTATAATCCTTAACCTGAGGGTTACTTGGTGGTGTCTGATCTTGAACACTGATGATATTACATAGTTTGGGTAATGAAATATCTGCAAGAAAACAACCAAGCTCAGAGAATACCAAGGACCTCTCATTTCAATCCTGAGCTACAAATATTCTCCTTATTGATCCTTAATCTGTGGGAATAGCAAAGCAATTAGCAGTTTGTAAGTGATTCAGATCACACATGAACATAAAGCTATCTTAAACACATACAATTTTAGAGCAGCAAACAACCACCCTTCACCAATAACACTCAGTATGGTTTAGACCACGGGTCGGCAACCCGCGGCTCTGGAGCCGCATGCGGCTCTTTGAGCCATCTCCTGCGACTCCCAGTCCTCCTCCGCCGGAGGTTTGTGGAGCTGCGCGCACAGCTCTCCAAACCTCCACTGCCCCGTTTGCAGAGATGCTGCCTTCGTCCATGTTTGACGAAGGCAGCAGCTCTCCAGTTTGCAGAACTGCTGCCTGCGACGGAGGTTTGGAGGTGCGCGTGCACTCTCCAAACCGCCGTTGTCCCGTTTGTACAGCTGCCGCGTTAGTTCATGTTTGACGAGCGCGGCAGGTCTCCAAACGGGTGGCGGCGGTTTGGAGAGTGCGCACACACCTCTCCAAACCGCCGCCGTCCCATTTGCACAGCTGCCGCATTCGTCCATGTTTGACGAGCGCGGCAGGTCTCCAAACGGGCGGCGGCGGTTTGGAGAGGTGTGCGCGCAGTCTCCAAACCGCCACCATCCCGTTTGCACAGCTGCCGCGTTCGTCCATGTTTGACAAGCGTGGCAGGTCTCCAAATGGGCGGCGGCGGTTTGGAGAGGTGCGCGCGCACTCTCCAAACTGCCACCGTCCTCTTTGCACAGCTGCTGCGTTTGTCCATGTTTCTTTCAAACGCGGAGGAATGCAGCAGCTCTGCAAATGGGGCGGCGGCGGTTTGGAAAGCTGCGCAGCTCTCCAAACCTCCGCCTCCATGTTTGGAGAGCTGCTGTGTTCATCAAACGCAGAGGTTTGGAGGTCCCGGGAGAGGGGCAGGGCGCTCGGGTGGCTCCGAAGGTGCCCAGGCTGAAGGTGCTGCCGCAACCCAGTGCCCGTCACCAGGGAGACCCATTGCCGCCGTCGCACAGGTGCCTCACGGCTTGAGGGAGCCGCGCTGCAGGAGACACTCGCGAGGATTCCTTCGGCCGGGGAAGGGCCCGTTGCCTCCGAGGGGGGCCAGGCGGGATCCTCTGAAAGGCTGTTTCCTTCCTCGGCCTGCGAGTCTGTTCCTCCCCCCCATAAGCTGGCGGCACTGGGCAGCGACAGGTGTGTGCGGCTCAGGATGCGGTGCGGGTGTAGGGGTGGTGTATGTTTTTGCTTGTTTTGCGCATGTGCATGCGTGCCCACATGCGCGCGTACATTTTGCGGCTCCCACTTTTTTGAATGTATGACGAACCGGTGCCAAGTGGCTCTTTTGCTGTTTCGGGTTGCTGACCCCTGGTTTATTTTTTTATTTTTTTTATTTTATTATTGGATTTCTATACCGCCCTTCTCCCTAGGGACTCAGGGCGGTTCACAGGGCATATATAAATAGATATACAAAAATTAAAAGAAAATTAAACCATGCCCAAATTAAAATATAACAATAGTGAAATAATAAAACCAATTAAAAACCCAAATACCCCTTCAGGCCAGACCAGCTAACTCGAACAAGTGGGTCTTCAACCCGCGACAGAAGGATCGGAGGTCCGATGCCATCCGGAGCTCAACCGGCAGTTGGTTCCATAGTGCCGGGGCACCCACAGAGAAGGCCCTCCCCCTGGGGGCCACCAATCGACATTCCCTGACTGGAGGCACCCTGAGGAGGCCCTCTCTGTGGGCACGCACAGGGCGGAGGGGAGTTGACGCCGGCAGCAGGTGGTCCTCAAGGTATCCCGGACCCATGCCATGTAAGGACTTAAAGATCATAACCAAGACCTTGAACCTCACCCGGAAGACAACTGGTAACCAATGCAGCTCGCGGAGCAAAGGTGTAACATGGGAGTACCGGGAAACTCCCAAGACAACTCTCGCGGTCGCATTCTGTACCAGTTGGAGCCTCCGAGTGGTCAAGGGAAGCCCCATGTAGAGAGCATTACAGTAGTCTAGGCGAGAGGTCACGAGCGCATGAGTGACCGTACACAGGGCATCCCGGTCCAGATAGGGCCGCAACTGGCGCACCAGGCGAACCTGGTTTAGACTATGTTACAGGGAATAAAATCTTATTTGTGATAACATCTGACTTTAAAAATCTTCACTTGGGAAGTAGGATAGGCCTTTTAACTAAAATATGATTGCCTAATACTTTAAAGCATTTATGAGAAAGTTGTCCATATCTCTTCCATCAAATAGAAGGAAAGCCATACAAAAGCAGAGGGATTTCTTGTTGAATGATCTGAAACAACTGAAAAGAAGTCATACGTTCAACCTATGATTTAGAGAAAAAAGATAAAAGCAATACTGAATCAGCCTGTTTTATTGGAAGTATGTGAAATTTATAAAAATCATCCTAAACAAAAATATAAACTACACACATTGTTAGCTTATCAATTTTAGGAGAAGGGCATAAACAAAAGATAACTTCTATTTGGGACAGAATGAATACATCTCTACAACAAATTACATTATTCATCAATTACTTTTGGAATTGTATAGCAAACAGCTATCTGACCTAGCAAAAATTGAATATTTGAATGGCATATCATTTTAAATCTTACTAATCAACAAAAAGCTCTTAAGCCATAACAGAAATCAAAACTAAAAAATCAATTAAAAACTTAAAAATGGAAAAAAAATCCAGGACCTGATGATAATTCAACAATATATTGCAAGATTTTGTCCAGCAAACAGTCAGTTAAGAGACAGCATAGTTCACAGTTGCAAAATAGGTGGGCAAAGATTCAGACCCATCTAGCTTTGGGGGCTGTAAAGGAGTCAGTGGGAGAATCCTATTTTCAGAATTCTAAGATTGATGTCAGCCATTCCAGCTAAGCCAGACACAGACAGGAAATATGACCAGATAGGCTAATCCTACATTATTATAAAGATACATTACCAAAATCTTGAGTGTTACAGAAAGTTGTAGTTAAACTTATTCAATTAACAGACTTCCTACATTCAATCAGGAAGATATAGGACACTATGGTTTAGTATTACAGTCATGGCCGAAATTGTTGGCACCCCAGAAATTTTTCCAGAAAATCAAGTATTTCTCACAGAAAAGTATTGCAGGAACACATGTTTTGCTATACACAGGTTTATTCCCTTTGTGTGTATTGGAACACAACAAAAAAAGGGAGGAAAAAAAGCAAATAGGACATAATGTCAAACAAAACTCCAAAAATGGGCCGGACAAAATTATTGGCGCCCTTTCAAAATTGTGAGTAAACAAGATTGTTTCAAGCATGTGATGCTCCTTTAAACTCACCTGGGGCAAGTAACAGGTGTGGGCAATATAAAAATCACACCTGAAAGCAGATAAAAAGGAGAGAAGTTCACTTAGTCTTTGCATTGTGTGTCTGTGTGTGCCACGCTAAGCATGGACAACAGAAAGAGGAGAAGAGAACTGTCTGAGGACTTGAGAACCAAAATTGTGGACAAATATCAACAATCCCAAGGTTACAAGTCCATCTCCAGAGATCTAGATTTGCCTTTGTCCACAGTGTGCAACATTATCAAGAAGTTTGCAACCCATGGCACTGTAGCGAATCTCCCTGGTCGTGGACAGAAGAGAAAAATTGATGAAAGGTTGCAACGCAGGATAGTCCGGATGGTGGATAAGCAGCCCCAAACAAGTTCCAAAGGAATGCAAGCTGTCCTGCAGGCTCAGGGAGCATCAGTGTCAGCGCGAACTATCCGTCGACATTTAAATGAAATGAAACACTATGGCAGGAGACCCAGGAGGACCCCACTGCTGACACAGAGACATAAAAAAGCAAGATTAGTTTGCCAAAATGTACTTGAGTAAGCCAAAATCCTTCTGGGAAAATGTCTTGTGGACAGATGAGACCAAGATAGAGCTTTTTGGTAAAGCACATCATTCTACTGTTTACCGAAAACGAAATGAGGCCTACAAAGAAAAGAACACAGTACCTACAGTGAAATATGGTGGAGGTTCAATGATGTTTTGGGGTTGTTTTGCTGCCTCTGGCACTGGGTGCCTTGAATGTGTGCAAGGCATCATGAAATCTGAGGATTACCAAAGGATTTTGGGTCGCACTGTAGAGCCCAGTGTCAGAAAGCTGGATTTGCGTCTGAGATCTTGGGTCTTCCAGCAGGACAATGACCCCAAACATACGTCAAAAAGCACCCAGAAATGGATGGCAAGAAAGCGCTGGAGAGTTCTGAAGTGGCCAGCAATGAGTCCAGATCTGAATCCCATTGAACACCTGTGGAGAGATCTTAAAATTGCTGTTGGGAAAAGGCGCCCTTCCAATAAGAGAGACCTGGAGCAGTTTGCAAAGGAAGACTGGTCCAAAATTCCTGGTGAGAGGTGTAAGAAGCTTATTGATGGTTATAGGAAGCGACTGATTTCAGTTGTTTTTTCCAAAGGGTGAGCAACCAAATATTAAGTTAAGGGTGCCAATAATTTTGTCCGGCCCATTTTTGGAGTTTTGTTTGACATTATGTCCAATTTGCTTTTTTTCCTCCCTTTTTTTGTTGTGTTCCAATACACACAAAGGGAATAAACCTGTGTATAGCAAAACATGTGTTCCTGCAATACTTTTCTGTGAGAAATACTTGATTTTCTGGAAAAAGTTCTTGGGTGCCAACAATTTCGGCCATGACTGTAGGATATCACATTAATCAAAACAAGACAATAGAATTATATGGAATCTGTCAGAAAAAAAGGTATAGTATTTCTGTTAAATCAATTAAGTACCTAGGAATTTTACTTAACGAAATATAAAAAGATTTATTTAAGAATAATTATTCATACATTTGGAAACAAAACATAATGGCAGATATTTTAAATGTTAAATGTTAAACTTGTCCTGATCAGAAAGCATATTTGTAGTAAAAATGGATATTTTACCAAGAATTAACTTTCAATTTCAAATAATTTCAATAAAAAATGAAGAAAAGATACTAAATGTGTATCTGTAATGAATAATTAATTCTATTTGATCAAATAAAAAACTGGCAATAAAATTTAAGATTTTGCAAGATGTGAAAGAAATGGATTACCAGTATCAAACCTTAAATTATATTATTACACCAGTTGTTTAATCCGAAACCCTTGCTTCAATATTACGTATTTATTTTCCTGAGGGTGAATATATATAAAAAATTGACTAGTGGAAATTCATACTGATAAAATAAAAATGAAATCTTTTAAGATTCTCTCCTTAGAATGGTTAGAATTGTTTAATTGGTTTCAATATCTCCAAATAGATAGTATAGTTCAAATAAGGAAGAATACTCAAGAGACTTGACTGAATTTTAAAAACTTGTTAACTCAAAACTCAAAATATTTGTTGGGGCTTATTTCTAAGTTGTTACTGAAATAAGAACCAGAAACTGAACAAGTTAAGGACTGTATTGCTGGAATCCAAAATCAGTAACATTAGCAGATAAAATCAAAGTTAGGTTTTTACTGTGCAATAACATAGCTAGAAGCCATCATAATAGATGAGATACATAAAAAAGACTTAGTAAACTAATTTGTGGATTATGCATCAATGCTAAAATTAACTATATATTTAAAAATAATTCTGAATTTAACTTGAAAACTCTTTATGAACAGTTATTTTGTACATAGACTTGTACTATATGCAAAGTTTGGGTCGCTTTTAAGATACACTTAAATCTTGTCTGTTTTAGCTAACAAAGACAAATTATTTAAATTTGGTAAAAACAAGTTATACAATTTATTCCGATTAACAGTTCTTATTTTTACTAATAATTGATATGTGATATGATTCCAGTAATTAAAATTACTGTAATATTAACCCAATATTATTTTGAAATACTTTATTCAATAGTAAAATTAATTAATCAATATCACACTGCATGAAATTGTATTCTTTTCCTTCTTTTATCATGATTGTGCTATTAATATGTTACAATTTAAGCATACAAATAACATTTGTTTATGGAAGAAAGCTCCTAAGCCAATCAATCAAGTTCAATCATGCAATCATTAGTGCAATTAAAATTCTGTGCTTAAAGACATTCAGCATAATAGCAAATGAGCACATTGATGCAACTAACTAATATATCCTAGTGGAAACTTATTTGACAGACCTTGGGCAAGGAAAGAACTGGCAATGTACAGTTCTAAGAGAACAGAAAGGCAGGTTGAAAGTGGGTCCTTCTCACTATTCCAGATCAAGAAACTTTGTGGCTTTCAAACAATGGCAAGGACATGTTGATTCCTTGTTGAATAGGGTGTACATGTCCTAATAAAAAAGACACTAAGATCGAATGGCAAAATCTGAGATTCATTGTTACTGGATCACAGACAACTGAGATTCCTATTAGTAACTAAACTGAACATTTGGATAAATGGAAGATGAGGATGGACTCCCGTTTCTGTCTGACTGGTACTTCTCCCCGAAAGACAGCGTAAAACATAATCTGAAGAATCTTGCCTGAATACAAGAAGTATGTAAGAAAGTAACAGGACACTGCTCACCCCTCCATCCGATCCTCCCAGGGACAGTCCCCTCTCTGCTATTCTGTGGACGAAACAACAATCTCAAAACACAGGTTTTCCCCCAGTTGTTTACAGATGCTTTTGAAATACAACTTCCCACCGTTGATAGAGAAGAAACAGAAAAGGCAAGCCCCCTTGGATTCATAGCAGGTAAATCAGCATTAACAGGTGGCCCTCATTATCTGTGGAGCTTCATTCTCAAGGGCTCAAACCATGGATTAAAAAAACCTGTAGATGTGACCTTAAAAATAGATAATTTATGCACAGACAAAAGCTATCCTGAACGTTGTGCTCATGTAAAGGGGGGGGGGAAGCTTCAAGCTACAGTTACTTTAACTTTCCTGCATGATCTGGACTTCCTTTAACAAAAATAGAAATAAAATACTGTAGATGATGAGGGCCACCTGCGCCACACACATTACTCAGAAAGAGGTGGAGCATTTGCTAATAAAAGCGACAAAATCCAAAGCTCGACGCTTACAGTCATTTCTAGATAGTGTGACTGGGAAACAGCCTCAGCTACTATTGTGTTTCTTGCTCCAAAGGTCAGCAACAAATTTTGAATTACAAGTGAGCAAAGGATAGGAAAATCTAGTTCATTATTAATGAAATATTGTTCTATAGGAAAATGGGGATCTATAGGCTGAATAGAAGAGTTTAAAAAATGCAGTAGAGAGAATGAAAAGGGAGCAGCTGAAGTACCTTTTGTGATGAAAAGAGCTGCCCATCTTTACTGGAAAAAGTGAAAAAGCCCTTAATTAAAGCTTTCCATTCTTTCTGTGTTTACCATTGAGGGCCACTTTGCCATACACATTACTCAGAAAGAAGCAAAGCATTTGCTAGTGAAAACGACAAAACGGCATAACTAACATAATGGCTGGTCAAGGTTTACTTTTCCAGCTAAAGTTTAGCAGCTGAAAACAAATATTCCCTCCTTACTTTATTAACACATGAATCCCTATTAGCTTTAATGTACTATTACCAGTTGTGTCAGAAACAGGAAAAAGGGGTTTAATAATTATTAATCATGAAAATAAATCTATAATCTTTGTGCGGTTAGCATCTTGTAAGTAACTTAGCTCCCCCCCACAATATTAAATTTCAAATATAGGTAGAACAACAATTTAGGCTATCCAGGGGATAGGGCTGGCAAGAGAGAAAATAGTGAATACGACTCCTATTCTCAACAGCATACTATACTGTTTAACAAGACCAAAATATACATTCATGCTGAGCCAATCAACATCTCATAGGAATATCACATGCTGAAACAGAGGCATATAGCACAGAGTATAAAACTGCATATCCATAAAGTAAATATTGTGTTTATATACACAAACAAACATACTCATTAAAAGAGGTACAGTATGTGTCCTTGGGAGGTGTATCTAAGATGGAGCAAACTATTCTAGATAGGTTTTCTGGATTTCAAGATCCAAATGCCAAAATATGAAAATACAATGGAGACAATTTGGAAACCTGGTTTTAAATTATGGCCAGTATCATGCTCATTTGGTATCACTGTCAATAAACAAGTTAATAGCTAGAGAGGAGGTATAATCTCATGTTTTAAAAGGAAGCATTTGATCCTTTGGCCTTCCCAACCTCAATTCCATACCTGTTAAATGAAATAATAATGGCAACTTATTTCAAAAGCATGCTTGAATGTAAATAGAATGCAGACCAAAAAGTACGTTTCATGTTAAAAGCTTTAAATCAGGGGAAGGGATGTAAGTCTCTTTAAATGGGGAACAAGAATCCCCAGATATTTCACCAATACGGTAGTCCTCTTGACTAGGACTGGGGAAATTAGTGGAATGTGGAGTCTTTGGTGCTCTCTTGACTGTTTTCTTATAGAAAAAATCAGTATGAGTAAGCATGAGGTTTGCTCCCAGTTTCTATACAATAGCTTGCCCTGCCAGCAATAGTGGGGATGTGGTTTTCTCCTTGGTAGTTCCTTGATTAGGGATTGTTTTCTGCTCGATTGTTTGGCTGGTGCTCTCATCCGTGCTTGTCTGGTTATTGGCTGCTGGAGAAAATAGGTTCTATGTCTTTTTCTATTCTTCTTAAGCTTTTTTTATTGACTCCTTTGAATGGTATGAAAATGTTTGGTGGAGCAGTGGGCTAATGCCTCCTTAAGTAACACCAGCTGCCTGCAATTAGGGCAGGTTCGCATCCCACCAGGCTCAAGGTTGACTCAGCCTTCCATCCTTCCGAGGTAGGTAAAATGAGGACCCAGATTGTTGGGGGCAATTAAGCTGACTTTGTAATAATGCCGCTTGGGGTGTGTGTGAAAGCCCTAATAAGCAGGCATATACACAGAATGAAGGCTACTGCTAAGCTTGTAAGCCGCCCTGAGTCTTCAGAGAAGGGCGGGATATAAATGGAATAAAAATAAAAATAAATAAATATACATAGTCACGAGATCAAATTTCAAAAGTAAAGGACAGGGGCAACCTTTGTGGAGGACCACAAATTAAGTGCTTCTCTAAAGTAAGCAAGAGATGCTATGTTCTGAAGGGCAAAACTACAGGAAACATTTGGAAGCTGCCCTAAGACAAAGTATACACTATATATTGCCTTTAGTGCCTAGTATTCTGTTTTACCCGAGAGCAGCTCTTGAGGAAAATTATCTCTTAAGATCCTTTTAAATGGAGATGTGCTGGTTGCTCTGCTGTATCTTTTCAGCTGAAATACTGAAGACAATGGAAATCGTGTTGTATGGGAAACTGATGCCCATCTTTGGCTGCTGAAACCCAGATCAAGTCTGTATGTCTTCCAAGGCAACTCTTTTAGACATCTGCAGCATGGGCAGGGTAGGTAAAATGAGGACCCAGATTGTTGGGGGCAATTAAGCTGACTTTGTAATAATGCCGCTTGGGGTGTGTGTGTGTGAAAGCCCTAATAAGCAGGCATATACATAGAATGAAGGCTACTGCTAAGCTTGTAAGCCGCCCTGAGTCTTCGGAGAAGGGCGGGATATAAATGGAATTAAAATAAAAAATAAATAAATAAAAATAACGTGTACTGGAAGTCCTTGTTTAACAATGCTATTGTGACTGGTAATTCTGTTGTTAAGTAACATGGTCATAAACTGAAAAATTATGTGACTGCACCACTTTGTGTTATCTTAGTGATGACCCTCCTGGGTGTCACTGTTAAAAAAAAACTGCACAGGTTGTTAAACAAAGATCTCAAATGATTGAAACTTCCAACTTCCTGCCAGTGTCCCAACTGACTTTGCTTGTGGGAAGCCAGCAGGGAAAGTTGTAAATTGTGATGATCACATGGCTGGGGATGTTGCATCATCCATAATTATAAGGTCCAGTCATAACTACCATTTGTTCAGAGTCATCATAAATGCAATCACAGCAAGGGGATAACTGTATGCTATTTATACATCAAACAGAAAACACCATCACCACACTATTCTGAAGTTTTTAACAAGGACATTCTGTGTCTGGGAAAAAAAAATATTTACCTACGGATTTGCTCAGCTTCTTCCCTGTTTATTATGGCATCTGTTATCCCTCTTCCACACTTCCGAGGGGTACAGCCTAGATAATGCATAGGAAAAAAGAAGACAGTATTTAAATATTTTTTTCCCTGCTGCATCTGTCTTTAAAGATATTACATACAGCAGTATTGGTTGAACTGATTGATCCATCAGCACTAAGACTCTGAGAACAACCCATACATTACTATCATTATACTTCATACTTTTATTTAATTCTCACAATAATTATTGTACCTTACAACTATCCATTTCAATTTCCTCTGCCATTTTTCTAGGTCTTATGCATTAGCTAAAGAATCTGACATTCTAATTCTCAAATTATATAAATTATTCTTAAAATGTCCATATTTTTCTCCCAGGAATGATCCTGCTGTAATTATAAACATTGCAACAAATCTAAGTAATGTTTTTTGCCTAATCCGGTGGTGTCAAACTCCCGGCCCACAGGCCGGACATGTCATCCGGAAGCTACGCCCACCCCATTGCCAGCGAAACTGTCCCGATACGTTGCACAATGTCACGTGATGTCGCGAGTTTGATATGTCTGGCCTAATCCATCAAAAGAATTCTGGTTTATTTGGAAAAATCCAATGATGGCTGTAAATGCCAATTTTTAATGCCTCAAGTTTGGACAGAATAGTATATTAATAATGATAATAATAATTTAATTTTTATACCGCCCTTCTCCCGAAGGACTCAGGGCGGTGTACAGGGCAATACAATAAAATACAATATATAAAAATTAAAAGAAATATTAAATACATTAAATCTCTGGTAAAACTATGATTATAAAATTATGAGCTGCTCAGATATCTAGCAAAAAGGAATTCTATATAGAATTTGAAAATGTTGCAAACTGAAATAAATTCAGTGATGAGCTGACTTTTTCAATACTGAAAAAAAATATAAAATAGAAGGTGTTACTATAGAATCTCAGAATTCTAGTTATTCTTAAATATCCAGCCCATATTTGCAGGACCGTCTGCTGCCAGGAACGACTTCCCATCGCCCAGTGCGCTCACACAGGGAGGGCCTCCTCAGGGTGCCGTTGGCTAGACCCCCAGGGGGAGGGCCTTCTCTGTGGGAGCGCCAGCCCTGTGGAATCAGCTTCCCCTTGTGCTCCGGATGGCCCCAGATCTCCGGTCCTTTTGTCGCAACCTCAAAACATTTCTTTTCCATCAGGCTGACCTGGACTGACGATAGGGTTTTGTTTTTGTTTTTTAAAAATGTTTTTAATATTTTATCACTGAGGCTTGTTAGTTTAATCTCTTTTTTTAACATTTGTATTATTGTGTTTTATTGTTGTTAGCCGCCCTGAGTCCTTCAGGAGATAGGGCGGCATACAAGTCCCAATAATAAATAAATAAATAAATAAATATTTATGTTATTTGAATGTAAAAGACAAGTTATCTCTAACTTTGTAAATCTTTATCCGAAAGGTGCTTTTTCACAAGGCAACTGGACTTGCTTGTTTTTCTTTGAAGACATTTCGCTTCTCATGAGAAGTGAAATGTCTTCAAAGAAAAACAAGAAAGTCTAGTTGCCTCGTAAAAAAGCACCTTTGTGATAACTATGACTTGGATGACTGAGAATCTCCATAGACATTTTGCAAATCTTTATATTTCTGTTAGGAGTAGTTGAAGTTAGTATTCTATTCTGTTGGTTTTGCTTCTTGAACATTTACAAAACTATTACATTTCAAGGAGCATCTGGGGAACAATCATTAATTCAACTTCTTCAAGTGAAGTAAACAAACACTGAGTTACAAGCTTGATCTTTTGGAGTAAATTAGACTCTTGAGACCAACTTTTTCTGTACTCTTAAAGAGTAAAAATGACAGGAGAAAACAAATGAGCTGTTTTCAGTGGAAACTGCAATCATGGTATTTTAAGAAAAATATATGTATTGAAACATATACCAGAGAACCCTGCAGCATTTTGTGTTAGATTCTAAAATGATGTTGGGGGTGCAAATGTAGTACCAGTCTGCAAGCTAGGCAGCTTATAAAAAATTAAAAACCAAACAGAAAAAGACCAACAAGATAAAATAATAGGAAACACATTACAGCAAGGCTGAAATCATAACCATAAGTTGAAATTATCCACTCCCGTGGTCCAATGCTTGGGGACGAAACAGGTTTTCAAAATTTTATAAAAGAACAGCAGGGTTAGGGCCATCTGAATCAGGTGGAAAGTTTCCATACAGCAGGTATTGTGACAGAAAAATCACAATTCCTACTATATGGAATTGGCAGAAACTATTGAAGACAGGCAATCTAAACTATACAGTTGCAAGAAAAAGTATGTGAACCCTTTGGGATTACATGGAGTTTTGCATGAATTGGCCATAAAATGAGCCAATTGGCCAATTGGCCATAAAATGAGCCAAATCATGTAAGTCACAACAATAGAAAAACACAGTCTGCTTAAAATAATACTACACAAACATTAGCTGTTGTCATGTTTTAATTGAACATAACATGTAAACATTCACAGTGCAGGGTGGAAAAAGTATGTGAACCCCTAGCCTAATGACTTCTCCAAGAGCTAATTGGAGCCAGGAGTGAGCCACCCTTGACTCCAATCAGTGTGATGATATTGGATGTGTTGCTGACAGCTGTCCTGCCCTTTAAAAACACATACCTGTTTTGGGTTTACTGGTCTCAAGCAGCACTGTCTGATGTGAACCATGCCTCGCAGAAAAGAGCTCTCGACCTACGATCATGAATTGTTGACTTGCATGAAGCTGGAAAGGGTTACAAAAGTATCTCCAAAAGCCTTGATGTTCATGTGTCCACGGTAAGACAGACTGTCTACAAATGGAGAAAGTTTAGTACTGTTGCTACTCTCCCTAGGCGTGGTCGTCCTGTAAAAATGACTGCAAGAGCACAGCGCATAATGCTTAATGAGGTAAAGAAGAATCCTAGAATGTCAGCTAAAGACCTACAGAAATCTCTGGCACATGCTAACATTTTTGTTGACACATCTACAATAAGGAAAACATTAAACAAGAATGGAGTACATGGGAGGACACCACGGAGGAAGCCATTGCTGTCCAAAAAAAATATTGCAGCACGTTTGAAGTTTGCAAAAGAGCACCTGGATGTTCCACAGCACGACTGGCAAAATATACTCTGGACAGATGAAACCAAAATTGAATTGTTTGGGAAAAACACACAACACTATGTGTGGAGAAAAAAAGGCACAGCACACCAACATCAAAACCTCATCCCCAGTGTAAAACATGGCAGAGGGAGCATCATGGTTTGGGGCTGCTTTGCTGCCTCAGGGCCTGGACAGATTGTTGTCATTGATGGGAAAATGAATTCCAGAGTTTATCAGGACATTTTGCAGGAAAATGTACGACCATCTGTCCGCCAATGACCCAAAGCACACAAGTAATTCAACAAAACAATGGCTTCAACAGAACAGAATACACCTTCTGAAGTGGCCCAGTCAGAGTCCTGACCTCAACCCGATTGAAATGCTGTGGCATGACCTTAAGAGAGCGATTCACACCAGACATCCCAAGAATATTGCTACACTGAAACAGTTCTGTGAAGAGGAGTGGTCCAAAATTACTCCAGATCGTTGTGCAGGTCTGATCTGCAACTACAGGAAACGTTTGGTTGATGTTATTGCTGCCAAAGGAGGGTCAACCAGTTATTAAGTCCAAAGGTTCACATACTTTTTCCACCCAGAACTGTGAATGTTTCCATCTTATGTTCAATTAAAACATGACAACAGCTAATGTTTGTGTAGTATTATTTTAAGCAGACTGTGTTTTTCTATTGTTGTGACTTACATGACATTTAGAGCGCATTTTATGGCCAATTCATGCAAAACTCCACGTAATCCCAAAGGGTTCACATACTTTTTCTTGCAACTGTAATTTGAATCTGTACCATAAAGAGCTTTATAAGTAGTAACCAGTAATTTGAAGTATTTAGAAGTCTACTGAGAGCAAGTGCATTTTGCAGACTATGACTACCTATGCTGCCACATTCTGGACCTAATAAGTCTTCAAGGGCAGCCCTAGGCATAGCACATTGCAATAGTCCAAACAGGAAGTACCCGAGGCATAAGTGACCATGAACAGAATATTTCAATCCAAGAAGGGGCATAACCAATACACAAGATGTTTTTTTTTTGCAAAAGTCCTTCTCACTATTACTTCTGCTGCTCTTCAAAATCCAAGAGACACCAAAAATCTACCCCAGTTCTGTCTGGAGAAATGCAACCCAATCCCCCAAATAGAGGTCCGAGTACCCAGAGACCCCCTGGAGTCCATTGCCATTCAATTTAGTTTCTTTTCAAATTTGTTCTTCCCCACCCAGGCTCCCATGACCCCGAGATACTGGGATAGAAAACATCACTTGAATGACCCTGGGTTGAGATACATACATGAGTATCATCAGTATATTGGTGATACTAAACCCAATGACAACAGGTAAGCTCACCTAGTTAGTACATAAAAATGTTAAATAGGAATGAACAGGACTATATGTAGATCCCTGAGGAATCTTAGACAGAGTTACAGACATAGGTAGTCTTCTCAAAACTAAAGCAGATAAAAGAAAGCAGCATTACACAGGTTTAGGAAGGAATACTATTACAGTAAATTACCAAAGCAATAGATAAACCCTGAAAAAGACTGGAGATAAATTACAGCTCCCAGGATTCTCATCAAACGTACAGTGTAGATGTGATCTAGGCAAGCATCAAACTGAATTTTGATATATTTAAGAAACTTTGCAGTCAGGTTACAGAATAGGGAACACTGTCAAATGCATCCCACGGGTGCCCCCAAGTGGAAACTTGGCAATATGAAAATTGCAACAGAAATGCAAAAAACGAGCAGCCATTCAGGAATAGACTGAATTGATCCAGCAGAGTATGATCAGAATATATTCATTTAAGAATATGTATTTGAATAGGTCAAAATAAAGTATTTTTAAAAGTTAAAATACTTTAAAATTAAATTCATTTTTAGTATTGAAAATCCAAACCTCTCCTTTCAAAGCATGTTAAAACTGTAATTTCACCCTCAAAAACCAATTGTCAGTAAAAATTGGATCCCAAAAATAAAAAAATGAATCTAAAAACATTATTCCGTGCATATATCTAACAAGCGCAAAAGCACAAATGTGAGACATAAATCCTATGTATTATTTCATTCTGTATGAAATCAAGTATCTACCGCTACAATTAAAAGCACCAATGACTCTTTTTGATTCCAATTTTTAGTTCTGATTTCAACTTAGTGATTATGAATAATGAATTGTTATGAAAACTCATTTTTAGAGAATGTGAACTTTTGAATCAGATTATATTGGCACAAGCAGACAACTATAAGAATCATGGGATCTGTATTTCAGAGAGGTATCATATAAAAAATATGGATCCAAGACATAGGGTGTTTAAAATTTACATGCTTATTTTATGAGAAAGTTTCCCCATGCAGCCATAAAATCTCATCTGACTCCAGAGACTCAACAGAACTGGTGAGTAACATCATTAGTATGTAAAACCATGGATATTTGTGATAGATTCAAGTTTGTTTTGCAAATTTCCCATTTTATGCTATAGCAGCATTGACTGGATAGGGTTTTTTACCCCCTTCTGCATCCCTTAGATATAGATGTAGTCTGTGAGTTGATACTCCTTTAGGGGAATCTTTTGTACAATCCCTCCCCCAAATAAGGCTATAATGACTTGAAATTTGAGTTTTTGCACTTACATATTGCTCATAGTACATGATTTTTACTATAACATCTCTCTGAATGAATATAGCTTATAATTCTCCAAAGGAAACACTCAGAAGTCATAAAAGTGAGGGCCTTCTCCCACATACTATGAAAAAAACAGCCTTTGAACTCCTATAAAAACCAGAAGAGCCATAGCTTGAATTAGAAACATTGACAATAGCGCTTTAGTTTTTTTGTAAATATCACGAAGATCCATATGATGGCATGGATGTAGTCTATGATTTCATAATGGATGTATAATTTTCTGCCATATTTGCAATGTACAATATATACTGTGTAATTTTTAAAACTTGGTTTAATTATATGAACATACTACATATGTGATTTGTCATGCCAGTTCGAATCCTATATAAGGTCCATTGACACCAGTAAATCTGTTATACTTTTGCCTCATTGCAGCAAATCATTACAGAAATGATTTGTAATTTAAAGGTTATTTTGAGTGAAATCTTCTGTAAAAATATAAAGGATCCATGCTTCATGCCAGTAGTATGTAACAATAAATCAGCAATTTTATCTGTGTGGTTTACAGACAGAAAAGTACCTAATGATTTGGCTTGGGGTCAATCTCATACCTAAATCCAGAGTAGTGACATTGATCCATGGCTCAAAGTCATTATAATAATATTAAATTTTGTGATTCTTATGTAGTCCTGTCCATGTATGTGCTTTCTTACTTCGGTTTATGGAAATCCCATGTAAGGATCTTATAGACTCTACCTTTGGACTTTTATGGTACCTAAAAACATTGTCACGGACTTTTAGAAATCTCTGAATCAGATATAAATCCTGGACATAAGGTAGGATATTGTGTAGAAATCATGAAAAATTATTGAATCTTATTTTCCACTGTAAAATACCAAATTATAGTCCCTGACTTACAACTATAATTGAGCCTGGCAGTTATGGTTATAAATCGTGTTGGTTATAAAATGGATCATCATGTGACTAGACCTGTTTTAATGACCTTTTTTATACTGGTTTTTAAACAAAATTATTATTTGCTATGACTGGTTTTTGCAATAAAATGGAAGTAAAAAGACTGGTTTCCAGTAAAGGTGTCATCAATCACAGACATGTGACAAACAGTTGTAAAAAACTGTTAGAAATAAAGAAAGGAAAATAAGAGTTGGTTTCATTCCATCAAGGTTAAAATAGACATGTTAGTATTATTTCTGGTAACCTCTTAATGGAATTTTTGCTGACATCAGGACTGGAATGATAAGGTTTTAAGGATTTGTTTATAAAGAGATGGAATATGGGAAGAAAAGATCCATTTGTTGTATTTTAAGAGAAGATAAATTACTACAATTTTTTATAATTGTGATGAAGGGTGATATAGATATATATCACCCAATGACCAAAAATCCACATACAAACACCCGCGAAAACCTCAGAAATCCACCATCCTAAGAAACCCCAAAGACATAATTGGGTTAGAAAACCAAGGAGTATACGAAATCCCATGCCCCCACCTGCCCCACCACATACATCAGACAGACCAACAGAAGAATAAGTGCACGCATTGAAGAGCACAGAAACTCACTCAGAAAGGGAGAACAAACTTCATCCCTGTTCCAACACTTTGAAGCCACGGACATGAAATTGATTTTAAAAAAACCAAAACTATCGCCAAAATTGAACCTTTTAACAACAGAATAATCAGAGAAGCCATTGAGATAGAAAAACTCACCAGCTCAGTTCTAAGGCTGGCAGCTGAGACCAGCCCATCCACTCAAAACACACCCCCAACCAATCAGAACACACACCCCATTCAAAACACACCCCCACCCAATCAGAACACACCTAATCCCCCACCCAATCAGAGCACACCTCCACCCACAGAACACACCCCCTCTGGCAGTTTAAAAAAGAGGAACAAACAGCCACTACCACATGCTTCTCCCAGAAGAAGGAAGCCACCAGCCTGAGGATGACGGATGGGATTTCGTCGAAACGTTGCTCTTACGCCTGCAATTCTACGTGGGAAAAAACCCGAATGACCACACACAACACACACACACACACACACACACACACACACACACACACACACACACACACACATATATATATATATATATATATATATATATATATATATATATATATATATATATATATATATCCCCTTCATGGATTACTGCCTTGTCGTGGCGAAGGGGCTTGCGTAATTCAATGAAGCTATGAGCTATGCCGTGCAGGGCCACCCAAGACGGACAGGTCATAGCTGAGAGTTCTGACAAAACGTGATCCACTGGAGAAGGAAATGGCAACCCACTCCAGTATCTTTGCCATGAAAACCCTATGGACAGTACCAAAAGGCAAAACGATATGATGCTGGAAGATGAGCCCCTCAGGTCGGAAGGCGTCCAATATGCTACTGGGGAAGAGCAGAGGGCTAGTACTAGTAGCGCCAGAAAGAATGAAGCGACTGGGCCAAAGCCGAAAGGACGCTCAGCTGTGGATGTGTCTGGTGGTG
Organism: Vipera ursinii; assembly: GCF_947247035.1. NCBI lineage: Eukaryota > Metazoa > Chordata > Lepidosauria > Squamata > Viperidae > Vipera > Vipera ursinii. The sequence continues at coordinate 115,891,599 of NC_139513.1, read as the reverse complement.
AAAGGAAAGTCCGATGCTGTAAAGATTTTTTCTCCATAGGAACCTGGAATGTAAGATCCATGAATCAAGGCAAGCTGGACGTGGTCAAACAAGAGATGACAAGACTGAACATCGACATCTTAGGTATCAGCGAACTAAAATGGACAGGAATGGGTGAATTTAATTCAGATGACCATCAGGTATACTACTGCGGACAAGAATCCCTCAGAAGAAATGGAGTAGCCTTCATAGTCAATAAAAGAGTAGGAAAAGCAATACTGGGATACAATCCTCAAAATGACAGAATGATCTCAGTTCGAATCCAAGGCAAACCATTCAATATCACAGTAGTCCAAGTCTATGCCCCAACCACCAGTGCTGAAGAGGATGAAATTGACCAGTTCTATGAAGCCCTACAGCACCTTATAGAACTAACACCAAAAAATGATGTCCTTATCATCATGGGGGATTGGAATGCTAAAGTAGGAAGCCAAAAGATAACTGGAATAACAGGCAAGTTTGGCCTTGGAGTACAAAATGAAGCAGGGCACAGGCTGATAGAATTTTGTCAAGAGAATACGATGGTCATAGCAAACACTCTTTTCCAACAACCCAAGAGACGGCTCTACACATGGACATCACCAGACGGTCAACACAGAAATCAGATTGACTATATGCTCTGCAGCCAAAGATGGAGAAGCTCTATACAGTCGGTAAAAACAAGACCAGGAGCTGACTGTGGCTCAGACCATGAGCTTCTCCTTGCAAAGTTTAGGCTTAAACTGAAGAAAGTAGGGAAAAGCACTAGGCCACTCAGGTATGAATTAAATCATATCCCTATTGAATATACAGTAGAGGTGACAAATAGATTTAAGGAATTAGATCTGATAGACAGAGTGCCTGAAGAACTATGGACAGAGGTTCGCGACATTGTACAACAGGTAGCAACCAAAACCATCCCAAAGAAAAAGAAATGCAAGAAAGCAAAATGGCTGTCTGAGGAAGCTTTGCAAATAGCTGAGGAAAGGAGGAAAGCGAAAGGCAAGGGAGAAAAACATAGATATGCCCAATTGAATGCAGAATTCCAGAGAATAGCTAGAAGAGATAAGAATGCCTTCTTAAATGAACAGTGCAAAGAAATAGAAGAAAACAATAGAATAGGGAGGACCAGAGATCTTTTCAAGAAAATTGGAGAGATGAAGGGAACATTCCATGCAAAAATGGGCATGATAAAGGACCAAAATGGCAGGGACCTAACAGAGGCAGAAGAGATTAAGAAGAGGTGGCAAAATTACACAGAAGAACTATACAAGAATGAGCTTAACGTCCCTGATAATCACAATGAGGTGGTCACTGACCTCGAGCCAGACATCCTAGAATGTGAAGTGAAGTGGGCCTTAGAAAAGCTGAGCAACAACAAAGCTAGTGGAGGTGACAGTATTCCAGCTGAGCTATTCAAAATCTTAAAAGACAGTGCAGTAAAAGTGCTACACTCAATTTGCCAGCAAATTTGGAAAACTCAGCAGTGGCCACAGGATTGGAAAAGATCAGTTTACATTCCAATTCCAAAGAAAGGCAGTGCCAAAGAATGTTCAAACTATCGCACCATTGCACTCATTTCTCATGCTAGTAAAGTCATGCTTAAAATCCTACAAGCTAGACTTCAGCAGTATGTGGATCGAGAACTACCAGAAGTACAGGCAGGATTTCGAAGAGGCAGAGGAACTAGAGATCAAATTGCCAACATACGCTGGATCATGGAGAAAGCTAGGGAGTTCCAGAAAAACATCTACTTCTGCTTCATTGACTATGCTAAAGCCTTTGATTGTGTGGATCATAACAAACTGTGGCAAGTTCTTAAAGAGATGGGAGTACCAGACCATCTTATTTGTCTCTTGAGAAACCTATATGCGGGTCAAGAAGCAACAGTGAGAACTGGACACGGAACCACTGATTGGTTCAAAATTGGGAAAGGAGTCCGGCAAGGCTGTATACTGTCGCCCTGCCTATTTAACTTATATGCAGAGCACATCATGAGAAAGGCAGGGCTAGATGAATCAATAGTTGGAATTAAGATTGCTGGAAGAAATATCAACAACCTAAGATACGCAGATGATACCACTCTAATGGCAGAAAGTGAAGAAGAACTAAAGAGCCTCTTGTTGCGGGTGAAAAAGGAGAGTGCAAAAGTTGGGTTGAAACTTAACATTAAGAAAACCAAGATCATGGCATCTGGCCCTCTCAATTCCTGGCGAATAGATGGGGAAGAAATGGAGGTAGTGACAGATTTTGTTTTCCTGGGCTCCAAGATCACTGCAGATGGGGACTGTAGCCAAGAAATTAAAAGACGCTTGCTCCTGGGAAGGAAAGCCATGGCAAATCTAGACAGCACACTAAAAAGCAGAGACATCACCCTGTCGACAAAAGTGCGTATAGTCAAGGCTATGGTCTTCCCAGTTGCAATGTATGGCAGTGAAAGTTGGACCATAAGAAAGGCTGAGCGCCAAAGAATTGAGGCCTTTGAACTCTGGTGCTGGAGAAGACTCCTGCGAGTCCCTTGGACTGCAAGGCGATCAAACCGGTCAGTCCTAGAGGAGATCAATCCTGACTGCTCTTTAGAAGGCCAGATCTTGAAGCTAAAACTCAAATACTTTGGCCACCTAATGAGAAAGAAGGACTCACTGGAGAAGAGCCTAATGCTGGGAAAGATCGAGGGCAATAGAAGAAGGGGACGACAGAGAATGAGGTGGCTGGATGGAGTCACTGAAGCAGTAGGCGTGAGCTTAAATGGACTCCAGAAGATGGTGGAAGACAGGAAGGCCTGGAGGAACGTTGTCCATAGGGTCGCGATGAGTCGGACACGACTTCGCAGCTAACAACAACAACAAAAATATATATATATATATAATGTTTGTTAAGTATTTACGGTAGATTACTTTGCTAGGCCCCAAACATGGGACAAATCTTATTTCCTGTTTCAGCCTAACCCAAGGCCATCAACAGGCAGTACTCACAGAAGTGACAGCTCATATTTGTGTAAAACCAAAAAATTTACACACACACACACATATTGTGTTATTGTTTCTTTTCTAATTTTTTGCACCTATTTTTTCTTTTTTTAATTTGAATTAATGTTTATCATTGTAATTGTAATTTTTAATAAAATTACTATTAAAAAAGCACCAATGCAGGTCATATTATTCAATACCTTCAAACCGTTTATGGCTGTCATAATCCTCTGAGCAGGATACTTCAATGAATTTGTCTGGGATACTTTCACCATGAGAAGCCAATACTTCTGTAACTCCATCTTCACTGAACAAGTAGCTTCTACTCAAAAGATAACCCAGCGTGGCAGATGAGACAAGGAAAGCTGCTGTTAACCATTTTCGGCGTGAATCTTTCTGAATATTATCTTTCACATCACTGAAAACAAAAAAATTGCTTTTATTCTCTTAATAAATATTTTGACTTTGGATTTTACAATGAAGTTTTAAAACCTATGTCTGGCCTTCATACTTTACTGTGTATTATTTTTCATCATTATTTTAATTTTAAAATGGTTGTCTTGTGATTATAGTACACTATAGTATCAGTTGATCTGGGAAAATGTTTTATTGAAGAGCAGAACATGCATTTTAAAAAGTAATAAATATAATTCACACAATTTGCACTTCTTTAAACACAAAACTAATGAAGTACACTTATATTCAGTAACATGGGCCCAATGACTGCATCTTTAATACATAGGCCTCATTTACATCAAGCAAGAAACATATCATTTTCTGAATCTCAGGCTTGGGAAAAATAGCCTTTAGCTATTAAAATTCCTGATAATTACTCTTGAGTCTTGACAAGTTATGGCTTACTAAAAATACATGTTTTCTTGAATATCAAGGAGAACTGAAACACCTTAATTTTACCTGTTTTCTTTAAATTCAGTGATTTGTAGTAAGTTGCAGGAAGTATTAATATAAAGTGCTATAGAGAGCTAGAACAGTGTGACGTTTAGATTTTGGATTTGCACTAGAGAGACTTAGGTTCAAGGTTCCATACAAAGAGAATTCACTGGTTTACTTTGGAGACAATTCAGTCTCTCTTAGCCAATCTACCTCAAAGAATCTACCTCAAAGAAGATAAAATGTGCAGATATCCCCACATAAGATGCCCTGACAGCTGACATAAAAAGCAGAATACTATCTTTATTGTACTTAATATATATATTTTTAATCTAGCTCTTCGCCCTTGGCCTTTCCTATTTATATTCACACAAGGACCTATAAAGATTAAGTCGCCTGAACATATTCTTGAACAGTGAAGGGGCACAGAGCAGAAAACATCCTGTAGCCAAGAAGGCTCCACAGATATTTCCACTACTCAGGTGACCCTGAGGACACAGGTAAACCTCCAAATGGCCACAATGACTCTCTAAAAGAATGCAAATAACCAGCTGTCTGCAAGGAGTATAAATCCTTCCATTCCCCACCATCCAGTCAGAGTTGAAGAAGCTTCTTGGATAAGAAGTGAAACGTCTTCAAAGAAAAACAAGGCAGTGCAGTTGCCTCCTGAAAAAGCACTTTTGGGACAATCATGACCTTGGTGACTGAGAATGTCCATAGACATTTGCCTGCATGTAAATAATTCAAGATTATCCAAAAAACACTGTGGCTGAGTGAGGAAATAGTTAAGGCAATTCTAGCTTAAATCCAGTGCTCTGCTAGTTCAGTAAGGATACTAGGCAGAAGTCATTAAGAGGAACACCGTGATCCAGAATAAACATAAAAGGATAATACTGGCCAAGTAACAGCACAAACATACAAGCCCCAAAAGGAAGCTGAAGTTGTTTTAAAGAACTTAACAAACTGTTCCATGAAGAGTTCTTTGTGCAGCTACCCATGTCATGAATGTGACTCATGAGTATTTATCTGCACTGCTAAAATATTATAATTTCCCCTACTTTTCCTGCATCATATTCTCAACATGGGAGCTTATAAACGTAGTCGACTTACAACAGTTCATTTAGTGACTATTCAAAGTTATAATGGCACTGGAAAAAAGTGATTTTCCCTATTTTACGACTTTTCTTGTAACAGTTGTTAAGTGAATCGCTGCAGTTGTTAAGTTAAATATGGCTGTATTTTTCACACAATCGTTGCAGGGCCCCCTTGTTCACATGATTAAACTTCAGACCCTTGGCAACTGACTCATATTTATGATGGTTGCAATGTCCCAGCATCACGTCAACCCTTTAACAACTGTATTACTAATTTAACAACTGCAGTGATTCACTTAACAACTGTGACAAGAAAGTTGGGGGAAAACTCACTAAACATATGCCTCACTTAGCAACACAAATTTTGAGCTCAGTTATGGTCTTAGGTTGAAGATTACCTGTCTAAGGCCGTGTTGTCTAGAACCCAGCTATCAATACCTCTTTAAATGAAAGGGAAGAAGAAACCTTCTATCTTACAAGCAGATTCCAACCTGTTACCATATTGCAAGAATCCAACTCAGTCCAATTAGAAAGGATTAAGAGCTGCATTGTGATATATTCTAACTTGCCGGCATCAAGTTCCCTTCGTCCAGTGCGCTCCCACAGGGAGGGTCTTCTCAGGGTGCCACCGGTAAGAGATTGCCGGCGGACGACACCCAGGGATAGGGCCTTCTCAGTGGGTGCGCCTGCCCTTTGGAACCAGCTGCCAGTGGAGCTTAGGACTGCCCCCCGACCTCCGTTCATTCCGCCGGGACCTGAAGACCTGGCTCTTCGAGCTCTCTGGCCCAGGCTGAGAATTAATCTTAATTTTAACTGGGGTTTTATTTATGCAGGAACGAATATAATTTTTTTAAATTTGTTTTTAACTTTTGTATCTTTGTTTTTTAATCACCCTGTAAACTGCCCTTAGTCCTTCGGGAAAGGGCGGTATATAAATGTAATAATAATAATAATAATAATAATAATAATAATAATAATAATAATAATAATAATAATAATAAATCAGGGGTCTTCAAACTTGGCCCTTTTATGACTTGCGGAGTTCAACTCCCAGAATTCCTCAGCCAGCCTGGCTGAGGAATTCTGGGAGTTGAAGCCCACAAGTCATAAAAGGACCAAGTTTGAAGACCCCTGTTCTAAATTCATCATGCCGGTAGAAGTCCTGAGCCTTGCCACACAAAATACTCCAAACTGACACTCGCTGGATACGTCCTGACTTTGCCGCAGTCCTCAATCCGGCCCCAAGGACTTATAAAGGAACAGCCACCTCTCATCTGGGTGGATAGTCTGGAAAGGATTGTCCACCTCGAGAAAGCGCCAGACTGGGCAAAGCACTGCGGAGGAGTGAAAAAAAGCCAGGCGGGATTGGGGAAGATGAAGCGCAAAGAGCGTCTCCTCCTCACATGAGCACCACTGAGCCACAACGGGCAGCTACCGGTATTAGCAGCTTCGTACCTGCTGCAGTGACGACGCTCTTCCGCTCGAACCGCCGCACCTGCACCGCCACTCTCCGGAGCCCTTCCGGTCGGCCGCCGCTGAGGAGCCATTGTTCCAATTGAGCAGCTCTACCTGGACCCCTGGAGATGTTACCTTCGAGCGCGCGGGAGGAGACGGAGGGAGGCAACGACCAATAGGCTTTCCCAGAGCCCGAGCCGGAAACTCAGGGAGGCGCAATTGATCCCAGAGAACGCGAGCAGTAAGGCATGCTCAATCCAGCCTAGAGCAGCCGAATACTAGCTCCCGCAGGCGGAAAGGTGAGCAGTTAGTTGTTGCTGGAGTGGTGGGTGCGCTGCTATAAAGGTTACGGGGAAGCAGGTGTAGAAGCTTAAAAGGAGAGGTCGCAGGGTAAGGGGCGGGGCTTGAGTCATGAGCAATATATCTAAGTGGTTGCATTTAATCTGGTTATTTTTCCTGTGCTTTCTGCTGCCTGTCTGTAAGGAGATGGGACCCTGCGAAGGGGTGAATGCAGGACGCTAGTTTGCTCTTGGAGAGGGGCGTGGAGGTTTTGCTAGTCCGAGTTGCGGCTATTCCAGAATTGAAGGTCACCTGCTATTCTGTAAAATTCATACATATACGGTCCAGTGCTTTTTTTGTAAAAGAAAAAGGTGCCGGAACTCACACATGTCATATAACCCGCCTTGCCTACCCTACAAGGTTCCATCCAAAAAAGGTGCCGGAACTCCGTTCTGAGCGTTCTATGAGAAAAAAAGCCCTGATACCCCTTTCTCGCTGTTACCTTAACACGGGTAACGTGTGAAATCCTTGAGGACAAAGTTATTATTCCCATTTGTGATCTGCTTTTTAATTTTAAAGATCCTTAAGTTCTTGTAGGAAGTCTTCGGAATGTGGTTATTCTCCTAGTTCTTGTGAGTGCTGTTTGATGTGCAGATTGTTCTGATGTTTAGGCTCTTTTTTAAAATTGTGTTTTTTTTTATTTTAAAGGTAAGTTGCCCAGAGTCATTCTAGCATGGGGTAGCTTCTAAATCTAACAAATAAATGAAAATACATTCTATTTTTTTAAAAATATATTTTATTGATTTTATAATATAAACATTTTGATATTTCGTAAACAGCGTGTTGTCTGGGTTTATATTTACAAAGTAATCATTAACGGTTAATTTCTATATTCCAAAATCCACATTATAACTTTCTCTTCTTCCAATAATATTCTCTTTGCAACTTAAATTAATACAATTCTATTAATTTGATAGGTAACAAATATAAAGATTTTTCTAAAATTTCTATCAATAATCTCATCAATATCATGCTTCTTTTCTATCTGGTCATCTTGGTTGCCTCATCACAAATCCTGTTTACAATTTGTATTTAAATTTATTTTCCCTACAATGTTCAAAACATTTCTACTGGTTAAAATTTTCCCAGAATTAATTATCTTAAAGTATGTAAATCTATTTTCATATCTTAAAAAATAAGTAAGAAAAAGACACAAAAGAAAGACATAGAAAAAGAAAAGAATTAAGAGAAAAAAAGAAAAAGAAAAAGAAGAAAAAAGAGAAGAAAGAAGAAAAAAAGAAAATAATATATTACTTAAAATATGTATCCCTCTTGAATTAGTATACACTTATTTCCAAATTCTTTCTGTTCTTTTTACCCATAATTAAACCTATGTTTAATCTTTAAATGTTCCATTTAATAAATCTTTTAACTCTATTCAAAACATTTTTCCCATTTTTAGTTCTCCATTGGAATTTTCTTAAAATCAATTACATTTAAATATCTAAAACATTTCCTTTATGTTAATCATCCCACACATTTTTATAGTTCTCATATTGAAAAACAAAAGAAAAAAAGATACTGTCTTAGAGAGTTCATCCCTCTTAAACTAAAATCTTTCAATTTCTTCAACCATATTCAAACAAGTGTTTAATTTTTAAATATTCCCTCTGATACACCCCATCATCTAATTCCTCAATTCTCACTTTAGCAGGTGTACCCAGAAAAGGATTTGTTAAAATAGGATTTTCCCAAAAAATGTCCCAATAATTTGCCATGTACCGCATATTTTATAACTGCAGGATCTCCAGTTGCATCCTTGGAATCTCTAGATAGGGCTGAGAGAATAGCAAGCTGCTTCAGTTAACATGGTACCTTCCAGATATGTTGAGCTACAGCATTTTATCCATGACCAGTTTCTTGACTGGTTCTCAGAAGATTAAGGATCATATCTAGTTAGTGCTTGAATTGGGGACCATAAAGAAATATTAGGCTTGGGAATTTGAAAACTTCCCAGAAAAACTTCATAGCAAACATGTTCAATAATGCTACCAAAAAATTATATGGATGTGTCTGTGAAGTCACCAGGATTTTAACTCAAAAGAGACTTTGGGTTGACCTGCTGAGCTATCAGTGTTCTGAATTCGGCATAAAGCAGTTTCCTGCATCAAATATCAAATATCCTCCTTTATTGACTGCAGTGTATTGTAAAATGTCGTAAAACTTTTAGATTTGGCAATATGTCAGATTTAAAAATATTAGTGTAACTGTTTCCCTAATACCTATTTTCTGCTAAATTATTATAAAATGGCTCAGTAACATTTAAACTTTCACAGAATGCTAATAAAATTATGAGACCTTTACTTGGAGAGAGGACACTCTGAACGTGATGTGACTTTTTCAAAGAAACATGCATACAGCAATTTCAGTTGTAATGGAAAATTTATGTCATCCTATACTGATCTGAGATGGGGAAGAAATGGAGGTAGTGACAGATTTTATTTTCCTGGCCTCCAAAATCACTGCAGACAGGGACTGAAGCCAAGAAATTAAAAGACGTTTGCTCTTGGGGAGGAAAGCCATGGCAAATCTAGACAGCACACTAAAAAGCAGAGACATTACCCTGCCAACAAAAGTGCATATGGTCTTCCCAGTTGCAATGTATGGCTGTGAAAGTTGAACCATAAGAAAGGCTGAGTGCCAAAGAATTGAGGCCTTTGAACTATGGTGCTGGAGAAGACTCCTGCGAGTCCCTTGGACTGCAAGGCGATCAAACCGGTCAGTCCTAGAGGAGATCAACCCTGACTGCTCTTTAGAAGGCCAGATCCTGAAGTTGAAACTCAAATACTTTGGCCACCTAATGAGAAGGAAGGACTCACTGGAGAAGAGCCGAATGCTGGGAAAGGTTGAGGGCAAGAGAAGAAGGGGACAACAGAGAATGAGGTGGCTGGATGGAGTCACTAAAGCAGTAGGCGTGAGCCTAAATGGACTCCAGAAGATGGTAGAGGACAGGAAGGCCTGGAGGAACGTTGTCCATGGGATCGAGATGGGTCGGACACGACTTCGCAACTAACAACAACAACATACTGATCTAAGTGACAAATTTGCTCTTTGGAATGAATGAGGCTTATGGATTGAAGATGAGAAGGAAATGGGAATACAGGTAGTTCTCAACTTATGATTTCAATTGAACCCAAAATTTCTGTTGTTAAGCGAGACATCTGTTAAGTGTGTTTTCCCCCTTTTTATGACTTTTCTTGACAGTGATTAGGTGAATCACTGCAGTTGTTCAGTTAGTAGCACCATTGTTAAATGAATCTGCCTTCCCCAGGACACTGCAATCGTCTTAAATATGAATCAGTTGCCAAGTGTCTGAAGGTTGATCGTGTGACCATGGGAATGCTGCAATGGTCGCAAGTGGGAAAAAGGGTCATAAATCACTTTTTAAAGTGCCGTTGGAGCTTTGAGGTCACTAAATTAACTGTTGTAAGTTGAGTACTACCTGTAAATGGGAAAGGTTAGGCATATAACAGGAGGTTGAACTATTTCTTTCAGAAAGGACAGCTTCAAAACATCAGTTTCTTATGGGAACAAGAATCATCCTTGGAGTGAAGAGCTTTAGGTAACTAAATGGTCTCTTAATTATGTGGCAGGCAGGATAATCATTAAGGTAACATTCTCTGGCAACTGTCAGGCTTATCCCAAACCATTACAGAAACAAGAATGCTTGCAGGCAGAGATTCGGGGGGCATAAGATATTACAGGGTTTTAAAAAAATAAAAAGCTAGTGATTGTCAACAATAAGACTCAGGCTATGTATATTGAAGTTTCAATTTGAATTTCTTTCTCTAACCCATACATTGTAACAGACCGAAAGCTACATTGTAGCAGCACTTACTCACTGGTTGAAACTTACGCACTATTACTGTATTATAATGGACCAGTCTGATTTGGATCCTTAGTTTCTGACTTGGCACACACTAGTGCTCAGTTAGGACTAGGACGGGCTGATCCAGTCACTGTCAGTTTAAATCTTCCTCACAGGCTGTTGTAAGGGTAAAATGATTGAAAGCATAAAAATGAGACTGTATCTGGTGTTAAGAAGCATGCTTCCACTGATTTAATAGGATGATCACCTATGGTATTTGCTTTGTAAAAGCCATGAAGAAAATATGAGTGTTGCTTGTTTTGACATCGTGCCCTCCTATAAGTATAAAGACTCACAAAATGTTGTTTTGTGGCAACTTTTTATTATCCTATTTAATGATGGGGCAAATGAGGCAAGCGGTAACACTACTGCTCTTTTCCAGTATATCATTTGGTTTACTGCCGACAGCAAAGACAGAAGAAAATATAATGATGGTTTCGTCTCCATTTGAATTGCACCTGGTGCATCTGGATCTCAAGGGGGCTCCACCCAAAGTCTCATACCTGGCAGAGGTAATAGTCTTTATGTGTATGATCAAGGAACTGATTTCTAGCTCCACCCAGCTCAAAAAAGTAGTCTTCCATCTATATATTCTATAACTGCTGAGAAGATTTCAGTGGGAACGTGGTGGGAGATAAATGTAATCAGTCAGTCAATTACAATAGCGTTCCTAGATCTATTTTGTATGGAGTAGCTGCAGTGTTACTACAGTTCAGTTAAGTGTGCACTTAAAAAGAACAGAGACCTGGAAAATAATACTTTAGAAATAATAGCTTCTAAACCAGCAACAACTGGCTTTGAAATGTGACATTAGGAAGAACTCAAGAGTTGTGCTGGATTATGCTAGTCATCTTTCTAGTATCACACTAAACAAGTAAATGTCTCTGGTAGCATAGGAGTATTTCCCACCCGTTTTTCCCAGCAACTTATTTCTCAAAAGCTGGTAGCAGTTATAATCGTAATGGGGCCTGCCTGTCAGGTTGTAACTGATGACGGTTGTAATTTGAGTCAACCATGTAACTAACCAGATTTTTACAACCATTTCCGCTGCTGTCATTAAGCGAATGCTGCAGTTATTAAGTGAATCAATAGTTTGCTATGGACGTAGTTTTGCCAAAAACCTGAAGTAAATGCCAGTTTTCGCCAAAAAATGTTACAATGTCATAAAATGTTATAAAACAGTGTCGTGTGACTACAGGACACTGCTGAGCTCTTGAAGTCCAGTGAGGTAACCGTCAAAACTTTGAATCCGGGTCATAAGTAATTTCCAGAGAGATCTGTCATAACGTTGAACAGTCGCTAAGCAACTGGTGATAAGTCCACGACTACCTGTACTATGAAACCATCATGACTATTAGCCATTATCTTGAATGAATTCATCTAATTCCTCCCATGTTGGGGACCATGTTTTCCAACCATCATCTTTCCATTGCAAGGTTATATACGTGCTGTGTATTGTTCCTATTAGTTGTCCTGAATCTCCCACATTCACTTGAAATGTATGAACATGGATTCTAGCACTTTGAAAGAAAAAAGCTGCTTCTTCCCCATTTTTGTACTGTATGCATAATGTTTATAGTTTCTCTATAAGAAAGGAGAATGCCAAGGAAGTGTCCACTCTATGCTTGCTTTATTTTTTTAAATGGGGCAAAAAAAAGAGCTAAAACATGTTATCTCACAAGATCTAGTGATCAATATACGTGGGAGGCATTTTCTAAGGCCATTGTTACCTTATTAAAGTAAATGTAGCAATTCATCACTGACTAGAAATTTGAGATGTTTTATGCAACCAACAGATCTTCCCATTGCTCCATGTCCTGGGTGCAAATGGTATTCTCCTTGAATATGAGGATATGTACCCTTATGATGGAGAACTGACGCCACTCCGAGCAAATGATGCATACAGGTATGTTAGCCAGCCAGTCATCTTAGATGACATAGTCTCTGGTTCTCTTGTCTCATTGAAATCCCAGGTTTTATAGAGCTGTACCAAGCAAAGGGGATGCAGTGGCTCAGTGGGTTAGGGCGCTGAGCTTGTCGATCAGATGGTCAGCAGTTTGGCGGGTCGAATCCCGAGTGCCGCATAACAGAGTGAGCGCCTGTTACTCGTCCCAGCTTCTGCCAACCCAGCAGTTCGAAAGCACGTAAAAATGCAAATAGAAAAATAGGGACCACTACGATGGGAAGGTAACAGTGTTCCGTGCGCCTTTGGCGTCTAGTCATGCCGGCCACATGACCACGGAGACGTCCTCGGACAAGCGCTGGCTCTTCGGCTTTGAAACGGAGATGAGCACCGGCCCCTAGAGTTGGAAACGACTAGCACGCATGTGCGGGGGAACCTTTACCTTTACCTTACCAAGCAATTGGAACTGATGTAAATTTACTACTGAGAGGCAAACTTTATTTTTTTAATATCCCTCAAAACCAATCCCATTCAGTGCTTATTTATTCTGTTTGCTCTGTACTTGGTAGTAGTTCAGAATCTAGAGTATCTAATATTTAGAAACTTTGTTTAAATTTGCTGCAGGTATGGACACGTAAAGTTGATGCAATCTGTCCACTATGCAAAGCAAACACGTCCATGCAAGATGGAATTCTAAACAAAAAAAACTGGTATTAAATGTATAATTTATTAATGAAGGTCTCTCTTTTTCTAGTCCCTCTGAGGTTAAAGAGATTTTAAAGCTGGCAAAGTCGCATGACTTAGAGGTTATCCCCTTAATACAGACATTTGGACATATGGAGGTAAGTGCCAGCTCCTAGATAGGGACATTTCACCAGTTTGTGTAATTTTTGTACTGTAATTCTGAGTTGCTTTATTGATAGCTTTACTTACCGTATACAGACTTGCATTTGAAGTTATGCAATTTTCTGGATTACTGTATTATATTTGCTCTGGTTTATGGATGACCGCCTCTGGTTCTTGCTTCTCCTGCAGTTTGTTCTGAAGCACAAAAAATTCTGCCACCTCCGGGAAGTGGCAATGTTCCCCAACACACTGAACCCTCATAAAGAGGATTCCTTGAAGTTGATTAGCACAATGATAGAGCAAGTAATGGCACTACATGACGATCTCCGATGGTTTCACATTGGCTGTGATGAGGTAATGCTTGGAAACATGGGCCTGAATTTGATCAGGGGAGACAGGGCCGTTTAGCAGTGCTCATAGTCTATTGGCACATTATTATATTTTCTTGTGAGGTTTTTTTTTGTTAAATTTATTTGCCACCTATCTTGCCCTGGGGTTACTCGAGACTGTTTTAATGTTTTTCTTCATGCCAACTTCCATGGGATCATTCTGATCAGCTTTTGTTATGCATAAAGAACTTACACTGTCTTATCTTTCATTTTAGCCACATGTCATTATTTTTCTGCTAATTTGATTTTACCCTGGTGTAAGGAAGATGAAGAAACCTCCTTGCAAGACAGGGAGGAAAACACAAAAAACATATATTTCAGTTAGCGGCTTTCCTGAAACAAAATATCTGTGTTTCAGTTTTGATCCACACAAAACACACACACACACACAAAGGTGCAAAGTCCCTGCAGAGAGTAGATGAGGCAGCACACACTAACGTTGTTCTAGTCACCCTGTAAAATGACTACAGAATTCCACTGGGTTTTGTTTCAGTCAACACCCAGAGTAATTTCATGGTTTATTTCCACCAAACAGTGGCTGATTCAAAACCAAAGCTTTGAACATGATGTTTTCTTTCACATTTGGAAGAAAATGTATTTTCTTATTGTGTTCACACCTGTACTTAGATTAATAATAATAATTTTGCCTAACCATCCTTGCCACTGTCCTGCAGTTGTCTGATATCATGATATATTTTCTTACAAACTGCACAGTATAATTTAGCTTTACTACTTCATAAATATTGGAGTAGAATTAATAATGCCTGCAGGATTTTGTCAAGCTTCTCAGTGAGGGAAATCGCAGATCTCTAAGCACTTAAAAGTTGAGCCTGACTCCTCACTGTGACATAGCTAACGGTTCTCAGATGCAGTTTTGCTAAATTAGAATCTTTATTTCTGACAAGAATGAAGCCACACAGAGTGATTGATTGCCTACTGTTAGTGCAAAGTAGTACAATAATTTTATACCTGGGGTGTGTTAAAACCAGATTTCTTTTGATTTCTGCCTTGTCCTCATCAATTTTCCAGATATAGAATTTTGGGATTTGCTGGTTTTCACATTTGTTAGTCCATTTTAACGTGACCTGACTTTATTTACTAAATGATTTTATATCTTGTTTTTTGACCAAGAGCTCAAAAAGGCCTACGAGTGTTAGATGATTTCCAAATAACATTAGCAACATGAAAGAAGGTACTTGAAAGAAAAATAGGTATCTTGAGGTGCTTCTGCAGAAGGAAAAGCAGTAATAAATGAAATATTCCCTTCTTTTCATGGTAAAGATAATCATTCTGAATGTGAAAAGCAGTTCTGTGATTATTCGGAAAAGCTGTTTCCAAATGACATAGCAACATGAAAGAAAAATACCATTGAACAGAAGTTTTGTTTTTATATCTTCAGGTGTATTACCTTGGTGAAGGGGAAGAATCCAAGCAATGGCTGCAGCAAGAAGAAAATACTGTTGAAAAATTGTGCCTAGCGCACATGAAAGCAGTGGCCAGTCACATAGTCTCAACCCATCCCACAGTGAAACCAATTGTGTGGGATGACATGCTGAGGAGAATGAGTGAAGAAACTCTGAGAGGTAGGTAATCCCAGCTGCAGCTTTGGAATATTTCTGAAAGGTCACTTTTCATCAGTCACATTTGCACGAAATAATAAGCCATTAGGCTTGCTTAATGTGAAAGTGCCTGCAGGCCAAAGCAGCCTGTCTACCAGATCTCCTATCTATATTTGTTTGGGGTCTCACATAGAAACTATCTCTTTTTCAAATTATCTGTATGAAATAGTCATAAATAAATTATGGGTAGTATCTATAGCTAAATTGAGCAGAAAGGAACATGCATCCTATATTTGGGTAAGATTAGCTGTTTGGAAACCTACAGATGGATGT
Organism: Vipera ursinii; assembly: GCF_947247035.1. Lineage (NCBI taxonomy): Eukaryota > Metazoa > Chordata > Lepidosauria > Squamata > Viperidae > Vipera > Vipera ursinii. The sequence continues at coordinate 115,875,935 of NC_139513.1, read as the reverse complement.
TTGGTAATTGCATTGCTTGAAATCAAGAGCCAGTGCACACACAAATATCAAACAAACTTTCTTGTTTGCACTCTATTGAGAATATAAGCGTTATAATCCCATAATCTCTCAAGGATCTTGAGGTAGTTTTGCAGAAGAAAGACCAATTATAACCGTAAAGGAAATTTTCCCTTCTTTCTTTTCACGATGGAGATAGTTATTCTGAATGCATAATGAAGCTCTTTGACCTTTTGGAAAAGCCTTTTGCATTTTTCATAAAAAGCTACTATGTTTGTTTAGTGGCTATTTCTACCAAGTATGAACATCATAAAAAAGTAAGCATTGAACCAAATAAATTTTTAAAATATGGATAAAGCCAAATTGCTATGCTATGTGAAGTGGAGTTCTTTTGGGAACACTAAAGACACACACACACACACCACACAAAGCATTTAAACCTATAATCATTATAACTGGCACCAAAAAGAATGTCTATTGTGAACAGAAAAACAGCTGAAAAATAAAAATTCCATAACTGTATAAACGCTCCTGCTTCAAACAACAAGAAATGTAGAAACACATTAATGAAATGAATTCAAACAGATATTGTTGAATTAGAGGTAAATAATGTTGATTCAGTGCAGAACTGGGGAATTGATGTAGAATTGTATCTTCTTCACTCTTGCCCTCACAAACCATATTTGGGACTAGGGTCAAGTATATGAAGTATACCTTCACATGATTCATAATTCTCCAAAACTGGTTTAAAATTAAAATACGAAAGTTAAAAAGGAAACAGTATTGTGAGATCAATTGTACAGTTCTTGTACAATTTCATGAGTGAATGATAAAATTACTTGTTTTGCCCATTTTTATCCCTGGCTTTATTAATCCATTCCAAGAGAACTTTCTTTTCAGAATCTTAGCCACTGTTCTCTAAATTACAGAAATAGGAATTTTCATACAAACCTGAGAACAAACATCATAAAAGTTTGATCATCATAATCATTGGCATTTCTGTTTCTTTCCAGATTCTGGGTTAGCACAACTGACAGAGCTGATGATTTGGGATTATTCTCCTGATCTTGATGTGGAGAGTAAAGGTTTGAATTGGATGTTTTCACCTGGAAAAAGTGTAACTAAAATACATAGTCTTGATGATCAGAGTAAATACAGCTTCCCATCTGCATTCAGCAGATAGTATGTTACACTAGAATTGGGATTAAATTTCCATTTAGTCAGGAAGGTCACTGGATGTTGCCAGAATAAACACAGAGTATGCTTGTTTAGAAACAGTCCCTTTTTGCTCAAGCTTTTAACAATAACCAGCAGTTGGCCTGATTGGGTATGGAGGCACTAAATACGAATGGCAAAACATTTTATCTGCTCTTTATTCCCTTTGTGCTTCTGACTCACACAGAAACACACACACAGCATAGTTGAAAGCAGCAGAAATATTGCTACAGAAACAATCCCATTTGTTGGTGTTCCTGCCCTTTTTGCTGTTTTCCCAAAAGATTAATGGCTTCTAATTATAAGCTAGCCATTTATTTGGTTGGGATAAGATATAGATCGAGTCATGATTATAGATTTTGATTAAGGTCTGACTTTCAGTCTGAATTTGCATAATGTGCCAAAGCAATAGACTGCATGACTTAGTATGCATCTGTTCTATCATCTTTAAAAAAAAACCACAATTACTCTCATGGGCAAGATATATAAGCAAGAAAGGAAAACTTACTGTATTTGTTGATATATGTTAAGGTAAAGAAATAATTAGCCTTTTACTTCTAATTCTTTTTTACAGTTTCATTTCAACAGGAACAATTTGTAGAATTATTTTTAAAAACATCTTGGAAAGAGAAAGTAAGCATGTTTTAATAATAAATCTATCAGTGAAAAGAAAAGAAAACTCTGAGGGAAAGCCCCACTCATTTCAAAGGTTTTAAAACAATTGCCTAGGTGAGACAGTTGAAACAATACAGAGTTGGTGTTCAATACTAATTAGTACCTGGAGGTGTTTTTTTAAAAAAAAGAAGATAATATTAGGCAAATTCAGATCCTACATTTTAACTGAGTTGATCAGCTCTGTGAACAGAGCCTTAGAATCACTATCTCTTAATACTTCATTACTAATCTGAAGTTAGTTTGTACTTGTTGCAAATCAGCTGTAGGAAAAGGACCTTAACATCTCAAAATTTTCATAAATTTTGCCCATAAATTTCCCCTTTTAATAGTTCATGTAACCCGTGTCATTGCTGTCTCTTTTTTATGCAGCCAGTCTCATTGAAAAGTACCAGAAGTGTAACTTTCCAAAATTCTGGTTTGCTAGTGCCTTTAAAGGAGCCACTGGAGTAAACCAGTGCTTGACACTCATTGGACATCATCTTAAAAACCAAGAGCAATGGCTGAAAGTGGCCAAGAGCTGTTCTGTTGGTATCATAAGAGGGATCACTCTGACTGGCTGGCAAAGGTAACTACATTGTATATAGATCGGTATATATAATAGCATCATTAGTATATTGAAAATTTGAAGAACAGTCTTAAAATTGGTTTTGGCCAATTTTTTTCATATTAAATCATCATACATCATCATGAAGCCCTAGCTTTAAAAAAACAACTTTAAATTCCTGATCGTATTGGAGCTATCACTTGAGACAAAATTTCTACTTTCTCCATTAAATTTGATGATTGCCTCCAATTGAGTCTAAACCTCTTTGGCATCTTCTGTTTGTATCATTTTCACAACTATCCTTGGTTCCCAGTTTCCTAAGACCTGAGGTTTCCTTTCATATTGCATCTCCTAATAATTGCATTGCATAAAGGTGCTCAGACACACTGGAAAAGCACATTCAGATGTGTTATATGTTATTTGTGTTAGCTGAAGAGGTATGTAGTCCTAAAGTTTTTACATTCTGAGATGCTACTGCTATATTGCCTTACTAGGCTTGCTTTTTTTTCTTTAGGTATGATCACTTCTCCGTTTTGTGTGAACTTCTGCCTGTGGGAATTCCATCCTTAGCTATATGTCTCCGAGCATTAAGGAATGGTACAGTATGATTCTTTCTTGAGTCAGTTAAACCACATGCTTAATATCTATCAACTCTTTGAAGTAATCCAGACAGGAAACTCCAACCATGAGTACTCACGCTAACTTTATTGTAACATAGTAACAGAATCTTGCAAGTCTACTAGCACTTCTCCTCTCTCTGCCTTTCCAGAGAACTAGGAAGGGTCCCTTCTGAGACATTTTTTCACCCCCATTTCCTCTGTGTAGTAAGATATCTCTTACTACGTAATACCAAAAATTCTACATTCCTTCAAAATACCTTTTTCTCATCTAATTTAACCCATGTTTTTAGGTTTGTAACTTATAATAGGCAGCTGTGTTCTTTCACTACATTTAGTACTTTATATGACTAATTGTTTTACCAACATGTGAGATAACAGACTGGAATCTGAGGCAGTGATAAAGGAAAATACTCTTAAATATTTGAGCCCTATCTTAGATATTCCCTGGCATCAAATGGCATCAAATAGGAAAGATCAGATAACGTTAAGCTTTTTACATATTTATTTAGAACTTCAGAGACAGATCTAATCTGAAGATTACAGATTCCAAATGTTAAAGTGTCTATAGGATCAACAGCTTTTTCATCAACAGGAAACAGATGGGTAAGGTGTATCCAGAAAACTGATACAGTCATATGTCCAAATGAGGAACATCTGAACAGGACCTTTACTGCTATTATCACCAACCTGAAATGAGGCAGCAAGAGCATGTCTGAACACTAATGAGACATTTTTGGCATTCCTTCTTGATTTTCCATTGCCATAGTAATAAATTGCTTATAAGATAATTATCTAATTTTGTTTCCTTTCCAAATTTTATGCTTAAAAAAATTCTCTCTGGATCTTCAAGGTGGCTATTCAGAAAAACTGAAAGAAGATGTAGAAAAATTACTGGGGCTCTCCCATTTGGAAATAAACACCTTCATGAGGTAAAAGTCCCATGTTTTTCATTGTTATTGAATTATATTACAAATTAAATCTACTATAACTAATCTTCAGAATAAGGATTTGGGAGTGGAACATTTTAGAGAACCCCAAAACATTTTGTTTTGCCTTAGAATTGTGCCAAAATTCCATGATCGTGTCATTCCAGGGACAGCTGGACATTCCAGGGTTCAGCTCTTTCAGGAAGAAATCCTCCAAAAGCAGAAGTGGTTTGACATATCACAAGTCATAAAACTTTTGAACCTCACCCAAAATGGCATGGTTTGAGGGGAAGATGTGAAAAATTCCATCCTTAGTTTTGCACATCTTTTCTCCTAAATTAGAAGCAAGCAAAGCTGCATAGTACATTTTTTAAATTACGTGGAAAGGATTTCCAAGGATAATAGCATCTTGAAGAGATACAGAGGCCATTGAAAAAAGAGGTATAGGACCACAAGTTAACATCCTTGTCTTAAATATTTAGCAATCCAATCAAGTTTAATTAAATAACAGGTAATCTTTGGGTTATGTCCATTTGTTCAGTAACCATTCAAAGATATAAGGGTGCCTAACAAATGGTACTGACCATGGGTTGTTGTAATTTTGTCCATCACAGCATCCCCATGGTCATTTGATTGTGATCCAGGTACTCAGCAACTGGCTCGGATATCCAACCATTGCTGCGTCCATGGTTATGTGATCACAATTTGTGACCTTTTCTGCTGGCTTCCTATTTCAATGAGGAAGCAAGCAGGAAGTCACAGTCACAAGGTCCTCACTTAACTGGGACTGCCAGAATTGCTAACCAATGCATTTCACATGATGTCATGCTTTATGACCATGTTGCTTAGCAATAGCAATTCTGGTTCTGACCCCAATTGTTTGTAACCAGAGGATTATCTGTATAGCTATTGGCTGTTACACAAAAATATGTCTTCCATTTCTGAACATTTGATAGAATCTGTTCATTGTCATTGGATAGAAAACTGCCATCCATTTCTGCTTTAACAACTTATTTAATATTCATTCTTTCACTAATGACATCTTATTAGCAGACATCAGTAAATATGGGAAGGACATCTGAACCAGGTGAGGTTTTTGCTACTGAAGTTCTTAATTGTGAGGAAGTTAACAACTATATACTGTATGTTTTCCTTCTACAAAGATTGATCCTTCTATTTATTAGAGAAGACCAAGGTTCATTCTCTTCCCTCATTTAATGGATACTTACTTTTACTTTACTTTACTTTTATTAAATTTGTATACCGCCCTTCTCCCGAAGGACTTGAATAGGGCTCAGGCATCATGCAAAAACTCCTAAATGTATTATCGGGAAGCTCATTCTTTCCCAATATTTTATTAATATATTTTTAAAATTCCCTTTTAAAAAGGCTACCTAGGGTGATTCACAATCAAATAAACAATATAATATCTAGTCACTTAAAATGTTTTATTCTAGCAGTTTATTATGAAGGCTGATGCAGATTTTCTTTTTGAACAGTGACATCACAGGGACTTTCCCAGGAAATGAAATTCTCTCGCTTGTGACTCAAATTGCATTCTACCTCAAACCCTCAATAGACGAACTTTTGGAAAATAACAGGTGAGAAATCACCCCTCCCCCCCAAAAAAAGTTGACTCTTATATATTCTTACATATTATCGAATTTGTACCTGCATAAAATACAGTATCATTTTGTAATGTACTAAATTACTCAATAAATATTACATCATGGTTACGTGGCATTTAAAGAGTATCAACATTGTATTAAATGGTCCTAAATAAATGTCTTCTAAATTTTAAATAGCATGATTGGACTTATGTGATGTCTCTCAAGTCATTGTTTTTTTGTTCATTCATATCAGTCTGAATTTTTAGATATGTTACAGGCTGGTTTAGTCCCTATCACAGAAAAAGAAAGAAGATCCATCCCATAATGATTCATCACTTTCAGCCAGATGCCATAAGGTAATTCAAGATCTGTGATCTCCTATAAAGTCTGCATTTTTTAAAACTAGTTTGGGACTGACAGATGGCTATAGGTTTGCACTCTTGTTCAAACCCATCAATATAGCCAGTCCCATGTTGGGACTTAAGTGATGTTCTTTATGGATTCATTCCAGATTCAATCAGGTTTAGAGCCACAGTTAATGGGACTTATATTATTAGTCATAACAAATATCTCATTGCATTTTCAGTGCATCAGCTCAGATATAGTTACATGTTATTGTAAATTTTGGTCAGCTGGCATAGTCCAAAACTTAATCAAATTCAGAAATAGCAAAATATATTACTTATTACCTTATTACAAAAATAAATTATTCATTGATTCACTCGTAGGTGTGTGTATGAGTATGTATCAAATAACATTCTTAAAGGCAGGGAGATGAATAAAAACAAATATATCTATCCCCTATTTTTGAACTTCCTCAAACTACATGACTGCTGGAAATTATGAATTATTCAGGGAAATTTAAATTGCCAACTTAAAAGGCTTAAGCAAAGAATGTTGACAAAGTGCTGGTACCTTCATGGGACTTGAAAGGTGAATTTAGCTAGGCAGAGATCTTAATATCTAGAGATACCAGGGGGGGATTATTTGATCCCCTGCTGATTTTGTACGTTTGCCCACTGACAAAGAAATGATCAATCTATAATTTTAATGGTAGGTTTATTTTAACAGTGACGGCATAACAACAACAAAAATCCAGAAAAATGCATTTTAAAAATGTTACAAATTGATTTGCATTTTAATTAGTGAAATAAGTATTTCAATCAGCAAGATTTCTGGTGTCTTTTATACAGGTAATCAGCTGAGATTAGGCGCACTCTCTTAAAGGGAGTACTCTAATCTCAGCTTGTTACCTGTATAAGAGACAGCAGTCTACAGAAGCAACCAATCAGATTCCAAACTTTCCACCATGGCCAAGACCAAAGAGCTGTCCAAGGATGTCAGGGACAAGATTGTAGACCAACACAAGGCTGGAATGGGCTACAAGACTATCACCAAGCAGCTTTGTGAGAAGGTGACAACAGTTGGTGTGATTATTTGCAAATGGAAGAAATAAAAAATAACTGTCAATCTCCCTCAGTCTGGGGCTCCATGCAAGATTTCACCTTGTGAAGTTTCAGTGATCATGAGAACGGTGAGGAATCAGCCCAGAACTACACGGGAGGATCTTGTCAGTGATCTCAAGGCAGCTGGGACCACAGTCACCAAGAAAACAATTGGTAACACACTATGTCGTGAAGGGCTGAAATCCTGCAGCACCTGCAAGGTCCTCCTGCTCAAGAAAGCACATGTACAGCCCCATCTGAAGTTTGCCAATGAACATCTGAATGATTCAGAGGAGAACTGGGTGAAAGTGTTGTGGTCAGGTGAGACCAAAATCAAGCTCTTTGGCATCAACTCAACTCGCCGTGTTTGGAGGAGGAGGAATGCCAAGAACACCATCCCCACTGTCAAACATGGAGGTGGAAACATTATGCTTTGGGGGTGTTTTTCTGCTAAGGGGACAGGACAACTTCACCTCATCAAAGGGATGATGGACAGGGCCATGTACTGTCAAATCTTGGGTGAGAACCTCCTTCCTTCAGCCAGGGCATTGAAAATGGGCCGTGGATGGGTATTCCAGCATGGCAATGACCCAAAACACATGGCCAAGGCAACAAAGGAGAAGCAGCACAATAAGGTCCTGGAGGGGCCTAGCCAGTCTCCAGACCTTAATCCCATAGAAAATCTGTGGAGGGAATTGAAGGTTCAAGTTGTCAACGTCAGCTTTGAAAGTTTAATGACTTGAAGAGGATCTGCAAAGAGGAGTGGGACAAAATCTCTCCTGAGATGTATGCAAACCTGGTGGCCAACTACAAGAAATGTCTGACCTCTGATTGCCAACAAGGGTTTTGCCACGAAGTACTAAGTCATGTTTTGCGAAGGGGTCAAATACTTATTTCACTCATTAAAATGCAAATCAATTTATAACTTTTCTGAAATGCATTTTTCTGGAATTTTTGTTGTTATTCTATCTCTCACTGTCAAAATAAACCTATTAAAATTATAGACTGATCATTTCTTTGTCAGTGGGCAAGCGTACAAAATCAGCAGGCAATCAAATATTTTCCCCCCACTGTAAGGTAATTAGCAGAAGGCTGAGACTTAACTAAAAATATGGAATGAGACTGGATACTAGATGTCAGAAAATGATAAGAGAATTGCTGGGGAAAGAAACACAGCATCTGAAGAAAGAAACAGGCTGAGGAGCAGAATCTCAGATCTTCAGAATCTTGAATACACAGGAGAGAAAATAGCATTGTACAAGAATTAGAAACACAAGCAACTTCAGAAATGGGAAACATAGTGAAATAACTGGTATTTAATCAGATTGTTGCCCCCCTCAAGGCAGCGTTATCTATATTGACTGCAGTAACACTCAACAGGCTTTTTAGAGCCAGGTAAGAGAGAAAACAAGAGATCAGCAAATCTTGCACAGTGCAGAGGAGAACAGTTGAAGAAATAGAGTTGGCAAGAAGGAAGCTTAAATAGGAATGGAACACAATGAAATGAAAAGTAATGGGAAAAGTAATGTTTTAGTTTTTAATCTTCAGAATGTTACATAATGTCCTATTTAATGCTGACTATCAACTGAAGAATGAAAACTTCTGGCAGATCATAGTCCCCTTCTTGCATCTTCTCTTCTGTGCATATTCTTTGTAGCATTTTATTCAACATATTGATCACTTTTTTCGCTTAGGCTTCTGACCAAATGGACTGTTCTAATGGAAAAGTTGCAAACAGCCATGAAAAAGATTTTCTACACCTCTGCTGTAGAAGAATGGATAGAAGAGAATGTCCAACCAAGCCTTCAAAGACTTCAAGGAACAGTAGATGATTTGAACTGTGCAGTACAGGAACTCTCTTAGCATTTTAATATATGACTTTGCTAATTGGAAACCCAACTTTCAACTAGAATCAAGCAAATAAATAATAGGGTATGTCCAAATGAATTTTATTAAGCTTGGCATTACAACAAAAACCTGAGGCTATGAGTATTCCATCATGCTTCTATACATTCCTCTGTGTAAAGGTGTACACAGTGTAGAATTTCCAAATTTAAAAATCATGCAGACATTTTATCTGTTAAGTAAATCTTATTAATATGCTTAGAATATTTTCCCTGAAGTGTGAGAAAAGTTAACTATAAAAATTTGTCTCTGAGTACTACAGTGGTTAGGAATCTTCTAATTAAACAGTGGTAGGACATCCAGGGAACAGCAAAGGGACTGTCTTCATGCAACCAAGAATTTTAAGGAAAATAAGATAGTGAGAGTTAGCATATAGACAACCTAAAAATGGGCTTGTACAAACTTTACATGGAATTTGTAATGTGTGAGAAAAAGAAAGCACACAAGAATAATCTCTTCCATTTAACTCAGTCTGTTTATAGTGTACCACAAACAATCTTGCATCTGTTACACTGTTTCTTAAGCTGTGCATTTATTTGCACGGTTTCTGGAAACTGAACATTTAGTGATTTAAGCCTATAAAGCACTAGCTCTTCCTTTTGTCAGATATTTAATACAGGAAAAATATGCAATTTTGTTAAAGCCAAGCACCTTTCCATTTTCAGTATTAAGGTTCATCCAGGCAAGAACTCTAATTAAATAGTATTTTCCAATAAATCAAACTGCCTGGTTGAGATTAGTTTACAACCCAAATGTTTCTAAGTAAATGTTGAACTTATTTTTTTTGCAGAATTATATAAAAGAAGAGTGCCTATCTTATCCTAGTCAGATACCAATCACATTTCCAAGAATTTCTCAAAATTGATTCCAACAGAATATCCTAATATTGACCCCCAAATACCATCTGTAATGAGTTCTGAGATGAGCAGTGAGCATTAGGTTCCATTTACCAAACAGGTGACAGCCTTATGCCTCAATTTCCAGATGCAGCTCAGGTTCTCTGACCATCTCAAAGATACAAGTCTATGTTGGATTCAATTTGATATGGAATCATTATTTTAATGTTCTAATTATAATCTTGTTGAGATGGATATTTCTTCTATTGTATTTCAGTGAATTGTGAATTATCATCCAGTTTTTAAAAGTGCACATATTTGTAGACACAGTGCTATTGCTTAATTGTGCAAGAAGAAACTTTTAATTTCTAATGCCCTATCTCCAGTAAACAAGTATTTACAAAATGGAGTTTATAACTTTTCCTAAACCATTGTTATTTTTTAAAGCAAGAGATTGTTTTAAAAAGGAAAGCATTAAAATGTGTTTATATAGTATTTGGATATCTGACAAGAAATATTAATGCTGAATATGAAACAGTGCAATAATTTTTAAATTATATAACTGAAAAACCACTTTATAAAGCACACTTTCCAACAAACATTTTAACACTTTTCAAATAACCTGACCTATCTGAACAAAAATGTCTTTTTGACATTTAGTGTTCTACTCTAAGACACTTAGAAAATGACTAAAGAATTATCAAGACAATATATTTTGAGAATTTCTAGAATGTGAGGTATTTACTTTTTATATCTGGAAAGCAATGACAGACCCTAACACCTTTTTAGTTTAATTAAATATACTCGATAAGCCTTTTTAATACTTTTCTTTTTAAAAAACCCTCTAAACAGGAAGATTTCTCTGACATACACCATTTCCCCCATTTTTAAAATAAAAATCCATCATTGAATTATCTATTAGACTGGATGTTTCCTTTGAACCGCAGTAAATTTAATACAGACATTATTGGTACTTGGCCCAGTAGAAAATTAACCATAATCACCATCAAACTAATGTTAGAAAAAACGATATAATAATATGAATCATGAGTAGGAAACAAACACAATCATGTGCACACACATACAAACTTCCTTTGTGCTGATCAATTTTAAAGATGAAATATCAAATGTGGTTCCTGTGGAAAAGCTAACAATAGTGTACCACAAACAATCAAGCCAAAGATGTGTTTTTGAAAACTTGCGTTTAAAACATTTAATTTCAGCTCTCTACATTTTAGAATTTATTATAGTCACTGATTTACCATTAGACTGGAATCACCTCTGTGGGTTGTGATTAGACAGCTAGCCTTTGGTTGGAATCCCATTTATGTCCTTTTCTAGATAGGGAGAAGCTCACTGTTAAATTACAGACTGGCAACCAAAATTTTACAGACTGCCAATTAACTACAAACAGGAGTCGAGTTTTGTTTAAAACAACTTGGGATCAGGACAAATTCCATGTGTAATTACAGACCTCGTGAATTGCTAAGACAATTAGAAGAAGTTCTGTGCTATGTAACATGTCTGTTGCTTGTCAAGTCAGAGTTGTTCCTGCTTTTTGAATGTTCTTCCCCTTTTGTTTAGAAAAAACAAGAGTTTCAGATCTGGATGTAATGCCAAACTGGTTTGCTCTGAATCAAAACCTTTTATATTGCTCCTCCTGCAAAAGTGCAGTTGTTGAGAAATAGCACGGTCCATATTTGAAGTCTATGGCCTCAATACTCTCGCTGGAGGATTTTATTGAAATTTAAAAGAATCACAAGAAGTACAGAAGGGGAAAGAAGTAGGCTCAAGACTTATCAGGAATTAGATAATCGTCTAAATTATGTCCAAACGGTATTCCCATCTGAAAATCTTTCATTTAAAAGATCCATTTTTCTAGAAAATATGGAAGACTTTAAACTCCTTTCTGATTGTTGGTTAATATCATACACAGGAAGCTAACAATTAAAAAGTTGTTTCTAGAACTTAAGAATGTAACAGATTCAAGTTTTCTACCATTCAGACAATTTTTGGTTTCCACAGAGTTCATGCAACTATTTGCCCTTTGCTTGATCTTCTTAATCACTAACATCTGTTCCACTACTCGTTTCAAGGCCTTCATCAATCTGTAACTCGTTTAGATCAAGGAAACCAATAATGAGGTTAGCCACAGCCTCAACATCACTGAGGAAGAAAAAAATAATAGGCAAGATTTAATGAATCCAATAAGTTGGTCATGAAAATATGGAACTCTCTGCATCCATCTAGTAAAGGGAAAATATTTGGAAGTATAGCAAAACCTCTGGCCTTTATTGTTCCCATGTCTGTTTGAAAGAATATCACAGGATTTTAATGTTAACTTTTATTTTCAAACTGAATTAAATTTCAGTCTGATATCACAAAATTATTTAAGAAAAATAAGTTAATTGTATGGGTTTCAGATACCAATTCTCTTCCTGATATATAATTAAGAAGTATTACATTAATTTACCTGAAGCACTATGCTTTTCCTGCTAAACTCATTTTAATTGGAGAACTGAAAATATTGATGGCACATTTCTGACATCTACACTTAAAAATGTCAAAATAAAATACACTTAAATTCATTCTGGAGTAATTGCAGTCATAAAAATGCCATAACATTATAACTTTAACCAAAAAATGTAAGTTAATGCACAACTAAAGAATTTGAAAAGAACAGTAGTAATAAAAGGACAGTTGGGTTTTTGAGAATGTGATTGCCAATCTCAGGTTAAATGATACCTCCTAACATATTCTAATTAATCACAAAAGAGAAAGTTCATACATACCTTCTGCAGCCCATTACTGCACTCTGTGTGAGAGGGTGTGAAAATCCAGTGCCAAATCGCAATACAATTAGGTACCCCTTCCCAAAGTAACGAACCTTCTCTTCTTCTACATTCACAGCCTGTATTTCACCCAATGGAACAACCACTATTTGCAAGGAGCAAACAATGAATTGTTAGTAAAATAATGTCAAGCAATACTATGTACAATTCACACCAAAAATTAGTAAAAACTATTTGGATCTCCTTGCATGCCCACAGCTGCCTCCTATTAATTTTAGGCCCAACAGAGCTAACAAGGATTGACCCTAGATAGGAGACTTTCTGAATTCTTCCTCAGAAAATACTAGCATAAACTCTCTTTTTCCTCTACCACTTAAGTTTCTCCTCCCAGCACTTTTGAATGATGATTTGTAGATTCCAAGGTAAGAATGGAATTCATTATTGATGTAGTGAAAATCTTTTAAAGCAACAACAGACTCCAAGATCCCTCAAACCATAAACTATAAATTTAGTTTCTGTAGTGAGGAATGTGGTGGCTATGTAGTTCGGATGTTGGAGGTTAGCAAGCCCATGTTCACCAGAGTGCTGCTGTGTGAAGAGGTGAGCTCCCGTCATTCACTCTAGCTCCTGCTGACCTAGCAGTTAAAACATTCAATTGCAAATAGGTAGGTACCATTTTGGTGGGCACATTAACAGGACATGAAAGGAGCCCCTATCTGGGCATTCCCCAGTTGGTGATGTCACCAGCTAATCCTTTCAACCCAGAAGTGGCTTGGTGCTTCCAACATGAATGCAAGCGAGTTTCTGTAGCTGATTACTAGCTTAGAAACATCATGTTGGTGTTAATATTCTTTTGGAAAGATGAACGTATGTTTTTTTTTTAGAAATTTAAGACTTCTTGATTTGCTAATTTTTCAAAGAATAGAAGAGTTGTCCACTTTCAACTATTACACAGGGAATTCTGTGTTTTCAAGATTTAAATATATTTGTGTCTTCAAAATCCTACGATAAATCAATATACACTATTGTTAATTCTATATGAAGCAAATATGGTCTTAGTAGCTATAAGCAAACTCTTGGTGGAAAATAGAAGTTTACATGTCCAATCATTCTGGTATTCTTGCAATCACAGCATAAAACAAAAACTGTTTAGTTGGTCTTCCGGTTTCATGTGAGCAGTGAAGCAATTGAGGGATTCGGAATACCGAGCCCTTCTGCTGAATTTCTTTCTGTTTGGGGACCCTAAATGGACCAGGAGCCGCCCTGGAGAGGTGGCAATAAATGAAGGTAGTCCAAGGGACCTAGGAGAAATGGTGGTCTCCCCGATCGGTCCAGGAGAAGCCTTCCAGAAACCAACAGAAGGAAGGCTAGCTAACTCCATTGTTTAGCCTAAGCTGCAAACAACAGAAGTCAAAAGCTCTACTTTAAGCTGATTGTAAGCAGCGCATTTGAATCTGGGTAAGAATATTGATTTTCTCTATCCTACCTACTTTCCTGAAGAAGAGAACTCCCAAAACAAAAGACCTCTGAGAGAGAAGGAGGGAGTTTCTCCCCCACCTTTTGGCAATTGGAAGTGGCAAATTTCACCCTTTAGGGAAGGAAAAGATTAGAAAGATCTGAAAAATGAATCAATGCTGACACCTATTGGTGGACGAGGATTATTAGGGGACAAATTTCTGCCTCTGACCTTCAAAGTTCTCAATAAACACAGCTGTTTAGATAAAGTGAGACTTACAAATCTGAGGGAACAGAAACAAAGAAAAAAAGACTTTTTTATGAACTCTTTGGACTATACACATCTATTTAATTCTGACTTCAAAGCCATTTCCAAAGGGGGGGAAAGGAAAAAAAATCTGGACTTTTGGTCATTATGGAAAATCAGAGACTTATAGAAAATACTTATCAAGAAACAATGAATACTTCACAGGAGGAAATATATGAGAGACAGATAACAGAGCCTTGGTGGAGCAGTGGGCTAATGCCTCCTTAAGTAACACCAGCTGCCTGCAATTAGTGCAGGTTCACATCCCACCAGGCTCAAGGTTGACTCAGCCTTCCATCCTTCCGAGGTAGGTAAAATGAGGACCCAGATTGTTGGGGGCAATTAAGCTGACTTTGTAATAATGCCGCTTGGGGGGGGTGTATGAAAGCCGTAATAAGCAGGCATATACATAGAATGAAGGCTACTGCTAAGTTTGTAAGCCACCCTGAGTCTTCGGAGAAGGGCGGGATATAAATGGAATTTAAAAAAAATATATGATAAGCTGCAACCAATTCAAAGGACAATGATCTCAAACTGCAATGAAATACAGAACAACTTTGAAAGTATAAATTAACTAGTTTAATTCTCCTCCAAGAAAACTCTCAGGAAAATATAGCAGAAATGTCTGAACATAATTCCGAGGATAGGGACGTAAAGATGGAATTTTACAAAACAAAAGAATATGATTTAATTGAAGTGGAAGAAAAGATAACTTACATTTCAACGCTTCAAAGCAAATTTGAGGATAAGAAAAAGGACTGGGAAAAACATTCTACAGAGATACAAGGAAAAACATCAGAACTGGAGAGACAAAAAGTGACAAGAGAAGTGGAGAGAAAAGGAAGGAAAAAGATTCCTAATAAAAAGAAGTGGGCAAATGCCCATAACAAAGATACTGATTTACCTTCTTTATCTACAGTAATAAGGTAAAGTAAAGGTAAAGGTTCCCCCGCACATGCGTACTAGTCATTTTCAACTCTAGGGGCTGGTGCTCATCTCCGTTTCAAAGCCGAAGAGCCAGCACTTGTCCGAGGACGTCTCTGTGGTCATGTGGCCTAGACTAGACGCCAAAGGCACACAGAATGCTGTTACCTTCCCACCATAGTGGTCCCTATTTTTCTACTTGCATTTTTACGTGCTTACAAACTGCTAGGTTGGCAGGAGCTGGGACGAGTAACAGGCGTTCACTCTGTTACACGGCACTCGGGATTTGACCCGCCAAACTGCCAACCTTCTGATTGACAAGCTCAGCGTCCTAACTCACTGAGCCACCACGTCCCTATCTACAGTAATACCTATGATTAAATGGAAAAATCTTTTGATTCAGCAAAGTACATTGATTAAGAAAGACACTGGGTAAAGAAAAAAGATTAAAATGGAAACTAAGAAAATAGATGATGGGACCTATCAGACAGAATACCTAAAGAAAGAAGCATTTGTTCGAATATGGTTAAAGAAATAGAAAAACTTTGGAATATACCACTTTAAGAGGGATGAATTCTCCAAATAATTCCGTATATACTTGACTATAAGCCGAATTTTTCAGCCCACTTTTTGGGCTGAAAAATCCACTTCGGCTTATACTCCAGTGAACAAAAAAAGAACTGTCCCTTCCTTCGGGCCAGGCTGCTGAGAGAAGGGAGCGGCAGAGCCTTGCAGAGCTGGTAGAGGTGGCGGCAGTCCAGCGTTGTTTCTCCCCCTTGTGCGTACGTGTGTGTGTCAGACCCACGGGAATGGCTGGTAGGGAAGCGGCATTCCGGCATTCCCCCCCTTCCTGTGTGTCGAGCCCACGGGGCTTGACACACAAAGAAACGCAAATGCCGGACTGCCGCCACCTTTACTAGCCATTCCTGCGGGTCTGACACACACACACACACACACGCACGAGGGGGAGAAACAACGCTGGACTGCCGCCACCTCTGCCAGCCCTGCAAGCCTCTGCAGGGGCGGCGGGCGACGGCGGCCGCGGCGACCGGAGAAGGGAGCTGGAGGACTCGCAGCAGTCCTTAGGGCGTTGGTTGTTATGACTGGGCGAGAAGCGCGCGCGCTGGAAGGGGCTGGCTGGAGGGCGCTGCCTCGGCGCCTCGCATTCCTTTGTTCTGCGGAGGGGGCGGGGGGGGAATAAAGGCGGCAGGCAGCGCTCCAGTGAGGGGGAGGGGGAGAAGAGGAGAATGTAAGCCCTGCTGGCTCGGGCAGGAGTAAATAAAGCTGGATAACAGTTGTTTTGTACGGACCGAGCGAGAGCAGAACAAGCTGGCCGGAGGGAGGGATGAGTCTCCAGTCACGTAGCGTGTGTACTCGCGCTGTTCAACGCGGGGAATGAAAGGCGGGAGAGAGGGAGGGTGGAGAGCTCCTCCCTGCTTCCCTCTCCCGGCTCCTTTTTGCCTTGCAAAATGGAACTGGGTTAAGCCAGCCGAGAGCACGCGCTTTCCCCCTCCCCAGCCGGCCTGAGGGACCCCTGCCCCCTTTGTGCCTTTTGCCTTGCTGGAATGTCGCCAAGGCACTCGGCCGACTTGCCCTGCAGTCTGCATCTCCTTGGAAGTCCAATACCTCTGGAAATCTCCACGTTGGAGAAGCGGCAGAGGCTTGCAGGGCTGGCAGAGGTGGCAGCAGTCCAGCATTGTTTCTCCCCCTCGTGCGTGTGTGTGTGTGTGTGTGTCAGACCCGCAGGAATGGCTAGTAAAGGTGGCGGCAGTCCGGCATTTGCGTTTCTCTGTGTGTCAAGCCCCGTGGGCCCGACACACAGGAGGGGGGGGACGCCGCTTCCTTACCAGCCATTCCCGCGGGTCTGACACACGCACGCATGCATGAGGGGGGGAAACGCCGGACTGCCGCCACCTCTACCAGCCGTTCCCGCAGGTCTCACACACACACACACACACACACACACACACGCACGAGGAGGGAAACAACGCTTGACTGCCGCCTCCCTAGCAGACCTTCCCTGCGGGATGTGCTGCCAGGTGTCAAGCCCTACGGGCTCGACAACACAGTGGGGATTGGGGGAGCACGACCGGTGGCAACTACCCAGCACCAGAGAAGGCCCAGCTGCGCCCGCGCCCATCAGCTGTTCGGTGGGCGAACGCCGGACCCGCAGCCGCGCCAACTGCTGAGGCAGCTGTGGGGAGCCCAGCCGGTGGAACCCGCCCGGCTCCGGAGACAGCCCGGCCATGCCCGTGCCCATCAGCTGTTCGGCGGGCGAACGCCGGTGGAACCCGCCCAGCTCCGGGGACAGCCCGGCCACGCCCGTGCCCATCAGCTGGTCGGCGGGCGAACGCCGGACCCGCGGCCGCACCCACGGTCGGGGGGGCGAACGGGGGCGGCCATGAACGGCCACAGAGCACACGTGCTGGCAGGGATGGCTGGGAGAAGGCTGGAGACGGCTGCCGGTGGTCGCGCAGCTCCATCAGCTGGGAGGCGGCAAGAAACAGCCGCCGGCGGTCGCACGGTCCGGGCAGCTGAGCAGTGGCCAGGAACAGCTGCCGGTGGATGCACAGGCTTCGGGGGGGCTTCACGAGCCGGCGGCAGCGCGGGGTGCTGTGCAGCTGCGTCTGGGCTTTGGGGGCTGTCAGGGGGCCATGGTTATGGCGCAGGGTGTTGCGGCGGTGGGGGGGAGCACGCCTGGGAATGTAGAGGGGAAGCAGGGCTTACACGCTGGGGATCTCGGCGCTGGTGGGAGGAGCTGGGCGTGGGTTGCCGGAGTAGAGGGGTGGGGTGGCCTGGCAGCCTGATGAGCGGACCCTGCGAACCGTGGCCGAGCCAGCTCCGGGATGCTGCCAGAGTCAACGAGCGGCTCGTCGTGGCACAGAATATAGATATGTTGCTAAGAAGGGGCCAAGCTTATACTTATACTCGGCTTATACTCGAGTCAATAACTTTTTTCCAGTTTTTTGGGGTAAACTTAGGGGTCTCGGCTTATGCTCGAGTCAGCTTATACTCAAGTATATACGGTAATATGCTTCTTTCTTTTTTGTAAAAAAACACACCCTGAAATGACTTAAATAAAGCAAATGTTTTAGGTACTTAAATGTGACGGAATTTAAGAAAAGTATTAAAAAAACTGTTTAGTTGAACTACAGGGGTTTACAAGAATAGTGCCTTCTGGGATGTTTCTTCTACATTCTTATCTAGCTGATAACTAGGGTTTCCTGGGGAATCCCCTTTCATGTGCTAACTTGGTCTAATTCTGCTAAGTGTTTTTTAAAGTCAAGCAAGGTGATCCAATGCTGCCACATCATGTAAGGACAAAATGAATAATAGTTGCAAAACTCTTAACTCAGCAACCACTGGAAACAAACAACCTACTAGTTATTATGAAAACAAAAATATTTAATCTCAAAACCAAAGAGAACACTGAACAGAAATTTGTAGCAACATGGTGGCTTCTGCAGGAGTCATTTTCTTCAGGTTTTTGCAGAGACAAAACTTTAACCTGCCTAAGCAAACAGGTTAAAGAATCACAATTAAGAGAAAAGCTAAATAATACTTTACTACAATATGTACATATATCAGGATCAAGTAAATATCTTACTTTCTATACAACATGCACCATACTAAGAAAAACACTTGTTGCTTTACCTTGTTCGTGGCCAGCTCTTGAAAAGGTCAGAAGCTTTTTGTAAAGGCTGAATGACTTTAAGTAAACCTTTCCTGCATCTTTTTCAAATATAGCTTCCTGTGGGAAATAAAGCACCTTACGAAGCCATTTATTGGATGAGAGGAAAATAACAGTTGTCAGACAAGTATAAACATTCTTTTCTCTAATAATGTGAATAATTAAAATAGTCAATATCATGTATTGGATCATGTAAGTAAATTTAGTTTCAGATCCTCCTTAAAAAGTAAAATGTACATAAATCTCACATTTCCCATCAAACTCTTTATCTCTCATTTTCAGAAAAATCTCAAATCTCAGTCTGAATCTCAAACTGGATTGTTCCAATTTTGGAATGAACTATTTCTTAAAAGCCTTTCTGACTATTATTTGTTGAATCACTTCCAGAGCAACTGAAATGGCTTTTTCCAAAGCTAGAAGTACTTTTTGATCAGACAAGTTTGAGAACAATCTATTCTGGATTCAACGCATTCCATTACTGAATATTTTGTCTTTCCCCAATTTACTATCTGGCCAATTAAACTAACTTTTTTGTAAGATATTACAGTACTTACTTCCCACTCCTCCAGGTTTTGTGCAGCTACAAAGAGACAGCCAACAAGATAAAAAAGTTTCCAACCCAGGGTATCTGAATGACAAAATAATATTTCAAGTTATGAATACATTTCTAATTTATACTTTGTTTAAATTATTTGTAGGTATGAAAATGTGGCTGAAGATAAAAATCACATCCAACTAAAAGGAGAAAGAATAAGAGTAAAGGCTAATTTAAGACCACCTAGTATTAAAACAATTACAAATGCTTTCAGCGGCTCACTAAAAGTTCTTTAATACAAAAATGACGAGAATAAATGTACCCTTATAAAGGACTGTAATGACAGAAGCTGATACATGCCAACTGGTAATAATATTTTAAACTGGCAATATACCAAACTAAAATAATGGAGAAACTTGTGCAGAGCCTATTGAAGCAAGTACCATGAGCTGCCATGTAAGAGAGAAGAGGAAGGCAGACACCATCAACACTTGCTCTTACATTAAGGAAAAATTGGCCATTTTGCCTCTTGCATTTTTATTAGAAAAATAGTCATTCTACATAATGGGGGGAGGATGTTCATTGAACCAACATTTGTTAACATTTGCACACTTCCTCTCTTCCTTATGAGGTGTCTAGGAAAAATGGAAATGTATACACTATAAAGTTCAGAACTGTTGAGCACAACACAAATCAGAACATAATAAATTCAATAAATTTAAAGAATGGCTGAGAGAAATGTGTGTTTTTTAAAGATATTATCAAGAAACTAAACTTTTCTGGTGAATTTACCTTCACTATAATAAGCAGCAGCTATGCCAATGGAGGAGATCCCTATAGAGAAAAAGGAGAGAAATTAATTTACAATTTAATTCTACTATTTAAATTAAACTATATAAAAAATTTTGTGCTTAGAGGCATTTTAGGTAGATTAACTTCAAAAGAATCTTCAAAGAAAATAATTCTAGCTGTTTTCTTGAATTCAATTCAATGACTGTTATGGTGCTTTAGAGCTAGTTAGCATAAAACGTAACAATCACTTCCAGAGTTTGTCCTCTTCCATCGATTTGACTACACATCTGATCAATTCTAATATTTCAGAGACTAATCAAATCTTTATTACACCTGTTCTAAAAGAAAAAGACATTAAAATACTCTGACCTGATTCTCCCACTATTTTTTCCCTGCTGAGTTAAAAGGATTTGTAAAGGATTAACATATAATAATGAAAGGACAGTTAGAAATAGCATAGTGCCAACTATTGCATTATCTTCTTGAATTGACTCAAATAACTGTTTGCAATGATAGAATGATTCTGTGAAAGTTTTTATTAGAATAACTGAGAGATATTCTCAATAAATACATCCCAGGTCAATGACCTGAAGTCAAAATTCGGATTAATATTACAATCAACATGCAAAAGCCAATTCCATCTATTCAAATTGTTGTCCAGGATATGGGAACAAGCAGTCTTGTTTTTATAAAGTATTTGCTGCAAGCTTCAGCCCTGAAGAGAGAGCAATAAATTGTCAAAATTGACTCTCTCTTTTTTAATGGAGTCGTGTCATTTGAGCTTTCTTTTAGATGTTTAGGAGAAACAGGCTTACCTACAAGGACCGACCAAGATCTGATGCCTGGGGATCTCTTCAAGTGAAGGAGTGAGTTTGAATGACTTTCAACTTGCATATACATCTTTGACAGTGGGTAGGAAGTTATAGTGCCACAAAGCACTCACAAAACCTAAAGAACAAGGCAGGAAACCAACTAAGTCGTTTTTTTTTCGACCAAACTACAGTTTGGTAGAAACTGTTCCTCACACAGTTGTCCATGCTTCCAGCATTTTCCGTTACATGCATTCCCCCCCCCTCCACAATATGAACAGCACCAAAGCCCTCGTTTCCCACTCTCCAAACCAACAGCAAATTGATAAGCTGCATTTTGTATATTTATTTATATATAGCGCTTTAAGGGTGCAGTTAGCAAACGGGAAATAAGAAGGTGGCTTTACTTCCTTCCCCGTTTTGTGCTGCACCGCCGGCGGTCCATTCTAAGAAGTACAGTACAATCCTGAAGAGCCGGAAGGGTCCAACGCCCTTTTCTCGCTCTCTATACAGCCCTTCAGACGTTACTCTTCCGGGCACGTGTTAGCCCCTTAGCTCAGGGGTCTTCAAACTTGGCCCTTTTGTGACTTGTGGACTTCAACTCCCAGAATTCCTCAGCCAGCCATGCTGGCTGAGGAATTCTGGGAGTTGAAGTCCACAAGTCACAAAAGGGCCAAGTTTGAAGACCCCTGCGGGTTAGCTTAACCCCGGGAGCCTTCCCTTTCTTGGTCCTCCCATCCCTTCCATCGCCGTTCAGAGAACTGCACGGCGTCAGATGTCTCCATCCCGCAGACGACGCATCCCTCACCTAAGTGACTGCCCGGCGCTTTCCCGTTTGTCCTTCGGGCGACAAACGCGTCGCCGAAGAATCATAGAACTAAGACAGCTCCCTTGTAACCAAGTAGGCAGCGAGTTTTGAAAGGCAGACCGCGCCTCAAGTTCAATAGAAGCACACAGGGTAGAGTTGCCCACAACGCTCACTTCCTTTTCTGATTATTATTATTATTTTTTTCCCTAAAGGCGATGCAGAAATTGAAGAAGTTCTAAGAAACGAAGAGAGCCGAGAGAAGACAGGAACGACTTGGGGCAAAGCGGGGACCTCGCTGCCTAGTTTCCTGTACAGTTGTGAGTCTTTCCACCTTAGGCGAACGAGTGAAGAGCGCACGGTGGAGCGATTTTATCAAGGAAGAATAATAATATTAGATTTTGAATGTTTGTTCTGTTTGGTTGTTGGTAAATAATATTCATTTTCTTTTTTTGAAAAAAAAATTATAGCGTATATGTTGTCAGCCGCTGAGAGTCGAAAAAGTCTATACTGGGCAGCTTTATAAATCTTGAAATAAATAAGTTGTTGGCACATCTGCTATGAATTAGAAGGCATTTACAGCATATTATTCTTACTTAATGTAGCTTGGTTGATTTTCACTTTATGCAGTGTTTTGATAAACCTGTCAGAGAGGTTGGGCTAATTATTTCAGCTATCTTTAAGGCAAAAAAAATTTTTGGACAAGACATTTTATCATTAAGGTAAAGGTAAAGGTTCCCCCGCACATGTGTGCTAGTTGTTTCCGACTCTAGGGGCCGGTGCTCATCTCCGTTTCAAAGCCGAAGAGCCAGCGCTTGTCCGAGGACGTCTCCGTGGTCATGTGGCCAGCATGACTAGACGCCAAAGGCGCACGCACCTTCCCACCGTAGTGGTCCCTATTTTTCTACTTGCATTTTTTACGTGCTTTCGAACTGCTAGGTTGGCAGAAGCTGGGACAAGTAACAGGCACTCACTCTGCTACGCAGCATTCGGGATTCGACCCGCCAAATTGCCGACCTTCTGATCGACAAGCTCAGTGTTCCGTGCGCCTTTGGCGTCTAGTCATGCCGGCCACATGACCACGGAGAAGTCCTCGGACAAGCGCTGGCTCCTCGGCTTTGAAACGGAGATGAGCACCGGCCCCTAGAGTCGGAAACGACTAGCACGCATGTGCGGGAGAACCTTTACCTTTATTTTATCATTAGCAGCAGACAAAAAGAGGGACAAGAGACAAATGCCACAAATGCAAAGTCAAGAATATTCTTTTATTACCTGGAACAGACGTCATAAAAAAGTCATCTGTTGGCAAGATAGAAAATAATGTAACTGCAGTGAAAGAATTCCATAGTTATTTCTGAGTTTGAGTGAAAATTTTGGGGCAATGGTTATAGATGAAGGACATAAATGGAAGCATATAAAACCTTTTATGAAATAACATTAAGTAGAGGTATTGATAGTTACAAAAAATAACTACTTCTTTAATAGATGAACATGCATGCTATGACCAAAGGTATATCCTTCATTCCATTTCAGCCTCAGCATTCTCACTGATCTATACAGTTCCATCCCTTTGTTCCTCAGAGCTGTCTAGTTATGTCACAAATATGAAATGTTCAGTCTGATTGATGTAAGTATTGGTACCCTTATTTGTTTGTTCATGTAGTTTATTTACTGCTTCAATCCAAATAGTCTTAAGATAGTGTCCAAGTACTCCTAATAAAACAATATAATTGTAGTAATAATTAATATTGTACAATACTATACATGCTAAAACTATTTGGTGTCAATGATTTGGTGCCTTCTGAGAAGCCAAGTAATAACTGCCTTCTACAAGGTCATAAGGGGAATGGTCACCCTTGATTCATGGAATAGACAGTTCAAAAAGACAACAATCACCACAGAAAATTCCCACTAACAAGCCCCCTACTGACCTTTTGGTACATGAGAACTCTTAGCAAGTATTCTTTAACCATTCATGTAGGGTCTATCTAGATCAGGGGTGCCAAACTTGCAACATCATGTGATGTGTCACGACATATCGCAACTTTTTCCCCATTGCCGGAGCTGGGTGGGCGCGGTTTCAGCATGACACATCTGGCCCATTGGCCGGCAGTTGGACACCCCTGATCTAGGTGGTCTCTTAGATTCCCAAACCCAAGTTATGTAAGGCTTTATCGATAGCAATCAGTGTGCTACTGCATTTGGAAAAATAGTTACTAGTGCAGTTCCAGAAACAGCTGTGTAAAAGGGCAGCAATGTGACCAACCAGTGAACATATGGACATTACAGTGTGGTGCAACTGAAATTTCTGGATGGTCTTCAAAGGCTTTCTCAAATAGAACAAATAACAGTAATCTAGCCAAGTGATGCCAAGACAGGAGTGACTTCCCTCAACATGTCTTGTTCCAGACAAGACTACAACAAAAACAACAACAACAACATAATATAATAATGATGATGATGATGATGATGATGATGATGATGATGAAGATGATGATGATGTTGGAAGGGACTTTGGAGGTCATCTAGTCCAACCCCCTGCTCAGGCAGGAAACCCTATACCATTTCAGACAAATGGCTGTCCAGTCTCTTCTTAAAAACTTCCGGTGTTGGAGCATTCACCACTTCTGGAGGCAGGTTGTTCCACTGGTTAATTGTTTTAACTGTCAGGAAGTTTCTCCTTAGTTCTAGGTTGCTTCTCTCCTTGACTAATTTCCATCTGTTGCTTCTTGTCCTGCCTTCGGGCATTTTGGAGAATAGCTTGAGTCCCTCCTCTTTGTGGCAGCCCCTGAGATATTGGAACATTGCTATCATGTCACCCCTTGCCCTTCTCTTCATTAAACTACACATACCCAATTCCAGCAACCGTTCCTTATATGTTTTAGCCTCCAGTCCCCTAATCATCTTTGTTGCTCTTCTCTGTACCCTTTCTAGAGTCTTGACATCTTTTTTACATTGTGGTGACCAAAACTGGATGCAGCATCCCAAGTGTGGCCTTACCAAGGCATTGTAAAGTGATATTAATACTTCATGTGATCCTGATTCTATCCCTCTGTTAATGCAGCCTAGCACTGTGTTGGCTTTTTTGGCAGCTGCAGCACACTGCTGGCTCATATTGAAGTGATTGTCCACTAGGACTCCGAGATCCCTCTCACAGTTACTACTATTGAGCAAGGTACCCCCTATACCACGGGTCGGCAACCCGCGGCTCCGGAGCCGCATGCGGCTCTTTAAGCCATCTGCTGCGGCTCCCTGTCCTGCTCTGCCATTCTGGAAAAAAAGTGGGAGTAAAAAAGTCCCATTGAGAGAATGGGGTGGCAGAGGTTTGGGGAGCTGCGTGAGCAGCTCTCCAAACCTCCACCACCCCGTTTGGAGAGCTGTTGCCTTGTCAAACATGGACGAAGGCATCAGCTCTCCAAACGGGCGGCGGTGGTTTGGAGAGCTGCGTGCGCAGGTCTCCAAACCTCCACCGCCCTGTTTGCAAAACTGCTGCCTTCGTCCATGTTTGACGAAGGCATCAGCTCTCCAAACGGGGCGGTGGAGGTTTGGAGAGCGGCGGGTTGGAGAGCTGCACGCGCAGCTCTCCAAACCTCCACTGCCCTGTTTGGAGAGCTGCTGCCTTCGTCCATGTTTGACAAGGCAGCAGCTCTCCAAACAGGCGGCGACGGTTTGGAGAGCTGTGTGCGCAGCTCCACCGCCACCTCTGCAAGCCTCCACCGAGAGAATGGGGCGGTGGAGCACTCCGCTGAGAAAATGGGGCGGTGGAGGCTTGCCGCCCATTCTCTCGGCAGAGACTTCTTTAGGGAGATCCAGCTTCTGCCGCGCCGCACCGAGAGAACAGCGCTCCACTGAGAGAATGGGGCGGTGGAGGCTTGCCGCCCATTCTCTCGGCGGTGACTTCTTTTGGGGGATCCAGCCTCTGCCGCGCCGAGAACAGCAAGCCGCCCCATTCTCTCGGCGGAGCGCTCCACCGCCCCATTCTCGGCAGCTTGCCACCCCAAAAGAAGTCTCCACCAAGACGAGAGAACGGGGCGGCAAGCCGCCAAGAGAATAGGGCGGTGGAGCGCTCCGCCGAGAGAACGGGGCGGCTTGCTGTTCTCTCGGTGCGTTGCGGCAGAAGCTGGATCCCCCGAAAGAAGTCTCTGCTGAGAGAATGGGCGGCAAGCTTCCACCGCTCCATTCTCTCGTTTTGGCAGAGACTTCTTTCGGGGGATCCAGCCTCTGTCGCCCACTTCTCTCAGCTGGGCTCTGCCGAGACGAGACAATGGGATGGCAAGCCGCCGAGAGAATGGGGCGGTGGAGTGCTCCGCCGAGAGAATGGGCCGGTGGAGTGCTCCGCCGAGAGAATGGGGCGGTGGAGTGCTCCGCTGAGAGAATGGGGCGGTGGAGGCTTGCCGCCCATTCTCTTGGCGGAGACTTGCAGAGCTGCTACCTTCGGCTGCTTTTCTTTCAGGGCATCCAGCTGTTGAGAGAAGGGGGTGGCAGAGACTGGATCCCCCGAAAGAAAAGTAGCCAAAAGCAAGCTGAAACAGAGAGGGGACTGCAAGAAGGGCGAGATCAGCGCAGGCTGAGAAACGCTGATCTCGTGTTCCTGGCAATCTCCCTCAATTTCCACTTGTGAAGTTCGGGGCTTTCCTTACAGAGTTGCCAGAGCTCCCGGGAGGACGCATACAACCGCTGATCAGCCTCTTGTTTTGCGCATGCGTGCACATGCGCACTATTTTTTGCGGCTCCCAGTTTTTTGTTTTGTGAAGGAACCGGTTCTGAGTGGCTCTTTCACTGTTTCAGCTTGCCGACCCCTGCCCTATACTATACCTGTGCATTTGGTTTTTCCTGCCTAAATGTAGAACCTTACTTTTTTCATCATTGAATTTCATTTTATTAGATAGCGCCCAGTGCTCAAGTCCATCCAGATCCTCCTGTATCTTAAGCCTATCTTCTGGAGTATTGGCTATTCCTGCCAGTTGGTGTCTGCAAATGTGATGAGTTCCCCATCTATCCCCTCGCCCAAATCGTTAATGAAGATGTTGAAGAGCACTGGGCCTAGAACAGAGCCCTGGGGTACCCCACTACACACTTCCCTCCATGTAGATGCGGTTCCATTGAGGACCACATGCTGAGTACGGCCAGTCAGCCAGCTACAAATCCATCTGGTGGTGATGCTGTCTAACCCACATTTTTCTATCTTATCAAGTAGTAGGATTGTGATCTAGTTTATTAAATGCCTTACTGAAGTCCAAGTAAATTATATTCACAGCATTCCTCTGGTCCACTAATTTTGTCACTTGGTCAAAGAATGCAATAAGATTTGTCTGGCATGATCTGTTTTTGACAAACCCATGTTGGCTTTTAGTAATGACTTTGTTTGCCTCTAGGTGCTCACTGATTCGTTGTTTGATTATCTTTTCCAGAATCTTCCCAGGTATTGAGGTCAAGCTGATAGGTCTGTAGTTTCCTGGATCTATTTTTTCCCTTTTTTGAAGATGGGAACTACATCAGCTCTTTTCCAGTCCTCCAGTAGTTCCCTAGTGCTCCAGGATCTTTGAAAAATATAGTTTACTGGTTCTGATATCACACCTGCCAGTTCCTTGAGAACCTTGGGATGTAATCCATTTGGTCCTGGTGATTTGAACTCTTCTAGGCTGGAGAGGTGCTCACTTACCATTTTCTTGCCTATCTTAGCTTGTGTTTCTATTCTGTTTTTTATGGCACTTTTTGATAGGTTGGACTGTTTTTTCCCTTTGTGTAAAGACAGATGCAAAAACCTAGTTAAATAGTTCTGCTTTCTGCCTGTTGCTTGTCACCTTCTTGCCACTTTCCCCCACTAATAGACCAATCATTTCTTTAACTTTTTGTTGTTTTTTTTACATGTTGCGAGAAGCTTTTTTTTGTTATTTTTGACTTTGGTTGCAAGCCTTAGTTCATTTTAAGCCTTAGCTTTCCTCACTTCATCTTTGCAGGCACGGGCTATTTGCTGATATTCTGCCTTAGTTATGTACTCCTCTTTCCACTTTTTATACTTGTCCTTTTTATCTTTCAATTTATCAGAGAGTTCTTTATGCAGCCACGCTGGTTTCTTTTGAGAGCTGTTATTTTTCTTCTTTGTTGGTATTGTGTGAGACTGGGGTTTTATTATCTCACTTTTCAAAATTTCCCAAGCTTCTTGAGTTGTTTTCCCCTTTAGGATTCTCATCCATGGAATCCTTCCCAAGCTCTAAGTTTATTGAAATTAGCTCTTTTAAAGTCCAAGACTAGTTTGACTGTGTACTATTGCTTGTGCTTCCAGAATGTTGAATTCCAATATTGCATGATCACTTTCCCTCAAGGTTCCTGAAAAAACGCCGCCTAACCAGAACATTCACCTGCTGTTTTATTTATTTATTTTATTTTATTTTATTAAACTTATATACTGCCCTTCTCCCGTAGGACTCAGGGCGGTTCACAAGGTTTTTTAAAACAATGCAACAAGTTACAAAAATTAAAAACAATTAAAATAATTACACTAACCTTGAAATAAAAACCCAATTACAATTAAAAATACAATTAAAACCCCAGTTAATACTCTCAGTCTAGGCCAGAAAGCTCGAAGAGCCAGGTCTTCAGGTCCCGGCGGAATGAGCGAAGGTCAGGGGCAGTTCTAAGCTCTACAGGCAGCTGGTTCCAAAGGGCCGGCGCACCCACAGAGAAGGCCCTCCCCCTGGGTATTGTTTTAGCTGTAGCCATGAGTCCAGGAGGATCTACAGATTGCAACTTTGCTCTCTAGGGGAGCCTATAAACTTCCTTAAAGCTGTGACTTCTCTTTAGAATCTGCAAACAATCTTTAAATAGGTGCTGATTCAGTATCTTGCACACCTCAGTCCAATTGCATAGTTATATTTCCCCAATGGAAACATAAACTATATTGTAACAAATCATAACACAAATAGAGAAGAATTCAAAGTACCATATGCAGGTGGAGATGGATCAAAGGTTACATTTAAAAGTTTACATATCCAAAATTCTCAAACAAATTAACTTTGAGACATCCTAAAGGCAAAAATAAGGAATGTTCTATCAGTTCAGTTTGTGGAATCTGAATTTCTTTTTAGCATTTTTAATAGTTATTATTATTTAGATTTATAGAGCTGCTAAACAGAAATAATAAGTAAAAAATTCAAAGATACAAATGTTATAAAATCTGCATAAGTCACTACAGAAATACTATCATTTTGGGAAAATAAGCAGAATTCCAACTACCCATTAATGACCTGACAGGATCCCAAATTGCCTCAGCCTCTAGTCTGCTGTTTCTCAACTTTGTCAGTTTAAGATGGTGGACTTCACTTCCCAGAATTCCCCAGCCAGCATTGTAGCAGATTGGCTGGGGAAATCTGGGAACTGAAGTCCATTCATCTTAAACTTCACAAGGTTGAGAAATACTACTCTATTCAAAAAGCTAAGCTTTGAAAGCTTTTATAAGGGTAAGAGTCAGTGGCAAATGATCCTTGGGATGAATGGTATTCTAGAGGGCAGGAAGCACAAAGGAGGCATATTTTAGGTCCCACAATATGGCAGCTACTTTTTTGATAGAACATCAACATACTGACAATTTAGTTGATACAATAGAGAGAAAGGTGGTCTTTGAAATAGTCAGATCTTGTACAAAAAAGGGGTTTACAGATGATACCCAGTACCTTGAACTACATCCAGAAACCAACTGCAAACTGCAGTTCATGAAGTAGATATATCAGATTTTCGTACTGAGATACAGCCATAGCTAGTTGTGAAATCATTTTCTCAACCAGCTGTAGTTTCCGAACAGTCTTCAAGGGCAGCCCCCTGTAGAGTACATTACAGTAATCTAAATTTCTAAAATTGATTCTTTGTAATTATCCCAAGACCATGACCTCGTTTACCAAAACCCAGGCTATTTTAGCAAAAAATGTTTTGTCAATTTCCTCAACCTTTCTCAGAAATTACGAACTCCCCAATTCTAATGTAATATTTTATAGTTTGCTTTATTCAGTGATGAAAACTTTAAAAAAGTTCCAGGAGGTGTTTCTATGTAATAAAGTACAGTATGTTTCAAATACACAAGCTAAAGAAATCAAGGAAATAAAGCCACAAAAACCCAAAGAAAAGCTAAAACATATCAATGTATGCCTAGCACAGTACATCACATGGACATTAATAGATAATATCCATTAAAACATTTCAGAAAATTGACCCTAAAAGGCTCAATTTCAGTAGCTATTCATCCCTTGTCTGAAAATGATGCTTTGATTTAGCATTAAGAAAGATAACTTTCTTAGAACAGGGTGACCCTCTGCTTAATCACGCTTGATTGGATTATTGCAATGTACTCTACAAGTACATACTCTATGTACTCTATCCCTGAAAAGTAACCAGAAGCTTCAGCTAGTGCAGAATGCAGCCTCCAAAATCCATACTGAGTGCCCAAAGAAGGAAACATGTAACAACTTTGCTCTGGGAACTGCACTGGGTGCCAGTTTGTTTCCGAGTCCAATTCAAGGTGTTGATCATCACCTAAAAAGTCCTACATGGCATAGGGCTCTGCTACCTACTGGCTTCACCCCATCACTTCAGTCCATCACACTGGTTCAGGCAATGAAGATATGCTGCAGACTGTCAGTCAAAGAATTTTGACTCGCGGGGTCTAGAAAGAGGGCCTTTGTTGCACTGTGGAACATATCCATCGCAAGGGTAAGGCAAACCTCCAATCTCCTGGCCTTCCACAAAGGGTCAAAACTTGTTTGTGTAGCCCTGTATTTATTTATTTATTTATTTATTTATTTATTTATTTATTTATTTATTTATTTATTTATTAATGGGACTTATATCCCGCCCTATCTCCCGAAGGACTCAGGGCGGCTCACAACAATAACATATAACAGAAATTAAGATAAAATTAAAATCAAAGTCATCTGTGCAATAAATTACAATTAAAAATTAAAAATAAATTAAAAATTGTAAACATAATTAAAATGCCTGTCAGTCCAGGTCAGCCAGGTGGAAAAGGAGTGTTTTGAGGCCGCGGTGAAAGGACCGGAGATCTTGGGCCATCCGAAGCTCAGGGGGGAGCTGATTCCATAGGACTGGCGCTCCCACAGAGAAGGCCCTTCCCCTGGGGTTCGCCAGCCAACATTGTCTAGCCGACAGTACCCTGAGGAGGCCTTCTCTGTGTGAGCGTACTGGGCGATGGGAATTCGTTCCCGGTAGCAGATGGTCCTGCAAGTATCCCGGGCCTAAGCCATGTAGGGCTTTAAAGGTAAGTACCAGCACCTTAAATCTCACCTGGAGGGCAACCGGTAACCAATGCAGCTCATGGAGCAGAGGTGTTATATGGGAGTATCAGGGAGCTCCCATCACTACCCGTGCAGCCGCATTCTGCACCAGCTGAAGCCTCCGGGTGGTTTTCAAGGGCAGCCCCATGTAGAGAGCATTGCAGTAGTCTATATGGGAGGTAACGAGTGCGTGGGTGACTGTACGTAGGGCATCTCGGTCCAGAAAGGGGCACAATTGGTATATTAGGCGAATCTGGGCAAATGCCCCCCTAGCTATGACTCCAATATGTATAGTGGACACACAGGCTGACACAACCATGGGGCTGGCTGGCCCCATAAGAACCCCACCCTCATGTATTAACAACTGTTAATCCCTCATCTTAGAATTCACCTTCTGAAAATATAAAGTTGTTTTTTTGTAATTTTAAAACTTTTAATCCTAATTCTTCTGATTTTAATGTTTAGTTTATTGATACTGTAGACCACTCAAGAGTCCTCCGCCAAGGGAGATGGGCAGTTAAAAAAAGAAGTATAAATAAAATTCACTTGCCCAGTGCTTGGGTTACAAGCCAACTGATTATCAAATAACATTTTTAATCTTGTTTATGTGTGTGATATGAAGTTGTGTATTGACCATAATGGGGAATTATCTTTTCTGAAGAGCTAGAATTAAACTAAAGAATAAAACACATCTTCCCAAACATATATCTTTCCAGTTTTGGGGGGACTACAGTGCCCAATATTTCCAGCAACCAGGAAGTGTAATATTTACATTTGCAAACTGACTACGACAGCACATTGCAATTGTATGACTTCGGGTGCTCCATTAAGTCAAATGTTCCAATGATTTGCATTGGCAAGATGCCAGTTTAACTTCAAGCAAGTTTTTTTTTTAAATAATGTTTGTTCCAGATAAACTCAGAAGAGGAAAAGACAAGAAAACTGTAAGCTTAATGGCTGGTAAGTCCCTTAGTCTATTTCCTTGCCTTGGACAAGATTTGGATACCCACATTATCCAATATCCAAAGGGCAAAAAGACTGTGGGAATTAGATTGGAGGATTGGTTAGAAGACACAGGAAAAGCACTCCTAAAAGGGAGAGCCAGAAATAATTAATAAGCCAGAAGGGAGAAATCAGACTCAATCTCTTAGGTGTCTCAGGGGTTGGGTGAAATGTAATTTATTATTTATTTATTATTAATTCGGTTTATATACCGCCCTACTCCCAAAGGACTCAGGGCGGTTTACAAGGCAAAATTTAAAAACAATACAATATAAAATTAAAATTAAATTAAGTCTAGCCGCAAAAAAATTAAAATCACAATTTAAAAACATCAAACACCTCAGTCCACACCAGATAGCTCAAAGAGCCAGGTTTTTAGGTCCCGGCGTAATAGTGAAGAGAGCCTGTATTTCTCCAGTGCTGCCTCTGGTTCTCGAAGTAGACTACTGTATTTTTTTATTTTATTTTATTTTTTTATTTATTTATTTTTTAAATCGTCACCATCCTCATCATCATTGCGGGGCGATTTTCACCTTTCTGACGCAAGGGGGCGCTGATCCCCGCTTGCCACGCCACTGCCCGAGAGTACGTGACAGCTCTCAGGTCTACAATGAACGCCGGCGAGCGGCGGGGGAAGAGGGAAGATCAGCGAGACTATCCCAAAATTAGGAAGGGAAAAGAAGAGCGGTTTGCATCCCATTTACTGTCATTCCAGGACGGCCCCCGCCCTCCGCTCCTGCCCCGGTCCACCCCTTCCTCCTCTGGCCATAGCCGTCCGCCGCGGGGGCTCGCGCTAAGTCATGTCCTTGGTGACTCCGGGGGATTCACCGCAAGGTACCGTGCTTGCTTTTGTTTCCTTCCCTCCTCCCCTTTTGCTGCAGGTGGGGAATCTTCTTTTTTCCTTTTTCCGGCCTCGTTGGGCGCAGGCATCGCCTTCTTGGTCTTTGCGGGCGAGAAGTAGCGCCTGGCGGGCGGCCCCCAGGAGGAGATTCCTCGTTGCGCGGCATTTGTGGCAGCCGAGGACGCCGTTCCTCCCGCTCGCACGCGTCGCGTGTAATCTCCGAGACAAAAATGCACCGCTTGGGCTGGCCCTGCTAATTGGAGAGGGACCGTCTTGAATGCTTCAGCGGGGAAGCCCCCTCGCAAAGCTGAAGACAACTACAGTTACTGTTACTGGGTTTGGGGTTGGGAGGAGGCAAGGCGAAGGGAAGCAACCCGTGCTTAAGCCAGCAGAGCCAAACCCTTATGGCACACAATAGCCAGTGTGTCAGTTGTGCAAGCTGAAGAGTCATTCCTCTATCCACGTTGCCGAATCTAGCACCGTTCCCTGCTATTAACTCACCCGTGGCCTTTGCCACTGGAAGGGGTGGGTTCATCAAAAGTGATCCGCTTCTGTGGAATCAGGTGTACTCCAGTCGTTGTTTTATAAATCAGTATATTCTGCTCCTGTGAAAATGCAAGCTGTGCCTAAATCCTCAGAGGGATGCTGGTCATTTGCTTGTATGCATCCTGCTTGTTCAGTTTATGCACAGTGAGAGAGAGAGGGTCACAAATGACTCTTAACTTGTAACTGAGTGGTGCTGTTCTGTCTTCAGAATTTTAAGGTTCAGAAATTAATGAGATTGAGCTTGTTTTGTGGAGCTGTGACTTGATGTAAGGTGATTGTGGGAGCACCTGTGGTGGGATATTAAGGGATTCTGGCTTCATTCAGTTCCATCCAGAAAGCAAGATGGTTGAGGATTGTGGTCCAACACAAGCTCCACACCCATAGCATAAAAAAAAATGTTGGGGCCTTAAGGGCATCGGGGATGAGAAGTTACCCTGTGCACCTGTCATGCAGCATTAGGGATATCTTGAAGTACTTTTCTTCCATTAATAGCAGAATATCTTGATGTTCATAAAGTGCTGAGAAGAAGCTGACAGTCTTGTGCTTTGGTCTCTTGGAGTAGAATCCCACTGCTGTACCACATTCAAGAATGACTTGCAGGCATTTTCTATGTACAATACTGTTTTCATATCTGAGATTTGAAAGGCAGTCATCCCCATTCCTGAGAAGAAAGGTTTGCTGAACTCTTTCTGGATTACGAGTAAAGCGCAAAAAGAGCCTGGTAGATTTAGTTTACACACATGCACACAGCTTCATTTGTTACCTCAGGGTCATCCATGATATATACCATTAAATAAAAGAGGGGGGAGTTCTCCCTTTTTGCCCTCCTCTTTGGGCTTGAAAAATGCATTTAGCTGTAAAAACAACCATTTGCTTGGGTTCCTATAGCAAAGGAGCAAAATGCTGTGTTTGTATATTGGCAGCAATAAAATGGTGTGTCCTGAAGTTAATCATTGACAGGAAATAAAAAGTGTTTTGGTTTGACAGATTTTCCACATCACGAGAGTTGATTGCTGTTTTCGTTAGTTCTGCAAAGTGAGAGAATTCAAAACTTCCACTTTTCAGCCGAAATGGGACTGGCAGCTGAGTAGTCAGGTGGTCCCTCCTTCAGAGTTTCTTATTGGCTCTAGAAAGTCTCATTCAAAAGAAAGTGCAGAATAGGGCTGAAAAACTGGGATAATGATGAGGGAAATCTGCTACAGCTCTTCTGTTGCTTTTCATTGTCCCAGACAGATGGAAAGCAGGAACACTAGCTCCTTTTTCTGAGCACATCTGGCAGCAACTCAAGAGAGACCCAATTTTGCCAAAATAAAAAGTACCAAAGACAGACCTACCAATGAAGTGTGAAAATTGCACCAAAAAGGTGAGTCTTGTTTTTATTACGTACTTATTATCATGCTACAGTCCCAATGCATAAGTACTGGGCAAGAAACCTTCGGACTGGCTCTTTCTCTCTCTCAAGGTGGTTGTGCTGGGGGAAAAACAGGAGAGAGCAGTAAGTATGCTCCTGAAAGAATAGTGGGAAGTAAATCTAATATTTTCATACATAAACAAACCTGTGTACTTTTTGAAAACAAGCCCCATGGAATTTACTAAAATATATTTGCAAATAAAGGTGAAGTTTTCAGTTATTGTGGCGGTTGTTCCTCCTACCCAGAAAGAAATGGCTAGTGATAATTAAAAGTAACCTATCTGAACAGAAAACATTTGCTTTTAATTTCTAAAACTGGGCTTATGAATTAGAGAAAAAGTATGTAATTGATGACTGGGATGAGAAGTGCTATAAAATAATTTTAAACCAATGGTATTATGGAAACTTTTACTTATCATTCAAAGAGGTGCAAAGGTATATATGTACATTAATGGCATGATATAAAAATAAATTGCATTTCAACTCTGTACAGCTGTCTTCCCTACACTGTACCTTCCAAGAGTCTTGGAGTTCAACTTAAATAGTTTTTGGCCAATATGATCATACTGGCTGGAAATTACAGAAAGATTTGGAAAATACCAGCTTAGGGGAAGTTGCTGTATATTTATAGCTTCTGCACAAATAAGAAATAAATGGCATCAGTGCTTTAACTGTTTAACATCAGAATTTCCACAAATTACATGAGTTAACTTCATTTCTATAATGTTCAGTATTGTAACTGACCAGGACAGTACATAGTCTTTCTCTTGATGTTAGGTTCCTATGAATATCGGAATAGTTAGTACTGTAAGAAATTTGGAACGTTCTTTCATATTGAGTGGTAAGTGGTAAGACAAGCTCAATTCTATATGTGTATTGTATGCTAACCTTGCTTTTTGTAGTTCTAATTCCTTTGTAGTTTATCACAAATGTTGTTTTTTCACAGTCTCACCACTTGAGTGGATGGGGTCTTATCATTTTGTCCAGACTGTTAAGAATAATCCATCCTTCCACCTACCTTTTTTAAACCTCTTTTTGCCTTATGTGAGTGGGACATATTATTAGAAATAGTTAATGTATAATATGTTTTGTTTATCAGGATGCAAGTGTAAAAAAGTTACATCAGCCAACAGATCAAATTTTAAATTTGGTTTCTTAATCATTAAAAATACTTTAGAAAACAACTATCACACAGACTGTTTTCATTGCTTTCCTTAAAAACACTTAGTGCTGCATCAAATGTAGATCTTTTAATTCAGTTAACATTATAAATTCATAATGTTACTTTAAATGCAAGATATTAAACTACAGAAAAATGATATATTCCAGTTACTCTGACATGTTTTTAAAGAACTATATGTGCAACATTAATTGAACTTGAACCAAGAGCAACACAAGTATTTTTGGAAGTGAAAGGCAATATAAAGTGTTTCATTTCCTTTCTTTTTTCAGACTATTGTAGTCAGTATTGTTATTAGCTCTATATGTAATTTAAGTAGAGAAAGGGATTATTGGGAGAATACTAAACATTCAGAAAAGTATTGGAGGGGAATTTTAATTAAAACAAGAACCTAACCTAATTCCAGAAGGTAGAGAATTTTATTCTACTTCTTATAGAAAAGGGAAGTTGCCAAAGTCCATTGACTTCAACTACTTTAGAACAAATACATCTCTGCTCTCTTTCCTTGAAGACCTTTTCAGTTATGCTGGTCCTTTTTTGTTGTTTGTTTGGTTTTTTTGTAATGTGTTATTTAATTGTTTAGGTTTCTGAACATAAGAGTTTATACTCAGGAATAATCATCTTTTTTGACATTTATATCCTGCTGTAATATCTATTTTTTAAATTTTACCCTTGTGACAAGAGCTAGCTAATGATTTGGCAAAGGCAGAAGCTGAGGAGCTTCATGACTGAAATCAGTAAGTTGCTCTCTTCCCAGAGACCTTGTGAGACATTTATTATAGAGGCTGCTAGCTGGCAACCTTGTATATTGGGAGTTACTGGATCTAGACCTCATTTTTCATATTTACTGCCATTAAAGATAGAAAAATACTTAGTCTATTCCCCATCACCTGGTTTTTCTTCCTTTTATTTTTCCCCTCTGCTACCCCCTCTTTGAGTTGGCAGCAAGTCCTTTTTCTTTTATTCCAGTGGGTTCTTGTGAAGGTAAGCAAGGTCAAGTCTGATTAGCACTTAGATGGGAGTCTTCCATTAAATCCCAGGCCTGTAGAAAACATTTCAGAAGAAGGCAGCCATAAACAATGTCCATGATGTTGCCAGGAAAAAGTACCAGGTTCATATCTATGTGTGTACCAGAAGTAGAATTCAATCTTTGCCTTAAGTGCAGCTTATGTATCAATAGTATTATATACAGTGCTTTTTTTTGTAAAAGAAAAAGGTGCCGGAACTCACACATGTCATACAACCCGCCTTGCCTACCCTACAAGGTTCCACCCAAAAAAGGTGCCAGAACTCCGTTCTGAGCGTTCTATGACAAAAAAGCCCTGATTATATATATTATTAGTTGTTTGGTTAAGTTTTGCTACGTATATAGAGAGAGTTGCCATTGGGTGACCCCATGGACAAATTTTTCCCATCCTCTTTTATTCTACCTCAGGTGGCTTTGATCAGTAATTGTGTTGCCTCTGAACAAATGATGTTTTATGCTTTGTTTCAGGAATGTAGTAAAAAACAGAAGAATGATGATCCACAAAATGCAATAGCTGATGTTCTCAATTCAAATGATGAAAACAAGGAGGTAAATTCCTTTTAGATGAATCTCTAAATTGCATTGCTCCCTAGACAGTTTAAATTAATCTTGACTAAGCATTTCTGAAGGTGGCCAAAATGAAGATAACCCTTTTACTCCATCAGTTTCAGCATTTAGTTGCAACTCACTCTTGTGGTTTGCAGCCAGCATGCTTTTCTTGTTCAGTTTTATAATTTCTAGTGCAGAAGTTACATTTCTGAATGCCAGGTTATTGAAAAGATTCTAATTCTGAAGAATTCCCACCATGCTACAATCCTGAATTTCCTAATCATATGTTTCACTCTAATGGCCATCTAAAGATTAATGAAATTATTCTGCATTTAAAGAAAGCTCTTTGGGGAAAAAAGCATACCCAGAATCCCATGGTAATATTTAATGCTTATTTACCTCACTTAATTCTCAAAATAAATAAATCTTTCGTCACAGGAATTAGTCTCAGCTCATTGTTAAGATCCTTCATAATCTAAATATCATTTGGAACAGAATATTTCACAGATATATCCATTGTTGTGGAGAAATATGTGGCCAGGTGACCTAAGTAAATGTTTTCTTGTGCTGCCTTTGCCCACTTGCATCTTGCAGTGGCCCAAATTTATGCCAACTACATGTTTTGTCTGCTCTTGCTCCAGCATGTGGCCTTGATCTTCTCCCTAGCCTAGTGTGAGATAATGTTAAATCCTCTTTTGCTGTATCAGGGTTAAAATGGTCTTTTCCAAGGTCAGCTTCAACATATGTAACTTGGCAGCTTTGTTCACCATTGCCTTGGAAGAAAGTCAAGTGACTGGCAGTAGCTGGGAACAAAAGGCACAGAGACAGGATAGGGATTGGTAACAGAGATAGCCAATTTCATATGAGTGGAATATGAGCTGATTTA
This sequence comes from Vipera ursinii, assembly GCF_947247035.1. Classification (NCBI taxonomy): domain Eukaryota; kingdom Metazoa; phylum Chordata; class Lepidosauria; order Squamata; family Viperidae; genus Vipera; species Vipera ursinii. The sequence goes on along the minus strand of NC_139513.1, from coordinate 115,837,326 downwards.
ATTGAATTGAACTGAATTGAACTGAGCTGAATTGAATTGAATAAATTTAGGGTTTCTGCTCATTCAGGGATTGGGGGAAGAAAATCTTTCAACTTTTCAATAGAAAAAACTTGCTAGGACTCTATTCAAACTAGACTTGGATTATTCAGCAGAGAGAGGATTGCTTCAAAAAAGAAAACTTACTAACACACACTAAAGTGGGGTACTCTTCTGTCTTCATCTGAATAATAGCATTACAGAGGTGAAAACAGGATGAAACCTTTCTCCTTTACTTTTCATTCAACCAGCTACTTTTTTTCCCCAAAAGCTGGGAGGAACCCAAATTTGATTAAAATGGAGGGAGCAAAATTAGTGGACCTACTGATTTAATTAAAGGCTGTGCATGCTTCCCCATAATTCAAGCGTTATATAGAGAACACTTAACCTATTGTGTGATAATAGTTTGTTACTTCTTATTTCAAAAATAACTGCACTGTATTCTCTTTTTCGTCATTACATTTTCTTGATGGATTTTTTTTAAAAAAATTTGTTCATTTCTAGAAAAGTGAATTCCATAAGTTGGCTAATGCTAAAATATTCCTTAGTGACTGCCTAGCATGTGACAGTTGCATTACAGCAGAGGAAGCAGTCAGAGTTTACCAGCAGAATCCAAATGAGTTCTTCCGTGTACTGAACCTTAATAAGGTAAAGGGGATGGTGTTTATATGCCCATACATGCCCAGGAGGTTTTCTGCCCTAACATGTCACTCTAAAACATTGTGGTATATCCAACTTCTTGTTTTCTTTATTTTGCTTTCCCTGCTTCCTACTTTTAGATACTTTTAGATTTTATCCTCAGATTTTTCCCTAAAAGCTGTTCTCAATTCTTCAATACTTATTTCCATACTCATAACCAAACAAATAAATGATTTGTCTCATTGGTCGGAACCATGACATTTTACTTCTTCTTTACATTCAAAACTCTTCAAGTCCATTGCTTCTAATCAGTGACTTCTTAGTGCTAAAAAAATGATGTTGCTGATGATCAGTCATTGTTTTCCCAGGCGTACGATATGGGATGTTATTTTTAAATTTCCTTTGTTTTTTTAACACCCTCCATCCAGTTTATCACTAAATCTCTTGCCATCAAATTTTGAATAATTCTAACATCTGCCTTTTTATTTCAGTGCCAAAATCCTGGTTCTCTTATTTCTTTCTGAGTTATTGGACAGGTTAACAACTGACCTCATATGAAATCTGTGCACACCATTTTGCTTTCCTTTTTAGCCTTTACCCTGTATCCTTATCTCTTCCTGCATGCAATGGGGATGTCCTTACCCAATCAGATCCTTTCATTTGTTTACTCTGCCCTAGCATCCTTCATTCAGCACACCCAAGCTTACCTGCGTCTAACATTAATCTTCCTCCTACTCCCACTTTCCTTTTCTAATCCAAAAAATTCCTTTTCTCCCCCACATTGGATATGTTTTTTTTCCCTTTGGCCCTACCTATATTCAGAAAACTCCTTTGATTAACCTCGTTAAATAATTGTTTATTTAAGATGGGGGGGCAACTATTTTCGCTTTACTTTTCGATTCCCCACCTCTTTTCTATAGTTTTCTAAGTGTGAATTTGTGAGCAGCTTTTTAGCTGTGAATGTATATTCTGAATGTTTTATGCTGCACACCTTCCACGGCTGAGTTTTTAATCTTTGTTTTCCATTGTTATTTTTGTTGTTTGTTTATATTGTCCTGATTTAGCAATTTGTTATTATGGGGATGTTTTGTTTTTGCCTAATTCTAACTTTTGCCTTATTAAGAATTGGCACACCAGGCGTAAAAAGCCAAATTAATTTCTGTATGAAGCAACAAGCCATCTCTTGTATAAGCTACAATTTAAATGTTTGCACTTAACACACCCATTTATTTATTTATTTTTTGCTTTCCAGAAGTGTGATACCTCAAAACACAAAGTATTGGCAGTGTCTATATGTCCCCAGTCCTTGCCTTATTTTGCTGCTAAATTCAGCCTCTCAGTAACAGAAGCAGCTAGGAGGCTTTGTGGCTTCCTCAAAAGTCTTGGTAAGTTTGCTATTAGATAAAAAAGAAAAGAAAGCTGAAGACAGCATTAAAAACGGTTGTTTTGTTTTTGTTTTTTTTAAAAAAAGTTGTTTCCTTAGACAATTTTTATAGCCTGTGTGTCAGGGTACAAGCGAGGGTTGCAGGATGGTTAAGATAACAGTTGTTTGTGGATATGACCACAAGTGTTATAAATGAGGCTATAATTAGGCAGTTAAGGCAGTACAGACAAGGCAAGAACACATGCAAATCTTTTCATTATGTTTTTGTTCATAATCAAGGCATCTAAAAGTTCCTTTGTGCTGTTTGCACAGAATAAAAATGTCTAGTATAAGAGTTTTAAATCTTTCCAAGAATTGCACATCCCCTGGAGATAGTCGACTGCCGTGGAGAGGTTTTAAAGGGAGAGACCAGGACTGCTGCATCTGTTGGCCCTACCTGCTGGCTTTATTCCAACATTCTAGGCATTTTGGCTGGCACCTGGGTAGACATCTACATGCTGCCACCTTGATTGTACTGCTGCTTTTGCCTGGGGAGAGATGATATGATTACAACCTCTATTCAGTATGGAAGGAGACATCATTTGAATGCAAGAACAAAGTGATCCTGATGTCATACACAGATATTCTTTTACATAAGTCAATAGTCTCTTCAACTTTTAAAAAAAAATATATCCAGTACATTGCTTGAAGGAAAAGAAGAAGCAAAAGCTATTGTTAATTCAGCTATAAGCTGGTATCCTAGAGGGCTGTGGCACAGGAAAAGAGGAATTTGTTACGGAACTGAGGATACGTTGAAAGCCTGCATTGTTTTCACATTTTATCCAGTGGATGGATCACTATTTATTTATATTGTTAATTACCTTGCCAGTGAAGTTACAAGATCAGCTATTAAGCCTTCAAATATTCTTCCCTGCCCATGCTGCAGATGTCTAAAAGAGTTGCCTTGGAAGTCATACAGACTTGATCTGGGTTTCAGCAGCCAAAGATGGGCATCAGTTTCCCATACAACACGATTTCCATTGTCTTCAGTATTTCAGCTGAAAAGATACAGCAGAGCAACCAGCACATCTCCATTTAAAAGGATCTTAAGAGATAATTTTCCTCAAGAGCTGCTATCGGGTAAAACAGAATACTAGGCAGTAAAGGCAATATATAGTGTATACTTTGTCTTAGGGCAGCTTCCAAGTGTTTCCTGTAGTTTTGCCCTTCAGAACATAGCATCTCTTGCTTACTTTAGAGAAGCACTTAATTTGTGGTCCTCCACAAAGGTTGCCCCTGTCCTTTACTTTTGAAATTTGATCTCGTGACTATGTATATTTATTTATTTATTTTTATTTTTATTCCATTTCTATCCCGCCCTTCTCCGAAGACTCAGGGCGGCTTACAAGCTTAGCAGTAGCCTTCATTCTATGTATATGGCTGCTTACTAGGGCTTTCACACACACCCCAAGCGGCATTATTACAAAGTCAGCTTAATTGCCCCCAACAATCTGGGTCCTCATTTTACCTACCTCGGAAGGATGGAAGGCTGAGTCAACCTTGAGCCTGGTGGGATGCGAACCTGCACTAATTGCAGGCAGCTGGTGTTACTTAAGGAGGCATTAGCCCACTGCTCCACCAAGGCTCTAATATTCTCTGCCCCTGAGTCTTTTTCCATCCTCCCTTGCCTTAATGAATGTTGAAGAATTCGCAGAGGGATCGTAGGAAGGGCAGTTAGAACAAGTAGGAAGGGTGGTAGGCTACAGCAGGAACGATGTATTTGAAGGTTTGATCAAATTTCTCACTAGGCAGGAAGGTCTGTTAACATATTCTGTAGAATTAAAGATGATCTTTTAGGCTGCTTCTTGGATGGGTGGATGGAGAGGTTCCATTTAAATCTCCTCCACGTGAAAATAAAGGTTGGAGAATGCCTAGGATGCATGCCAAAAAACCAGCGTTGCCTGGTAGAGAAAAAGCAATTCATTTTCTGTACTTGATCTGTTCTCTAGGAGTGCATTATGTCTTTGACACCACAATAGCTGCTGATTTCAGTCTTCTGGAGAGCCAGAAGGAATTTGTGCAACGGTACCGCCAACAGAATCAGGAAGAACATGTTTTGCCAATGTTTTCTTCTGCCTGTCCAGGTGAGAAATCTAAATCCAGACGTGCTGTAATTTACTTTTCCAATGTTTGCTGTAATGGGAGACGAGTGCATTTAATGAGTCCTTCGGGAGATGGGGCGGCATATAAGTCCCAATAATAAATAAATAAATAATAACGATAAAGGCAGTGGGTTTCCTGAAGTGTGACTCTCTCAACTGGCTTGCCTTAGTGTTGCATCTACACGTTGGGAAATCAATTTTTATTTTAAAAATATAGCAGCTAAGGAACTTCTGTTTTTCCATTCAGACGTTTCAGTTCTGTAACAGTCCTTGTCAGCTGGTAGCAAAGAGCAAATAGCCAAATTCTGACAAAGGGGATATCCTGTTTGGTTCATTTTTTTCCCATTCTTCTCTCTCCTAACGATACCTTCCATGTTGCTATAACATAGTTTATAGCAAATCAGTGTTCCCTAGCTTTCTTGTAACGGAGCATTTAATGAATGTGGTTACAGGTGGGCTGATTTCCTGCCACTTCCCTAGGGTTTTCGTCCCATTTTTTTTTTAAAAAAAAAGCATTTACAATTTTAACTCTAATCTTTAATTTATTTCAATTTTTAATTTTAATTTACTGTACAGAGACCTTTAATTTTTGTTGTTGTTAGCCGCCCTGCATCCCTCGGGAGATAGGGCAGGATATAAGTCCCATTAATAAATAAATAAATAAATAAATAAATAAATAAATAAATAAATAAATAAATAAATAAATAAAATTATTTTTCAATCGTTTGCATTATATTTGCCTCAAAGATCACTGTTATGTTGGCCTAACGTCACTGCTTGCCAAAGCAATTAAAAAAAAAATAGCGTAGCATAGAATAAAATACAGAATTGTTATATAGAATAATACAGAAATACTTTTAGCATATGGACAGAAACCAGAATCTGTTCCATCTGGAAAGACATAAATTTAAAAAGTTATTTATTTTCATCTGTGTCCTGCATCCCAGTATGCACATGTACTATATACTAATTTTCAGGAATGTATCTTTGGATATCACAAACGGTAAGAGGAGGGAGGGAGGAATAAAGGAAGGAAGGAAAGAAAGAAAGGAGAGGCTTTAAAATATATACTGTAAATTGATTCTAGCTAAATGTATTCTAGATAAATTTTGAGCCGAGACAGAATAGACAAAAATGAAAGCCAAACAATTTTATGAGATATATATGACAATAACACCTAAATTCATAGACTATTCCACACTTTGTTTATTTTAATATAGACATTTATAAGGCCACACAACCCTAGAAAGACTAGGTGACATACTGTATAGAAAGAACAACCATCAAGTGCAATTAGTTGTAAAATACAATTAGTATTCTGCCTTACATTTTGGCTAGCGAGTAAATAAGTCGTGGCTAAATTTGGGACAAGTGAGAATGGATGCTTCAGGCATTACTCCTGCAAAGCCCCTTGCAATTTCAACTGGATACATGTAAAACATTTGCCTGAAACATTCAGCTTTTTGACACATCCAAAGAATCAAATTGTGATGGTTATCAGTTTATCCAGCAGAGGTTTCAGCTGAATTGTGCATCTTAGCTGTAAGACTGTTGCCAGAATAGCTGAAGCCTCTATGCCAGGCCTTTTCTTTCCTCCTCTCCCGTTCTTAAGTTGGCACTGGGACTCCTCATCTCTTTCTCAGCCAGCTCTTCTCCACTCCAGTTGGACTGAGGCACAACTCTGGCTAGGGAGAATGGCAGCTTTGGTTGAAAGCACACAGGACGTCCAGTTGTGAATGGCAAACACTGACTCTGACTCTACAGCAGAAGGGCTGTATTTCTATATGGTAATAAGGAAGTTCTCCGGCTTCAGTCTTCGGCTTTTCTGGAGTTCTGCCTTGGAGCTGACTCTGCAGAAAAGGCCCTGGATCTGGGTGCTTGTTTCAATAAAGATAAACACCTTCTGCAGCCACCTCTCCTTATACACCAAGACAATCTGCGTGATCATGCAATGGCAAATGTGCAGTTGCACAGCTGGACTCAATACGATGAACTCTGCTTTCCTTCTTATCAAAACAGATACTTGGAGGTGACTCAATTTACAGAGTGACTCATGGTATAAACTGGTTCTCAACTCAGCTCATTAAACTTTGCTAAGACTTGTTTGATCAGAAATTATAAGACTCTGGAGGCTCTGAAGCTCACCTTTGATGAGATGAGTTATTGTAAATCATTTTGGGGGATTACCGTCTTTGTTTCAGGGAGCCACAGCTGCATTGCAGGTTGTATTTTGTTTACATAACTTGTAACATGTGTTTCGAAAGAGTACCAGTGTATTGCAACCAGGTGATTATTTTCAATTTAAAACACCTTCCCAATGTTAAACATGATACTTTTTTTCCACTCTTTCTTTCTCTACTGGAAGCGTTCTATCTGCAAATGTGAAAGGAGCAGAAATTCATGTATGTTGTAGATAGGAAGGGGTGAAGCCAAAAAAGATGAGAGAGGATAAGGAAAAGCAAGTGCACGCTCAGATAAGTTGGACAGAAGTGTCAGCTGGCTGCTTGTGGCTTGCCCCTAGGCTTTCAGAAGGGAACTAAGATTTGCAAATAGGGAAGAGTAAAATTACATTTGTTTTTTCCAGACGGATTGATACTTTAGTTCTGCTTTTTCCTAACCTGAACCTTAAGTAGAGCCTTTATTAAAGAAAGAAGCAGATCCTCTAAGTATCTTGAGCCTTGGTGGAGCAGTGGGCTAATGCCTCCTTAAGTAACACCAGCTGCCTGCAATTAGTGCAGGTTCGCATCCCACCAGGCTCAAGGTTGACTCAGCCTTCCATCCTTCCGAGGTAGGTAAAATGAGGACCCAGATTGTTGGGGGCAATTAAGCTGACTTTGTAATAATGCCGCTTGGGGGTGTGTGTGAAAACCCTAATAAGCAGGCATATACATAGAATGAAGGCTACTGCTAAGCTTGTAAGCCGCCCTGAGTCTTCGGAGAAGGGCGGGATATAAATGGAATTAAAATAAATAAATAAATAAAATAAAATCTTATTTAGTTAAGATGACTGAAAACAAATGTCAATTGAGATTTTGCTTCCTGGGAACCCAGCCAGTCTGCAATAAAGTTTTTCCTATATATCTTGCTCGAACTGGAATTCTGAGTGGAATGCCATTCAGTGCAGCACTTGACCCTCTGGCAATTTGTTGCTTTTGCCCCCCTCCCCTTTTTTTAAAAAAATATACGGTATGTTAAAACGTGATCCTTCAGCACTGACCAAGATCTATCAGCCATATTGGCTTTCCCACAGGGCCTTGCATACTTTTATTTGCTTATTTATTTCTGCATTCTAGGCAGCTTACAAAATGGGATCAAAACATCTGTTAAAAATAACAAATACCATCATTCCAGAACATGATGGGGGAAATGATTGCTATTGCAAAAGACTGTTTATTCTTAATTTTAAAGAGTGCCCGATACAGACCCCTACTGTGATGGTTGAGGTCAAAGATTTGCTTGATTAATTTAGAATTTTGACAGCTCTTTATGTTGTTACTAATTCAAAACAATTTCTCATTAAAAGAAACTTTGAAGCAACCTAAAATCAGATACTGCAATTGCAATTAAAACAATAGGTTTTTAATTAAAAAATTTGAACCAAACAAAGGTTAAGATATATTAACATTGAATGCTGAAATCCTGTTTCATTGATATTACTATAGTTCAAGGTGGCAAGGCAGCGAGTTCCAATCCAGTTCTGAGGTTCATGCTTTCCTTCAATTACCGAGTCATGTGGTAGCCAATGTTCACTCCCTATGAAGTCATAAGGTAGTCAGATGTGATTGGAAACATAGTGTCATCACATTATGTTCATTATATAGTCCCTAATTGGATAGTGTTATTATGTAGGAAGAGAAGAAGAAATCTAAAAATGATGTCGCAGAAGTTTCAGATCTAGGCTATAAAAAAACATGAAAAAATTTGAAAAGTCACATTTCTAGGAAATATTATTATAGGTCTTGAAAATGTTCTTGCAGCCCTGAAATATTTGCAGAAAACATTTGATACTGCAAAAGCAAAAGGTGATAGCCTCACTGATAGTGACAGCCTGCCTTCTGCCTATTTTCCTTTCTCAAGCATTCAACAGCTTTGTGTGTGGCCTTGTATAGTTGAGGCTGCTAAATCCAGGCATCTAGCTTGGTACCCTCTGCCCTATAATTTAAGGAACTGCAGGATGCTAATTACTGGCATTGAAGAGAAAGAAGGTATGTTTGCTGAAAACACATGGCAATAAGTTGGATTTTTCTAGACATCAAGCCTGGAAATAATACCTATTGCAAATGTAAACTTTTCCTTATGAATCTAACATTCATCGTTTCTATAGCTGATTGTTCCTGAAGCAACCACATTAGTTCAATTCTCATGTAACAATCTGAGTCTTGGGAATTTTTCCAAATTCATATTGTCTACAGACTGATGGTTCTTCGGTGATGTGATATTGAGATTTTGAAGAACAAAACTAATTACATCCACCTGGCTTGCTGAACAATTTCTTTCTTCATTATCAATTCATTACCACACTGATACAAGAATACAGTATTTTTTTTAAAAAAAAGGTGGCTTTGTGTTTGTCTTTTTAATTTAATTTAAATTTTAACTTCTTTGGTTAGGAATATTCCACCCACTTCAGTCCCTCTTTTAGTAATTTTGTTTGTGCCTTCTAGGCTGGATCCAGTATGCAGAGAGAGTCCTGCCCAGCATGGTAATCCCACATATTTGCACTGCAAAGTCACCACAGCAGATCATGGGTTCCCTTGTGAAGAATTACTTTGCCAGGCAACAGGTACCGGTTTGCAGTTTCTGATTTGGGTGCTTCTAACTGTTTGAGAGCCGAATGTTCTTTTCTCATTCTGGTCTTGTATGCTCATTCCTGGGATCACTTTACAAAGGGTTTTAGCCATTTAGCGAAGATAAGGGTCTGCTTCCAGTAAAGAGGAGCTTTTGAAAAGCCTTCGGCCAACCTGAACTCCTTCTCTAACATCAGCTTGTATTCCTGAGCAAGTAGACTTTTGCTAGCACTCATCCCTTGCTACTAAGTCATCTTGATGTTAGATGAAATGTTAGAGTGTGTACGTGAAATCTTCCTGATAAAGGGCAGCAAAGTATGTTTATTCACTGTTTTCAGTTATTTGCCAGTTCTTATCTGCTCTATTTTTGGCTCCTTGAAAGATTTTGGTGCCAGCACTCTAGAATCCCCACATCCCTATATATAAAGAGCCCTGGTAGTGCAATGGTTAGAATGCAATATTGCAGGCTAACTCTGCCCACAGCCAGGAGTTCGATCCTGACGGGGCTCCAGGTTGACTCAGCCTTACATCCTTCCAAGATCAGTAAAATGAGGACCTAGGTCAGGGGTAGGCAACCTTGGCTCTTTTATGACTCGTGGACTTCAACTCCCAGAATTCCTGAGCCAGCTGGCTCAGGAATTCTGGAAGTTGAAGTCCACGAGTCATAAAAGAGCCAAGGTTGCCTACCCCTGACCTAGAGTGTTGGGGACAATATGCTGATATTTGCAAACCTCTCAGGGAGTGCTGTAAAGCACTATGGAGCGGCATATAAGTCTAAGTGCTATTGCTATATTGAACTATAATGTTGAACTGGCAGCACCCAGACAATTATCATTAAATCCTGTAATGCCAAGGTTTGGGTTGCAGGGCAGGAAGGCATTCCCCTTGATGACCCTTCCTAATTTCCCTTCAATTTAGAATGGTGCTAGAATGCTGTTATTTATTTAGAAGATTTGAATAGTCTCCCATCACAGAGCACAGCTCTAGGCAGTTCACAACAACAGTAAAACTTTATGGTCCGCTTTATTGGGGAATGGATTGGCATATAAATTTAATAAATGCATAAAAGTACAAGCCATAAATAGTTCTGGATCTTAAAAGCTGCAGTCCAGTACACCAGCCACTGCAGGAAGGGATTGAACTGTGGGCCGCTTGGTGCACTTTGAGCTCAGTTATTTGCTTGCAGATGTTTCATGATCCGACTTGGTAACATCATCAGTGCACACAGATAATATTGCCTAATTAGGCCATGAAGCATATGTAAGCAAACAGTCAAGCTCAAGAGCATCAGGATGCCCACAAATCCAAATTCTGAAAAAAAAACGCTTACTGAAAAAATGTTTCTCTATGTATGTGTGTGTGTGTGTGTGTGGGTAATGTATTTTCTTTTTTTCCATCAGAATCTATCCCCTGACAAAATTTTCCATATCATGGTGGCCCCTTGCTATGACAAAAAGTTAGAAGCATTACGAGAAGACTTTTATACCCATATGTATAACTCTCAAGATGTAGATTGCGTTTTAACATCCGGTAATATCTTCTTTACAATATACCGCATTGACTTTTATTCATTTTAAAAATTCCTTTTAACAAGGACATTGTATGAGGACATATAGCCATGTAACAGTAAGATACGATTGGGTAGATTTGATTGGGTATTTTAAGAGACGGGGAGAAGGATTGGCAGCCAGGGTAGTTTATATTTTGAAATGTTGTGATAACACTCATATTTTTCATCTTTGACATTACATTGCATTATTATGTCATGTTTCTGTGCTTTATATTCTTTAAATTGAAACATGACAGGAGTAAGCCCTGTCATTGGGGAGAGTGTGGAATGTCCATGGGCGTGTAACATTTCTGACATAGTTTATTCTTTTTTCTGATTTTAACCAGCCGAGAGCTCTAGTATAATTTTTATTTCAAGTGCCAAAATACTTTTATTGCCCTTGAGTACTAACGAGTCTTCATTCGTTATTGGGAGTTACGAGGTCATAATTTTCAGTTTCAGAGTGAAAAAAACAATGTGTTTGGCTACCTCACCTGAGGGAAGAAACAGTTAGAAGCCAGCTAAGTTCAGACTTAGTCAATATTCGGATGGAAGTCCTCCAGGGACCCTGCAAGCTGTTTTCCAGATGGAAGAGGGGAAAAAACAACAAAAAACCTGTTCTAGAAAAAGAAGAGAATTCTCTTGAGAATGTTTAGTAACCTTGTTTTATATTTAAGAATGTTTTTTTTCCCCCGTACAGGTGAAGTCTTCCAAATGATGGAGCAAAGAAAAATATCATTGAAAGAAATAAGCGAGGTCTCCTTTGATACTTTGTAAGTAGCTTTGATAAGTTTTTTTTTTTATTTCGTGATTTTTCTAAAAACAATCACCTTAATACTTCTCCATCAGATGAAAGCATTTCGCAAGCACAAATATGAATTGTTATGGCCTTCACCATTCTTCGTGTGATCCCGTTATATGATCCTGTTAAAAATTGCTTTGTTTCAGTGTGCCACCCTTGTAAAAATTATTTGTGTATCCAGAGATCCTGCTTATATATGGGTAACTGGACTGGACTGGCCCCCCAACCCCATCGCTTTTGTTGTCTGCTGTCCTGTAGCTCTCCTTTGCAGAACTAAAGTATCAGCCAGCTTCTTTGCTCCCTTCATCTTATTTACTAGCAGACACAAGAAGAAAAGAATGAAGCAGCCAAGAGCTCCTCCCTCCCTTCCGTTCTCCCTCCTTCCCTCTCTTCAATATATGAGTTGATGACACGAGCCAGATGGGAGTTCAGCAGTTCCCATCCAAGTGAAATATTGATGTTGCCAGATAGGTTGACTTCTGCTAATGTGAGCGTCCCCAACCCCTGACAGTCACCCCACCGTATGCTCTCAACTGCAGTGCAGAAGCGAGAGTTATTGTTGTGCTATTTGTGGACATGAAGGAGTGGCATGCCCAGCATGCAGTGCTGGGACACATACGCTTTGCTTTGTGGGGTTGACACTGGGCCTACCTGCCTGTCCTGAGAGGCACTTGCTGTAGAAGCATGGAATGTTTATCAGAGCCCATAAGTGGGAAGCCTCCTCACTGTCGAACATTGTATAGTTTGGAAGTAGTAACAACTGCTCTTTCAGAAGACATACTACTAGAAATGGCATTTTGTAAACACTTAAGTATTGCTTTAGCATTTAAGAATCATGTTATGGTGGAAGTCTTTTAACATCGACTCCCCGTTTTATTAGAAACATTGTCTTCAGAAATATTTGTCTATAGGACAAATATGTAATTTAGTCTAGGGAAGAAAAGACATGCTCACAAGATCATATGGATGCAAGATAAATCACAAAAACTGTGAGAGGGATATTGGAGTCCTAGTGGACAATCACTTAAATATGAGCCAGCAGTGTGCTGCAGCTGCCAAAAAAGCCAACACAGTGCTAGGCTGCATTAACAGAGGGATAGAATCAAGATCACGTGAAGTACTAATATCACTTTACAATGCCTTGGTAAGGCCACACCTGGAATACTGCATCCAGTTTTGGTCACCACGATGTAAAAAAGATGTTGAGACTCTAGAAAGAGTACAGAGAAGAGCAACAAAGATGATTGGGGGACTGGAGGCTAAAACATATAGGGAACGGTTGCTGGAATTGGGTGTGTCTAGTTTAATGAAGAGAAGGGTGAGGGGTGACGTGATAGCAGTGTTCCAATATCTCAGGGCTGCCACAAAGAGGAAGGAGTCAAGCTATTCTCCAAAGCACCTGAAAGCAGGACAAGAAGCAACGGATGGAAACTAGTCAAGGAGAGAAGCAACCTAGAACTAAGGAGAAACTTCCTGACAGTTAGAACAATTAACCAGTGGAACAATCTGCCTCCAGAAGTGGTGAATGTTCCAACACTGGAAGTTTTTAAGAAGAGACTGGACAGCCATTTGTCTGAAATGGTATAGAGTTTCCTGCCTGAGCAGGGGGTTGGACTAGATGACCTCCAAGGTCCTTTCCAACTTCTTCTTCTTCTTCTTCTTCTTCTTCTTCTTCTTCTTCTTCTTCTTCTTCTTCTTCTTCTTATTATTATTATTATTATTATTATTATTATTATTATTATTATTATTATTATTATTATTATCATCATCATCATCATCATCATCATCATCATCATCATCCACAGCTGTAGTTATCACTGATATCTGATTTGTTATTTTTAACTTTTCTATGCTGTTCTTCCAAACTAAGATTTGTCATGCACATATAACAATTATTTATTCCAATCAAAGGGCTACACAAAGGCACATATCCACATAATATGACTATGGGTGGGAGAAGTTTTGATTCCCTTACTGTAATTAAGTAGGGGTGTGATGGCTCAGTTTTTAAACACACTGAGCTTGTCAGCTGGAAAGCTGACAGCCCGGCTTTGAGATCCGAGCACCCTGCAACAGGATTATTTGCCCCAGTTCCTGCTTACCTAGCAGTTCAAAAGCAGGCCCATGCAAGTAGATAAGTAGATACCATCTCAGTGGGAAAGTAACAGTGTTCTGTGTGCCTCAGCATATAATCATGCTGGCCACATGACCATGGAAAGGATCTTCGGACAACGCTGGTTCCCTTGGCTAGGAAATGGAGATGAGCATCACCCCTTAGAGTCAAATACAACTGGACAGGGGAAACCTTTACCTTTTATGGTTAAGTAGCGTATTATAATTGTTGATACACATGTATGTATCAAAGTCTACAGCACGTTCTTCCCTTATCTTGATACGCTACACTACAGCTCCCATAACTTTCAGCCAGCATCAGCCTTTTGCCTGAGAATGATAGCATAAACAGGCCTGTTTAAGGGGCCAGGATTGCCATTTATACAAAGTGACCTTGATTGCCTACCTCTTGACTCTTCCCTTATTATTTAACAGGTTTGGTGGCATAAAAGAAGAGCTAAATCGGCGTGATGGAAGATCAGATGGCTACCTGGAGCACATATTTAAGCACGCTGCCAAGGAGCTATTCAACACTGAAGTGAAGGAGCTCACCTACAAAATATTAAAGTAAGATGCTTACCTAAAAGTAGGTGGCTTTAAAAAGAAAGAGAAAATAGCTGCTTTTCAAGCCACACATACAGATAGTCCTCAATTTATAACAGTTGGGAGCAGGATGGCCATTGTAAGTCAGTGTGATCATAAAGCAAGATGTCATGTGAGTGCACCAATTTCAGCATTCCCTGTGGTGGTCATTAACTGAGAATTGTTAAGTATTCACTCCTAGCCTTTTGGGGCTTTATCCCTCCCAGCTGTGAGCCTCGGTAAGTTAAGGGACTGCTTCCAACTTCCCCCACCCACCTATCTCCCCCAAGCATCTGTGCCATTTTGGTCATTTGGTCATTTTACAGGATGGCAAGCAGCCCCAGAACCTCATGGTTCTGGGGCTGCTTACTGCACCCCAGGAAACCTCAAGCAACCCAGCCTATCTCAGCAAGCCCCAGCAAGCATTCATTTACCCAGCTGCTTTCTCTCCAAGTTCCCCATGCCAACTTTTGCCTTTTGCACCCAACTGCCACAACCAAAGCAGGAGAACCTGACTCTCTTTGCTGTCTCCTTTTTGGACCCAGTTTCTCTGGCAAACTTTTCTTATACTCTGAGCTCTGTTTGTAAAGCTTTGCAATCTTCAGAACCCCTCTGAAAAGGCAGTGCAGCTAATGCAGTGCAACTTTACAAAGACAGTGCAGCTTTATGAAGGCTAGGCTACTTTGCTGGGAATAATGTTTACTTCAAGCCTTGATCCGACCTTATTTACATATTTTTTTTTTATACAAACCTTCACTTCATGGGTCAGCACTAGATTTGTTTCTAAAGCACTGTACATAAAGCGTGCAATTGCTTAACCGCCATTGTTTATTTCTGTTCTTTAAATCACTGTTTAAGAAACCTGATAAGCTTTGGAAAGCTGTGACCCTTGAGTTGCAGATGCTTTCAGGCACAAGAGTTCCAAAGGGGAAGACTGTCCACAAGGCCACTTTCTGTACCTTCATAGCCTGGCCTCTTTGCCTGCATGGTAAAACTTTTTTGAATTAGAGAGACAAAGTCTGTCCCCTTGCTATAAAAGTCCAAGACCTGAATTCTTCAAGGTCAGCTATTAGCCTTTCTTTATGAAGACTAAGGTAAAGGTAAAGGTTCCCCCGCACGTGCGTGCTAGTCGTTTCCGACTCTAGGGGCCGCTGCTCATCTCCGTTTCAAAGCCGAAGAACCAGCGCTTGTCCGAGGACGTTTCCATGGTCATGTGGCCGGCATGACTAGACGCCAAAGGCGCACGGAACGCTGTTACCTTCCCACCGTAGTGGTCCCTATTTTTCTACTTGCATTTTTACGTGCTTTCGAACTGCTAGGTGGGCAGAAGCTGGGACGAGTAACAGGCGCTCACTCTGTTACGCGGCACTCGGGATTCGACCCGCCAAACTGCCGACCTTCTGATCGACAAGCTCAGCGTCCTAACCCACTGAGCCACCGCATCCCTTTTTTATGAAGACTAGATTGATATAAATATCATCAATCATAGTAAAACCACAGTCAATTTTTTTTGGGGGGGGAGGGGGGAGGAAATAGTACAGCGTTTCATTTACATAATTAAATGTAAAAAAAAACATCTTGGATTAAACTTGAAAAGAACATGAAGAATCAATGCAGGGCCAGGCAGTAAAGCAGGGCCACGCTGCCAGCATTTCCCTCCCTCCCACACACACTTTTTTTTTTTTTTTACAGAGGAACTACTCATTATTTTACCTGCTGAGCTACTAAGGGCATATGTCATCAGTATGTAGTCCTAAATCAGTAAAAAACCCCACACCCCTGTACCTATATTTGTATATATTTATTGCATTTGCGATCACTTTCAGAATAAATCTTGAAACAGTTTGGAGAGAAATTATATTCCTTCCAAAAGTGAGCAACAAAATGTGGCAGAAGATAGAATTAGTAGAAAGTGTTTCTGGACATCAGATATAGAGGCCGAAATAGGAAATCCTATCCATATTCATAACAACAACAATAATAAAGTTGGAAGGGACCTTGGAGGTCTTCTAGTCCAACCCCCTGCTCAGGCAGGAAACCCTAACCCATTTCAGACAACTGGCTGTCCAGTCTCTTCTTTAAAAACTCCCAGTGTTAGAGCATTCACTGCTTCTGGAGGCAGGTTGTTCTACTGATTAATTGTTCTAGCTGTCAGGAAATTCCTTTGCTTGCTTGCTTTGTGTGGGACCAACCAGAAATCTTTTTTTCCTCTTGTCTTTTCAGAAACAAAGACTTCCAGGAGGTTACCCTAGAAAAGGATGGCGAGACAGTGCTGCGTTTTGCAGCGGCCTACGGCTTTCGAAATATCCAGAATATGATTCTGAAGTTGAAAAAGGGGAAATGTTCCTACCATTTTGTTGAAGTTTTAGCCTGTCCTGGAGGTAAACACCAAACCCTGAGACTTCTGCATCTCCCTATACAGTTACAGTTAAAAAAACAAAACTGAACACATACAGTAATGAAGCTCTTTAATGTTGCTGATGCTGATTCTATTTAAGACAAGCACTGTCTGAAACCGCATATATCAGATTTTAGGTGGGGAGGCTCTATTTGTCCATATTTATGCGAACATGTCAGAGGCGGGGTGAATGAATATGGGGATGTAAAGATCTCTTGAATATAGGCTATACAGAATCATGGTGGATAAACCCACTCAGTGTTTTAAAGTAAACCTAATTTCTTCCCTTGTTTTTGGTCACTGATTTGTAGGTTGTTTAAATGGAAATGGCCAGGCCCAGACTGAAGATGGGAAACCAGATAAAGCCCTGCTCAAACAGATGGAGGATGTATATGCCACAGTTCCTGTTCAGATTCCTGAAACCAACGGGCATGTGCAGATGCTTTATCAGGAATGGCTAGAAGGGATGGAGTCCAGCAAAGCCCAAGAATCTTTGCATACTAAATACAGCATGGAAAAACCAGCTGCCAACAGTTATGATATCAAATGGTGACCCATCTGATTATAAAACTTGCATCAGGGTTGATGGACCTGCAGCACTGTCACAACTATGCTATGCAACTGAGATTGGAGGCACAACCATGTAAAGCATGCTCAGAACTAGAACTGCATTTGTTTCCTCATTGGGATTATGCAGAATCAAAATGCAGCTGGTCTCAGTGTAAATGTGGTGCATCTTTATTTAATCAAAACTCTAGCCCAATCCTCAATATACCTGTTAAGGTATATTGGAAGGAAAATCAGGGCCTGCTACAAAATGCTTCATTGCTGACCTCTTCGGTACTTAAGGCCTATGTGCCAAGAATCTAATACATTTGAATGTGCTCAGAATGATCTCAGATTAAAATTGTTCACTTATTTAAGACTTCATATTATTACCAAACATAGTCAGATGCCAAATATGATAAAAACCACCTACTACTAATGTAGTGTCTACAATGTCAGGCCTATTTTCTTAGTTATGGCAAAAAGAATGTCTTGAGTTTACACCAGTCTAGGAACATTGTCCTTTGCTAGAAATGAATGTTCATTTGGTCAGCTTTATTTAACTTCTTCAACTCCGTTGAGAACAGGGTCCTTTCCTCCTCCTTACTGGCACTGATTTCTTCTTGAGAATATTGGTATCCTGGTCCTTAAGACAACTGGGTAAAATCCTTGAAGTTCAAAACTATATTTGGGAGATCTGTATCATCAGCAACAGTCCTGGGTGAATTAGTAAATCCTGGGTAGGCAAAGAGTACTGTAAATGCAGATAATGGTCATTAAATCAAATGGGCAAAGGTCAAGCTAGAATAGGCAGACATGATAAAGCCAGAATATTTGAAAGAAAGGGCTGAGCTGATTTAAGTAAATGTACTTGCCTAATGCTGATGTTTTAAGAAAAGATGGTTCAGTGACTTCTTCCTAGAAATGCTAATTAGTTTTTTAGGATTTTCTGAGACTTGTTAAATTTTACTTGTGAGTCCATGCAGAACAGTCACTGATAATCTCTCTAAAAGAAGGTAGATACGAAGAGAGATGCCTTAATATGTGGTGAAGGTTGTAGTTCTATTCATCACTTGCGGACGTTTCCATTCACAACTAGTCACTGTGCACAAGCAGGCAAAACCTGAACATTCATTTTACTCTGGCATCACACTGCCAACGTCACTGGGATAAATTAACTCTTGAGCAGAATTGCTAAAAGGAGAAGAAGAATAAGACTTCTTTCCATTGATCATATGCTGAATATGTAAATACTGTTTATTAGCATGTGATGTCACACCCTCAACGTTCATGCAGCACTTGGCCAAGAAGATTGCTTAACCTGGGAGATGTCCCAGTAAATCCAGATATTTTTTTTAAGTAGACATTATAGGTTTATGTTTTAAGAGCTGCACGTACAATACTGAGATGCAGTTTCAAGTACAGGCTCAGTGAAAGGAATGATCAGCAGTTCTTAAGCTCTGACATTGTAATGTGAATCCATTTTCCCGCTATTCTGAATCACATCTTTCAAACAAATATACAAAGATACCCTCTTGAATGCTTTTGCTCAGGAAGAAAAAAAGTGCTACAAAGATTGATGAGTCCTTTACTTCATTTCTGTTGTTCTTTTGTTTTGTCAGATCCTTTGAAACTCTGCTGCCTTTGGCTTGTCCTTTGTTTTCTGTTTCATTAGATGTTCTTACCTTAACATGGGTAACCTTGGGTGTGATTTTGCTGAGAATCCCAAATTCTTGGATGTTCTTAAATTACCAGTTTATAAATTCATAAAATAGGGATATTGTGACTTTTATGTTGTCCATTATGAAAATGTAACCTTGAGATGTAGGGGGTTTAGTGGTTCAGTGGTATCTCAGTTCCCAACAAAGGCATTAGTTTTTTACCCAGGACTACCTGAATAATAAAGAGACACAGGAACTCAAGCAATCATAAAGTGATTTGCTTTTTGGCCTAGAGTTAATGGGAAGGAGGTGTATTTTATGTACTAAACATGTGAATTGGGCTATAAAACTGCATGGCTAGATTCATAATATCCTTGTAACAAGAAAACGGTAACAAAATGAATACCAGAGTAAAAATACATACTAAAATTTGTCTGCATGGAGGAAAGGAATTTAAAATAGCCGAAATATAGATAGGCATAGTGCAACATTAAAATAAAAAAGGACATTTTCATGCTACTTTTTCACAGCATTTGGTGTTCAAGTACATCAGCCCATTAAGGTATCAAATTTGGGGCAGCAATTACACACTCAGATTCCTTTTTATCACAAGAACATTCTTCTGGGGGTGAAAAGTACCAATCTTTTCTAGGAATACCTTCAACACTATCAGTTATGCAATTGAAAAGAAGTTTGGATGAATGTACCCAAGGTTGCCTAAATTTCTGAAGCAAGGCAAAAGCATAGAAGCACAGTTTTTAATAACTTCAAGTTATGGTGGCAATGTAATTTATTTCAATTGGGGGCGGGGGAATTGTTCACTGAATTGCCCTGGACATTTGGTTCCCCACCCTCCAATTCTGGCTTTTTTATTCCATTCTAATGTGTTTGTATATACAAATGGACCACATCTTATGTTAAATACTAGGGCTTATACACTGACAATTCAGAAGAAATTTTGAAAATCTACCATTTCTGGTGTTCATTAAAGTAGCCATATCACTAATGCATAAGACTAAAATTTTGTGGGTCTTTTAATAGTCAACAGTTTATTTAATTCATCTTTTTGCAGACTCATAGAAACCTGAATAAAGAAAAGGCTGCTTTAATGAACGGTGGAGAGGTGCTACATTCATAGCATGTCTTCTGGATCATTTTCAAAGCATATGCAGCCCTTATTATATAATTTAACTTGATGTTATACATATTTTAAAAGCTTGTAATGTATGTGCATGGTAGGCTTTTAAAAAATATGGATATCAGTGAAAGATTTTTAAATAAAAACGCCCAGTGTTCAAAATACTCTGCGAGCATAAGTTCCAATATACTGTGTTGGCTGTGGTTGGGGGGGGAGCTTTTTTGTGCCAAAATGGAAGCTGCTCAGTGTAAATCAAGGGTTATGGAAAAGTCCTGTCACTGACTCAAGCAAATTCTTAATGCATGTCACATCTGTGGTACTGCGGTTTCCCACTCTTGTCCCTGCTCAGGCTAATGAGGCACCACAGAAGCAACAGATGTATTTAAAAACTGCTCACCTCCTAGGGTTACTTGGATCTTTTTGTCCTTGTTGTAGACAGGGTCTCTAGTTACCCAATGAAAGACAATACAGAGTAATTCCTAACGATTTGTGTTTTTTCCTGGTAGGAAATAGGACAGTATGCTAGGCAAAGCTTGTTTCCTTTGCAGTGCATGGATGGAAAACTGGATAATGTCACCCTTTTTGCATCTCAGAAAGATACCAAAACTCGTGAAAAAGTAAAAGCCATAGATTGGAAATGTTGTCAACATGCTGGATCTGTGGCTATGCAAAATATGACCTGTAGGAGGTCATCATTACAAAATATGTTACACTCAATAGTTATTTACACTATAAACTTATTGATCATAACATTCTATGAAATTTTCAGCAAATACCATTAAAGGGAGAGCTTCTTACGTTAAGTGTCTAGAGCAGGGCTTTTCAACCAGTGGTACAGGTACCACCTGTGGTACATTGGCACCTGGCAGGTGGTACGCAAACATCCTAGAAAAATGGTAGCCGGGGAGGGGAATGAGCTGAACCAGTGGCAGCACCGCACAAGCCTGAGCGAGAGATGGCTGGAGCTGCAGGGCTGTCAGGGCTCAGTGGAAGTGCCAGAATCAGCACCAGGCTCCAGCTGGAGCTCGGTGCTGATCCTGGTGCTTCTGAGCCCAGAAGAAGCACCAATCAGCTGGAATGTTGCAGCATCTCCAGGGTCTTGTGATTTACATTCAGATGCTTGGCAACTGATTCATATTTAGGATGGACACAGTATCCCAGGGTCATGTGAAGTGACCAAAACCTGCTGCAACCACCCAGCAGACGGGGGGGGGGGGATAAAAACCAAACAACCCCCCCACTCCACCCCTGCTGCCAATCCTCAACAGAAATGCTCACAACAGTGAAAACCTCGGACAGGAGGAAGAGCGCCGCTGTGCGGGCAGGCAGCTGTCTTGCTCGGCTGTGGCTTGGGGGGCACTTTTTCAGTGCTATTGTAACTTCGAACAGTCACTAAGTGAACTGTTGTAAGTTGAGGGCTACCTGTACTTCACCACTTTTTTCCTTTTTTCTTTTTTGGTCATCAAGTTTTTGACACCTTGCTAGGCGACTGGTGGTACTCGGATGTTGCCATATCCTAAAAGTGGTACAGTGGGTGAAAAGGTTGAAAAGCCCTGGTCTAGAGCAGAAGCACTGGAAGCATATTCCTCTTTTAGATTGGACTCACGGACTTACTTGAAACTAGCTCTTTTTTGATCATTGCATTATAACAAAAATATTTTAAGTTAAGGGTTATAGAAAACGATATCATTTGTCAACTGTGCACCTGGTCCATTAGATCCACTTTCTTAAATTGCTGTGATGGCATTTTGGGGAAGCCAGCGAACATATCCAATGCACCTTCCTCCTACTACTTTCCTCACAACGTCAACCCTGTGAGATGAGTTGGGCTAAGAGTGACTGGCCTAAGGTCAACCAGCTGGTTTTCATGGCCAAGGCTGAACTTGAACTCACAGCTCGGTGGTTTTAACCACTATTTAATTCTGGAATATATTCTGGGAATTTGGGGAGTTGCAGTCCACAAGTCTTAAAAGTTGCCAAGATTGGACACCCCTGAACTAAAGGAATCTGGCTGCATTCTGTTCATGTTTGACTGCTCCAATGCACATTTGTGGTGCTCTTCATGAGTATGCAGCTAACTAGCCCAGATTTTGGTAGCTAACAGCAGAAGCTTAGGGAGGCTTCCCAACTGCACAAGCTTTAATTAAATCCAAATATATGGATTGTCTCTAGAGAAAGTTACAGAGAGCAGTTTCTCTGCTTCCCGGTGGTCTCTGCTCAGTCATCACTTTCGCAGAATGAGAATGTTTCTCCTTGCATTAAAGAAACATTTTAAAAAGAAAACATGTTTTCGAAAAAAGAAATCCAACCTAATCCTGCTCATAATCACAGTTATATCAGAAGATTTCCAAATCGTTCTTAATAACATACACATTTGTACTTCTCCACCACAGGTTTCATCCTGAGGATTAGCATGGTGAGAATAGCCACCCACCCACCCACTCACCACCCACCCACTCTCTCTCCCCCTTACACACACACAGATTTCAGGCAGACCTGCTTTTTAGGCACCGTTACACCGCCAGAAGATCCTTGCTTATATTATGAAAAATGCTGTCTTGTAAAATCAAGCAGCCAAGAAGTCTGGAGGAAACCCTCCAGATTTTTGTCTGCCAGAAAACGTTCCTGAATAATCCAAAGGGTGCTTTTTCAAGGGGCAACCGGACTTTCTTGTTTTTCTTTGAAGACATTTTGCTTCTTATCCAAGAAGCTTCTTCAGCTCTGACTGGATGGAGGGGAATGGAAGGATTTATATTCCTTGCAGGCAGCTGGTCATTTGCATTCTTTAATTTAGAGAATTGGAGGTTTACCTGTGTTCTCAGGATCACCTGTAGTGCAAATGGGTGTGGAGCCTTATTGGAACTGCTGAAAGGACTGGAGATAGATGTCGTATCCCTCCCCCTCTGTTGAGAGAGGGCTGTTCAGTTTTGACATAGATGGCCTCTTTGACCCCTCTTTCAAACCAGCGGTCCTCTCTGTCCAAAGTGTGGACTTTGCTGTCTTCGAAAGAGTGGCCTTTGTCTTTTAAATGCAGATGGACTGCTGAATCTTATCCTGATGGGTTTGTTCTCCTATGTTGTGCCATGTGTTTAGGAAGTGGTTGTTTTGTTTCCCCAATGTACAGACTTGCACATGTCTCACTGGGCTCCTGAATCAATATCACAGCAAAATTTCCCAGCCGGAGAGTTTTCATCAGACCCTGGACGTTTGCAGTTTATACTTTTTGCACCCAAGCAATTGATTTTGCCTTTTATTTAGTAGGATCAGCAAATAAGCAAATCTTATAAGATACCGTAGTAGTACGTGTATTGCAAAGATCTTTTCAAATAAAGGCACATTTTCTTGTTCTCAAGAAATACCTTTATCTAAAAACAAAAACACCTCCCTTAAAACGTTGCCTTGCAAGCGTAGGTTCTACCGAGATTTGAACTCGGATCGCTGGATTCAAAGTCCAGAGTGCTAACCATTACACCATAGAACCACAGGACAGATGCTGTTTCGGAAAAGTCCTCCATTAGCACGTCCTCCTCCTTTCCCTTTGAAATCCGGATGGCTTTTTGCTGTTACATTTAGTACAAGAAAGCTTTTCTCCGAATGACAATCCTCTGTTGAGCAATAAAAATTTGAGAAACTATAAGGAAAACTATTCCCCGTTCTTTTAAAAAGCATAACTCAAAAGCCCTTTAACCAAACGACCGGAATTCACCAAGATTTTTCGACTATATTTCCATTATGGAAATACATAAAGTCAAAACGAAAAAATATTGACATAATAGTTTTCAAATATACTTTTCTTAATTCTTCCTTTCCCCCGCCCATCCGTCCATATTATAAAATGGAATCCGGAATTATGTTTAAAAAAAAAATTCACACGACAGGTTCCACCGAGATTTGAACTCGGATCGCTGGATTCAGAGTCCAGAGTGCTAACCATTACACCATGGAACCACGACGTGAACGTTTTCGATTCTCTCATACTTACATTGCGGTCGCAAATTAACCTACAATTTCCCTTCTTTCCAGTCTTCAAACCGGCTTGAAGTTTCGGGTTCAAATTAAAAACGTCGAACTTACGACTTCTATCAAACTTCTTTCATTCTGAAAACAACCCTGCTCCAGTTCAGCGCTTCACCAACCCACCAATGAAAACTGAAAGGAGAAACACCCGAGGAATCTAATGCAATTCATAAAGAGCACAGAAGACAACGTTGCGAATGCAAGCCAAGGGAAATGACATTTGTCGAGGCCGGTCGCTCAGTCAACCAAATGTATTATTATGGTTCGTGGCACAATCAGTCCCATGTTTAGACTACATTTGGCGATTTCATTCACCTAGAGCAGGGGTAGGCAACCTCGGCTCTTTTATGACTCGTGGACTTCAACTCCCAGAATTCCTGAGCCAGCATGGCTGGCTCAGGAATTCTGGGAGTTGAAGTCCATGAGTCATAAAAGAGCCGAGGTTGCCTACCCCTGACCTAGAGATTTTATCCCAAGGACTTGGGATAAGCGGCTGCTTTTGATTGATGGTATTAAAGGTGTCCCAAGATGTGAGCTGTTGCAAAGGAAAGCTGACTTTTGCAAGTGAACAACGGGGGATGGTTTTCAGTTGTTTTCGGATTGCACTTAAGGTGCCTATAGCTACTGACACTACTTTTCCTTTCTTTTGCCACAGTCGTTCTACAGTTTGCTGATTCTATTTCGAGGCCTTTGTATTTGGTGATTTTGCTCTAGTTCTTTCTTTCCAGAACTAATGTATTCTTTTCAGATATCCTCTTCACCTTGGACTTAAATTCGCAACAGTTAAAAAAAACAACACAACACCTTTTCTTTCAGTAGTCCTGCAGCTGCTGGCCGTGATTACTCAGCCAACAGTCCGGATTTCTGTAGCATACATGGCAACAAATAATATATTTATTTAAAATTAGTGTTGATGTTTATTTAAATAAGTGTTTAATTTAATATTATCTAATCCAATATTATTATTGTTATGTAATTGTAGTGCACGTTTTAAAAAGGAAGATAAAACGAAAACAAACTGATTATATATATATATATATATATATATATATATATATATATATATATATATATATATATATATATATATATATATATATACACACACACACACACACACACATATATATATATATATGTGGATCTTTGGTTATTCGGGTTTTTCCCCGCGTAGAACTAAAGGTGTAGGGGCGAACCCGAATAACCAAACCCGAATAACCAAAGATCCACATACGAACACCCGCGAAAACCTCAGAAAACATATATATATATATATATATATATATATATATATATATATATATATATATATATATATATATATACACACACACACACACACACACACACACACACACACACACACATATATATATATATATATATATATATATATATATACATATACATATAGGAAAGAAAGCTTAAAGTGCAGGAGAGGAAAAAAGGTTTAAAAATAGAACAGAAAAAAATTCACAGTGATGAGTTCTATCTTTACAGCAGTTATGAGTACAATTATACATTTACCTCTTATTTTAAGGTTATAGCCAGTGCTTTTTTTCTAAAAAAAAAAAAAAGGTGCCGGAACTCAGAGGTGCTGTTACTGGGAGCGATGCTGGTGTCTTGCTACTGCGTCGCTGCCCGTCCTTTGCACCCCCGCCCCTGCGGCTTGGAGCCACATGCCACGGGGATTCCCCTCCCCACAGCCGCCATGGGGATTCCCCTCCCCGCAGTTCACACGCCACGGCCCGTGCTGTGCCCCCACCCGGAGCTGCTCCGAACCCAGACCCAGAGCTGTGTTCCTTGTGGCAGTGGTCTCCGGCGCCAAGCAGCCTCTTTCCAACCACATCCAGAAAAATTTGTACCAAAATTGGAATTCTCAAGGCCATGTTTGGTATTTCCCAGCAATCTGTTACTGGAAGGAAAAAGCAATCCCTGCTACGTTGCTGATCCCAGAGAAGCATTTGCATGTATGCAGGTATCCTTAGGGTGCCATAATTATGGATGAGAAATATTGGTTGCAAAGTTGGCTTTTCTGGATGTAATACAGATATTTTGGACTTATTTTTGTTTCTTTCCATGTTTGATATTTTTAAAAAGGCATATGCTACTGACTACACTTATGCACATATGTAACATCTTTTGCTAGGATAGATGACCACTGCTTGTCCAGAATGTGAAAAGTGAAAGATTGTGACTAAACAAAATTTTAATGTACAGATAATACCACCAGAAATTATTTTAGCCTTTTTAATAAATGTTGTTATTGATGTTAAGCTCACCATGGAAAACATCATATATTGTTATGTATATACTAGGTTAATTATTTAAAGACTGAAGCGCAACATAACTAGATTCTAAATAATCTATTTTTCAAAACACACAACAGTCCAAACAGTAAAAGTAAAGTCCAAATTAAGAATATTTTATTCTTAAGAATTGTTTAATTTAAAGTGGTTTAGTTGTAATAGATGGTTATAGATTCAAAATAGTTTTCAAGAGTGTACAAAAGATACTATTTTTTTTCTAGCATCAACTATATTAGACATATTACATTGAAAAAAATGTTTCTCATTTCTCTCCTGTTACCTTTATTGATTTCATTGCAGAGATGTTAACATAGGAAATAGATTATTTTGTTATCTAATTTTGCCTTTCAAAAGACAGAAGCAGATGAAAAATGTGAGGTTCTTTCCTGTTGGCTTTTTTGAATTAGCTGTTTTAGATTCTAAAAGTTTAGTTCTTAAAGAAGTAACCTTGTAAAATAATTTTAATGTCCTCCTCTAGTGCAGGGTAGGCAACCTTGGCTCTTTTATGACTCAAGGACTTCAACTCCCAGAATTCCTGAGCCAGCATGGCTCAGCTTGGAAACCTCTCTCTTTCCCCTCAGCGTGGCTGGCTCAGGATTTCTGGGAGTTGAAGTCCATGAGTCATAAAAAAGAGCCAAGATTGCCTACTCCTAAAGCCAATAAAGGGAGCTTTTTTTGTGTGTGTGTGCAAAAAAAAGGTGCCGGAACGCCTTTCTGAGCGTTCTATGAGAAAAAAAGCCCTGGTTATAGCATTATTCTTTTCTTTCTATAATCTATCTTGTCTCATCATCATAACCATAAATCATAAGTTCCCTTTTTAATTTATTTATATCATGCTTTTAATATTGTAACTCAAGGCAGCAAACACATACAATAACCCTTCCACCTCCCATTTTCCCCACAACTGCAACCCTATGAAGTGGTTTGAGCTGAGGGAAGAGTGAATGGCCCAAAGTCATCCAGCCAATTTCATGCCTGCTGCAAGACTAGAACTCAGGGTCTCCTGGCTTCTAGCTTGGTACAACCCTAATAAAGAGGCCTGCTTTTTGCCTTATCCCAGGCTTTGGTTCTCTCCCAGTCATCTTTTTCTCAATAGAGCACATATGGTGAATTCTTTGTTAGCTGGGGAATAAAAAAAGAAGGTTTAATAAAAAGAATGAGCTGATATACCTGTCTGACAGAGGTAAAAAAACAATTGGTGGGAGATAAGTCTTTTAGCAACTTTCCCAGCCAAAGGCATGTGCAGGGTTGGAAATTTTTTGTTAAAATGACAATGCCATTGTCTTTTTAAATGTCTTGACATGACGATACATGTGCAAAAAGAGCAAAACTGAGTTCTTAAACTCGGAGTCTCCTCAAACTCCAAGATGGGCAGCAAGCTAAAAATAAACAGTTTGTCCCAGTTGCTCTTTTCCCCAGTCTCAAATAATGCTATTATTCTCACAAACAGCAACAGCACACATAAGTGTCTCAGCTGCAGCAAACCCAAAGTGAATGCTTGATTCACAAGCAAGTACTTACAAATTGCTCCATTAACCCCAGGATATGCCTAAATTTAAGAACTACTGATTTACAGCATTAACACTGTAACATTATTGTATAAGATAAGATAATCTTTCTTGTCATTTTTTACTGCGGACACACTGGCACACGTTAAAAATGAAATTCTGTTGCCGGCTCTCAAAAGTGTACACATACACAACACACATGTAGACGTGCTATATACATACATATTTATATACCTACACTCTTACATATAAATACATATAAATATTCATCATTATCCATTTTGAATACATAGAGGAAAGAGGAAGCTTGAGAGTTCACAAAGTTGATACTGTATGGAACAAAACTGTGACTGAATCTGGATGTTCTGCTTGATATATTTTTGTTGTATTTACCTACCCAAAGCTTCAAACTCGCCACATCATGTGACGTGTCATGACTCTTTTTGCATTGCCGTCAATGGGATGGGCATGGCTTCAGTATGATGAAACCGGCCTGCGGGCCGGCAGTTTGACACCCCTGCTCTGAGGTGTTGTTCATCCATCCATTCAGCTGCCTTTAGGTGACATGTTTAGGTGACATGAGGATGGGCAGTTTGAAGACTGGAAGCATAACCTTCTGAAAGATTATTGAAAACCCATTTGGTGATGCTATGATATAACCATGAGGGTCTATTTGGGAGTTGGATTTTTATGTATTTATTTTTGCTTCTCAAGAATTTTAAGTGGTTGTCTTTCTGATCTTAAAACCACTCTAAAACTGGGTTGAAATGCTACCATTCTGCCACCACACATATGCAGGAATTTTACTAAATCTCAAATAAAATCACCCTGGATGTGCAGGAATATTGCTCACAGCTGATCAGAAATGAGTTGATTAAAAAGAGTTTGAAAGTTGCAGTTTGTGATAAAAACAGTACCTTTTTAGATGTATGAAGACTAGAAAGTGTAGAAATCTTTTTTTATCTTTGAATGTCTTTTGCATTACTTTGTGGAAAGCAGTGTTCAGTTTTATTCTATTGACTTTTAAGGAATAATCTTGTATTTGGAACAGATCTTTTTAGAGCAGATGATGAAACATATAAACAAATTCAGTGACATATTTTTTTTCATTTTTTTTCATTTTCCTTTTTGTTTAAACATACTCATTCTCTGTTTATTTGTTGCACTGTCTCTTCAGTTTCCTAGCATTTGAATTCTTCACCAGGGGCTCCACCTAAAAGGCATTGGAAGTTGTGAGAAATTCATTACAAGTTTTTCAAATTTATGCCTGACATCATCTTGTAGGAGTATATACAGAACATAGATTTGACTTGTCTCTAGATTTAGTGATTCAAAAAATAGCTCAGTTCACCATGGATTACTTGGAACTCTTCCCTTCTTCAAGTTTTGGACAAATTACAACCTTGGTTTAGGTATTGTTCCAATACCATGAAAAGGAGAACATTTGTCATGCTTGACATAATTGGATGAAAGTACATATCAAAAAACTCCAATGTTATGACAAAAACAAAAAATATTTTTAACCACTATCTCCATACTATCTTAATCATCCTTTCTTTCAACATAGTTTAAGCATTATTTCCTCAAATCACTATTTTTGTCTACTAACCACACCCTGGAGGCCTGCCAGCAGATAGGAAGTTTGCAAAAATCTACTTAATTCTCCCCAGGACAGAGAGGGCAATTTTTTTCATCTTTCATCTATGCATGTTTCACATAAACCAAAAGGCTTCCAGTGCACTCATCTTTTGTCTTAGATAATTTGCCTCTTCCTTTTGCTGCAGATGTTCAGGTAATTGTAGTATAGATTTTGAGATGGAACAGCTTCTAGATCTTTGGATATTATGGCTTTGGACATTATTTAAAAATAGTGTATTATCTAAAATGATGATTTAAATGTAACTCAGGCACATATTCTGAATCTCAGGATTAGTTTATACATTGTTCTCTAAAATTCTTTAGGGATTCTGTTATACGTTAGTATTATGTCACATGTTTAATAGCAAATCCTGTATCACCAGGATTATATATTAGGAGAGGGGATGTTGGCTTGATGACTCTTCCCCTGTAAGTGCTACAGAGATTGTTGCTTTCCCCACTGCTGTTTAATATCTATATCAGGGGTCTTCAAACTTGGCCCTTTTATGACTTGTGGACTTCAACTTTCAGAATTCCTCAGCGAGCATAGCATAGCTGGCTGAGGAATTTTGGGATTGGAAGTCCACAAGTCATAAAAGGGCCAAGTTTGAAGACCCCTGATCTATATGAACTAACTGGGTGAGATCACCTGTCATTTCAGGGTGCAAAACTATCAGTATGCTGATGATAGTTTTACCTCTCTACTTGAGCCTTATGATTGTACTCTTGGGATCTTGGTGTCTAGAAGCTGTGAAGATCTGAATGTAAGAATACAATCTAAAATTAAATCCTAGCAAGATGGCATTATAGTTTGCCCATTAGTATTCTTGGGTAGCTAGGTATGGTAGCATGACCTGTGGACCAGAAGCTCTATGGCTTGGGGATCTATCTGAATTGTAGCTCTTGCTGAAATAACAGGTAGAAGCCATGGCTAACAAGGCTTTTACTTGACTCTAGTTGAGGCCCTAACTACAGTGAATCAGGTTTTCGTTACAGTTTATTTAGACCATTGCATTGCACTTATTTAGACTGTTGCAAAGACTTGCATTTGAAAATCACTTGTAAGTTTCAATTGGTTCAAAATGCATCAGCCTGTGTACAATCCAGGGCTCAGCAGAGAAAATATATTACAACTATGGGCATTGCATTGGCTTTCTGTAGGCTTAACCTATAAAGCTCTTGATTGCTTGGCTCGAGTTACTTTCAAGACTATATTTGCCCATTAAAATTAGCCCAAACCAATTTGATCTTGCAGCTGATGGTTCTCCATGTTTAGGAATTGGTGTAGGGGGTGGAGTGGGGACTGATTCTCAGAGACTAATTTTCTTTTGCAGAGCTCATAATCTAAGTTCTGGTATGGCCTCCCTTTGGAGCTTAAATTAGCTCCAATCTTAACTATTTTCTTTACCACTTTGGTACCCACTCAGTTTAAAAGAGGACACTGTGCCGAGACATTGTACTAGCAATGGCCAAATTTACATGACAGTGGCAGAAACACAACCCTGAGCAGAGGACAAGAGCTTGTTCAAACAGGAGTTTTATTTATACCACCCCAAGGCAAGATTGTTGGCCCTGAAATGTGGAGCAAAGGGGATCACAACTTTAAGTATGCTAATACACTGTTTCCCTCATGGCTGTTTCTAAATCAATGGACGTGTTTTCAATTGCTTTTATTGATGAGCATAACAAAATGTCAGCTGGCGATTGGGAGAGAAATAAACAGGCAAAGGAGTCAAGAAAGATTGAACACATCTCCGAAAGGTACATTGTTTGGGAACCAACATTACAAAACGTTGCACCAAATAGAAGCCCAACGGCAGCCATCTTTCAGTTCAGCACCTCCCTCTCATACAGGCACATACGCAACACTTTCACAAAGAGTACATTTATTCCCACTTACTTCCTATTATTTTTCACTAATAATGGACATCCTCACACTTGCAGAGGTGTGCATGGTCTTTCTACGAACCATATTCATATAGTAAGAATATAAGCATTCTCATTTCTGTGGTAAACAGATCACTTTGCCCAATCTGGTGATCTCCAGATGAACCTCCCATAGATTTGCTATATAAAATAGCTGAACCAAGATAGTGCCAATATTCTCCAGGTTTGGTTTTTTTTTTGAAAAAGTAGTCTCTATAAACCTTTTGATAAACTTCACTCATCTGCCTTCACTTTTTACTGATTTTATCTCAGTCTCAAGCTTCCCCTAACTTAAGATCCTGCATGATCACCCTTATCATCCACATTAGTGCTACTGTGGGCCATGATGACTGGGAATGACTAGAGTTATTGCTTGACCGTGTGTGTGTGTGTGTGTGTGTGTGTGTGTGTGTGTGTGTGTGTGTGTGTGTAGGGGGACTGGGGAACAATTATTTTGAGGGAAAATGCAACACATTGTACTCTGCAGTATTCAAATCCAAAAATTCTAATGACCACTAGATGGCAACAAAGACACATAGCAAACACTAATAATGTGTGGATTTCTAGTGTTCATCTTGATTTTATTTATTAGATTTTTTTTATCCCATCATTATTACTTTATAAGTAACTTAAGATGGAGAACATACACAATTCTCCTTCCTCTTCCTATTTTCCCCACAACAATAACCTGGGAGGTGATTGGACTGAGAGACAGTCTCCTGGTTTCTAGCTTGGTGTGGTTTTTTTTCCCCCCCCCACCTCTCCTTGCAGTCCAGTATGGGGGCTTGACTGAAGGTGCATCACAACAAATATGACTTGAGAATTTAAATCCCAAGAAACTGTACAGCTTGATTATCTGATCAATAAAAGTTCACATCACCTCGTAGCTATAACCAGTGAATATAGATGCTAGAGGTTTAGCAATGTACTGAATTTATAACTAGCCTCATGAAAATATCCACTCGCAGTCCATTCTACTTTGAAACATTAGAGAAGACTTGGAATTTGTCATCCCTGCCCCTAATTCCAAATTTAAGGTGGAGTACCTTTCTGAGATAATTTGAGCATTGCTGCCGCCTTTGTAATACTACTATAACGACACAGCAAAGATAAAAATGTTAAGGAAAAAGATACTTTTCTCTTTAGAGCTGTAATGTCTTTACATTTTGAGATTTCTATGAACCTGTAGCATTGCATGAGGAGAAGGAGGCAGTGTCAGAAGATGAGTGCCAATATTCATCAAAAACATGCATTTATCAGTGGTGATCAGTTGCTTTGTCCGCAACAAGTCAGTTGCGGCAAGCTTTACAAGTTGTGTAAAAATGACAACACACACATGCTGACATTATGATACATAATCTGTTCTTACACATTTGTGTTCTGGTGTCTTACCTGACACCAGCAGGTAAACCATGAAGATGTGCATCATAACATCATGATATGCGTTTCATCATATGCTCCCCACCACTATCTTGTGGGCGTGGTTTTTTTTAAAGTTATGCAGTTGGCCCAAACTGGACATAGCTACCCATGTGGAATGAAAGCAATGCAACATTTTGAAATGTGGAATGTTTCATCCCCACTCCAGGCATTTGCTTATTTTTTTAGAACTAAAAGCTATCAAAACCAAGCACTACTGCAGATTTGAAAAGGTCAGTTAATCACACCAAAAAGGCAAAGGCTATGAAACCTTTTTCAGTTTCCTGTGAGAATTTCCTAAATGTCAAACCCATCTGCTTTCTAACATCTAAGCACTCTGGTGTGAACCCAGAACCTCATACTCTTTCTATACTCTCTATTTCTTTTCCATGCATCCATCACTTATATTCTCCCCGATTGCTGAAATTCCTCATTTTTCCAATATTAGTTTACAATTCTCTTGACCTTCACCGCTGCTCTGAACACTTCACCCAACTTGCAGACAATTCACACTTTCTATTAACTCTATTGAAATAGCAATTGTCCAGGAAACCAGAGGCCCCATTTCAGATGACTCACTTGGCACTCTAAAAAATGTCCTTTGCTCTCTTTCATAGCCCAGCAGTGCACTTTTAATGATAGATGAAAAGGCTGTATCCTATTCTACTGCCTCCAGATCCTCAAACACAACTTTGGTTTTTTGTTTCTTTGTTGTTTGTTTCATTTGGATTTATACAACATTCTTCCAAGGTGCCTCTGCAAGAGAGAATCGGCATAACCCTTCTATCAAGGGAGCTGAGCTTGATGTATCAGTTTTCAACTTCAATTTTCTGTTTTTCTTTCACTCCAGCAGCAACCACTGCAAAAAATATCTCTGGGAGGAAAGTGCGAATATAAACAGCTGCCTTTGCGATGGGGTTTGCCATGAACACCTCCTGCTTCTTCCTGTTCACTGTCCGCAGAATTTCTTCTGCTACCTCTGTTGGGTGGACACCACAAGCCGACTTTCTGAAGAAGTCTGGGAATTGGGCAAACAAGAAACCATTAAAAGAGATAACTAGCTGCTACGTGTCATGGTCTTGTCTCTTTTCAAAGACAATATGAAGCCCATTGTGGGGACAGGGAAGGAAGGAAGTTTGGAGGAATGAAAGGAAGCTGCTTGTTCAAAGGAAAATAATAAATAAAAGAATAATAAATAAATAAAAGTGCCGGAAGGAATCTTAAAATGGGGGTCTCCCGATACTCCCATGTAACGCCTCTTCTCCGTGAGCTGCATTGGCTTCCAGTTGTCTTCCAGGTGAGATTCGAGGTGCTGGTGATGACCTATAAAGCTCTAAATGGCATGGGTCCAGATTATTTACGGGAGCACCTGCTGCCGGCGTCTACTTCCCATCGACCCGTGTGCTCCCACAGAGAGGGTCTCCTCAGGGTGCCGTCGATCAGGGAGTGCTGGCTGGCGGCCCCCAGGGGGAGAGCATTCTCTGTGGGCGCGCCTGCCCTCTGGAATCAGCTGCCTGTGGAGCTCCGGATGGCTCCCGACCTTCGCTCCTTTCGCCGCGACCTGAAAACCTGGTTATTTGAGCTTGCCGGCGTGGACTGAGGGATTGGGGTCTTAAATTTTATAATTAAATTTATTTATTTGGGGCCAAATTTAATTTAATCTATTTTAACTTTTGTATGCTGTATTTTAATTGCCCTGTACACCGCCCTGAGTCCTTCAGGAGAAGGGCGGTATATAAATCTAATAATAAATAAATAAAATAAAATAAAATAAAATAAAATAAAATAAAATAAAATAAATAAAATGGTGAAATGTTGTTCCAGGAAAATAGGCAGACAGGTTAATGTTTGTTGCTTTTAATAAACTACACAATAAAAAGAAGACCCAAAACTTTTTTTTAAAAAATGATAAAAACTGCTCCAGGGAGTCAAAATGAGGGATGTATTCTCCTTTACTTTTAATTCTACATTTTAAAGGGGGAAAAAAGACATTTTTTTTCTTTAAAGGGCTAGTGGCCATGTTAGGAAGGGAGCTGCATTATTTAGCACAAGGATGTCAGATGCATTCACTTTTTGTTACTTACAATGCAGTAGTGGTTCACAGCCAATGCATTGTTTTCTGTGCTGAAACGAAGCAGTAATGTATTTTCTAAGTATTTTACAACTGGTTTGCCCATATTTATTAACTGGACAGAAAAAAATATGTATGAATGCCAAGAGTTAACATTAGCATTCCCTACTTTTGAAAGCAAAAAATTATGTTTCTAGTTAATGTGCTGCCTTATATTCCAACCTCAAATAATCACTTATGGTTCTAGTAGTAGTAGATGATAGTAGGTTTTTTAGAGGAAATGTATTGCAAGTCTTTGTCTCCAAAGATTGGTGATTTTGAATTTTGTCACCACGTTATTTGCCTAAATCATCTTTGTCTTCTTGGTATTTTTTTATCTTTTAGTTCTGCTTGTGTTCTGGTCACCATCCCAGTGTGAATGACTTACTTTTCCATGAGGCACCTTCCCAGTTCTTAGGCTGCGGCTGATTATGATCGGAACATATAAAACTTGGACACACAGTACTGACACAAACACCAAATTCCTGCAGTTCTGCTCTCAGGCAATCAAAGAATCCTAGAGCAGCATGCTTCGAAGCAGAATCTAGGACAAAGAGAGAGATTCATGCAAGAAACATACTATCATATTATAATATACCAAATACCCATCCATCCAAAAATCCATCCATCCATCCTTCCACATTAGCTTGTCTAATGTTTGGATTCAGGATCTCCTATACTAAGAAAAGAATAAAATATATGTCGTGTTCGTGCTTCCTCCTCCAAGTTTCTTTTTGGCTTATGCTGCTGAAGAGGCCAGAAGCCTGGCTTCTGCAAAACATCTGATTCCATAAGGCTGAACCAATGCTTGCTGCAGCACTTGTCAAGTCTTATATCTGGCTCCTTACCACACAAGTTTAGCACTTTCCTGAAAAAAATGCTCAATCTGTATCTTGAAGTACAGAAATAATGCCCTAAAAAGGTGCTAGCCCTCTGCCACGTAGAAGGTTATAACAATGGTTGGAAACTGATCAAAGAGAGAAGCAACCTGGAATTAAGGAGAAACTTCCTGACAGTGAGGACAGTTAACCAGTGGACAGCTTGCCTCCAGAAATTGTGGGCACTTCATCACTGGAGATTTTCAAGAAGAGGCTAGGCAGTCACTTGTCTGAGATGGTATAGGTTCTCCTGCTTGAGCAGGTGGCTGGACTAGAAGACCTCCAAGGTCCCTTCCAGTCTATTCTATTCAAGGTCAGTATAAAGCAGGTTACAGACAGCCTTCTGTCATCTGGGTATTGCTAGTTCACATGTTGTTGTTTTAACTATATTTACTACATTTATTCCTGAGGACCTACACACAAGTTCTAGGACTATCTTCTGACCATTCCTATCTCTAGAACCAGTATTATGCAATTGTATTTGCAGTGTTCATGCAGTTCACCATTGTTATTTGTAATACCTGAAGGGAGTGTGATGGCATTTTTCTGTTCTATTCTATTTGGACAAAGTTAAATGTCAAAATAATGACTATTGTTATGCACTGGCCAATCACAATATCCCAGTGGCTCCTCCTTTGGGACTGTTGGACATAAAATCAATATTGGTTTTCTTGGTTCCCCATCTGATGGTTCTGAGGTCTGGAACAGGAGCTGTTCTTACCAGGAGCAAGATGAAATCTCCCTTCTGTTTTTCTCCATGTCCTTCTCCAAGTCTACCAATTGGGTAGTCTGAGAGATGTCTAAACCTGCCATTCCAAGCATCTGCTCACAATAATTTATTTTATCCCATATTAAGGAGGATTTCCCATTAGTGTGTGGCATTTGGTGGGAGGGAAAATAAAATCAATGGAATCTATCAATTTCTTTCCTTATTTTGATCTGCATTAAGAAAGAACAATACATTTGCTAGCTTTTTGCAAAATTGGATTCATTGGTGAAAGAACACAATTTAAGCCAATGCATTGTACTGCTGGACTTGTGGCTAGGACCTTTACGAGTCTCTCCAAAAGTCCCTTAAGGATTTCTTAAAGCATCCATTATCCCAAGTCATTTCAGCAAAACAAAAACCTCCCACCAATCAGATAACCTACACAATCAAAACTATTAGCACATGCCAGTTTTATATGGATTTCTTAAAATATAAGAATCAGGCAGGATCTAGGCAATGACAAGGCTCCCACATCATGCTGCAATGTGATGTGTATAATTATGGTTCGTTGAGTTAGCCACAATGGAATGTGTTTGCACTATTAACTAAACTATAGTCTATACATTTAATCAAAATCAGGCAAATTGCATGTTTGCCTACATCCAAATGGGGTACTCAGACAACTGAAATAATTGTTCAGTGGCATTGTAATAACTTAAAGGAATACATGGATTCAGATGATCAAGTCCATCTGTATCTGTATCTTCTGACAAATATGGAAGACCAGTGAAGAAAGCATGTGGTAGAATTGAAGGCTATTCCTACTTGGTGAAACTAAAGTTCTTTGGCTTTCTCTTAATAACAGCTAGATTCGGAGAAACTAAAAAATATTTAAGATTCTCCAGTGGTTTTAGACTCCAACTGGAAGACCTCAAGTTTCATATTGTTCTAATTGCCCAGAAATAAAAAAAGAAATAATGAGTTAGATTCATAAACTCACAGGCTGCACGAAAGGGAATACCCAATTTTCCCTGGATATTGTTGACTAGCACAATTTGACCAGTTCTCCTGGAGATCATGTTGGGAAGAAAAGCTGGAGAGCAAATTATGAGAGAAAATCATTTCAGATTAACAGATATGAAAATACTAATTCCTGATCCTCTAAACCAATAGCAAATGAAAGGATCACAATATGATATCAGCTTACACTACACTATATAGAAACTATGAAACATTTTTTTCTCTGTATGCATTTTTCAGTGGTAAACACAGGATTCAGATAATTTTTTTTTCTACCTGTAGCTACATTCCTCAGGAACTTAAAGCTGAGAAAACAGTTCAGGTCCTAAAAGAGCAATTGATAATTGTGCCTGGGATGAATAAAAATGCATTGCTGAACAATGCAGATAAGGCAGAAATGTTTCTGATCAATTAAAAAGCAGTTAGATAATTGCTAACTCCCTTGAATGTCATGGGGGGGAAGGAGGCATAAATCTGATAAAGAAATAAATAATTTCCTTGGTTGCTTTCATCAATTCAATGTCAATTAATCTAATTTCTTCTAGGTGACCCACAAGAGATTAAATATGCTCAGTAGAGATCTTTACAATATGAGACAACATATTAAGCAGCCACATCTTCAACAAAACCTCTTCCACACACAGATTTTCTCAAAGGGAGAAAAGACCCCATTCCAGGAGATTGGAAAAGAAAATCTACAGCCTTGTTAAACACCGACACTTTTTGCCCTAACAATTCCTTCAGTTCTTAACCGATTACATTGCTGCAGTCTAGGTCAGGGCTTTTCAACCTTTTATTTTTATTTATTTTAATTCCATTTTCACAGATTGTACCACTTTTAGGACATGACAATATTCGAGTACCACCAGTGCTGAACAAGGTGTCAAAAACTTGATGACTAAAAAAAAAAAAAGGGGGGGGGGGAATTTGGAGTTTTACTGATTAGATTGATTTGTTGTTTTAGAAATGGCTAGTTTATACTATTATGGAAAAGTAAAAAAGTTAAAGTTCAATGCTAATGCTTCGTTCTATTGCAACAGAAGACGTCGGAATGCCTTTTCTTTTCTTTTTGCCCTTCTCCCCCTCACTTTTCTTTCCCTTTTCCCTCCCCACTGTGTCCTACTGTTTACTTTTGTATTTTTGTATTTTATTCTATAATCTAATAAAATGTTACGAATTGTAAAACAAAGGAAAAAAGTACTGGTTTTACTCCTCCTTTTATATCCTCTCCTCTCTCCCGCTCCTCCTTTTATATCCACCCTCTTTCCCCCCCTCCTCCTTTTATATCCTCTCTTCTTTCCCCACTCCTTTTATATCCTCCCCTTCTCCTCCCTCCTCCTTTTATATCCTCTCCCCCTCTCCCCCCTCCTCCTCCTTTGCTCTTCAGATGCACTGGAAGTGCTGATCAGCTGGAGCTGCACGTGCCGATCCTGGGCTCTCAGCAGAACCCCGGCAACACTGTAGCTCCAGCTGAATCTCCCACAGGCCTGGGCAGTGCTGCTGCTGCTTCACCTCATCCACTTTTACACTTTTTTTAATCCTTTTTTTACAGTGTTTTTCAACCCATCGTATGCGTACCACCTTCCAGGTGCCGAAGTACCACCAGTGATATGCATACCACTGGTTGAAAAGCCCTGGTTTACTGTGCCAACCATCAGAAACCTAAATAGGCTTGGACCTGGGTCATAATCGGATGGGAAACTATCAGTAAATCCTATGGCTATAGGCTAGTTTGGGAAATAAATAATAAAAACAGAACAAGGCAATGGCAAATTATTTCCATATCAAGGTTTTGAAAATTACATGAATACGGCCTTCTATTTTCCAGAGCTCAGCTTGAGGGAGTCTTTGCTTTATACTACAATTAATTTCAACTGTTCCACTACATTTCCCTTAAAACATAATAGTATGGCAGACACCTGAATTATAGTCTTGGATAACTCTGTAAGACTGTTTCTCAACCTTGGTAGTTTGAAGATATGTGGACTTCAGCTTTCAGAATTGCCCAGCTGGTAAGGCCTTACCAGCTGGGGAATTCTGGGAGTTGAAGTTCACACATCCTCAAATTGCCAAAGTTGAGAAACACTGTTGTAGAAGTAGTATACCATTTCCCCCTGCCTGCAAAATTGGCATAAAACTTCCAGTGTTGGAGCATTTGCCTACAGAAGTGGTGAATGCTCCAACACTGGAAGTTTTTAAGAAGAGACTGGCCAGCCATTTGTCTGAAAAGGTATAGGGTTTCCTGCCTGAGCAGGGGGTTGGACTAGATGACCTCCAAGGTCCCTTCCAAATTATTATTATTATTATTATTATTATTATTATTATTATTATTATTATTATTATTATTATCATCATCATCATCATCATCATCATCATCATGATGCTAGGCTATCTTACAGAACTGTCCTACTTCACATTCGCTGCCATTAGCTATCCAGATAACAATGATGGAATTCATTTCTGCACATTTTAAAAATGTTTAGCAACTAAACAACAACAAAATTATTTTTAAAAATGACAATTCCTATCTTTGCTTGTCTTTTTTTGGTAAACAGATTAGTGTCTAATCACAGCAACATGAAAAATCTGAATATTTAATATATTTTTTTAGTAGCAGTAATTGCTTCCCACTGAGGAAGATTAATTTTTTTTATTAAATAGTATTTATGTCAATTGTTATTAGGGTGATTCATGTAATCTACAAACTTGAAAGTTGATAACAAGCCTGCTTTACAAAATAATCCAAGCAGTAGTTAAACTGTACATTTTGTTTTATATCTTGGCTTATGGGAGGGCTAAAAGTACTTCCTCTTTGATATCTTTTAGGTAAATAAAAATGGAGAAGGCCATCCACTTCCAAGAATACTCTTGTAAAAAACTGTATTGAAACGCATGTGTTAATGTATGCAAAGCATGTGGTCTCTTCTAAACTAATATTTTTAGAACTGATTTATTGCTGAGCATGGTTTCATCATTTTTTTAAAATTTTCATTTATTTATTAAATTTTTATGCCACCCATCTCCCCTAAATGGTGACTCTGGGCTCTTCATGCTGCTTGCAGTTAAGCTACTTACAGATTTTTTTCCCTGTACTTTCTTTTACACGTAGTAAATAATTATGCAACCAACCATATATGCATCCTTTAGTTTGACACAATGAGCTTGTCCGTGCCATATCGTAGCTCATTCACTTTGGAAACAGTTCCCACTGCATGCTAAACCAGTGCATTTCTCCTTTGCATTCTTTTTGTCAACTGCCAATCACAGAGACTTTCATCTAATTATTGCTGAAAGGCAGGAGGCACTGTCTGCCCAATGCAGAACTACAGGAAGTGGAAAGAGACTGTCTTTCAAAGCCTGCAAACCTGGTGGAAGTTTTTCTTCCTTTCTGTGCACCAGCAGTAGCTGGCAACTGGCATTATTCAGCTGATCAGCTTGTGTCCTGAGACAGACATAAGACATAACCTTTGCATGGAAACTTCATATCATTTCTCATTTTAGAATGAGTCTCTGCATGCTATAATTGCTACTTAGGAGTTTGGGATGCTGCCAGATGGAGGATTCATATCACTAGCAAATTTTTTTTAAAAAAGATTGCATTTATCTGGCATTTACCTTTTTAACAGATGCCCTATAGTGAGAAGAGAGATGGAAGATGCAGTAGAGGAAATACAGGATTGCAGGTGGAGGGCTGGACACTCAATAACATTGTGTGAATATATTATAAAATGAACAGGAAACCTTTGGAAATGTACTATGATCTAAATTTGAATTAGATCCATGTGATCTGGAAGCACATTATTAATCTGGCAGGACATACAGGCCAGTTACAATCTGAAACAGCCAGGATGTACTGTAATCTGAGAAGGTGAGTGATACTGTATGAGTGAGTTTATGTATTTCCTCATTTTTTTTTATTTTTGCCTGATAAACCACATCTCTATATATTCGTGACTGTACCACACATCTGAGATACATTTTCAGATGAATAGTAATTATTTTTGGGGGAGTTAGTATTCATTTCAAACTATTTTGAGGACCTCAGAAGCCAGACCTAAAGCTGTAATGAACTCATCCACAGAGAATTGTTAGTGAAAAAATTAACAAGCAA
Organism: Vipera ursinii; assembly: GCF_947247035.1. Lineage (NCBI taxonomy): Eukaryota > Metazoa > Chordata > Lepidosauria > Squamata > Viperidae > Vipera > Vipera ursinii. The sequence goes on along the minus strand of NC_139513.1, from coordinate 115,795,906 downwards.
ATCCAGGTGATGTGATTAACCTCCCCTTGGACTCCAAAATGACATTCCCGACAGGTTGGACTCTTGCTGCAGAGATTAGTTCATAGCACATAAATATCTGAGGCATGTGGCAAATGGAATAGTCTTGGGCAAGGTGTAAATGTGCTCAGTGTAGTTATGGGGTGAGGAATTGCAACGAAGAGCACACAGAATAAATCCCAGCTTTTGAACTGGTGGATTCAGACACTCTTATTACATTTAACAAAAATGTGTAAGTTAGAACCTATGGAATTCTACACCTCCCCCACCCCACCCACAGGGAAGCTTCATTTGGTTAGCTGGAGGCAGACACCTCCAATGGTTCCTAAACCACATGTTATTTGGCTTCTGCAGCACACAGCAGTCTCAGAATGTACACTTGGGGTGACATTCCCTGTAAAACTCTGGGTGGATGCCTAGGACAGAGGCTATGTGTTGCTGCACTTAAAGATGGCTGCAATTTTGGACCACATAAGCCCCTTTGTATGCTCCTTTTTATTGTAACTAATACATCCCCAGAGATGGCTATTATTAGAACTAGAAATTCTGTGGAAGAGCTGTGCATTATCAATCAGTCAACAACTGAATGACATGTTGAATGGATCAGATTGATTTTATGGTCAAAGATGAAAGCAGCTGTAGTTATCATCAGAGAAAGGTTAAGATGACAAATATTTTTCCATACAGTCCCCAGGGGTCAGGGCTGACTCAATCCCACTACAGCAAACACCTCCAGTAACTCTAAGCTCAGCAATCCAATCATTAGATACATGTACCATTAGGGGAAAATGCTTTACCAGCAAGCAATATTCTGCCAAATCCCCTTCATTAATAAATCTCTCATCAAACTCAGCAAGTCTTTGGAATAATTCCACAATGCACCTTAAGTTTCCAATCAAGGCATACGTAAGCACAAACGGCTAAAGTCACTGCCTCGGTTTTCTTGATTTAATCACCTCCAATTCTCTCTCCTTCCTCCACTTTTCCATGTGAAATGATAGATTACAGTAACTAGAGGTGTTTGAAGTGGTTACACGCACCACGTCAAATCAAGTAAGAGTTGAAACAGCTATTGGAAATGAAAGCAAGTTGCCCTATGGATACGTTTTATTCCCTCCAGAGAGTCTTAGGCAATTAGATTTGTGTGGACCTCTATGTCCTGGAGATTATCTGAGGAAAGGCATGACAATTAAACTGAGATAAAATTAAGATAGTTTGTTGTATGTACATACATAAAATGACTAAGGATTCCTCCCTTTGAAGAGCAAAAACATAGTACAGTTAGTCCTTGATTTACAAGAGTTCATTTAGTGACTGTTCAAAGTTACAATGGCACTGAAAAAAGTGATTTATGACCATTTTTCACACTTATGACCGTTGCAGCATCCCCGTGGTCACGTGATGAAAATTCAGACGCTTGGCAACTGACTCCTATTTATGACAGTTGCAGTGTCCTGGGGTCATGTGATCATCTTTGTGACCTTCCGACAAGCAAAGTCAATGGGGAAGCCAGATTCGTTTAACAATTGTGGTATTAATGTAAGAACTGCAATGATTCACTTAACAACGATGAAAGAAAGGCCATAAAATAGAGCAAAACTCACTTAACTACTGTCTCACTTAGCATTAGAAATTTGGGACTCAGTTGTGATCGTAAATCGAGGACTAACTGAATCCCTAAAACATAATACGATAAAATAGACAGTCTTCTGTATACCTTTGGTGAGTGTTATAGGTCCAAAGTAGTTGGCATCCATGATCTTTTTGTCGAGTTCCAGTGACACGTTTTGAACTGTCCCCTTGGCTTTTGTGCTAGCATTGTTAATGAGAATATCCACACATCCATAACAATCCAGGATTTCTTTAGCTACATCTTGGATACAGTTTACATCAGCGAGATCTAAAAGGATAAGCTTCGGTGTAAATGTCTACAAAAGAAGGAGGGTTTGGGGGTTAATCTACTACAAGACAGAGATATCTCAGTACTTTTTGAAGCACAATACTTAACAACACAGAAGAGAGAGATAATTCCTATGTGAGACAATAAAGCACTTTCCTCAATTTGGTGACTTGCCTATTTTTGGATCTTCTGCTCCCAAAATTCCCAGTCACGTGGCTCACACAATAAAGGAAATGGGGTTTATCAGATGAGCATGACTATGTAGAAGGAAATCAGTTCCAAAGATAAAGAAGAACTGATGTGTTAAAAATATAATTAGTAATAGTTCCTTAGGGGGAAAAAAGTGTCAGTTTTAAAAATTTGGTAGTACTCTCGTTGTTTCAATCCAGGATCTCCTATTTATGTAATTGTCTGGCCTTAAATTTGGAAATAACTGGTTGTGATTATTTCTATGGGAAAAAAAATATGTGAATGATATACTCCAGCTCTAGCAGCATCTTTCATCCATCATTTAAAAACAAACTGATTAGACTAACCTTAATTTTGATATTTTGCAGTAACAGTCAATGAAAAGTGTGATTATTCATTATATAAGACAATACTGTGAGACAACAAAAGCATACAACTGAGAAGACAGACAGTAAAACTAATTTTAAATTGCCTTGGGAAATACATTTGTTTTGATCTAACACTAAAAATATTGCAACATTTACATTGAATGCCCTGCATACTGTTTGAAATATTGAATACTAATCTATATTTTTTCTGAAAATGCCTGTTACAGTCTATGGTCTATTGCTATCCCTTAATCACTAAGAGTTGTTCAGTTGAAAGTTATCCTTGTTCTATTTTTTTTTAAATGATGTGTCTTCCTAACGGATCTTTTTATAGTACATCAACAAGATTAGAGATTAAATGCTTATTTACATGTGAATTTTATTAAATGAATTTTATTTGGTTGCTACTATCTTCAAACAAGTGCATCTCTAGCAATTTGAGACAAGTCTTTTTCCAGCAAGCAAAATATGCATTTTGCTATCATTACTATGCTATGCTTAAATGCTATCATTTAATTGCAGGCTGCCTAGCATCTCTTTGGCAAGATCAGTGACGTAGAAATATAACAAATAAACAAACAAATGAATGAATAAATAAATAAATGACACAAGATCCATCTCTTACATACTTACATGTGAGTAATAAAGGAACAGAATCAGGTTTCATAATTTGTCAATGTCGTTAAAACAGTAAGTTAATCCTTAACTGCCTTCCTCAGCATTCCAACAATTTCCAAAACTAACTTGTTGGAATACTGCTGCCCTAACTCCTCATCCACAGGTGGAGATGTGGAAATGATAATTTAAATATTCTGGAAGTTTCCAGACTGGGGAAAACTGGAATATAATCTTATAATCTTCCATGTATTTTCTGTTGTCCCATAATTTCTTCAACCACTTGCTTTTTACTTGTATGTACCTTCTCAACTTTTAGGCTGATCCCTCAAGTTCCCTTATAGTAGAACCAGGGAAAAACATCTGCCTTCCTGAGTTTGAGTAGCAAGTGTCCTTTAGTTCAATTATGGTAATGGGCCAGCATTTTCCTCCCCTGCATCTAAGACCAATGAGCAATTTTAAGGAAAGCAGAGGAAACAGTATGCCGTTCATAATTGTTCAAGGTAAGGTGAAAATAAACAAGGAAACCTCCCTCCTTCTTCTACCTAATGGCAGGATTGACCCTGTGAGTAATTAATTTGTTAGGAAGAAATGTTTAATTCAAAAACCCTGAAAAAAAGTGCTTGGCCATTCTAGAGCAAGTGTCTCTTTTGTTGCCTTTATAGAAAGATCTTTAAGGATATACAAGAGTCTTACTGCAGTAGGATCGCCCACGCTATTTAAAGCATCACTGAGAGCTTCTAGTTTGTCCAGATGTTTCCCACACAAAATCAGCCTTGCTCCTCCTGTATGAAATATTTGTGTACATTCTGGAAGATAAACCAAGGAATAATTCAGTTAATTTGGGATTGTAATACATTATATCTGTTCTCATTCCTTCAACCCTAAAAAAAGGGAAAAAAATATTCTTCCTGTACTCAGCATTAGCACACAGATAAACCCTCCTCCCCCATGGAATTCCTTATGCTTCGAATACAGATCTTGTGGATGGTTAAACAAATGTATAATCCAGACATTGCCTGAATATATTTGTACCTCCATTTGCTTGGAGGATTCTATGAAGTCTTGTGCTTGGCACTAAGGTCAACAGCTAGAACTCAGGACCACTACCGTTGGGCTATAGATCTGAAAATGCAAGGAAGTCATGATGTTTCCACTGAACAGATCATTTGTAGTGAGAGAGGTATGCAAAAAAGTTAAGTGAAATCATCAAGCTTGAAACACTGCTTAGTTAGGGGCCTGCAGCTATAGGATTTAAATAACCATTTCTCTCAGTTAACTATAAGCTCAGCCATGTTGCTACAGCAAGGACAGGAGCCTGCTGTATGTCTATGCTGGGTGAGGTAAAAAAATGAGTTAATATTCCCCATTTAATATAGAAATACAAAGAGATACCAGTTCAGAATTTTTGCTCTGTCTCTGGCATCTTCCAGAAAGGTTGTGGTGAAAAAGATTTATCTTCCTCTGTTGCAGCTTGGAAATGAATTGCTGGAAATATATTCCATATAAAAGGTCTCTCCACACCATCTTGGGAAGGCAAGACTGGGAACCCTGGGAAGCCAACATTTCCATGCATTTGAGTGATGTATGTCAGTAGTAAGTATGCCCAAGGGAGAATCAACTGATGATGGTTGCAATGATTGTTCTCTTGTGATTGAAAGAAAGAATTCCATCCCTGGAAATCCTCACAAGAAATAGCCTAGGATACACAGAGCATGCTCAGTAGTTGCAGCATGGAATGCCAGATGGAAAAGAAAACCAGGAAATATTGTCTTGCAGGGGAAGAGACAAAATGGCAGCTTGGAAGGAATGAATGGTTTTCTGTCCAAAAGCCAGAGTAAAATCATTAACTGAATCAAACTTGATTTCCTGGGTTTACTCAACACAGGTGTTAAAAATTAACACAATTTTAAGTTTAGTGGGTTGCAGGAAGTCAACTACAATATGATTCTCTCTCTATGTGAAAATAAGCACAAAATATTCTCCCTTTCATAAATACCTACTACAGTCTTCTTATAGGATGAGTCATATAGACCAGTCTTCTTATAGGGGAAATTTGGCAATAAAGTTACGCAATTTGATAGAGTAGACTAGGATATCTGTCTACAAATTAGAATAATCTCAACCTTCTTATCAAGAATTTCATAAATCTTCCACTTCCCATCCTGTTCCAGCTCCAATAAACACAAGAGTTCTGCAAAGTTCACTGTTGGGTATGAAAGTGTAAAATTGTCTTGTTCTATCGCTTGATGCACTTCTCCCAGTATGTTTGCCAGTGGTGCACATGACCCTGATGATTTCTCAGTTGGCATCTCCTGTTTCCTTCCCTCCAATAGGCAGCAGAGCAGCAAACCTCCTGCATACCTCTGAGAGGAATCGTTTTCCATTCCCCTGACATTTCTCTGGCTAGGATTTTCCTCCATTCACCAATCCAGGGCTGCAGGTTCAACGTCTTCACTACAAGGACTGCCAATAATTTTGCTTCAAGATAAACCTCAGTACCTCAACTGCTTGGTGCAAGATCTTAAAGCTCTCCACTAGTGCATAATTTAGGGATTACAGAAATAAGCTATTTATATCAGATTGCTGCCACTTCATAAGTCCTGTATGTGCAAATGGTTCTCACCATTACAGCACAGCCAGCCACCTATAAATAGATATTTTCTCTCCTAAGACAGAGAGTGTGTGGAGGCACTTTTCTAACTAATTGTGGGTCTAAGTACTATCCTTTCTAACACACTGTTCAATAGTTGCATTGTAAGAGATAGTAAGTGGATACCAGCCCCTAAATAAATACAGCTTTTATTGCTGTTTGCAGTTTGTGCAAAATGTGAGTAATTTTAATGACATGGAATTCTGAAAGTTGGCTCCAAACAAAAACAACCAAGCAATGTAGAATCTAATTTCTTGGGCACTAGATTGATTGTCAACTATTTAAAAATATTCAATATTCAATTAATTGTATTAAATTTGCTTGGTGTGAAACAGAAAGACTGCTAGTCTTCCCTCAGGCACAGAAGCTGGGTGAGTGACCATGGGCCAGTCATTGGAGTTGTTGATGTAGATAATATGAAGGAATATTATGTATACCTTGAGTTGTACAAGTAAAGGTGGAATATAAATCTCATAAATAAAATTTTAAAATATTAAAAAAAATACACTCTCGATACACAATTCAGTTCCCCTTTCTCTTCTCCCTCTTGAGTCTTCATGCCACATGGTCTCTGTTTGCTTTCTCTAATTTATTTCAGTTGCAACATTTGGAATTCTGCAGACAATGTAATTTGTTCCAAGGTATTAAAGCAGGTTCAGAATGCACACAGACCATTAGAAGGCAATGCTTCAGATTGAGCAAGAGAACCTACAGTAGACTGTGTTCTGTAGGAAGAAATTTGTTGATGAATAAGAATAAACATAGTAATTTGGAGAAATTCCTAATACACTCACTTAAGAAAGCCCTTTCTGCTCAAATATGGCTTTCATATTGATTTACAGGGCTGAAGCCTTGACTCTGGTCTATAATACTGGTTTCTGAGTATTTAATGTTTCTTGTATTTCCAAGTTTTCTTTTATAATCACAAAGGCTTACATTTCCCTACTTCTTTTAAAGGGATGCTGATGTTCTTAGAATCCTGGATGTGTCCTGCTTCATATGGCTAAATTCCAGAAAGCAAACATTCCTAAAATTTCTAGGAGGAAATTCCTATTTTTGCACTCTCTCTCTCTCTCTCTCTCTCTCTCTCTCTCTCTCTCTCTCTCTCTCTCTCCCTCTCCCTCTCCCTCTCCCTCTCCCTCTCCCTCTCCCTCTCCCTCTCCCTCTCCCTCTCCCTCTCCCTCACACACACTATAGAATATGAATTATTTATACTTACCCTTGCCCACACCAGAGAGAGCATCAGTGATTACTACAACTTTGCTCCGCACAGCAGACTTTGTCATCAGCTGAGTAACTTTCCGATAAATGTACACAACTCCACTAATTCCTACCACAAGCAGTGGGAGAATTAGAATAGCCCAAATGCCCATCTTCACCTAGCAAAAAAAGATAACAAATTAAAGTCACACAGAAGGTTCATCATACTTTCTACACAGAATTATTTTTCTCTTCTAAATATACTTTCATGGAGGTCAGTGAACAGGATGTAAGCCGCCCTGAGTCTTCGGAGAAGGGCGGGATATAAATGGAATTAAAATAAAAAATAAAATAAAATTGGTAATATATTACACATTTTGAATCAACCCCATAGGAAGTTATTTATGTGCACATATATATCAGTGCATATGGAGATTTTCAAAACTGCACAAATCTTTGTTTGTTTGTTTGTTTCTGCTTTGGAAAAGCAAGGCATTTCTTTTCTTTTGCAAATGAACCCATTTTCACAAGATTTTATTTTGTAAAATCAAGACAATGACACAAATCTGTTTCAATCTATGTTATATTCATTTCCTTATTTTCTACTTTATATTATAAACAGCTTACATGCAATAGTCCATTCATTTATTGCAATGCAAAGGGGGGAAAAAAGGAAAGGAAAGGATTGGAGGGGGGAAAAAACCACCTTAAATATTTCCTCTTACAATTATAAAAGGCCAAAAAGCAATTACTTCAGACATTAATCCCATTTGATATCCAACTACAGTTCGGCAATAAAGCTAATAACTTACTTGGAAAGCAAGCAGTCAGCCTGCTGATAAGGTGGTGTCTCCTGCCAAAACTGGTTTATTCCAGAAGTTTAATTAAACGTGTAGACATTTTTGGAAAAGAAAAGCAGCCCACAAGCTGTAGCCTAGTCCTTTGAGCAAAAGCAGCTATGTATAGTGCCCAGCTGCACCCCAGACTTTAAAAAAGTAAATATAGTATCTGTGGTCTCAGCCACATACCTGACCTATTTTGTTTCACAGGGCTTCCAAGTCCTTCTGCAGCTTGGAACAGTGGAATGACTGAATGTTAGGAAGAAATGATCTTCATTTATTTGTTAGCAGGAACCTTGAATTAATTCTAAACTTGTTTTTGGAATTTCTATTTAACATGGAAATCATTGGCAGGAGCCTCCAGTCCATTAGCAAGGTTTCTGGCCCCATTTGTGGCAAGTGCAAGATGGAATTGTTTACTTTTCACAGTACTTACATGGGGGAAATGCCACTAGAAACTGACTACAATATTTATATGTGTAGATAAGAATATTTTAAAATATTTGCATTAGACCTCCAAAGCCCACATACCCTTTCAACCAACCCCTGTAGAGTTCAAAATAGCCTGTCATCATTATTAGCTGTGGATATGAGTCAAAGGCAGGGCAAAGTTCTTTGTCTTCTTTGTTCCTATAATCCCCAGGAGATGCTTTGGTCCTTCATCTTGTGACAAAGGTATGTCTGCACTTTGGGACTTCCCAACTAGCACTTTCATCTTATAATGGGCTGTGTCTGACGCCATGGGACTTCATGCTAAATGATCACTCCATTTTTGTCTGATACTTGAAAGATCAAATACTTTCGGCAGTGAAATCATTCCATCTCTGGATCTCATGAAGCCTGTATACCTGGAAAACCAAAATAATGCAAGTAAATTCATAGTTGGGCTCAGTATGTTTTGTGTATTAATTTTCTTTAGGCATTGTTTGACCATTGGATTATCTGAGTAATAGTTCAGATAATAGGTATTATTTAATGGATTCTTGAGTATCATGAAATGATGGATTCCTTTCATTGTAATATGATTGTATGTCTTCATATGAATTGTGTGAACCTTGACAAATGTATTTTTTCTACAATTTTTTTCCACATAAACCTCATGGAATCCCTAAGAATTTTATTCGGAAATATCTCCAATTATTAATGACCCTATAGATTTAAAAAAAAATAAATCCTATAGATTTGTAGCATAATTTTTCCTCAGAAAAGCTTTTCTTTTCATAGCACAGTGTGTTGATTTAAATATGTTTTACCAAGAATAAAGCAATTTGATTTTATTAATCATAAACCAAAGGTGCAGAGCTTAATATTTCTGATAGATCCTAAAGTCCTTTCAAAAAATCTCATCAGTCTGTATATTTTAAGTGCCAGCAGGAGGAAAATATTTTATATGTAGGAGTAATCGTATTAACTGGATGTAATTACCTTAAGTCAAATTCATTTTCGTCCTGGTTTGCCATTAAAAATTCCTCTGTGGCTTTTCTGAAAAACAGTTCATTATTGCTGTAAAATATATAGATTCTCTCTCAAATTCTATTTCATTTATTTCTCCCAGTGAATTTTAAGAAAGTGGTTATTATATTTGGGAAATGGAAAATAGAGCAGATAGTAACTTTTACACATCAGGCATTTTCTGATTCATTCAGTGGCATATTTGATCCCATCACTATGCAGGTCAATTCCATATGTGATTTTCAAATAGCAGCAGACTTACAATTTACCACTGAGATAGGAGTGGATGTGAACATACCTTATGACAAGGCATATCTACAAGGGGATTACAACTATTCTGTCTATGATCATAGCTTGTTTTAAGAGCCAAAGAAAAGCATATAACTCCTTGAGAATTCTCAATTCTCATTTTGAAATCATCCCAAGATTCTAAGTTTTATATCTGCGGGGCATTGGGAAATAGCTGCATGGGCACAGGGTTAACTTCAGAAAACAAAAAGGTGACAGTGTAGACATTACCAAAATCAGATGATCAGTTCTTTCAAGCATTGATCAAATTTCTGACCTCCCGTATCAAACATGGTTTGCATCCAATGCCAATAACATTCTTCCTCTAGCAACTAGTTGCTCAGATAAATATAAGAGATTTGCAGAAGGGCAGATTTTGCAGGGCAACCAATAAAAATCATATCAATGTGATTTGTGCTGTTTAGTGACGCTATAAAAGATTTCCTGGTGTTTTTTTTCCATCTCTGTCTCTTGGTCAAAGTCATCTATGCCTAAGCTTAGCATTTGTTTGGGAACATATTGGTCTAAGTTAGATATTAATTTAAAACCTATGAATGAAATAATCACTGTGACTTTAAAGATAGTAGAGATAAAATTAGGACCAAAATTTGGTAGAGATGTGATCATAGGAAAAAAGAACCAAACCTTATTCCTTATTCCCATAGTAGCCCCAGTTGAACCATTATCTGTAAGGGAAGAAACAGATAAGGGCGGTATAAAAGAAAATAGAGAAGGGAGAAGGGCGGTATAAAAATTTAATAAATAAAATAAATAAATAAATAATGAGTAACAAAAACTATATTAATAAATTTCTGCTTCTCTACTAGCAAATGTGGAGAGAAAGTGCAATGAAAAAAGAAAAGGAAAGGAAAAGTAGTTCTAGTCACAGAGCAATGAGTTTATCCCTTTTCCCTATCAGGATAGAAATCTGGGAATTATGGAGCATATGATTATAATGAAATAAACAATTCTAGAAATTAGAAACAAATGCAATTGAAAATTAGATCATTATATCAAACTAAGTGAAGCTATGCTCTTTTCTGATCACTCAACCTCAAAAAGGGTACAGCAGACAGTGGAAGAAAAGACAGACTACTACTACTACTAATAATAATAATAGTGTTGGAAGGGATGTTGGAGATCTTCTAGTCCAACCCCCTGCTCAGGTAGGAAACTGTATATCATTTCAGACAAATGGTTGTCCAGTCTCTTCTTAAAAACTTCCAGTGTTGGAGAATTCATAAAGCAAGCAATTGAGTGAAAATAGTGATATTATTATTATTATTATTATTATTATTATTATTATTATTATTATTATTATTATTATTATTATTAATAATAATAATAATAATAATAATAATAATAATAATAATAATAATAATAATTGCACAGTCAGCCAGATGTTCAGACTGGATTTGGCATTTTTGTCTGTCTATTGAGTCCTTACCAAGGGCCTGGGATAGCCAGATGTGGATGTTCGATGGTATTACAGATATTGTTGCAAGATGGAAGCAGTTCCTAGTAAGGCCACCTTTTGCAATTGACTAATGGCGAATTTGTCAATGCCAATGGTGTTCAAGTAGTGCTCCAGTTGTTTTGGGATTGCACCCAAGGAGCCTATTACTATTGGTACTATCATTGCTTGCCTTTGCCACAGTCTTTCTATTTCTATTTCTTTCTATTTTGTCTTCTTCCACAAGGTAGACTTTGAAATTTCCCTATGAGAACTATGTTCAAGATAAATAAAAGAATAACTGCATTCCCTGCATACTAATATATTACTTTTTCCTAACAGGCTTCCCTCTGCCCTATCAGCATGGCCTGGTTGGCTTGGGATGATTAGACTTGATGTCCTATCTTCTAGAAGATAGGGTTGGTGGCTTTAAGGTAGAGACCATAATCTTTCAGGCTGATCCAATGAAGACAACATTTTTGATTCCCCCAGGCTGAGCAAGAGGGAAAAGGCACTTAGATGGCTTTGGTGCATAAAGAAGGACTACAACCTGAGTCTTGTCTTAAGAACCTGTGTCCTACACCAGCATCTTAACGTCATACTACACCAGCTCTCCTTATTCCGGTATTGGTATTAACATAGAACTAAGGAGAAATTTCTTCACAGTTAGAACAATTAATTAGTGGAATGACTTGCCTTCAAAAGTTGTGGGTGCTCCAACATGGAAGTTTTTTTAAAAGAACAACTGTCTGAAATGGTATAGGGTTTCCTACTTCAGCAGGGGGTTGGAGTAGAAGACTTCCAAGGTCCCTTCCAATTCTCTGTTATTCTGTTATATTCTCAGAATTAAGTCTCACTATATTCAAGATGCATATAGAACTACATACCTTGTTACAGAATTCATTATTACCCGATGCAGTAGCAAGATGTATATAAAGGGAATTACATCCATTAATTGTTCAGTTGGGGGAGGTAGGGGAAAGATTACTGCCTTTGTTCCATGACTGGATTTCACTAAGGCATCCAATGGACCCTTATGGTATGGACACCTAGGCAGATCTTTAGCCTATTCTAGAAAAGATTTCATAATTTCTTCTAGCTGTCATTGCCTCACTTCTAGAATTGAGCAGCACAGGTAAATGTCTGGATGTTTTGACTGCATCTTCCATTAGCTCTGGTCAGTATAAGCCAGGGGTCTTCAAACTTGGCCCTTTTATGAGTTGTGGACTTCAACTTCCAGAATTCTTTAGCCAGGCACGCTGGCTGTGGAATTCTGGGAGTTGAAGTCCACAAGTCATAAAAGGGCCAAGTTTGAAGACCCCTGGTATAACTGTTCTCAGGATGCAACCAACTTTCCTATTGTGCATTTTACTTCAAGGCAAAATAGCTCATCCTTCGCTATTGCAATCCCCAAAATATTCGCTAGGAAAGCTCTCCATTTTCTGCATCCATGCAGAGAGTACCTGACATATGAGAAGCAATAAGCAGATTATGTAAAGGAGCGATGTGTAAAAGATCTCCTGCAATCAAGAGACCCTGCATTGATTATTTTGCTAATGCATGGAGATCAGATCCTTATTTTCATTTAGAAATGGCTGTATTTTACATATATCTCACCACATATACCAAGAATGTTTGTTTAGAACTAGAAGGTAACACATAAATTAACTTCAAGCATGAATAAGCAATTGAGTGACTTTTGGATGTTTAGAATGCAATCTTCTGCAACCTCTTGCCATTGGCCTTATCTGAAACTGACAGATCGGGAGAGTAGCCAATTGTATGTCCCTCCTTGCTTTACCAGGACATTGATATACAACTGTACCAATATGTTTGCCCTTGCAGTTCTGGACTTATATTATAAAGCAAAGGCACTGCTTGTTGCAATACACTGAAGCACCTTTAGATGTCTCTCTGCTTATGTTTTTTTTTGTGCAAAAAAAAGGTGGGGGGGGGGAGAAGGGGGAAGAAATTGTTTGTCTGCAGCTGTTTCCTTAAATAAGCTATTTTGTTGCTTGGATTGTGACAGAAATCAATAACAGCAAGCAATTGCCCAGCCAGTGTTTCCAGTTACAAAGCGATTGTGCAAAGTTGGTGCACAGCCAGACTGATAGGGAAAAGCTGGCTTAGAGTTGTAAAGGTGTAGACACAATTACCTCTAGAAGGCAGCAGGCAGAATTTCTTCCAGATTACACCGTTGTTATGCCAGATCTTGTATCTTTAGTATGAACAAAATATCACGGTGAGGACAAGCCTGTTTGGCAGGGAAAGGTCTGTCTATTTTTCTTTCTGTAAGCCAGGGAGTTGTGACCTATTTCAGAAAGACACCAAGCAGCTACCATTCTACGCAACTGTGCCCAGAAAGAAAGAAAATTATCTTTAAGGCAGCGCTTCTCAATCTTGGCAGCTTTCAGACATATGAACTGCATTTCCCAGAATTAGTAGCAAAGCTGGCTAGGGAATTCTGAGAGCTGAGGTTAACCCATCTTAAAGTTACCATGTTTGAGAAACCCTGCTTTAAATGTTAAATTGTTGAGAAAGGTATTAAAGGTAAAGGTTCCCCCGCACATGAGTGCTAGTCGTTTCCGACTCTAGGGGCTGGTGCTCATCGCCGTTTCAAAGCCGAAGAGCCAGCACTTATCCGAGGACATCTCCGTGGTCATGTGGCCGGCATGACTAGACGCCAAAGGCGCACGGAATGCTGTTACCTTCCCACCGTAGTGGTCCCTATTTTTCTACTTGCATTTTTACGTGCTTTCGAACTGCTAGGTTGGCAGAAGCTGGGACGAGTAACAGGCGCTCACTCTGTTACGCGGCACTCGGGATTCGACCTGCCAAACTGCTGACCTTCTGATCAACAGGCTCAGCGTCCTAACCCACTGAGCCACCACGTCCCTTATGAGAAAGGTATTAGCTTTACACTTTTTTTTCCTCTTAAAGATCAGCATAGGTGCATGTCTAAACATACATTTGTGCTTGTCATGGCCATGTTGCTATCTGAGTGTTCTGGGAACAGAAGAACAGCAAGTCAAGGTGAGACCATTTTAAGCAGGACCACTTTGAAGTAGGATCATGTCCAGAGCAGGTCCAGCCTTCTCTTACTGAAGTGAGTCTTATGCCTTGTGTTATTACTTTATAGATGACAAGCTTTCTATAGGGAAATAAAATCGATGATGCAAGTAAGGGAAGGAGGGTTGAAAAAATAGACTAAGGTCTACACAGGCTAATAACTAAATTAACTAAAAACTAATAAACACAGACACCTCTTTAAAGTGCTTGAGAGGAAGCAGCGGGATCACCAGAAACAAAGAGATCAGGGAGAGGGCATAAAAGGAGCAAAGTAAATCTCTGGGTGAGTGACTTGTGTCCTACACCAGAGACTGGAAACCAAACAATGACATATTTTACATTAACTTCAAGAGTTTCAGTGTGGGAGGTAACTATTTATCAGAAGGTGCTTGACACTCATTCTGGAGTCACCCCTAGGCAAACACTGTGCAAGTAGGTGACCGAGACAATACACCTTTGTGCAAAATGAGTGAATATTGAGAGCAGTGATATGACTTCCCTCTGATTCTTCTTCTTCCTGTTTCAGTTCTGCAGAGGCTGCCTGGCTGGCACACGTGATGGAGCAGTGCAACCAGAGCTCTGTGGCTGAGTTTATCCTCCTGGGACTGGCAGAGGGGGCCATGACCGAAACCATGCTTTTTGTTCTCTTCTTGGCCATATACCTAGTTACCTTAGTAGGCAACTGCACAATGGTGATGTTAATTGGGGTTGAACATCGCCTACACACCCCGATGTATTTCTTCCTCCTCCATTTGTCTCTGCTGGACCTTTGCTATTCCTCAGTTACCATCCCACAGATGTTGGCGCACCTCCTCTCTAGGCATAAAGCCATATCCTTTGGCCGATGTGCCTTCCAGATGTACATCTTCCTGGTGTTTGGTATGGCAGAATGCGTGCTGTTGGGTCTCATGGCCTATGACCGCTACGTGGCAATTTGCCACCCATTACACTATACCACCATCATGAACTGGTACTTCTGTAGCTGGACCGCAGGAGCTGCTTGGTTGAGTGGCTTCCTCAATTCCCTCATTGTCAATGCTTTTGCTCTGCGCCTGCCATACTGTACCCAAAATCGCATCAATCAGTTCTTCTGTGAGGTACCGGCTGTGATCAAGCTGGCATCTGCTGACGCATCAGAGGCGGAGGTAGTGGTGTTTGTCTTTGGCTCCATTCTGCTGCTTCTGCCTTTCGTCCTCATCGCTGCTTCCTATGGCCGCATTGGGATTGCCATCTTGCGCATTCGCTCAGCTGAGGGCCAACGCCGAGCCGCCTCGACCTGTGGTTCGCATCTCCTGGTGGTGAGCCTTTTCTACGGCACAGCACTCTTTGCCTACATGAGACCCAGCTCGGTCAGTTCTGCCACAGGCCAGGATAAGGCCGTGTCTGTGTTCTACACAGTGGTCACCCCCATGATGAATCCCCTCATCTACAGCCTTAGGAACAAGGAGGTGAAGGGTGCTCTGAGAAAATTATTAAGAAAGAAAACAACCTCTCCAAAGACGTGACTCTGGTGCTGTCTTCAGCTCTGTTCAGAAACGGATGTTGAGAATAAGCACCATATCTGTAGTGAGCCAAGAAAACAGAACATTTGATGGGTAAAGGAAAGGATCTTTCAAAGTTCTTGAAAAGATTCCTCTTTAGCCTTTTATACATATTTAAAAATCCAGGCCAAGCATTATCGGATCTCTACAGAGGCTTACTAGTCAGTTTATTGGTACTATATTTACTAGAAATAAAGACTAGATTTTCTTCCTTCCCAGAAAAGGTACCTACAAAATGAGAGCATCTTCTTAGATCTGCTGACAAAAGGGCACCAGCAGAAGCAGATGAATGTTCCGTATCTAAATTTCCCTTTTCAAGGGGGCATTCAAGACGGGTTTCCATTTGGCTAAATATAATATTTTCTTCTTATTCAATTCTTCCCCGTGGCCTTTGTGAAACAATTGTTTCTGTTTCAATAATACCTGCATATAGTACAAGTCTGCACATTCAGTGCCTTAAGGAGCTTTTACCTATTTTATATTGCGCTTTCTGTAACTGAGGAGAGTGTGAATGTCCTTTGAGTAAGTTACAATTAGCTGAAGATCTATGTCCTAGAGAAAACCAAAGAACTAAACCATTAGAGTTCTTACCTACACATATCAGCTTATGTGCTGATTTCTCTGAACCAGATTAGATTCAGGAGCAGCTTTTGCTTGAGTAAGAGAACCAATAAGAGGTTAGAGAAGGAGATGAGTGCTTCTTTAGCAGGATTCTTGAAGCTTGGGGCCTATTAAAGACCTGATCTGAGAAAGGGGAGGGAGAAATTCATTGGTAACATCCATTCAGGCTAGTCTTTTTTTCCTCAACCAAGCATGGGCACATATATTCCACCTCAGTTTTAACTTACAGTTGAGCCTTCTGTAGGTGGAATAGTAAAGAATAACATATTGTATGATATTATAATACCATTTAATCCTTTAAATACATGTTTTCTGCTATTGATTCACAACTCAGAAAAAAATGTGCAAAAATGTTTTAATTCCTTCTTTTTAGAACCTGTAAGGTATAGTAAACTGGCTCATGGAATGGCTCATATGGAAATAAAAACATATTTAAAATACGTGGTTTGTTTCAAAAGTCCCCTTTTTTGCATGTGAACCTAAGGCGTTTTTTGGATGAAGTTTTGACAATGTAGTTTTACCCTAGTTGTCCGTGTATCTTTAAATAGTAGTTTGCAACTTATGAATCACTAGGTGATGTTTCCCTTCCTTTTTAACTGTTTGTTATGAAAAACTTTCATTTCTACATAATAGATTTGTTTCTTGATTAGTTTCTGTATGTCAGCATGAAGATCAGGAAAAAATAATTACATGACCATCAGGAAAAACTGTGAATTGCATTCTCTGGCACAGCAAAATGTTTGATTGCACAGTGAGTTGACCATAAGCCTTTCCAGATCAGAACAGCTCTGCAGTTCACCCAGAGTAATTTGTTTCTTTATTTATCTATTTATTAAACACTTTCCCATCCTCCTGCAAACAAAAAGATTTTTGGCAGCTTATATAGATTATAGTAAAACAATTTGGAACAACTCGCCTCCAGAAGTTGTAAATGCTCCAACACTGAAAGTTTTTAAGAAGAGATTGGACAACCATTTGTCTGCCTGAGCCGGGGGTTAGAGTAAAAAACCTCCAAGGTCCCTTCCAATTCTGTTATTCTGTTCTGTTCTATCCACAACAAAGTTCAAAATGAGTAAAAAATATATCATAACTTACCATCAAACCATGCCAACTGAAAGAATAATAAAGGTAATTACCAAAAAAAATACAGATGGCATAATCAGGCATAATTCAGAGACGTTTCTCTGAAAAAACTGTCTTTAGAAGTTTTTGAAAGGTCAACAAAAATGGGATAGTTTGAAAAGCTTTTTCATTGCATTGACACCAGCACACACACAAATCAAAGAAGAGGGAGTCAACCTATTCTCCAAAGCACATGAAGGCAGGACAAGAAGCAATGGATAGAAATTAATCAAGGAGAGAAGCAATCTGGAATTAAAGAGAAATTTCTGGACAGTTAGAACAATTAATCAGTGGAACAACCTGCCTCCAGAAGTTGTGAATGCTCCAAGACTGGAAGTTTTTAAGAAGGGATTGCACAACCATTTGTCTGAAATAAATTAGGGTTTCTTGCTTGAGTAGGGGGTTGGACTAGAAGATCTCCAAAATCCCTTCCAACTCTTATTCTGTTTCCTTCTTGTTCAGTCCTGTGAACTTCTTGGAAGTGTGGAATTTGTACTATTTTCTCTGTCTTTGATCGAATTGGTCAGACTGGGTGAAATAGGTGGTCCTGTGCCAAGCCCTAAAGGGCTGCATAGGTCCAAACCAGCACCTTAAATGTATCTGGAAACCAATGAGCAGCCAATGTAGGCTTTGCAAAGCCACAGTGACACGCTCCCAATGCTGAGAGCCAGAAAAGTTGAAGTAAGAGCTGCCTCAACAAAATGAATTCAAATTGTCTTAATCTTGTGCATTTTTAGCTCACGCTGAACTGAGTGAAACAAATATTCCTTTTGTGTTTGTGAAATTATATTATAAAGTTTAATACATTAATTAGAATTAAATCCTTTCATTTGGATACAGGGGAGAGTTAAATTATACAAGATTAAAAAGGTAAAGGTTCCCCCGCACATGCATGCTAGTCGTTCCGACTCTAGGGGCCGGTGCTCATCTCCGTTTCAAAGCCGAAGAGCCAGCGCTTGTCTGAGGGTATCTCCGTGGTCATGTGATCGGCATGACTAGACGCCAAAGGCGCATGGAATGCTGTTACCTTCCCACCGTACTGGTCCCTATTTTTCTACTTGCATTTTTACGTGCTTTCGAACTGCTAGGTTGGCAGAAGTTGGACGAGTAAGAGGTGCTCATTCTGTTACGTGGCACTTGGGATTTGACCTGCCAAACTGCCGACCATCTGATTGACAAGCTCAGTGTCCTAACCCACTGAGCCACCGCATCCCTTATACAAGATTAGTTCCTCTTAAATTAAGTGTAAAGAAACATGAAAGTTGATATAGTGCCTCGCTCCTTCTTCTGAACATGTAAATTCTGAAAGTTCTCTGTTTGGGGAAACTGAGTTTGAAAACATTGGCGCAGCTAGAGGTATATGAAAATCATTCTCCAGAATATAGTGATTCATCATATCTATATTACTGCCAGTTGCAAGAAGTTTCAGTATTGCCTTACTCTGCAGTTAGTAAGTGAAAGTAATCCCTGTAGAGACATGCAAAATTAAGCGAAATTTCTAAGTTTCATCCTTTCTATTGAAATGCACTGGCAATATCCTTCTTATGGAGAGTCCTACAAAAAGACAAGCAATGGTACTTTGGCATAGACTCATAGACTTGGTAGCTCTGGAGTCCAGCTTATAATCAAAATATGAAAATACAGGTTTGATGGAGCAGAAAACAGGAGGAGAAACAGGATCCAGAACCCAGCACGACTGCCACAATATACAGGTTTTGTTCTGTTCTGCTAATTCTTTTTCATACATAGAGGCCCATGCTTGCATGCTGCTTATAGTCAGATCCTATAAGGGTATCCTTTCCAACTGGAAATTAATGTATGATGTCTCTTTTAAGTGACTGTTTGCCTGACAATGTTTGGATATAAATCAATGGATGGATAAGGAGCTAGAATATAGGGATAGATAGGTAGATAGGTGTAGATAGATATAGATAAGGGCTGGATGCATCATGCTGAAACCACACCCACCCCATTGCCGGCAATGGAAAAAAAGTTGCAATATGTCGTGACACGTCAGGTGACATTGTGAGTTTGACAGTCCTGATATAGATAATAGATAGATATAGATATAGATATGTAGGTAGACAGACAGACAGACAGACAAATAGATAGAAAGAAATAGATATATAGATATGTAGGTAGACAGACAGACAGACAGATAAATAGAAAGGAAAATAGATGATAGATATTGCAGTACATTGGGGCACCTTTAGATGTCTCCCCATGTATGTAATTATGATGTCTGTTTCATTCTGAGTTATTCTCTGCAGCTGTTTTAAGTAAACAATATTTTTTTCTTAGGGATTTTGATAGAAGTCAATAACCTTCCAGTGAAGCAGACTTTCTTGGCCCAGGGAAGCTGGATCGGAGAATGCAGTGAAGGAGAAAGCGCTCAGGGTTGTAAATCTATGAACAGTCCTTTTAGCAGAACACCTTTCTCAATAAGTTCTTTCTCTCTCAACTGCTTTCTCTTTTTCCATCATCATTTTTCCAGGCTGATCCTCTTTGCCTATGTTAAAAAATCATATAACCATCATGATGAACACCCACCAGGAAAATGGCTGTTGCTTTTGCTTCCCTAGTACTGATATCTTCCCCCAGTTGATGGATTGATAAACATTAATAAGTCAAACAACTGCTGCTTTTTTTAAATGACAGTCAAGAAAGGAAAGGACTCTTGCTTGAAAACAAATTCAGTGACCATATGTGTACGTGATGATTAGAGGATTACTAAGCTATTCTGCTGTTAAAGCTTCTTCCAGTATTGTATCTTAGTATTCATTCCCATAGGATCTATGCAAAAGTACTCTCAGCCATCATAGGAAATGCATGTCATCTTACAAATGGAAGGATGGGACATGCAGGACAGATGCAATTTTTCATTGCAACACAAAATGAAATGCATGGGGAAGTGTGGTTATTAGCCCTGATGGTTGTGTGTCACTTTTCACATACTATAAAAGATAATATGCTTCTCAGTACTACTTGCTGAGAGGTATAAGACAAAAGGTACTAGTGGGTTGATATTCTGGCTTCTTGCTTGATCACCATGAGAAAATGAACCAGATGAGTTTTATTGGACTGGTCTAGCAGAACATTTTGCTTTGTTCTGGAGTCGGTTCCATCTGAATGGTTTGGCTAGAAATCCAGAGGTTCGTTGCATCTCCACTTTTATTTAATACGTATGCTTGTAGAGTTTGAGGGGAAATTTTTTTTTTTAGAAAAGGCTCAGTGATGATGATGATGCCAATTATTTAATTACAGCTTAGTATCCCTTGTCGATGAAAAGAAAAAGAAGCTACCTTCCCATCAATTATTTTCACTGGATGCTTCTGCATTTATACTAGGATTTTTCCCGGCACATTATTTCATCCTTTATATTTTTATCTATGCAGACCTGCAGGAAAAGGTTCTTAGAATCTTGGGGTTGGTACAAACAATATGACGGCCAGACCTCCTTTCCACTCTCTCTCTCTCTTTCAGCTCATGAAAAACCCTGAAAAAGGGACTAGGAAAGTTAATCATCATTTCCTGGATTTAACGATTGATTTAATGTGGGTGACAAATGTAATCCATCATGTTATTCTTTTTTTTTAAATTGTGTGGTCCTTTGGTTTATTTGTTGTCACATGACTTACACTTTACCAGTTCTTTTTGTGCCAATCAATGACCAGATCAATCATATACCTTGCTGCAGCTAATGCAATGTATGTCTGCTTAACTAATTACGAATTCTCCCACTTAGCCATCATTTTATTTTCTATGATCCTTCGGGATTTTTCTACATGAACATGAAACTATAAACATCTTTAGTGTGTAACCATTTGTAAAGTGCCATATAAAGATATGAGTAAAATCATTAGGAAATAAGAATTGCATTCCCTCTTCCAGTGACATGCTGCAGCACTCAGAAATTTTAACAAAATGTGCAAATGGTCAAATGATTATGATCTGACAAGAAGCAAGACTAAGTAAAAAGTATATGTGTCTCAGGTTTCCCAATATTGCCCCACTAGTAAGGGAACAAGCTCCAGGAAGTAGTTTTGCCACTTCTAGGGTAGACAAGTATGTAGGTCTCTAACTTGAGCAGGTGCAGATGTTCGCTCCAGAGTACCAGTATCCAGCAGAAAGGATGCTTCTGACCTAAATGGCCAACAAAATGCTTCATGATGTTTTCTCATGCAAAATGGTCATTAACATTATTGCTAACATAAACTAAAGCTAGAAATCAAAAAGAACTTGGGGGAAAAAACCCAGTTTGAACAAACATCTGACGTACATTTTGTCCTTAATGGATGGGGAAGAATATAAATATGCAATCTTCCAAGAGATGAGCATATTCATTCTGATTTATTATTACTTCCAATATCACTGCAGTTGTTTCCATCAAGAAATGGGACATTTCTGGTGAAAAGATAGTAATTTAAGCCAAAGTCACTTTCTCTCGCCCCATGTGCACATGCAAAGAATTCTGAAAAGTGAATCGAATCTATAGGATTTTCCCCAGTTCTCCAATAACAGAAGATGACGGAAGCTTAGCATACTTCTTAGGCACAGTGGGACATCATACCATCCTGTTGTGAGGCTTGAAAAGATTTCAGAATAAAAACATACTGCGCTGCGTACTGTCTGCATCCATGACAAACCAAGAATTAATTGCAGGATTTGTATTATGCACAGAAGCAGATTGCTAACATTCCCAAATTGCAAAAATTACTGAAATATTGAATTTTATCACCCATAGAAAAGGGAAAATAACTGGAAATGGGGAAAAAAAACTATGAAGGGTTGCTTTGCCCAATCCATCTCTAACCTGCTCTCTTTTTGGTATTATGAGATTACAATTTCCCAAATTTCCTCTAGCAATACTTCTGGAGAACACCACATTTCAGAACATCATTTTGGCTACTCCCCACTCCCCCCCACACACATTGTTTACAATGTTATTCCAGACCTATTGGGGATTCTTTATCCATACTAACCAGAAAAATACATGAAAAAAGAATTTATTTGCTTCTTGTGAAAAAACACTCATACTGTTACCAAACAAGACATTTGGATGACTGCAGAGATACGAACACTCCTGAGAGCCCGGGATTCTGTCTTTAAGGCAGGGGACAGGGACACATACAGAGAGGCCAGGGCAAATCTCAGAAGAGGCATTAGCATGGCGAAACAGCAATACAAACACAAGGTGGAGAACCATCTAGCAGACAACAATCCGAGGCAAGTGTGGCAGGGACTACAGCACTTAATCAACCACAAGGGCAGTACGAGGAGCATGGTTAACACCGATGCCTCATTGGCTGAGGAGCTGAATATCTTCTTTGCTCGCTACGAGGTAAAAAGACCAAACCCCGTAGCCTCTGCTGGCCAGCCTTCTGATTTTCAGCAACTCACCCTATCTGAAGACCAAGTGAGAACTGTATTGAAGGCTATGAATCCCAGCAAAGCTGCAGCCCAGATGGGGTGCTGGGGATAGTGGTTAAGAATTGTGCCGACCAATTAGCAGGGGTCCTGACAAGGATTTTTAACATCTCCTTGCAAATGGCATGTGTACCATCATGCTTGAAAGCAGCTACCATTGTCCCAGTCCCCAAGAAAACTGCAGTTGAGTGCCTGAATGACTACAGACCTGTTGCATTAACGTCTGTAGTGATGAAATGCTTCGAAAGATTGGTTCTCCAACATCTCAGGACATGCCTCCCACTGGATTTCAATAAGCATCAATTTTCCTACAGGGGGAACAGGTCAACAGACGATGCCATAGCTACTGCTTTGCACTCTGTAGCAAGTCATCTTGAGAAACCTGGAAGCTATGTCAGGATGCTTTTTGTTGATTATAGCTCAGCTTTCAACATCATTTTGCCGAGCACTCTCATCGAGAAGCTGACTGACTTGAAATTTCCCCCCTCCATCTGCGATTGGATTCAAGACTTTCTCAGGGACCGTTTACAAATAGTGAGGGTCAGGTTGCTTTGTCCACCCCCCTGAAGTTTTGCACCGGCTCGCCACAGGGCTGTGTGCTTAGCCCCTATCTGTACTCTTTGTACACATATGACTGTGTATCATCCGACCCATCTACTGTGATAATTAAGTTCGCAGATGATACTACCGTGGTGGGTCTTATTACAGGTGGGGATGAGACAGCATACAGGGTGGAGGTACAAAAACTATCCATATGGTGTTGTAACAACAATTTGCACCTGAACATCAGCAAGCTGAAAGAGATGGTACTAGACTTCTGGAGGAAAAAGGAGGAACCTGTCCCACTTTACATCAAGGAGGACTGTGTGGAGAGAGTTTCCTCCTTTAAATTTCTGGGAGTCTACCTCTGCGAAGATCTTACCTGGAAAGTTAATACAACCCAGGTGGCCAGAAAGGCCCAACAGAGACTTCACTTTCTCAGGGTAGAACAACGGCTAATGACCCTCTTTTACCGGTCTACTATAGAGAGTGTCCTCTCGTACTGTATTGTAGTTTGGTATGCTGGTCTGACAGCTGCAGATAGGAAAGTATTACAGAGGGTGGTGAGCACAGCACAAGACATTGTGGGCTGTCCCCTGACACCACTGGATGACATCGCCAGGGCTCGTTGCCTTGGAAGAGTGAGGAAAATTCTCAGGGATGACTCACACCCTGGACGGTACCTCTTTACTCTCCTACCATCTGGTAGGAGATATAGGAGTATAGCCAGACGTACCAACAGGCTGAAGAACAGCTTTTATCCATGGGCTGTTAGGCTTTTGAATGGGATATAATTTTATAAACTTTATGTATGATTGACTTGCTAGGCCTGTGTGTTGTGCAATTAGCTCACATGGTGTAATAAGATGGAGGATTTGTGTCACTGTAAGTTGGGGTGGGGGCACGAAGGGAGGCTCAGCCAATCTCAATGTATACATGGTTGTACTTTGACAATAAAGGTTGATTTATTTATCCAGCTAGTAATCATCCATCCATCCATCCATCCCCCCCCCCCACTTTAATGGACTTTATTTGATAAAGGAAAAGATAAAATACATATAGGGGAAAACCAGTTTGCAAATGGAGGAGCTTAAGATCTGAATCTAGACTTGAAATCTTTTCTCATACTGATACCAGAATAGTTTGCCAACCCCAGTTTAACTCCATATCCCCAGCCATGATTTTTTACATTCTTAGGGAAATGTTTTCATACTGCAAAACATCTACCAATTTCAAACCACAACAAGAGTTCAGAGAATTGGGACCAGGGCACTGTTAGAGTGGCAGCTCTTTTTATTATACAGCAAGAATCGAATTCTGCCAAGCATCACAAGTGAAGAAAGGTTTTTATACTTGTAAAAAGATGAAACAGGGAGAAGAAATGAAAAAAAAAAGTTCAATCCTCAGGCACACTCATCATAACTTGAACATTTGAATTTAAGTGGCAAATTCAGCTTAGGTTAATATAGGCCTCCAATCATTTCAGAGATCCAGCTAAACATGTGGGAAACTGTATATAAGGGGGAGTGGGAGGGATTTTGCAGATCAAGCACAGTTCCCCCCCAAAAAAA
Source organism: Vipera ursinii (assembly GCF_947247035.1). Lineage (NCBI taxonomy): Eukaryota > Metazoa > Chordata > Lepidosauria > Squamata > Viperidae > Vipera > Vipera ursinii. Next base: position 115,771,040 of record NC_139513.1, on the reverse strand, counting down.
ATTTATTACAGAACTTTTACACTATGTCTTGAAAAGTGACAGACGTGACTTTTTGAAGCAGAACTAACAGTGATGTCTTCTTTTTCATATCAGTGTCATCTGGCATGATAAATTCCTCAACATTTCTACAAGCTCAGTCTAGTTAAACCTATACATAATTTGAAAGTAAAACCCATTTAAAGCAATAATTCATATTATATGTTTGCCAGTTTGCTACACATGTCCATAAATCTGGGAACATACAATATTTCCTCTAAGCTATATTTGGACTGATACCTGGATTTTAGAACTCTGTACAATAGTCTGATTATATAAGTTGCCTTGTAGGAATTGTTATTGCATTTCAGTAGAACAAAAATAGGATTTTAGGTGTAATATATAAAACTCTTTTTCTGTATATTGCAGATCAATGGTTTCTTTGACATTCTGTATTTCATTTGTTGATCCAGGCTGTGGAACTGCAAAAGGGTGTGGCATCTGAGGCACATCGCAGTAAGAATAAAATACAATGATGAGTTTTCTTACCCCATCTAATGCAAAGATGGAAAAATGGTACCCATAGGAGAGATTTGAACTTTTTTTTTTTTTACTGAATTCTGAAATCCATTAGAGGTTCTTTTCTGAAGCTAGCACTCATGAAACGTTTGCAAGAAAACAACCAAGATCAGAGAGCACTAAGGACCCATTATTTCAACCTTGAGTTACAAATATTCTCCTTTACTGTCATGGAGAAGCACCCTGGTCAGTTTTTTAAAAAATCCTGCTCTTCCTCTATAATCAAATTACTGTTTTCTCTGCACTGTATACCAACTGATAATGGAAAGGGCAGTCCTGCAACCTGGCTCAGGAAGAGAAGCTTAAATTTTAGCCAATTTTATGTTATGGTAAGAAGACCTTGGATATTTTTGATAAAGTTTGATGATTCATGATTTTGTCCTACTGTTCCAAATAATACAGGCTGCTTTAACTGTCACTCACAGCAAAAATTACAGAACTCTATCTAAGGCCAAGAAAGGCATCAAGATTGAGCTGTTAAATACTTCATAATTGCTTCCTTTGTTTATTTCACCTTTGCCTGCAGCCAAAAGTATAAAACCCATTTGGTAAGATTTGCTTGTCAGATAATAATTACCTGCTGAAAGGATCTCTTGGCACCTAAAAAGTTAAAATATGAAAGTTTTCTTAATTACTTGCTGGAAGGGAACTTTTGCAGGTGCCTCTCTGGGCATTATTAAAATTGTGTGGTGATTTGAGAAGTGAAACTCCATTCTAAATTATAAAACTTCACTTCTAATAAGAAAAGTCTACGGAAGTTTCACAGAGTTGAATCCTCTAAAGACATTTTGAAGAAAAAAGGACAGATCAAAACAAGACAAAACAAGACACAAAAGTTTTCTGAGCTCTGTATTTAGCTTCATCAAAATGTATGAATAATCATAGGAGTACTTTTTACTCTTCTATCCTTTTTGAAATATTTAGCACTTTCTCAATATTCTTAACTACTGGTATACACATCAAATATACCAGCTGTAAATTTTCATTATAATGGCATGATCTGGTCAAGATAAAATGCCATTGTGCAGAGAGGAATTAACTGGAAAGGTGCTAGACTCACTAAAAGAGAACAAGGACTTTTCTGCATTATAACCTTTAGCTGCCTGACTCGCATGTATGAACTGACTAAGAGTGAGTTTGGTCTAGTGGTTAAGGCACCAGGCTAGAAACCAGAAGAGTATCGGCTGGAGTCCCACTTTAGGATTGAAAGCCAACTGGGTGACTTTGGGCCAGCCATTCTCAGCTCAATGTATCTCACAGGATTGCTGTTGTGAGGAAAGTAGGAGGAGGAAGGAGTATTAGATACATTCACCATCTTGAATTATTTATAAAAATAATAAACATAACATTAAAAAACTAACAAAAATAAAGCTGGTTTCCTCCACTTTAGTCACAATGGTGCCTGATATAAACCATGCTTACTATTGGTCCCCTCCTGCTTTTCATCTGCCTGGCCCATGTCAAGAAATCAAGCATTAGCCCCTTTCTTTCCAGCAGGCAGATCTGTAGAACATGAGTTTTCCATGGAGACATTTCCCATCTGGCATGTCCATCAGTGGACCAGTAAGAAATTTAAAATACTATTTTACTTCTTTTCCCAAATGACTAGGCTAGGAGATGAAACTGCTAGAACAGTTCTATCAATTTAATCTGGTTTAAAAAGAAAGATTAAAAAAAAAATTTGCCATTTCATAGTTCATTTCATTTGGAAAAAGAAAAGAAAAAAAGAAAAGAGCAATAGCAATCACTTTACAGGACTCTCTGAATGGTTTACAGATATAAGCATGTTGCCCCCAACAATCTGGGTCCTCATTTAATAACCAGTTAGGATCGATGGCTGTGGGCAGAGTCAGTCTGCAATACTGCTTTCTACAAGAAAGAAAGAAAGAAAGAAAGAAAGAAAGAAAGAAAGAAAGAAAGAAAGAAAGAAAGAAAGGAAGGAAGGAAGGAAGGAAGGAAGGAAGGAAGGAAGGAAGGAAGGAAGGAAGGAAGGAAGGAAGGAAGGATTGGTTTTCACCGGACCACTGATGAAATGAATGAAAACAGTACAAAAAACCCACAGGTCCCCCTGGTTGAGGTCCCTTCAGAAGTGGATTGGCAGCCTGGCACAAATGGCCAGGGAAGGCAGTGTCAATGAGCAGATGAAAAGAAGGGTTCCTGTAATAGCATGTGGTAGCCAACAGGAGTGGAACCATGTGCCAACAATGAAATGAGGTCAACTGATGAAGCTGACAGTGCTGTTGTGCCAGCATAAGTCGGAAACCACTACTTTCAATGCACAGCAGAGAAAGACAGACAGAAGTTACCTACCTGGTGGGCTAGTGTGGAAAGAGAAAGCTATCAACAGATCTGATATTAGCAGATCTTCAAGAAATGGTTGTTGATCCATACTCATGTTGGTGCAACCTGGCTGTGCAAATGAACTGTAAGTCCCACTGGAACCAGTGGAATTTTCTTCTGAGGATACCTGCATGGGGTTATGCTATCAATCTCTCTACCTAACTATTGCTGTCAAAGCAAAAGAGAACATCCCAAATTAGAAAGAAGACTTTTCTCCAAAGTGTTTCTTTTGTAGGTCATCACCACTATTCTTAACATACAAAAGAAAAATGCAACATACATACATTGGTACTTTCCATAACACAAAACAAAATCAACAATCCTGGATTGCCTTCTTAGCAATATTCTTCACAATGTGCCACTGGAATATTATTTAACTCTGCAAATCCCATAGGACTGGATGGGTTGTGAATGTCTGTTAAGGGATGCATGAAGTCCTCGTTTGTGCTCTGGAGGGTGTTAACGTACATCTTCCAAACCTTTTCTGGAACAGGAGGCTTGGATTTAGCTTGTTGACTTCTCTCCAGTTTCTTCTGTTTATATTTAAATTCCAAAATAGTTTTTGTGTATCTGTTCATTGTGGTCACAGAGGAAGCCATGCAGCAGGCAAAGGAAACCCATGCCAAGCTGTCAATTTGAGAAAAAAAGGGGAAACAAATGACAGGACACAGTCATACACACGCCCACCCACCCCCCCAGACTGAACAGCCCTCAGATCTCTTATACAGTCCAAGAATTTACATTTCATTTCAAACAACCTATCTTTTAAAACATTTCTCCACAGTGCTTTTTTTGTAAAAAAGAAAGAAAGAAAGAAAGAAAGAAAGAAAGAAAGAAAGAAAGAAAGAAAGAAAGAAAGAAAGAAAGAAAGAAAAGGTGCTGGAACTCGCACACGTCATACAACCTGCCTTGCCTACCCTACAAGGTTCCATCCAAAAAAGGTGCCGGAACTCGGTTCTGGGTGTTCTATGTAAAAAAAAAAAAAGCCCCATTTCTCCATCATGTAAGAACATCCTGTTGGACTTGTTTTGCTATTAAGACTCACTGTGATTTCACATTTGTGCTTTTATCTCTCACTGCTTCTAAAGTAGAGCTGAAAGATCACACATGAACATCTCTACAGGAAATTCTGCAGAGGGAAGAGGCAAATTCATTCCACATGTTCACTGTTTTTTCATGCCACTAGTCAAAAAGTAGAAATGCCACTAGGCCAGAGGTCTCCAACCTTTCTTGGTTGGTGGACTGGAAGGAAAGAGAGGTGGAAGCATTTTACACATGCACACATACACACACACAAATGGGGCTGTGGGCACACACGACACAAACAGTATGGTGCTAGTGGCCACATGACACTCCCTAGCACTGCCCCATTTTTGCCACACAGAGCTCCGTTTTCATAGCGGTGGTGGTAGCATGAGTGAGGGTGAGTGCGTGCATTGGCCAGGCTGTCCCACAGCCCAGTGGCCAATAGGCCACGGACCAGTAGTGGGCCATGGCCCACAGGTTGGGGACCCCTGCACTACGCTTCATCAATGATATTTTTGTCATTTGGTTAGCATTTCTCTTTAATTCACCACAGGAGGTCCAACTAATGAAAAACAATCCATCAAATGAGATGATTTGTTGATATTTCAACCACCAACCAGTAGCAATGCCACCAAATGCAATTTATGCTGGTTAAGAATGAGGATCATCTTTCCTTTGACAATCCTCTTGGGGATCCCAATCCAAACATTAAAATGGTTGCACAAACAAATGTATTACTAGTATATGGAGGAAAATGGTTACTGAATCATTCTTTTGAAAAACCTCAGTGATAGGAGAAAGCCAACTTAATACAGAGCTTACTGTACAGAGAGTAAGACAAGATATTTTTCATCTTTGAACTTCACACACAACCGTTGCTGTTAAGATGTCACCATCAATATTAAGCACCCGTTTGATACACCTGAGAAGCAAGCCTGCAAGTTCTTATGATTCTGTTCTCAGACCTGGCTACAATACTTTGTCATTGAGATAAGAAATTAAAAAAATATGATAGCTTTAATGTTAATGGTTCCCTCAGAATGATTTGACTCATGCCTATCTTTTTGTGATACATTTTGCTTCAGAACTTACCAGTAAGACCAGCCATAATCCCACATCTGAGGCCTCCAGTCCTCTGGGCCAAAATTTACCGTCATTTGAAATACAGTGGTATACATCATGTGAGCCACCATTCCAAGGAGACCTGTAACAGTCGATCATAGTTTCAACAAATTACTCCTTGATGAATTGATGCTAGGGCACTTAAAATACTGAGTGGATTTCCCGGGGGGTGGGGGGGGAAGACATATCTGAACAGATTTAGCTTTTGCTAAGTCACAGTGGGAATAAAAGATAAATAAGCAGAAGATGACAAGTAGAAAACTAATCCATCCTCCTCCGTGTCTTTAGTGTGAGGAATTGTACTAACTGGAAAAGAACTAGGAACCTTCTACATTCAAAGCAGGTGCTCCATCTTGTTTGGACTTTCTGTCCATTCCTTGACTGTCATTGCAGCCATCACTTCCCAGAAATCTTTTGTTTCTTTGGTGAAAAGGGTGGTAGTTTTTCCTCACACAAAAACTCCCGTTAATGTGGAGAGTCTGAGTATCAGCAGCTAATTCTCTTAGAACAAGACATCTCTTCCCATCCTTAAGAACCAATCTTTCTATGCCTAGTATAGAAATAATTTCTTTCTATTGACCATTTCTTCCTTTGGCTGACTTTAACCCTCAACAGAAATAATACCAAACGGTTACCTGCTAAAACAGTGAATATAGCAGCAAATGCATTAAGCTTCAGCCCATCCAGGACGCTGATGGAATGACAGATTTCAATCAACATGAGTGTGATGCCCATCAGAAGTAAAATAATATAGAGGATCTCAGCTGCAATGGACAACCATAGAACTCCTGGAACACACACACACACAAATCAGTGCACTGTGACCATTTTAAAGTAATATTTTGTTTCTACAAACCAGCAATAGAGCTACATACATGGTTATCAATTTTGATTTCTTTTCAGAGGAGCTGGCAATTGATTTTAAAGATGGATGAGTACAGGCTCTTCCCCCAATCTGGACCCCTTCAGATGTTTGAGACAATAATTATCAGCATTCCTATCCAGCTTGCCATCAATTTGCCATCAGGACTGGACTCAGCCCGCAGAAGAGCCTTGCTTTCCCTGCTTTCAAATTAGAAAGCCAGGTTGGGCATCTTTAAGATTTATCTCTAAACTGACATATACACTGACTGTCTGGAGAATGAAGGACTGTCTAATCCAGGCCCAAATCTGACATTCAGCAAAAATTCTGAACATCTATCTAAGGCAATGTATGTTTCATAAAGCCTGGATGTGCGTGTGTGCATGTGTATGTGTTAAAAGACTGTTTTCCCCTGTGATTCAGAACACTGGATATAAATATAGAAGGAACTTGAAACAGTGGCAGTATATAATTACCTTGAACTGCTGGGGGTATCAGGCTGATGAAACTTCTGCATTTCTCACCTATAAGGCACATAAAATGAGCACTTGAAAATTAAAGATTTTTTTTAAAGAAACACAAGTGTCATATTTGCCGCCTCAGGTTCTTATCTTCTTAACATTTATAAGAACAGGAGCTTCCCACAAGCAGCAAGTTGGAAGCAGATGGTGGGGGAAGCCAGAAGCACCGAGATAAGATGTTCCACTATCCAAATCCCAGTGGAAGTCATCTTTTGGAAAAGCATCCATCCACCTGGTTTCATGTGTCTTATTTTGGTATTTGTTTATGGCACCAGGGTGCAGATATAACCAGGCAGCTTTTGATCTGGACTGTCTCTTCTCACTTGTGCTATTTGCACTTTTACAAAAGGGGCTGTTGGTGGTATAATCCATCAGCACTTTTATGTTTGTTCTCAAATGCCAGGATAACATTATCTCATCAGAAACTCCCCTGAGGGAGGGAGTTTATCACCCAGTAGCACAGACTCTCCAAATAACCGATTGTATCTCCTATTTATGGAAATGTAGGCAGTTGTACCAAAACATGTAGCATCTTCAGAGAGACAACTCAGTGGATAAACCTTGAATAACCTTGGTATGTTTCAATATTATTTTCTAGCTTTTAGAAGAACCTCCCCACAACCAGATGGGTTGCATACAACTCCCATCATAGACAGATTGGAAAAAAATTATTTTAAGGCTTCTGAAGAAGTAATAGTGGACTAAAAGACAGCTTCATTTTTAACAATGCTCATGATTGCAGCAGAAAATGGAACTAGTGAAGGAATTGGCTCCCCAAAGTTCTCTCTGGATCAATGAGAGGACTTGGGATTGCCCAGAGTGCTTCTTACAGATGGTCCCCACAAGAAGACCATAAAACAGTGGTCTCTGGTGGATTTTAGAGGTCTGGGAACTGGGAGAGTTGGCTTTGCCCAAACAGGGGGTCCATTTGCTCTCTTCTCCTCCTAATCATATTTACAGGAAATGATATAAATTCCTTTTTTGATACTAAGAATCTTCAGAAGAACATGTTTTATTACACTGGGTGATTTTTCCTCCAACCCTCAGTGAAAGATTCATGCAGGTTAAAAAGCTCTTTATTTGGAAATAAGTGGAAAAAGCATAATTAAAATGTGGATTTGGGGATTTTTTTAAAACTGGACTAACAATCTAGTCCAGACTGACTAGAAACAAAACTTTAAAAAATGGAATATTTTCTGTAATCTGTTTAAAATCATATTAGAAATATATAACGATTCTGAGGTTTATGTATCTTTAATATGTATTAAATAATAATATATTTATTTATATTTTAATATGACTTTAAACAAACTACAGGAAGTAGTCTAATCTTTTCCTGGGGAAATGTTCTGGATGAGAGAAAAACATGATAAGAGAAAACCATCAAGGCTCATTACTAGAAGCAACTTAAACAAATTAAAGATGATAATTAAAGGAGAACATCCACTAATACAAAATATAAAAAAGTATTTTAATTCTGGAAATATTCAAGGATAACAATTTACTGTTTAGTCTGTCTCATACAATAAGAATGAGCTTAAAGAAGAGATAGAAGAAAATATAACTGAAAATCAGGCTGGTTTGGATTCAGATTTAAAATTGACAGGATATTAGAATAATACAGACAACAAGGATGTTATACAGGACTAACAAATGAAATTGGCTGAGGTTTTATGAATTAAAACGGACACCCAAATAATAAATCAAAAGAGTGACTTGGATAAGTGAGTTTTAACTCAGAAAAGTGATCTGGACAATTTTCTTACTTCGGATTTAAAAAAGAGATATATTGCACTTATGAAAGAATTCATGAGAAAAGGAAAAGAGAGAAAGAAAAGACATTGCTTAAAAGGAATAATTATCAAGATGTTTAAAAGTAAAATGAATATTTACAAAGTTGGCTTATTTGATCAAGGTTTGATTGTATATGATTATTTCATTTTCTAACAGCTTTTCTCGACTAGGACTGCATGATGAAGCTTTTAAGAGTTGTTTGTAGATAAGATATGGGAAGAAGATAATTTTTGTTGTATTTTTAGAGACAGTGATAAGCTATGGTATTAAAATTGAGAGAAGATGAAGAAAAGATGAAAAGAAATAAATTTTGTTGGACATCATATGAAGGGTATAAAACAAGGGATATATAATATCATTGTTAAAAAATGAAGCTGACTGCAAAATGAGGCTTTATTATTTGCCAGTAGATAAAAGATGAGATTTGGGAGGAAGCATTAGAGAAGGCGTTAAGTAAATGTTGGTGCTTGTATTGAGGAAGCGGAAAGCCATTTCTTTCTATATTTCTTTTTTTTATCTCTTTTAAAATGCATTTTCCCTTCTCCTTTTTTTCTTCTTGCTTTGCGCTTTCTACTTTTTTATTTCCTTTGTTTGTATTAGTTTTTTATCTTTATCTTTTTAAATAAAATATTATTTTTAATAAAGTAATAAAATTATCATAACAAAAATGGAAACATTGCTTTAGGTACTCTCGGTGACCAGACAGATGGCAGTCTCCTTATCACTGGATGTGTTTATTCAGAGGCTAGACAACCCCTTGCTGTGAGTGTTTTAATTTGGATTTTTCCACAGGTTAGGTTTTGGAGTACATGAATGAAACTCTTCCAACTCTGAAGAGTTCATCTCATAGGTCTTTTGTTCTTATTTTAATTTCTTCAATGACTTTCCCTTCCTAGAAAAATTACTGCAATCCTAAACCCCTTCCCTTCCTCTTAAGCCAAGGTCCTTCAAGCTTGTCCCTTTTATGACTTGTGTGCCTGGCTGAGGAATTCTGGGAATTGAAGTCCAAAAGTCATAAAAGGGGCAAGTTTGAAGACCCCTGTCTTAAGCTCTTCAAGTTCCCTTAGCCATTTTCTTTCTCTTCTGACTTCACAGCTGAATATGATGTAACTGTTGCCAAAGATTACTCCATAATCTGGAGTTGAAACTTTGTTTTTCAATCCCAGAATTTGGTCCAATTTCTCTCTCTGGCTCTTAATTACAAAATCTCTCTCAATGTAATGATCATCTGAGATTGTTACAGCTGCTCCACTATTAGATGATGCACTGTAGAAAGGAAAGCAGCAGTCAGTCTTCTGAAGGACAAAGCTATGTGTTACCTCTGCAGTAACTGGTTTATAAGCCCACTGTCCTTCGGTGAAGTTGATGACGTTATCTCTGCAAAATGTAAAGGTTCCCCCACACATGAATGCTAGTCATTTCCAACTCTAGGGGCTGGTGCTCATCTCTGTTTCAAAGCCGAAGAGCCAGCGCTTGTCTGAGGACGTCTCTGTGGTCATGTGGCTGGCATGACTAGACGCCAAAGGTGCACGGAACGCTGTTACCTTTCCACCGTAGTGGTCCCTATTTTTCTACTTGCATTTTTATGTGCTTTCAAACTGCTAGGTTGGCAGAAGCTGGGACGAGTAACAGGCACTCACTCTGTTATGCAGCACTTGGGATTTGACCCGCCAAACTGCCGACCTTCTGATCGACAAGCTCAGCGCCCTAACCCACTGAGCCACCACGTCCATTGCTTTATTTGGTTGCTGGAATCATCTGAATATCAAAGTGGGTGGGCCTTGTGCTATAGGCTGCTCTAAACTCATCTCCTCTTGGACAGAATCTAATATGAAATTTGCTTGGAGATAGGTCAAGAAATGGATACTGCTGGAATTCTAGTGAGGCTACTTTATTATTGTGAGATACATTAGCAGAATTTTGTAAATCTGCCACAACCTTTGCTTTTTCCTTTTTCAAGAGAACAAGATAAAATCTGGGTGATTTTTAGTCTTTCTTCTTAGGGCTCAGTAATGGTTTCACCCCACCCACTTCTGGAGGCCACATCTAAATTCCTCTGCACTTTCTGAAGCATCTCCTGTATGGATGGTACAAGAGGATACAGAAATAATATAGGCACTAAATATAAAGCACTTCTTTGACCTGAATGTTTTGGTGTTAAACATGTTGTTTTTTCACAATGATTGCCAATGCATGGTGGGACTTACATGTTTGGACTAAATAATAATAATAATAATAATAATAATAATAATAATAATAATAATAATAATAATAATAATAATAATAGCAGCTTGCCAACAGCAGTTAATTTGCAGAAGCAGCAACTGGGCTGAGTGTTTTGGTGTAATAATTCACCATCTTGAAGAAAAGCAGATCTATTGTTAAAAAAGATTTTTAAAAAAACCCTCAGAAGCCATTGTGATCCATGGGCCGGAGACCAAGTTCTAAGACTAGCAGCTCTAATAGTGAGATGTATCTTCCATCTTCAGGCATGCAGTGAGGGGCTGAATGAAAGCTGCCAGAGAGAAAATGACCACTCAGGGCAGGACTAGCAACTGGCTTCCAGCATCTCATCTGTGTCCCACAGAGTGATGTCAAGAATGGGTGGAGCCAAAATTCTCAGAATCTTCTCTTATTTATGGGAGTCTGGGGCATTTATAGATACCATTACTAAGATGGGTTTGCTATGCATTCATTCAGCAAGGGTGGTCAGCTTTTCCATAGTGGAGTTAAGAGGCACAGAGGATTGGAAAATGAAGTAAAATGGGGACAGTCACATCACATTTGCCAGAACAAAGTTCTCCTGTTTCTTTTGTTTGAGGCAGAGAGATTTCAGGAATTTGTTCTAATCAGGGGAAAAGAATTGGACTGAAATGCTTTTATTGCTGCAAGCTTAAAAATGGCAGGAAACCACGCTGCCAGTCAGTCATGTCTCCAGAGGCTACAGGTTGGTCATAAACTCAGGGAGCAAAACCATATTTATTTACTTACTTGAAAACAGAAAAGCCCTTTTCATTAAAAGTAAACAGGGAGGAAGATTTAGTTTGCTTCCCTCCTACAAATAAGTAAGGCATAGCATTCATAAGAGCACATTCCAAGAGTTCAGTGCTTTTTAACATCATTTCCTTAGGCATCTCAGCACTGCCATTCTATGATCACACTAGAGGTGACTAAGAGATTTTGTGACTCCCATTCTATGCTGTATGAGTGAAAGAATAGGTCATTTCAGCAAATGACAGTTCTAAAACTTCTGGAAACATGTATCTACCTCTTATATTTGCATCCATGACAAGAGAGAGAGCTGACAGCAGTTTTCAGAGAAAAATCAGCCTGAAAACTTCTCCAAACCTAATTTTCATCTATCTGTATGTGTGCTCTTCATTCCCCCTCATGTCCTCATAAATTGACTTATTCTTGCTCAGGAAAAACAATTACAGGTAACCAAAAGAGTGCTATGTGGCAATTGCCAGTGACCATTACAGTTTAATGTCTTGCACTCAGCTTCTATTTGGAGAGAAAATAAAGGTTTGGCAATCCCACACTTGATCTGCAACATTAATTCTGTCCTTGGCTGCCTACTCAGGTTTCCTATTCTGCTCAGTTATAATTTGAATCAGTCTGCTAATATTTTGGTAAATGTATTGCATAGAGTCTGAAGAATCCATATACCTAATAAAAGCTATTACATTCTTCATGCATTAAACATGATGAATAATATCAACATTTCTCTCTTATTTACTAATATAAGTAAAAGGCAATTACCCTGATTCTCCTAGAATCCATCTTTACTGGTGGCCCAATAAATAAGAAAAAAGGGAACAAGGTTTTATCTTTTTCAATCATATGCTATATTTTAAAATATGTTCCTCCAAATTATGGATTCTACAGATTTAGCACCAATTCTTCTTCTTCATAAAAGTCTCTCTGTGTGTTTCTGTGTTTGTTTGTGTGTCCTAAAATTGTAAACAAAGTTAAAAATGTTGTATCCATTTTTTTTACTTTTTTATGTCTGCCTACCTCATCAGAGATTACTCTTTTAAACACTTTTCTAGTTATTTTATAAATTGGGTGAAAGAGATAACATTAGGAGTTTTAATTACTTCTTTTCCACCCAAATACTATTCATTTCAGTGTTAATTCTGCTGTATTCTTTGCAAACAATAGAGTGTCTTATGGCCCTTTAAAGTCTAAATATTTATTGTGAGTGGAGTTTAAGGCTCTGTATAATTTCTGCCACATCACACACGTTTCTCTCTAAATAGCATTCTACGATGTCCCTTCTTGTATTGAATCAGGATAATATGGGAGAAATCATTTTAATCCCTATAATCCTTTCTCCCCTTCCAACCTCATATTAGAACAGCAAGAGAATTTTGATTTGTGAGTTGCCAAAAAGGGTGAGAAATAATTATCAACATAGCTTTGGGGAATAACTTTGCAACCGATGCCATCGGGTAATAAATTTTATCCTCAAAGCATTTCATAGTCTTTGAAGATTGTTTTGGAATTGGTTGGGTATGCGCTAAGCCATGGTTTGTTTTATCCACAATTTATTGATGAAATCATCATGGTTACATTTACATGTGTTAGCGCATAAATCATGACTGAGAAACCTTGTCCTATAATATGCAAAGCCAAATCAAATCACATTATAGACTAACACGATGTGTGTAATTTAACAGCTTTTTTATAAATAGGATGTAGATTAGATGTAAATAAATACTTCCATTATAAAGATGGAAGAGTAAAGCAAAAAAAAAAAAAAACAACCCACAAATGAAACAGCTAAAATCTGAACATTGCTTTTGCCAGGTGAAAACAGCAAGCTGACTGGCTGATCCTGAAAAATCAAGCAGCAGCAAATCTAATTATTACTTGGACAGGAGACCACTGAGAAATCATAAACCAAAAATAAATCCAGAAGAGGGCAATACCAAACTACTTCCATAAATTGACACACAGAGCTACAGAGACTTATCTAGGGAGTTAACAGGAGTCATGCTTGATTCCAGGGAGCCCTTATTTCTTGCAGTTGTAACCTTGATTGCACCACAGCCACTGTTTTTCACCCAGCCCCCGCCAAAATGTGAAAGAAGAGACACAACTGTCTTGTGTCTCAAAGAAAATCAGGATGAGGGAGACTTGCTTACCGGAAGGGCACTCACCTTTTCCACTGATCATCTCTTCACAAGAATGCCAAATGCCGGCATGAAACTTTCGATCCACAAACTTGTCGTCCCCTGTCTCCCAGATGTACTGAACCATGCTGCTGTCATTCCCACCTGGGCTGTTAATTCGAATGCAGTGGGTCCCACCTGCGAGTTCACTGCAGAACGGTTTGGCTACCTTCTGAGTTCCTTCACACCAGTAGCTGCTGCTGAAGGCTGTGATAGAGAAGATTAAAGAGATGAAGCCGAGCGAGAGGGCTGCCGAGGCTCTCTGCCGCCTGTCCACCCCCATTGCCTGAGAGCTGCCTTCTTGTAAAGGCAGCAGGCGGCAGCGTTCAAGGATGCTGGAAACACCCACTGCTGATGCTCTCGGCTGCACATCCATTGAAAAGCCCCTCTCTGAATTTTCCCCATCAGCAACAGACTGACAATCCTGAACTTAAGAGGAGCAGAGATGCCTACACACTCCAGGGACTAGAGGTGGTCTGAGCTTAGTTTATCACAGCTGATACCTAAAGCTGGGAGCAATGCTCCAAAGCTCTTGTCACTGCTGACAGAGATCAGCTTAAAAAGTTCAGAACCTGGCAATCACTCTTCTAAGCACACAAGAGTAGTCCCCGACGAGCCCCCCCCTCCTTCCTTATCCACACTTCCAGAAAGGTGTTCAGGTCAGACAGGACAAGAAACAGGCAGATAGGCTCTGCCTCAGCCCTTTGCTCTCTCAGGCCCAGGAAATCCTAGTCCCCAAAAGTTTGTACCATGGTGTCAGAGGTCTGCTCAAGCTAGGGGAAGTTTAGAAATGGAATGGACCTAGGAATGTAATGAAATCCCATTCAAACACAGGAATTAAAGTGTTCCCAACTAGATATTAGAAAGCCCATGTATGTAGTGCACTGTTTCTCAACCTTGGCAACTTTAAGATTTGGCTCCCAGAATTCCCCAGCCAGCATTCTGAGAGTTGAAGTCCACACATCTTAAAGTTGCCAAGGGAGCGGGGTGGGGGGGTGGGGGTGGGTAGCGATTAAGGTACCAAGCTAGTAATTCAGAAACTGTGAATTTTAGTGCTGCCTTAGCAGAAAACCAATTGGGTGATCTTGGGCTAGCTAGCCGCTCTCTCTCATCCCAAGGAAGGAGGCAACTTCCTGCCTAGAAAATTGCAGGGACTAGTCCAGGCAGTTGCCAGAAGTCAACACTGACTCAGTGCACAAAAAACAAACCAACCAGCAGCAGCAGCAACAACAGCTTTTCCTTCTCATCCATTTTCTCCTTAGTCAATACCTTGCCGTCCACATGGACCATCGAGGGTCAGCCCACCCCCATCAATCTTGGCTGCAAGGCTCAAAATACTGTACCTAAAAAAAGTCTTTTAGACTTCTGTGGGACAAGCATCAGGAAGGTGGTTCTGCAAGGGAACTCCCAATTAAAGCTTTTTTCTTAATCTGTGATTGCATCATAAAGAAGCAATCATTTAGCAAGACACCTGAGCTGTGTGCTGAAAGTCCTTTGTTCAGGCTCGTTGCAATACTAGCCTTACTGGACAGGTAAGGCAGGTAGTTCCAAAATCAAAACCTCAACAGACTTGACTTTTGAGCCCTATCCAACAAGATGCAATTCAGTGGTGAGAAAGGTAAGGTCGTGCACTTAGGCAGGAAAAACAAAAGAACAGATATAGAATAGGCAATATCTGGCTCAACAGTGGTAACTGTGAGAGGGATCTTAGTGTCCTAGTGGATAACACTTAAACACGAGCCAGCAGCCAAAAAAGCCAGTGCAGTCCTAGGCTGCATCAACAGAGGGATAGCATCAAGATCATAAGAAGTGATAGTACCATTCTACAATTCACTAGTGAGGCCACACAGGGAATACTGCATCCAATTCTGGTCACCGTGATACAAAAAGAGATGCTGAGGCCCTAGAAATAATGCAGAGAAGAGCAACAAAGATGATAAGGTGTGTGTGGGCTAAACTGTATGATGAACGGTTGTGGAATTAGGTATGTCTAACCTTATGAAGAAAAGGATTAGGGGTAATGTGATAGCTGTCATCCAGTACTTGAAGAGGGGGTTGATTTAGTTTCAAAAGACAAGAAGCAGTGAGTGGGAGCTCATTAAAGAGAGATCCAATGAGAGAAATTTCCTGACAGTAAGAACAATTAGTTTAGTTTAGTTTAGTTTTATTTGATTTATATACCGCCCTTCTCCTTGGTAGGGACTCAGGGCGGTTCACAGGGCATATATAAAAAAGACAATACAAAAATTAAAAAAGATTAAACCCATGCCCAATTAAAACAATAATACAAATTTAAAAAACAATTAAAAACCCATAATCCCCCATCAGGCCAGACCAGCTATTTCAAACAGGTGGGTCTTCAGGCCCCGACGGAAAGTTCGGAGGTCTGATGCCATCCGGAGCTCCACCGGCAGTTGGTTCCATAATGCCGGAGCGCCCACAGAGAAGGCCCTCCCCCTGGGGGCCACCAGTCGGCATTCCCTGACTGGCGGCACCCTGAGGAGGCCCTCTCTGTGGGAACGCACAGGGCGGAGGGGAGTCGATGCCGGCAGCAGGTGGTCCCTGAGGTATCCCGGACCCATGCCATGTAGGGACTTAAAGATCGTAACCAACACCTTGAACCTCACCCGAAAGACAACTGGTAACCAATGCAGCTCGCGGAGCAAAGGTGTAACATGGGAGTACCGGGAAACTCCCAAGACAACTCTCGCGGCCGCATTCTGTACCAGTTGGAGCCTCCGAGTGGTCTTCAAGGGAAGCCCCATGTAGAGAGCATTACAGTAGTCAAGGCGAGAGGTCACGAGCGCATGAGTGACCGTACACAGGGCATCCCGGTTCAGATAGGGCCGCAACTGGCGCACCAGGTGAACCTGGGCGAAAGCCCCCCTAGTCACGGCCACTATATGATCTTCCAGGGTAAGCCGTGAATCTAGGAGGACTCCCAAGTTGCGAGCCCTATCCACGGGGGGTAAGAGCTCACCCCCCATAGAAAGAGATGGAACATTTTGAATGTCCCGGGATGCCGGAATGCACAGCCACTCAGTCTTGTCAGGGTTGAGTTGAAGTCTGTTCCTCCCCATCCAGACCCGAACCGCCTCCAGGCAACGGGACATCACGGCGAGGGCATCACTGGGGTGGTTTGGGGTCGAAAAGAAAAGTTGGGTATCATCGGCATACTGATGATACCCAACTCCAAAACCACGGATGATCTCACCCAGCGGTTTCATATAGATGTTGAACAGGAGAGGCGAGAGAACCGACCCCTGAGGAACTCCACAAACGAGAGACCTAGGGGCCGATCTCTGCCCCCCTGCCAACACCGACTGCGAGCGTCCCAGGAGATAGGAGGAGAACCACTGAAAAACTGTGCCTCCCACTCCCAATCCCCTGAGACGCCGCAGCAAGATACCATGGTCGATGGTATCGAAAGCCGCTGAGAGGTCTAATAGGACTAGGACAGAGGAATATCCCCTATCCCGCGCCCTCCAGAGATCATTCACCAGAGCGACCAATGCCGTCTCCGTGCTGTACCCGGGCCTGAAACCCGATTGGTAGGGGTCCAGATAATCCGCTTCATCCAGGACTAGAGGGAGCTGATGCGCCACCACACTCTCAACAACCTTCGCAAGAAAGCGAAGGTTGGAGACTGGACGAAAGTTGTTCAAAACAGCTGGGTCCAGGGCAGGCTTCTTGAGGAGAGGTCTCACCACCGCCTCCTTCAAGACGGTGGGGAAATAACCCTCACTCAAAGAAGCAGATATAACCGCCTGGAGCCAGCCTCGTGTCCTCTCCCTAGCTGCATAAACCAGCCAGGAAGGGCACGGGTCCAACAAACATGTGGAGGAGCTCAGCCTCCCCATAATCCTGTCCACTTCATCAGGGGTCACAGAATCAAACTCTTCCCAGATAACATTGACAAGACCGCCCGTGTCCTGATCGCCTGACTCTGCCCAGCTAGAGTCCAAACCGGTCCGAATCCGAGCAATTTTATCCGACAGATGTTGACTAAATTCCTCGGCACGACCCTGCAAGGGATCCTCCCTCACCTCCTGATTAAGAAGTGAGCGAGTCACCCTAAACAAGGCGGCCGGGCGATTATCTGCGGACGCGATGAGGGTGGAGAAGTAATTACACCTCGCCACCCTCATCGCTGCGAGATAAGACCTAATATAGGTTCTTAACCGCAACCGGTCGGGTTCGGATCGGCTAGACCTCCAGCAGCTCTCTAGGCCCCGTTTCCGACGCTTCATCTCCCGGAGCTCCGCGGAAAACCATGGAGCTCGCTGGGATCTGCGCCGGGTCAGGGGCCGCAAGGGTACAACCCGGTCAAGTGCCTCAGTGGCTGCCCTTTCCCAGGCTTCCACTAAGGCATCAGCCGAGCTGTGAGCAGTGGAGGCAGGTGGGGACCCCAGCGCCGCTTGGAATCTATCAGGATCCATTAAGCGTCTGGGGCGGTACCATCTAATTGGCTCCGTACCCCCACGGCGGGGGGTGGCAAAATGGAAGACCAGCTGCAGGAGATGATGATCGGTCCATGACAGGGGCATAATAAATGGAGAGCCCCCACCTAGATCATCCAACCACCGTCTAGATAAAAAAATCAGGTCAAGGGTGTGGCCTCCCTCATGAGTTGGCTCTGAAATTACTTGCGTCAGGTCCATGGCCGCCATGGAAGCCATGAACTCCCGAGCTAGCTCAGATGAACCTCCCAGGGATGGTAGATTGAAGTCTCCCAAAACTATAAGTTTGGGAAACTCAACCACCAAACCCGAGAGGATATCGAGCAGCTCGTGCAGGGCTGCCGCTGTGCGACTAGGCGAAATGTACACCAGCAGCAAGCCCAACTGCGCCCCAGGACCAAATCTCATAAAGAGAGACTCACACCCGACTATCTGAGGAACGGTGGTCTCCCGCGGACATAAGGTCTCCCTAATGGTAACCGCCACTCCCCCACTCCTACCTTGAGCTCGTGGCCGGTGTAGCACCCGGAAGCCTGGTGGGCAGAGGTCAACCAAAGGGACCCCACCCTCTGGGCCCAACCAAGTCTCCGTGATGCAAGCCAGGTCCGCATGCTCACCCTCAACTAAATCCCTAATGAGGGGAGCTTTATTAACCACGGACCTGGCATTCAGGTACACCAGCCGGAGCTCAGGAGGCTGCACATCCTCGCTCCCGGCACCTCGGGGAAGAACCAGAGGGTCGGAGCGCCTCACCGCTTGTAGACAGCGGAGACGGCCCTCCCGGTAACGATATGGCCCCCTGTCTATCCGCCTGCTGCCTTTCCCCGTCGTGGGAATTGGTAATCCCACGACCCGCTCATGAGCCCCAGATGTAACCACAACCCGCTCCCCCCGAACGCCGTCAGACCCAGGCCTGGCCTGCAACACAGTTGTTTGGCTACCCCCCACAGCCAGACAACCACTACCCCCCACCCCCCTCCCCAACCCCCTAAAAAATTTGACTAAAAAATTAACCAGGGGCCTCTTATTAAATTTATATCGAGAACCCCTGGCCTTACCCGGCCATCTCTCAGGGTCCCAACAATTGGGCCCCTCATCGAGACTAGGGATAGAAAAGAAGGCGGGACGTACCCAGGAGAGGGGGGCACCCCTGAGGGCGAGTAAGTCCGTATCGGAATATCGATGCATACAGTCAGCAAGTCCAGAGAGGGCAGTCCAATGATTAAAACCAACAGGAGGATCGAAGGAAAGGAGTGGGACATTTGGGCCATCCACCAACCAACTGCCACTTGGTTGGATGCTCCCAGGGGCACACCACAACCCGTCCTCTCACAACGGGGCGCGAGTCTGCCCCCGGGGATGGTCCAAAATGCCCACCCTGGGTGGGGCAGCACCCACAGAGCTCCCACCTCTATGGGGCTGCCGATGTAAAACAGGCCACTCTCCCACTGTGGCCTGTGCCCAGGTCCGTCCCAGTCCAAAGGGGAAAGAAGGAGGCAGATGGAAAGTTAATAAATAATCAATGGAATAGCGTGCTTCCTGGAGTTGTTAGTGCTATATCACTGGAGGTCTTCAAAAAAAGATTAGACAACAATTTGTCTGGTATGCAATAAGTTCTCTTGTCTTGAGCAGGGGGTTGGACTAGAAGACTTCGGAGGTCCCTTCCAGCCCTCAGGGTAAAATGCTACTGGCCTACCTTGCAATCCTGTTCAACAGTGATAATTGGCCACGTTTACCTATGCCTTGCCTGTTTCTTGGCTGACTCCACTGCAATTTGTTCCAGATGGCACTCCTGCTGAAAATGTTTCGAAAGCTTTAGAATGAGAGAATTGGATGAACTGCTGAAGAAATCCAAATGCAGGCCATACAGAAAACCAGACAAAAAAGCCTAAGGCAAAAGACTGCTCTGGGATTTTAAGGGATACTCTTCTCTTGCACTCAAAAGTTTCACTATTTAGCTTGGCTGAGTTCAAACATCAAGGCCATATATTTCTGAAAAGCTTAGTACTTGACAGGAAATTTACTTCCTTAGGAACCACCTAAGCTATAAAACCATTCTTAGTGTCTCTGAGTGCTTCCTCCTTCTGAAATTTCAGGAACACCAGCCATGTTGGACTCCTGTAGCAAAACTAAACAAGAGCCTAGTACAGATAATCCTCAATTTTATGACAGGTTGCTTAGTGACTATTTTAAGCTACAACAGATCCTGAAAAAGCTACTTAAACCTGTAAACCTGAAGATCTGACATCTGGGCTCCCCCTGTGGTACATGACTGCATTTTGGGTGCTTGGCAACTAAGCAACAGTTACAATTGTTTACAGTGTCCCATGGTCATGTGACTGTGTTTTCAATGCTTTTGCCGGATATCGTCACTTACTTCTGGTTTCCAGCAAAAAACCGACCATAGTAAATAATGGGTTTGCTTAATGACTGCAATGTTTGCTTAACAATCCCCACAAAAAAATTTGTAAAGTTGGGTGCCATCACATGGCGACCTGGCTTTACAAGCATCACCACTTACAACTGAAATTGCAGATTAAATTAATGTTCTTAAATCAAAGACTACCTCTAACATCATAAAGATCAGACATTTATTGTACTCTAAACTCATTAGATCTCTTTAAAAGTGATGCCGATACCAGCTAAAAAAACCCAGTTATCCTAGAACTTAACACGGTATCAGTGTATATGTGTATATGAGAAAGAAATGCATATGCATAAACTAAGTGTCCAGTTAGCCTTTGCGCACCCAATATAAACTGAGAACATACTCTCACTAACATTTGTATCAAGAAATTCTATGAGTGATTGATTTATTGGTAAGCAAGCATCCTCAGTCTCAATTTTTGTGTTTGCAATCTTGTTTTTCCTCATTTTTCCTCATTTTTTTGATCACAGGAAATCTGTTAAAGATGAAAAGATAAAATAATGTCTTTGATTTGATATTAAGGGCTTTTCACTACAAGTATTCAATAGTTCCTTCCATGTAAACATATTCAATCAGGTTAGTCTTGCATGCTAGCCTAATTCTCCCAACCTGGTGCCCTCCAAGAGACTTCAGTTCCCATAATGCTCTAATGATCAAAAAAAGAGCTCTGCACCATAGGTCCTTAATTTGGGAACTGACTTTTATGGTGAACAACTGTTGCAAACATGTCTGGAGGCTCATAAAAGTCAGTTCCCAAATTAAGGACCTATATTGCAGAACCCTTTTTTTGATCATTATTAGAGAGACTAGTCTGTGACCAATACATCAGTCCAACATTTACAAGGAATAGATATGCTAAAAGCACCCAAGTGCATCTCATCCCTTTTATAGAATAAACAGTACAAGGGCAGCTGCTGTGCCTTTGTGTACTTTATCAAGAACAACCAAACTGCAGTTAAAGAGTTTTTCTTGGTAATTTGAGTGTGTATTTTATATGCAGGCTGGAAAGAATCAGAATGTTTTAGCCAGGAGTGGGCCAACAAAGAGTGAAAGCAGTGTCAAAGGAACATGGACTAAGAGACAGAGGAAGGAATAAAAATAAATAAAAAAGTTTAATACCTGAAGAAGATGTGGGTCTTTCCCCCCCCCCAAATCATAGGTAAAGGTAAAGGTTCCCCCGCACATGCGTGCTAGTCGTTTCCAACTCTAGGGGCCGGTGCTCATCTCCGTTTCAAAGCCAAAGAGCCAGCGCTTGTCCGAGGACGTCTCCGTGGTCATGTGGCCGGCATGACTAGATGCCAAAGGCACATGGAACGCTGTTACCTTCCCACCGTAGTGGTCCCTATTTTTCTACTTGCATTTTTACGGGCTTTCGAACTGCTAGGTTGGCAGAAGCTGGGACGAGTAACAGGCGCTCACTCTGCTACGCGGCACTCGGGATTCAACCCGCCAAACTGCCGACCTTCCGATCGACAGACTCAGCATCCTAACCCACTGAGCCACCGCGTCCCTTTTTCCCCATAATCATAATGACAGCCTTTTTAGAGTAGAATGAGACCAGGCTTGTTGTGGTGGAAAGAAGCCAAAAAAATGGATCTGATCTGGTTGAGAGTTGTAATCCAGATCCCAAAAAATCCATGGGAGAGGCAACTGGGCATTGGTTTGGAATGTTAGCAACTGTGCCAATCTAGGCCCTTGCCAGCAGGTCACATGACCTGGAGAAGAGGGTTTGTAAGCAGCCCTATGTTTCGTAATGCACCCAAACACAGCATAAAGGGAGAGAAGACATACTCTCAACACACATAGAGAGGATACCCAGAAGGAAGTACAAATGCCTCTTACAGCCACTGTTGGACAAGGGGTTGGACAAAACTCCACAAGCCATAACCTGTATGCTTTCCTTGCCTTGTTTAATTCTAAGAGAGGAAGCCCATTAGGAGGATAAAAGATGAATCCCATCTATTACAGCGGTGTTTGCATTTTTGGCTTATGTAGAAGAAATATTACATAACAAATGATAGAAAAATGTGCTTTTTTAGAGGGTGCCAAGTGCAGGCAGAAGAGCCAAGCAGCTGCCTCCTGTCAAGAGTGCAAAGAGCATCCTGAACAAGCCAGGCACCACCAAGGATGGATCTCATCTGGACAAACCAAAGCAGGCAATTATTTTTATTTTTGCTAATACTACCGACTGCTAACTTAAGTGGAGGCTGGGGAGATAACAGAAAAGGGGAAGACATACCTGATTCTCAAAGCTCTGGAAGACTTTCCAACACCACCTTTCAGCAGTTCAGCCAATATGCAGACAATTTCTAGAGAGACACTAAATCAGACACTATGCCTCTGCTCCTGAAATATAGTCTGAAACTTGAAGAGGGATTTGGGATGAAGTTTTGACTTTGTTCCAGACATGCACAATTATTTACATATCTACCTTTTGCAAGCAGATGTATCAGTTAATTTATTTTAGACACACTGAGGGAAGTACACGCTGTCTCCCCAAAGAAATCAGTGGGATTCTCTCCTATGTAATCATATGCAGGATTTTAGGTTGTGTAAACTGGAGGTAGGCAATTACCAAGGGCTGAAAAGCACACAGGAGATTTTGATCATGTGTCTTCTCATAAAATGACTACTCTGGGAGGGGGATTGCCTATTCACAAAATAGCTGTCAAAGGGCCATCACCAATCACAAGTCACTAATTTACCAGAGGGCAAACGAATGACATAGCTCCCTACCACTCTCTCTAGCTCCCCAGGCCTGATTTATTTCTTGGATTTATTTATCAAACATGTATGCCACCCAAACGTCATGACTCACACTGGTTTGCAGCCTACTAAAATGCACTAAAAATATTCAGGAAAAATAAAACATTAAAACCTTAAAATAAAACACTAAATTAATGATTAAAGCAATGATTATATATGCAACAATAAAAAATGGATGCCCAAGAAGTAACAGTTGCAATCATTTCATAAAGCTCTCTGGAAATGTCCACCCTTTCAAAGCTTCCAGAAAGCCATTGCTGGGGGTGGGGGTAGGTGGGTGTTGCTGCCTCATTTCTAGAGGAAGGAAGTCTATTCTATGATATAGACATAATAATAGCAAAGCAGAACCTTGTACTATCAGTCCCCTTCACCTCATGGAAATAGGGTGCTACAGGCAACTTTTTCTGGGAAGACCTCCTTTGTCAGGCTGAATCTTGCGGTAGTAAACAGTCCTGGAAATATATAGGTGCCAAACCAGATGGGATTTTACAAATGAGAACTATGCATTTGAATAGCATCTCCTAGTCTATTGGCAATCAGTGGAGGTCAGGCCAATTACATGTAATATGCTCAGAGCAGTTAGTGCCAGTCAATAAGGAGCCTGCTGCAGTTTGAACCAACTGCAGTTTTCAAGAAGTTGTTAAAGGCAGCTCCATGAAAAGTGTCTATGGAGAGTCTCAATCATTTAGGTCATGGCTGTTCCAAAAGCACTTTTCCAAAAGGCAACTTGACTTTCATGATTTTTTTTTCCTTGAAAACATTTTGCTTCTCATCCAAAAAGCTTCTTCAGTTCTGAATTTCCTTACATCCAAGGAGCTTCTTGGATGAGAAGTGAAATGTTTTCAAGGGAAAAACCCAAAGAAAGTCCAGTTACCTTCTGGAAGAACATCTTTGGGTCTCCATGCTAAGTGCATTAAAGAAATTTAATTAGATGGTGGTCATGAGACACTGAAGCCAGATTCCACACCTCCATTCCAGGAAATGGGAAGATATATCAGAGGAAGCTGGGAAAACCTTCTGGTTATGGCTTCCTCTAACAATCTAGCAGTAGCCTTGAGTCCAGGAGGACTCCTGATCTCAAGGGCAATGCAACTCCTTTGAGAGACATCACTGGCGCTGGCACAGAACCACTGTGAACAAACAGTAACCCAGTCTTGCTTGGGTTTAGGTTTAATCTGTTTCATCCCATCCAGACCCCAACAGCCTCTTTTGACAGCATCTTCAGCTGAGCCCAGGGTAGCTATGCAAAATTCAGCATCGGCAGCAGGAAGCAAAACTTAGGTAAACTTCCTGACAAATGCTGGGCAAAATAGCCAATGAAACCAGGTGGGAACTTTTCCTGCTCATCTTTCCCTAAAAAGAAATTTGCTAGTCTAAAAAACAGCTGTTGGCTGACAACCTGCTAATGTAATATAGGAGAAGAAATTATGCTTTGCCTGCCACTGTGTGGGATCAAACCTTTGATCAGACCCATGTTCAGTTCCTCAGTAAGAACATGGCCACCTGCTATTAATGGTGGCTTGAGGTTCGAACCTCTCACCAATGAATAAACCAAGATACACCCCCCAAAAACACCTGGCACAAACCCTAATGGGATCAGCTCAGAAGACGTCCCAGGCAATTAATCTTAATTGGATCAGGAAATAGAATCTGAGCATGTACAGAATGCTCACTAATCTCAACCAACTAGCTCAAACTACACATTTCTAAAAGTATTCTGAAGTTCAGTAAGCCTTAACAGATACAGAATGCACCAATAGCAAGCTTAACTAATTCAATCACCAACCAAAGCAAAACAGTGCCAATTGTTTCTGATTATATATCATCTATCCATACATACAGAGAAACATAACTTCAGCAGCGGTAGCAATACTTTTGAATGACAATAGTGTGCACACAAACACACACATTGCAAGATGTGCCTTTAAAACGGAGCACGACACAATCTGCCTGCAATCCTCCTACATGAATTCTAACTTTCCCCTAGCAAAGGGTTTTTGTTTAAACAGCCATGATGTTGTATTTTGTTTCTTCTTGGCTATGTGTTTAATTTTCAAATCTCTACTCCCACACCAACCTTTCCAATTTAAACTGATAGCAAGTAGCACATTAAGAGTTGTTTTTTGTTGCTGTGTAGCAGAGGCAGGGCTGGAAAAATTCTGAGGGGAAAAAGGAAAGTTGTTTATAAATAAAAAATATCACTATCACCAGTGCTTTTTTTGTAAAAGAAAAAGGTGCCAGAACTCACACATGTCATACAACCCGCCTTGCCTACCCTACAAGGTTTCATCCAAAAAAGGTGCCGGAACTCCGTTGAGCGTTCTATGAGGAAAAAAGCCCTGACTATCACAATGCACAAAATGGAGTATTCAAAACAGCCTAATTTTATTTCTAGTTACTTGGGATAGCTGAAACAGCAAATCTGAACCCAGAATATTGTTAGGTCATTTGTATGTCCTTACTCAAAAGTTCTTCCAAACAAGGTAGTTTCCTTTGAATTAAAAAAAGAAGCATATCATTTCTAGATTCCATCTTTCTCTATGGAAGCTATTTGGGTGACTTTGAGCCAATCACTTTTTTCAGCCTAAATTACTTCACAGGGTTGTTGGGTGAGAAAAAAGTAGAGGAGGGAATGGTATATGCCCCTTGCAAAATGTGTCATCCTGTTTGACCACTGTGGTTGTATTAGGGCTACGAGATCTGTAAAAATCCCAATGGCACTGAAAAGCTATTATTTTATATATCTTTCTGCTGCCATCTAATGATCATTCAGATGTTTGTATGTAGGACTCTGTGTACAGATCTTATTTTTCAAATGGACCATCTGGCAAATAGAAACAAAAGATACCTATCCTGCTATCATCATCATCATCATCATCATCATCATCATCATCATCATCATCAGTTGGAAGGGACCTTGGAGATCATCTAGTCCAACCCCCTGCTCAGGCAGGAAACCCTATACCATTTCAGACAAATGGCTGTCCAGTCTCTTCTTAAAAACTTCCAGTGTTGGAGCATTCACCACTTCTGGAGGCAGGTTGTTCCACTGGTTAATTGTTCTAACTGTCAGGAAGTTTCTCCTTAGTTCTAGGTTGCTTCTCTCCTTGATTAGTTTCCATCCATTGCTTCTTGTCCTGCTTTCAGGTGCTTTGGAGAATAGCTTGACTCCATCTTCTTTGTTGCAGCCCCTGAGATATTGGAACACTGCTATCATGTCACCCCTCACCCTTCTCTTCATTAGACATATCCAATTCCATCTTGTCTGCTTAGGTTACTTAACTAAGATAATCATGCAAAATGAAGGAATGTAGGGCAGAGACCTATTTCTGCTTCCTCCTCCCTGCTCTATGTGACATTAAAAATAAATCCCCCCCAAATCCTCCATTTATAGCCAAGTAGACGGTGCTTCTATCAAGTCACTATATAAAAATTATAGAGGTTTAAGAGAGGCCTGCCCCAGAGGGAGAGAAAGCATATAATGCTAGGTTGTACTAAGTTTGGGTGCACCAGTACTCTTGGGCATACTGCACAAAGGTCATAAACTGGGCTTTTAACCGCTTATCAAGGGGAAGTGGAAGAACACCTCAGTTTTTATTGTTTGTTCACCGGGCAGCAATTTTTACCTATTAGAGCTAACAAGGGAGAGGTTCTTTACAAACCTGATTTTGGTTCACTTGAACAGGCTACTGAATATGCAACAGTGGTTTGAAAATGCTGATGCTGCAGCATTGGCTGAAAATACGGGAGCTGTCAACTTGATCTGCCTCAGTAGCTCTATTTGCAGTAAATGCTTACCCATAGTTAAAATAATGATGGTTTAGTCAACCTAAATTTGGAGATCATTCAACATCTTGACTAGTTTATGATTCAGAATTGAGGCTGCAAGATCTGGGCTACAAAAATCTAGACCATTAATTAGAAGCAGGAAGATACAGGAATATCTAGCTCTTTTTTGTCGTCCAATATTGTCTAGATTTTTGTACCCCAAATCTTGTTCAGTGTGTCATGCAAACAGAAAAGATATGACTGATTCAATCAAAGGGGATTCAGTTAATCATGAGTCATCAATATGCACCTTTGGCCTCCATAATTTATATAACTAAATGGTTCTATAAAGGGATTGATGGGAGCCCTTCTATAATAATTATGACACCTATAATTGATGGGAATTGTAGTGTATTTGAAGAACAATGGGTTGAAGCCAAAAATATACACCTGGTGGACCCTCTTCCAAACCCTGCATTCCTCCACAAAATTCCACCCCACATATTAACATAGTTACTTGGAGGTGAACAATGTTTTCTGTTTGGTTTGTGAAGCCAAATTTAACTACTTGGCTATTATATCATGCCAAGTCATGATTTGTTTTAACAAATCATAATCATTTCATTCATGTACAACTCTATGGCAAAATTATGGTTTATAATCAAGAACTGCTTGTGTTCACAAATAATGCATGCTAAGACAGAATCAAATAAACCATGTTAGAGCTTAGAGAATACATAAATTCATAGACTAAAAATTCCAGTCCTGTTGAGGGTCCAAATTTATGGCCAAGGATCATACATTCCCTTAGCCATAATATAGTTTGCACTGCCCATGATATATGAAGATTTATGTGCATTATTCAGCGAAACATTCTTCAAACAAATGACAGCTTTGTGCAATGTCTGAACTCAACAAATGTATGACTTTAGAACCCAGGATACCTTTGTGTCTCTTTAGGTTGCCATATGCTACACTTAACTAAAACCTGGTATACTGGAGGATAAAGTGCCTATATACCTGATGCAACTCCTTGGCACATTTTTTCATCCTTCTCTTGTGTGCCTTTAAAAATTCCATTACCTGATGCCAAGAACTCTAGCTAATTGCAATTCATGTTATGCTTGTACTTTGCTTTTTTCTATGACTTTTTAAATTATAAAATGCCTAGTGGTGCCACATAAGTCTCTTTTTCTTTTCCCCTTCCACTTGTTCCAGTTTAGTATAAAACTTGCTCATGATCCCATCCTTAATGTACACTTCTTTTCCTTAGGTGCTTTTTTAATTTAGTTACATTTTTTCCCCAATCATCACTGGGGCCGGACAAAAGAACGGTCTGGAGATCAACCTGTCCCCCAGGATTTCTGTAAAGCCAGTCATTGTTGAATGCTATATCTCCTGACAGAGACTTTTTAAGATCATGAAAGATAAGTCATAGTCAGAAATAGAGGAGCTAGAGGGGCCTAAGAAATGCAGGTCATAGATAGAGATGACCAATTTTATTTCCTCTATCAAACAAGCTAAGGGATCAAGCAAACTCTTTAAATCTGTAGCAGGGCTGAATCTGAAAATGAGCCAGAAGACTGAATTTGTTCTTTGTAGGATTCTTTTAGAAATCTGGAGGAAACGGTTATTTGTTGTACTATATATGTAATCAGCCTTCATTTTTCATTCAGCTGGTAACGGTAAGATAAAGACTCCACATTGAGTTTGACTCCTGTGACACATTCATGTGTTTTTCTTGGCAACAGAACAGAAGTGGTTTGCTATTCACTTCCTCTGAGAGGTTCAAGGCTGACTAGGTGTTGCAGCCTGTGTATATACCTAAATTAACTCTGTATCATCATAAAAAACAATCCATCTCTATTTACATTTTTCTAAGGAAAGTGAGTTGCATGGATACATACTGAAATTAACCAGAGTGTAGGAAGTGCAACTGTTTACTTGTCACAGATTTGCCTTTCAGAGATTAGTAGCCCATAGTGAATGCCAACTCAGATCCCCTTCAGCCAATGTATAGTTTAAATCAAATGAAGGCATGTTTTGCCTAGTTCCTTTCTCAAAATGATGGAAAAAGGTCAAAAGTGTTCCAAGTTGGGAAGGTGAAATACTGGCTCACAAAGAGGTTTTTTTTTTCTTTTTCTGCCCCACATGCTCTCCCTTTAAGAAAGCATGGGGAAGTCCTCCTTCAGGGCACTGCAATCATCTTGAAAGCAGTACTTCATGGGTGAGAAGCAAGTAGAGATGGAGGAGGAGGGCTGGTCTGAAGTCCCACAGGCTGGGTGGTATAGACTGGTTTAGTTTTCCAGGTGTGGCCAGTGGAGTGGAGGATCTCCATTCTTGCTATTACGGAATAAACAGTTCCAGTTACTACCGATACATAAAACACTACTCCGTTCAGTAAGAATTGCTTAGAGTAGGCATTTTTAGGATTAAATTGTGAGTCAGGAAAAAATGCAAGTAACTAAATACAAGAGGTGATCCTGTAAATATTCAGCTACTGAACACAGGTATGGCCACCATATAGAGGTGATAGCAGTTTTAGCCTAACAGCCTTTGAACAACTATAGTTCCCCAAGCCTGCAGTTGTACAAACATCACATGTTGTATCATTGTGATCTTACTGCTGACTCCCCAGGCTAGTCTACATCTTTCTTATATAAGCAGGGCTACTTACATAGCTGGAGGGAAAAATATCCATCCATTCAATATTTTCAGGCTGTTGTTCAATTTCCAAAGTTAATTATTCTAGAGGCCCAGTGGGTTGTACACTATATAGCAGGAAAGAAGAAAAACAAGACTAAACTTAGCAGGGTTTCTCAACATGCTGCCATCCAGATGTGTTGGATTTCAACTCCTGTAAACATCAGCCATTGGGGCCTTGCTTGTCAGCTGATAGAGATGGGAGGGTGAACAGATTCAATAAATTCCATCTTAGAAATTCAAGTATTCATTCCAACTTCACTGAAATCTCTTTGCTGACTCCTTTGTTCCTATTCTTTTTTCTTTGAAAAAAAGATTTTTTTCCCTCCTGATTTGCCACTCACTCTATATTTTCAACCAATTCAGTTTGATTAATCAAAATCAGTGCTGAAGTATCTCCTATCTAATCACTTCCACCACCTTTTGGAGCAAAAACTAAAGCTATGCCACCTATACTGGAGCACAACTTCTTTTAGCCTTGCTACAGTTATATAGGAAGCTAATAAATTGACTTGAATTCTGTGCAGGACCTCCTCCACTTCTGCATCCCCACCAAGCCCAAAGATAAGGCCAGATTTCACTATATCAAGCGAGAACAATAAACCAGTGGAATGGCTTGCCTTCAGAAGTTGTGGGTGATCCATCACTGAAGCCTTTAAGAAGAGACTGGACAACCATTTGTCTGAAATGTATAGGTCTTCTCTTGATCAGGGGGTTGGACTAGAAGACCTCCAAGGTCCCTTCCAACTCTGTTATTCTGTTATGCAGATCTATTTAATTTGCAAATGTTAAAGCTTCTTCCAATGAATTCTGAAATGTTTTGGAGGTAAATTAATATCATGTTCTCTATGACCAGAGTGATTCAATCTCCTTACAAATGATAACAATAAATTTATGTATTGCTCTGGGCTTCCTTAGTAAGTCTTTCCCGTTTGGGCTGCAACAGGGTTTCTAGTCCTCCAAGTACTGTAAGGAATTTAGAGGTTGGGCTATGCATTAAGGGGCAGTATACAATTGTAAATGAAATACTGTAAAAATCGCTATATTCTCAAGTCAAAGGTCAGTTCCTGGTTAATTCATCTGTGCAGTTTCCTTGTTAATGTTATGGAAGGATTTGCCATCATTTTCTGGGATATTTTTTGACCCAATCAAACCAACAGCTCTCAAATTTCAAATTGTCTGCCCTCCAAGTCCTAACCAGAGCTAAATTAATTTAGTTTTACAACCAGCCAAACTTGGCTAGGTGTTATTACTGGATGAGGCCTAACGCTTATACTTCATGACTCTTGTCTCTCTGTCTACAATTTGGGACCATGTTGATTAACACAACCCGAGTTCAATGTTACAATATATATGGATGGCCCTCTTTGTTGATAGAGTCATCCATACATGTATTGTAACATTCAACCCAGGTTGTGTGAACTATTATGATCCCAAATACTTTGCTTGATTGTTGCTTTACAGAATCTGTGGGGTGTAAATAAGCAAATATTGCCAGGGTATGGTAGAAGAAGAAGAAGAAGAAAGCTCTTGCTTTACTGATCTGATCATAACACACACAAATCAGTAGAACGTAGTCCTATGTTCTATTCCAGGTGTTCAGCCTTAAGACTTGTGGACTTCAACTTCCAGAATGACTGGTTGGGGAATTCTAGGAGTTGAAACCTACAAGTCTTAAAGTTGCCCAAGTTGGATATCCCTGTTTTACTCCTTCATCCCACGGTGTTGCAAAAAAAAAAATGGTCCATGGTAAATCTCTTGCTTTACTGACATACTGTATTTCAAGTCCCTGTCTAGCCACCTCAGGGACAGAGTTAAAGAACATTGCTCAGCTGCCTGTGCCTTGGCAAGAGTCCAGGACCAGCCTTGCTCTGTCAGATTCTTGCAGAAAGAGGCGGGATCTCTCTCTCTCTCTCTCTCTCTCTCTCTCTCTCTCTCTCTCTCTCTCTCTCTCTCTCTCTCTCTCTCTCTCTTGCCCCGTTCACTTACTCTTCTACCTTTTAAGCAACTGTTTTCCAGAGACAGCCTCTTGGTGACAAAAGTGAGAGGCCACCCCAGCAAAACTTCCAACTCTGAGTGCTGTCTGATGCTTTTCTCACTCCTCATTGGCCAAGAAGAGAAAGCAACCAAAAAATCAACGTGCTTCTAAAGTTTACAGTAAACTCTCCCAGCCTCTCTTTGCCCCCCTTTCATTCTTTCAACAGAGAAGAAGCCAAAGGAAGCCCGATGCTGAGACGCCTGCAGGTTGTTGGAGCAACTCTGTTATCTGTTACCTTTATAAGAACCAGGAACTATTCCAAGTGGGAGAAAGTCTGTGCCATACAATAGTGATATATGTTTCCCTTTTTTTTTACTGAGGAAAGAGGGCTCCGAAAACGCTCACAAGCAAAGCAAGCAAAATTTATCTTTTTGGATTAAGCTGAACACTCGCCCTTCTCTTCACCATGATCCAGTGCTGTGGGACGCGTCTCAGATCATTTCTTGCAATCACAGTACTGTTTCTATTCAGAGAGGTAAGAAAATATGTCACTTTCAGACTTATCAGTTTCAAATATGAACATTCCACTGAGCTTACGTTCAAGTATTTGCACTTGGTGGGACATAGTCACAAGTAGAGCTTCTTGAACAGAACTGTATGGAATTTATAGATGGCTACTTGTATATGATTGGGCATGGCTTACCTGATAATGCACTGAGGTTTCTGCAAATTGGCTGTGTCTTTTCTTGTCAAAAGCAATCAGAGTCAGTATGATTCAGCTTTTCTATATAATTCATATTTCATGTCACTGCTAAAGATAAGTAATTAGGATGCAAAAAGATTACATTTTGGGTTCACTATTACAATCTTTGCAGCGATTCCCTCCCAGAGTCCATCATAATCCAGCCATTTGTTCAGACTTTCCAAAATATATGCAGATGAATTCATGATCTTCTTTTTATCCAGTAACTGTCTTTTTTCCTAGAAATATGCTTTTACTTAAAGACTTAATCCACCTCCATGGTTGTTGACTTATTCAGATTTAAGGTTCTGACTTAATTTTTAAATTTCTAAAAAGCTGTTCTTTTTCACGCTTAGAATGGATAATTCAGCTGATCTGAAAGCCTGATCTGATCTGAAAGGTTGTGGTCAGATCTATGGCTAGAAAAATGGGTTTCAGTGTGGATGATACAAAATCTTCTTCATGTTTAGGAAGGTGTTTAAGATGCTATTATAGAAGTCCTTTCTTGAAACACAGTATTAATTTTATCTCAGTTGGTTGAAAAGAAGACAATCTATTGAGGATGATTTGATGCAGTTCTCTGAATTTCTGTCCTGACTAGTGAGTATAAGTATGGCACACAGTGGCTGCCATGCCAACCTAGTTTGATCTGTGGCATCACCCTGATAGCAAGATCCAAGATGTCCTTATGCAACAATACATTATTGTTGGCATTGCTGTATTGGCAACAGCTACTATCAGCAAGTAGCAATAGCCTTGTTTTATTACAGGCTTTGCTGTTCTCTTGTAATATTATGCCAGTCAACTCTTTCTTTGTTCCTATGTGTTGTGATACACAGAGCACAGATCATGTTATGCAGTAAAGTGGCTTAATAGGACACCTCATGGGATGAAGGCCTTGAAGAGCTCCACTCAATTTGATACCATTAAAGCTTGAGCTGATTTTTGAGACTGATGCTCATATTGCCACATTTTTGCAATACATGCCAAACAACAGATGCTTATCTAGCCTATTTGAATGAATCAAGACTTCAAGAAAAAGACTAAAAAATGGGGTTCTTTATGCATTTTGAGCAAAAAGATAACAGAAATCCCATTTTTGTCAGGTTGTCATCTTTGTTGACCGCTGTTGCTAAGCCATGTTTCCTATTCAGAAAAGAATTCATTTTGTATTCAGTGCTATTGTGTAGATATTATGTTTAAAACTGGGACTGAACTGTAGGAAAAATCTAGATTCTACAATCCTGCATATATTTCTTCATCTAGTTTCAAAGAACTAATATTTCCTTTTTTATTTTAGTAAGAGCTGAATACCAAGATACAGATGCAGAAGGAAATTATCAATAGTATTAGGATATTTATCTTTTTATGTTCTGATTAATAGAAAATTCTTTTTAAAACAAACTTTTATCCCACGAACATAACTCTTTCAAATCAGCAGGATACTTATTATTTATAGAGCAATCCATGAATGCAGATTTTTGAGTAAGATCAAGCAATACAAAACTAAATGAACAATAATTGAAAGCAAATATGGTTAACCTCACAGAACCATTTTATGGTATAGAATTCCAAAAGACTAAACTGTCAGATTTAACTTGAGGCTCGAACATCAGTAGGAATGTTGAAATAATATCAAATCCTATCTATTTATTTATTTATTTATTTATTTATTTATTTATTTATTTATTTATCTATTTATCTATTTATTTATTTATTTTAATCCCATTTATATCCTGCCCTTCTCCGAAGACTCAGGGCGGCGTACAATCTAAGCACAAATCAAATGTGCTTAGCAATAACCATTTGAATTATTGGTTCAATCCATAGGTCCAATTCAATGTTGCCAATTCAAATTGATTCAGAAAAAAACAATTTGAGTCAAACCCTGAATTCGGTTTGTCAGAATGAATTGATTTGCTGCAAATTTTCAGAAGCTTAGCTTATGGGCAGAAACAACCAAAATATTTGAAAGTGATTCAGATGATCTGATTTTATTTGACTTCTGACTCAGTTTAGAAAGTTGATTTGAATTGCCTTCAGACTGAATTTCCAAATGAAATGTTTCTGCGAACCTAAACATCAATGGCTGACAATGAAAAATTGGACTCTGCAATCAAAAAATTCTTGTAGTTCCATATAACACGTTGTTTTCAACAAGTGGGATATTGAAGTTACTCCCTCCCTCCATTCCATGCAGCTTTTCATTAGTGTATTCTGTTTTCATTTTCCTTGTGAGGGTGGAATTAGAATAGCCTTCCTCAACTACTCTTCACCTCTGCACCTCCCCATATGTGGACTAAAACCTCCAGAATATTTAGCAATCCACATGTAGGCTAGGAATTCTGGGGTCATAAACCCCCATCTCCAAAGGATGCCATGGCCAAGGAAGATTGGAATAAAAACATTTTGGGAGACTCCAGAAGTCCTTATAAACATAACATTTCTATGTGCTGTTGCAGACTAATATTTATCTAATATTGTGTGTGCTTCGAAAATTATTTGGAAAAAGCACTTGGAACACATAGCATCTTTCTGCTCTTTGTGAAAACAATCTGACTTTTTAAACCTAAGGCAATTCTTAAAGCAGCACCAACACCAGTAGCATTTTTCAGGTGCATGTAAACACCTAGAAGAAGTTGGGCTACTTTAATGAGTAACATAATAGTTCAGTCATTTAGTCATCTCAATCTGCCTTATTACAGCTTCTTGGTCACCCTCAAGAAAAATGCCCCATGAAATACATTACAATGTTCTAGGCAAGAATTAATTGACTTTTCAAGAACAGTTGGAAGAAGCAAAAGACCAGCTCAAGCTGTTTGAACAATTTTGAGCTACCTGAAATTCTAGTGATAAAAATGAATAAAGAAATATTCTCAGCCTTGCTACTGCTCTCTTTCAGAAAGACAGTATTACTGTCAGCAATTGTATCACTTTATTTATATTCTACTTTGTTTCTAGGTGCTCAAGATGCCTTACATGGGGATCTCTATTTTATTTCCATAAAAACAATCTGGTTATACAACGTGAATCCAAAATCATTGACTATGATTTCATGATTTTTTTTTCATGATTAAGTGCGGACATAAATCTGGATTTCCCCAAACCTAGACCAATGTCTTAACCTCTGCATCATAGCAGCTCTTTAGTTCCTGGGAATCTAGTGGTCATGCTATTTCATTGACATTTAGTCTTAATTTATTGACTCCCATCCAGACCGTGATCAATATCTGTACAGGTTCATCTAATTCTTTTTTAATTTTTTTTTATTAAATTTAGTAATTTAGTTCATCTAATTCTTACATGCTTTGGGTCAGACTCTAGTCTGAATGGGATGTTAGCGATGAAGTTCAGAGAGCAATGACCAGACTAGGTTCATTCCATTGGAAGTATTTGCTCTATCTTTTATATTTCAGGGTGAGAAGAAAAAGCCTGGAAAATAGTAATCTATATTTAACTTGGAATTAAATGGTGGGAATTTGTCATCCAACAGCACTAGTCCAACTATAGCCATTGCAAGTGGCATAAGACTATGTTTAATTGTATCTTAGCAATACTCTTTATTTTGACACATTGGAATGTACTGAATTCTAGCTGTTTTCCCTTTCCACATCCACTAAGAATTCTAGTTACCGGTAAATGGACATTAAAGGAACCAGGCATGTCCACAATGTGAGTGGGTCAAAACTACAAGATTGCAAGAATGGCGTTGTAACTGAAGATCCACCCCTCCCCTTTTTTTGTACGTGCATCCTTTAAGGAGCCCTGAAAACAGAAAAATATGATGGCACAAATAGATGATGACATGGTTGGTTTGAATATGAAGTTGAGCGTATTACATGTATAAAAAAAAAACACCACTTGGGTGATTCAGCATAATATAGTGCAATTATGGCTAGGTCTGTATGTTGGGTGAACCCAGCCTAAGAGAGGCACATGGAGGCAGGATAGAACAGCTACCGATAAGCAGGACTTTTCAGTCTGCATTGCTTGGATTATTAAGGTAGACTTGTATACATTTACAAAAGTTTGTGCACTATGCCTTCCCCTTTTCAGTGGAGCAGCAAGCTCCCAGCAGTTACTTGTGGCCCCATGAAAGGATTCATGTAAGATTCATAAGTAGCTCATAACCTTGAGTAGGTAAAGCTTACTGAGTGTAGGCTGTTGGATGGGGGGGAAGTCTTTGTATGAAGCTCAAAGTTGGGGGAACTTGAAAAGAGAGGAGGGATGGCTGTATACTTATTCTGTCTAATTGTCTTGCTTAATTGCCTCCATTAGTCTTAGGAAAGTTGAAAAGTTTATTTTTCCTGATATTTTTGTTTGCCATCCTGAGGGCCCTTGTTTGTCTAACACAGAAACAATCTTAAGTCAAACATGGCATATTGTTCCAGAATGCAATTTGGAAATGCTCTTGTAGCTTTTGGTTTGTGCCTTAGCTAGAAGATGAGATCACCACACTTGTCTCACCCCTGCTGCCATCCTCAGGAAGCAAGATACAAATTCAGCGACATGGTGACTGAGTTGACCATAGCTTATGAAATTAACTCCGTTTCCTGGGACTGAATCATAAACCAACCACACAGATTGGACTTGAATAATATCTTGGGCTACAATGCGAGTGGTGCCTTCTGTTTCAGTGTGCTGTATTATGTTCAGTAATTTTATTTTATTTTTCCTCGATTGAAAACGAGTAAATTAATTTACTAGGAGACTGTTTCAAGGGGTCCCTGCGCATTTCCACCCTGCAAAGGAAAAGCAACTGAGGGCAGGAGGTGGGGAATTATTATTATTTTTTAAAAAATCCCATTTATATCCCGCCCTTCTCCGAAGTCTCAGGGTGGCTTACAATCTAAGAAGCACAAATCAATGTGCTTAGCAATAGCCTTCATTCTATGTACGGTATATGTCTGCTTATACTTTGAGCAAGTTGACCAGTGGCTTTTCTGCTCTGAACTGAAACTACCACTGTTACATTTTGGGGGGAAAAAATCAAATGCCATTGGTGGAGGGAGAAAAAAAAAAACTACAAATGACTGATGAATATGACATAGCATGTGCAAATAAACTGAGGTCCATGACTAACAGCATTTTTTTGTGTTTTCCTTTCAAGGTCCCCACTATTTTAAAGCCAAGTTGTGCCTTAAGTGCATTCTTTAAAACAACACACACACAACAAGGCACATGCATAACCTCCATTCCTCTAAAATAAGGTTCATTGACCAACAAAACTTTCATGATTGCTTACATTGGGAAGGAAGAACGGAAAGAGTAGGAAGAACCCAAGTGACTCCAGCCTCTAGAGAAGGATTCCTTTCTCATGGCTCACGTAAATAATTGTGTACCATCGCCTATATAACTGTTGTTGATGAACAATGGACCCATCCTGTGGACTGACCCTGTTTAGCCTTCAACTAATAATAAGTTAGATGGATAAGTTACCAGAATTGATGCAAAAAATACTCAAATCCTTCTTGACTGGAGACACATTGCTGCCTCCTTCATCTGCCTCAGATGGGATGGAAGAAAAATGAACATAAATAGCAGCGAAGCTAGAAACAGTTGGTCAAAGGGCATAGAAGTTCATGATAGAAAGCTTGGAGAATGTTTGCATGGGGAAAAATGGGAAAAAGACTTGAACTCTTGTTATTATTCAGTCACTGAAGTGTGTCAGACTCTTTGTGACCCCACAGCACTCCAGGCTGCTCTGCCTCCCACTGTCTCCTGGAGTTTACTAAAATTCTTGTTCATTGCATCCATGGTACTATCTAACCATCTCATCTTCTGCCATCCCCTTCTCCTTTTGCCTTCAGTCTTCCCCAACATGAGTGTCTTTTCCAATTACACCTCTCATCTCATTTGGTGGCCAAAGTATTTGAGCTTCAGCTTCAGTATATGTCCTTCCAAAGAACAATAATTCTCATGAAGAATTTCACAGCCAGTTCAGGGACAGAGATTTCTGCCTTGCTGAACCAAAGGCAGACATTTGCTCATATTTTCTTGCCAGCATATTGGATTTTGGCCAAGTTGCTAACAACTCACATGATGGCAAGGGCATTAACTCAGCCAAGTGACAAATGGCTCTTCTCTGGAATGGTTTTCTTTATGGGCAGCCACTAAAGACAGCTTAGAAGCTTTGGCTTCTGTTCCAAAGGCTGACTTGACAACTTGGGCCCCTGTCAAGAAGCAACCAATCTTCCATTTTTGGTTAACCTGTTATGGGAATTTCTGTGGATAATTCTAGCTCCTATATTGATATGGTGAAGTAATTCCAATGATGTATGAAATCAAATTGATGATCATGTCTGTTTTTAATGGCAGATCAAAACCTTTCTGTTCTTCCAGAATTTTTGAAAGATTCTAATGTTTGTCCCTACAGAATGCTTTATGGTACTTTAAATTTTTGGAGTCATGTATTTTTATGCAGGATTGATGTCATACTGGGTATTTTATTCTAATTTATTACCTTTTAATGATACCCTTTAAATAACACTAGAAATGTTTACAACTATCTGTTAAAATAAATAGCAGTATAATCCAGAATCTGAGGAAGGAGAAATCTTACCTAATTAATAAAAAAAATACCATGTTTACAAGGGCTTTATTTTGACATCTTCCTGCCAACTTGCAGATTTTGACATCTCCTCAGTCAGTTTGTGACCCCCAATGGCCTGCTTGTAAATGGTCAGTTTTCTCAATAAGGGGTAAAAAGAAGTGGAGTCTGCAAAAATCTTGGTTGGTCCTTTTTAAATTTATTCATAAATTATCTCAGTTTAAGCAGTAAGTAAGTGAACTGGCCAAGTTTGTATGATACCCAACTATTCAGACTGATAGTAAAAACAAGGTAAAATTCTGAGGTGCACTAGAAGAATAGAATAGAATAGAATAGAATAGAATAGAATAGAATAGAATAGAATAGAATAGAATAGAATAGAATAGAATAGAATGGAATGGAATGGAATGGAATGGAATGGAATGGAATGGAATGGAATGGAATGGAATGGAATGGAATGGAATGGAATGGAATTTAATAGAATAGAATAGAATAGAATAGAATAGAATAGAATAGAATAGAATAGAATAGAATAGAATAGAATAGGAAGGGTCTTCTAATCCAGCCCCCTGCTCAAACAGGAGAACCTATACCATCTCAGACAAGTGACTCTCTAGTCCAGGGGTGTCAAACTCAATTTCATTGAGGGCCGCATCAGCATTGCAGTTGCCCTCAGGGGGCCGGGTGGGTATGGCCAGGGTGGGCATGGCCTACTGGGTGGGCGTGGCTAGAGTGCGTATGGCTTACTGGGTGAGCATGGCCAGCTCTACATCATTCGCATCAAGGGTGCCTATGGGGGCCTGGGCAGGAGTGGGACAGATCTGAGGGTCTCTGGCAGAAGGAGGGTCTCTGGGCCAGGGCCAAGGCAGTGGGGGCCGTTCCCTCACTGTTTCCAGGATGGCTTCACGGGCCGCATGAAACCACTTCGCGGGCTGGATCCGGCCCCCGGGCCTTGTGTTTGACATGTCTGCTCTAGTCTCTTCTTAAAACTCTCCAGTGATGGGATACCCAGGATTTCTGGAGGCAAGCTGTTCCACTGGTTAACTGTCCTCATTGTCAGGAAGTTTCTCCTTAATTCCAGATTGCTTCTCTCTTTGATCAGTTTCCAACCATTGTTTCTTGTCCTTCCTCTGGTGCTCTGGTGAATAATTTGACCCCCTCTTTATTTATTTATTTTATTTATTTTTAATTCCATTTATATCCCGCCCTTCTCCGAAGACTCAGGGCGGTTTACAAGCTTAGCAGTAGCTTCTTTGTGGCAGCCCCTCAAAAACTGGAATACTGCTATCATGTCTCTCCTATTTCTTCTTTTCTTTAGACTAGCCAAACACAGGTCCTGCAGCCGTTCTTCATATTTTAGTCTCCAGACCTTTGATCATCTTAGTTGCTCTTCTCTGAATTTATTCCAAACTCTCAACATTTTTTTGTGATATGGTGACCAAAATTGCTAGCAGTATTCCAGGTATGGTCTTAATAGGGTTTTATAAAGCAGTACCAATACTTCGTGTGTTCTTGATTCTATGCCTCTGTTTATACAACCCAGGATTGTATTCACTTTTTTGGTTGCTGCTGCACACTGCTGGCTCATTATCAAGTGATTGTCCACTAGGACTCCAAGGTCCCTCTCACAGTTACTGTTTTTGAGCCAGGTCTTGCCCAATCTGTACTTGTACCTTTGATTTTTCCTGCCTAAATGTAAAACTTTGCTTTTCTCCACACTGAAACCCATTTTGTTGGATAGGGCCCATTGTTCAAGTTTGTCAAGATCTTTTTGGATCCTGAGTTTATCTTCTGGGGTGTTGGCTACTCCTGTCAGTTTGGTGTCATCTGCAAATTTGATGAGTTCCCCTTCAATTCCCTCATCTAAGTCATTGATGAAGATATTGAAGAGTACTGGGCCTAAGACGGAACCTTGAAGTACCCCACTGCTTACTTCTCTCCATGTGGATGTAGTACCATTGAGGACTACAGCTACAGATCCATCTGATGGTGATGTTGTCTATTCCACATTTTTCTAGATTACCAAGGAGTAGGTTGTGGTCTACTTTATCAAATGCTTTACTGAAATCTAAGTATACTACAGCCACAGCATTTCTCTGGTCTACTAGTTTAGTCTATTTATCGAAGAATGAAATAAGATTGGTTTGGCATGATCTATTTTTAACAAACCCATGGTGGCTACTAGTTATAACTTTGTTTGCTTCTAGTTGTTCACAAATCTATTTTTTATTATCTTTTCTAGGATCTTCCCAAGTATTGATGCTAAACTGATTGGTCTGTAGTTGAATTTAGTTGAGTAGTCAAATGGCAAATTCAAGTTTAAAATAATGCACACTGGAGTAAAAATGCCTATTTCACATAAATGATCCTGAGATCAGAGATGCCTGTAACAAATCAAGAAGTTCTTGGGCTCTACTCAATAGACAACAATTATATGAAAAAAGGACAAATTATGTGCTGGAGATCATTAGGAAAGGCAATAAAAATTAAATAGCTAACACTGCAATGCTCTCTCTCTCTCTCTCTCTTTGTGTGTGTGTGTGTGTGTGTGTGTGTGTGTATGAACAGAGAGAGAGCAAGACATCTACATTTAGATATAATGAAGCTGGAAAACTCTTTCCTTATGAGAAAGCGGACAAACATGGAATAGAGTTGGCCTGATCCAGCAAGCTTGTTTGTTTATTTTTTGGAAAAGTCCTTCTCTATGATGTTGTTCTAAAAGTTTGTTCCACTTGGTATGAAGTTTTTTGGTACTGCATCCATCTAGTTCATGCAGGGAAGCTACTGATCCATGATACAAGAGATTTGTGTTGCAACCAGTTTTGTCTCAGAGCTTGATGCTTATTAGGCTGAGTGGGTGTGACTGGCCTAATACTATTTAGATGGCCTGGGGGCCTAAGAGAGGACCCCAAATCTTTTTTTCCCCTATTACAGTATTTTAACTGCTAACACCATGCTGTCTGAAGGATTCTTACCTATAATGCAGAATAGTAGTTGCCTGAAGTAGATATTGACCTTTAACCAAGATATTTCATTTTTACCCAGTAAAGTTTGACAAAATATTTTAAGAAAAAGCCATGAGTGTTAAATCAATTTATTACACTGGAATGTAGATATCTCTTAGTTATTTTTTTACTAAAATGTATTTCCTGAGCAGGTTGTATCTCAGACACTAGTCTGTAACTCAAATAGTGACCATTTATCATATGTCATTGTTTAAAACCAGAGGTTATGGCAGGCAGACCTAAATGGCAAACAGCACAGATGGAGGAGTTTGATCACAAGCAACACTCATCACATCTGCAAAACAGCTACTATCACAAACCACAGATTATATATTATGTTATAAATAACCAGTTTCCATTCTTTTTGTTAAATGGGCCTGCTATATTTATGTCCCACCATGATTTAATCATTTTCCATGTCAACAGCACAAACAGCGAAGTACCAAAAATAAGAATGGTCCCTCAAATCAATCTATTTGATTGTACATTTCATTCGGTTTTAAACTTAGGGCCTCAGTTTGTATATCATGTATCCAGTGACATCCATATCTCCTTTTCAGACTTAAGTCAGTTTAAAAATATAATAGATTCTCACCTTAGACAGGCCAATGATGGGGCAGAGGTCATAACTGCTTTTCTAGATGTCTCTAGCTTTCAGACATAAGTACATTTTTAATCTGGTGTTCTTTACAGATAACTTTTATGAGCTCCACCTTGTGAAACTGATACCTGATTAAATATACATCGTTTAACTCACTGCCCAGGAGATCATTCATATTACCTTAGTTCAGTGTTT
Organism: Vipera ursinii; assembly: GCF_947247035.1. Lineage (NCBI taxonomy): Eukaryota > Metazoa > Chordata > Lepidosauria > Squamata > Viperidae > Vipera > Vipera ursinii. The sequence goes on along the minus strand of NC_139513.1, from coordinate 115,728,447 downwards.
CAGGACTTTTTTTCATTATGCTTTATATAGTCACCGCTATCAAGTCTGGGTCAACTCCTGTATTGATATACTGTATTTTCTCCATGATGATATGTTTCTAAGTTGCTTTTTAAAATCTTCCAGTAGTGCATTCATTGTCAGAGTAGCTGGATCCACCCACTTGCTGCTAGATATCCTTTTCTTCCCTTTTTCCTTCTTTTCCTCCCAGTATTAGTGCCTTTTCCAGAGAGCTAGGTCTCCTGACATAAAGTGTCCAAAGTAGAATAATTTAAGCCTGGTTATTTGTTCCTTGAGTGAGTGAATGTGGGTTGATTGTTTTTGACGATCCACTTGTTTGTTTTCCTGGCTGTCTACAGTACTCTCAGGACTCTTTCCCAAATTCAAAGTTCAAAGGCTTCAATACTCTTCCTATCTTGCTTCTTCAAAGTCCAGTTTTCATTTCCACAGAGTATTGGAGGGAATACTGTGGTTTGCACTATTCTGATTGTTGTAGCTACAGACACATCACAGCATATAAATATTTTTTCCAAGAACTTCATGTCGGTTTTACGAACTGCTAGTCTCCAACATGTTTGTTAAGAACTTGCACTTTACTGTTGAATTTTACACATGCTTACTTTTTTTAATGCAATGCAAGAAAAAAAAATAACTAAATAGGATGTTTAAGTTAAAAGTTAAACGTTAAAAAACTATTAACCTTTAATGTAAATTTATAACTGTGTTTGCTGGGTAAATGTGATTTATTTATTATATAACTTGTAATGTATCAAATTATACATACAAATTAAGATTTTATATAAATACATAATAATTATAGCAATTAATTCATTTTTTTTAAAAAAAATCATTCAAAACTGTTATTTTCCAGCAATAGTAAAACAACTGAAAAATTAAATTGATTTTTTTTTAGGAATAATTTTTGCCAACTTTTAACATTTGCTTGATATGAGAAAGTAACATTTAAATTAAGCAGTTTACAAAGGAAAATTACATACCCAAGAATTCAATGGGATTCTTGAGCTTGATGTTTTTTATCTAAAAGTTCAGCGTTTGGTATGAGGTTAGTCAATTTAATTCTGACGTCTCTTCTTGAACATACATCAATTCTATATCTTTCGTTTGTTAATATATTATTTATTCAAATAAAACTACTTTCAACTGAACAAGATGTCAGGAAACAGAAATATTTTTGCCATTTCAAACCAGCATAAACAACATATACAAGGAAGCCCATGGAAGCCAATAGGACAGGCTATATGCAATATGACTTCAGGATTGAGCAATCAATTGAAAATTCTCCAATCTCCAATCTCAGCTTTGCATCGCTGATCTTGTATATGTTTTGTTTATCTTTCATGAACTCAGGGCTGCTCGTGTGATACCAAAACACAACAAAAGGAATTAAATGCTAAGAAATAAAATTTTGTTGGGAAGGATTGAGCTTTGGAGGGCCACAAACCATTGCAATATCAAAGATGTTTTTGCTACCTATATTTTAACTATCTGTATATTTTTTTTGTAGTATGTTGTGGTTTAGGTATGATTTCCCCACCTAATTTCTGGTTTGTGATTACCCCCATGAAGTCATCTTATCGCAGTAGTAGGATATTTTTTAGTTATTTGTTTTTAGTAATTATATTTCTATATTTCTCTCTGAAAGAATTCTAGGTGGCATACAACGTCAGCAAAAAGAAATGCCAAATAAATAAACCAATAAATCAGAATATCAAAATAATAATTTTAAAAAAATCACTGCAGAGTGGGCCCCTAGAGTCAATCGGCGGGGTCTGAAACCACCTTTGGAAATAAGACTTATTTTAATCTGTTTCTGAAACTGCATGCTCTTCTGGGACAGAAGTGTCCCCAAAGTGAGGGCTGCTGCAGAAAAGGTTTTGCAGACATCACTAAGGAAGCAAAGTTTCTACAGGCCCTCTCTGGATGACCAGACTGGAATCTGACCAATACAGGCAATCCTCATTTAATATCCACTCATTCAATAACAATAGCACTTAATGAGGGATACTTATGACTGGTCCTCATAACTGTGGCTGTCACAGTGTCCCTATCTCATATGATTGTGACTCATATTATCATGTTGCAGCAGCCTGGAGTCATGTGATCGCCACTTGTGATCTTCACTGCCAGTTTCTGACAAACAAAGTCAAAGGGGAAGCCTGCAGGAGGTCACAAATCGTGATCACATAACTGCAGGATGTGGGTCTGTGTGAGATTCAGCTAATGATGGCAAATGGAACTGCTAGATCTGTTATCATAAGCGGAGTGGTCACCCTGGCACATTGCCGTACTGTATAACCATCCTATTTAGCATCAGAAATCCTGTCTGAAACAATAGGTAAACAATGAGTACCTATAAAATAATTGACGATGTGCACAATGTTTTCTCCCAGTTTCAGAGGCAGTATGTCTTTGTAGTTCTATTTTTTGGGCAGGAAGTGTACTTTCAAGTCCCACTGGTGAGGCTTCTTAGAGAGATCCAATTAACCACAAAACAAACAAGAAGCAAGTTCATCACCCCACCTCTCATTGACAGTGTGCAAGCAAGTCCCTTGAAGAAAGGTTGGGATGAAATGATATTGCTGGTATATCAAAAAGCATCAGAGAAAATACAGAAGAGGCAGCAGAAGTTTAATCTCTTGAGCTGCCTGACCAATGGTATTGACAATGTGTCATCTCAAATCACATTGGATGGCAAAGAGAGACATGCTTGAACTGTGTAAATACTTTCTTAAATGACACTGACTCATTTAAGCCTAGCCCCTCTACTTTAGCTGTCTCAGTCTGTCATACTGTACCATTCTGCTTCATGTCAGATGTTAAAAGTCAGCCATTTTGCTCTTGCTGCCAGTGTCTAATGGGATATGAAAAGCTTACAGTATGTGTCAAAAATTCAGCAGCTGGCAATTAACACATCCTGTTTAATTCATTGTTCAAAGGTTGCAGGGGTAAACATTTTCCCAATAGCAGAATAGACGACTGAAGGTTGTGGTTGAGGGTACTCAAAACTTCATTTAACATGCAATTGGCAGGATCCTGTCAGATGCTAAATATGTTTTCTTTACTTACAGGTCAAAGGAAATTTTGAGCAAACCAAAGCTAAATGGCTTACATATAAAGATGAATGTTTGAAGAGACTACAAGAGTCTTCAACTAGCACAGGTAAGGCAGAAATCCATCTACCACCATCTACCATCACCACCATGAACACAAGAGCTCTTACATGCCCCCAGCATGTTCCAGTAGTCTCCACACATTGAGGGTGGGCTGGGGCTCCAGAGCAAAAGTAGAAAAGACAGATTGGTTGTTGTTTTCCTCTTTACCTGAATAGTGAGTGATTCCTTCTTACTAGAAACATCCATCTTGGATGTAGGATAAAAGAGCCTTGGTGGAGCAGTGGGCTAATGCCTCCTTAAGTAACACCAGCTGCCTGCAATTAGTGCAGGTTCGAGTTCCACCAGGGTCAAGGTTGACTCAGCCTTCCATCCTTCTGAGGTAGGTAAAATGAGGACCCAGATTGTTGGG